>NC_092589.1:87572500-88207916 GCF_047663525.1 Anas platyrhynchos
AGTGCCCTACTGGATTACGTATCTTGCCTTGTATCCAAATGCAGCAAGTGTTTTTAAGTGAAAGTGTAAATTACATTCTGCACTGCAGATGTTCACATCCCAGAAACACAAATAAATACCATCTCTAGAGATGCTCCCAGTCCTGGCAGACTATGGTTTAAAACCTTCTGGCAAGCGTCCAGTTCACTTCCTGAGTGGACACTATTTAATATATTTAAACTGTCCCTGAATGGAAACTTTTCCTACCAGCTTCTCCCAGAACACTAGGCATACCTGCAATGGTGGTATCCAAGCAATGATTCAGAGACTAGTCAAAGAGCAGCTTACTCTTTTTACATTTAACTTCTGTAAGCCAGAATTGCTTACTACTCTAGTACAAGTGATAGACAACAACACTGGAAAGATCTATTTTTCATCAGTTAGGCTCTAATCTTGGCATTAGTGTCAGGTGCTTGCTTATCATTAATAATGGTGAGGTGATAGAAAAGGGCATGCAAAAACAATGAGGAAAATCAGTGTTAGACTAACTCTAAGGATAACAAAATATAGAAAAGGAAAAATCTGTTTCTGATTAATCACAGAGGGGACTTTAGAAGTCTGTAATCAGAGACAGACAAGCACGCTGCCTTGTGCTTATGGCAACAGCCCCTAAAGGGAAGCTTATTCTTTCTGAGACTCCTCTCTACCCAGGACACAGAGAATCTCCGAGAAAACAGGAAAACAAGATCTGGGTCCTGACGCAATTCAGGGAGCTCATGGTGGAATCAGTAAGAGGCGTCAAAAATCAAGGCAGATGGAGAAGGAGCAGAGTTTGAACTGCATGTATTCTACACAGTTGTAGTTAAGAGGGGTACTTGTAGCCTCTCAATATTACCAGTATTCTGAAAATGTTTACAAGGAAGCTGATACTTGACATGGCCTGAGTCTGCATATGACTTTTCCAGAAAAAAAAAAAAAAAAAAAGTGCCCCAAACTTGCCACTACTTCTTGTACTTTCTCTGGATAACACTGAGAAGAGTCTGCTTCTGTCTTGTCTGCTTTACACTTCCCCAAGCAAGTACTTCTACACACAGACAAGTGTATAATTATATTTTATTATTAAGTGCATATTTATGCCAGGGGTACAGCCCAAACAATAGGCCTCCAGCTAGACACTGAGCTGCTAATCACAGCCCTTTGAGCCCGGCATCTTTCTTCATTATTAAAACTGCAAGAAGCTAAAAAAAATCTGGCATCTCATTCTGCTCTCTATTCCCATTCAGTTACAAACACTATCAGAAGAATTTTTAGAAATATTAATACTTTTAAATATTACCTTTTTTGGTCCTTTCTGTCTTTTGTCTCAGATAAAATATACATTCTTAATCCAAAAATCTCTGCAGCTTCAGCAGAAGCTTCTTTATGCCTCTCATTCACATGCACATTCCTTCCTACCTGAAAACTCAGATTACCTTATGCATCTTTTCCTCCTTTTGTAGTTGTAATTCAATAATAGCAGTAATTCTAGACAGATAATATTAAGGGTGCCTAATGTAATACTGCTGTATAATTTTAAGACTCATTTATAAGCCATTAGACAGCATGGAGGTCCTACACTGTGAAAAAGATTTTAAAAACAACAAAAACAAAACAAACAACAACAACAAGAAAACAGCTAAAACATTACCTGAATACGCTTTTCTTCCTCTTCCCTCTTTTTCCTTTCTTCCTCTTCCTGTTTTCTCTTTGCCTCAATCTCAGATTTCCTATTACAAAAGAGGAAGAGGAAATTAAAATTTTTAGTTATTGCAAAGTTATTGCAAAGCAAGCGAACAAGAGATATGAAATCGGGCTCCATAAAATTAAGTGGTAATCCAAGAGTCTGTATAGTCCTCATGACAAGGTCCTGTATGTAAAGTCAAGGGCCTTTCTAAATCCATCTTTATTGCCAGCTGAATCATAAAATATCTTTCATCACCTGTTCTGATTACATCTAAATTAGAAATTGTCATCAGGGAAAAAGAAGTATTTTAACAGTGGATAGCACACTGCAAGTACAATCCAAGTGACTCTCTTTAAGCACTTATTAAAAGTAACCTCATTAAAGTGCCTTCCCTATTTTCTTCTCATTCTAAAACCAGCAACTTGTCTGACACTCACAGACGCCTTTCTTCTTCTTCCTTCCTTCGGCGCTGCTCTTCCTCTTCACGTCTTTTTCGTTCTTTTTCCATTTCCTCTTGGATGCGTCGTAGCCTCTCTGCTTCCTCCTCTTGCTGTTTCTTCTTTTGCAGCGCACTCAGAAGCTGCTCTGAGCTTCTAACTAGAGCATCATATTCTTTCATGATCTGTTCTCTAGTCATCATTGTGGTCTGCAAAATGATATAACAAGAGGGGTTAATATTCCTTTACACTTGTAATTCACTTTTTAAAAATGTATATTTGAAAAATCTATTTGAGAACTGAAAGCACTGAGTGCTGTAATTAAATTCTACTTATATTAAATTACACTCCAGAACTGGGGAGCTTGAACTCTGGATCCTTTATTCTCCTCTCTCTTATATAACTGTAGGAAGTAGTCTCCATTTTATCACTGAAACTAGACATGATTTTCCTTTAAAACATGCCTTCAATTCTGAAGCTCCACAGTTATGCAACAGAAATTAATGCTTACCATCCTAAGACGAAAACTGAGAGCCAAGTAGGTGCATTTTGTGTCATGTTCTTAGCTCTTATAGTGGTTATTTACAGCTGTGCCTTTTATGCCACCACACAATCTTATACGTCTTAATATGGAGCACATTGTAAGTAACAGATTAAAAAAGGCATCAGTAGCAAATAATGTGTTAAAAGAAAAAATAATGCAATTGCCTTCACTATGTGTTTTCAAATTTCGTTGATAGCGATGATTTAATTTATTTGAATTTTACAATTTACAATGAGGTATACCACTAAAACTGTGACATGGGGTCTCTCCTAACCTTTTATAAGGATGTATCGTGATGAGAATCAAGTTGTGTAATTTTTATTAGGAAAAAAAAGAAGTATAGGTTGACAGGCTAACTCTGTTACTTCTCCAACAGTGATTTTAAACAACAAAATCTTAATACAGGACATTTAGAAGGCTATTAACATGGTATGAAACACAGAACTCAACATTTTTTTCCTAACACTGATAAATTCCGGTGAATTTTCATTTTGTCTGTGTGCTTTTCTTGTAAGAGACTAAGAACTATAAGCCTTGATACAAGTTCAACAACTGATTTCCTTCATGACCAGGTCTTAAAAAAACCCTTCATAACTGGAATATCAATCTCCTCATTCTGTGATAAATGCTTGTAAGTTTCAGCCCTGATTAATAATAAAAGCAACAAGCAACTGACTAGCAACACCCATCTCACAAGATCAAGACACATTTTTGCTTTAAACTCTCTAGTGCCGATTTTGAAACACAGATAATAATTCCAAAATCCAGATTTACTTCAGCTACATTCACAAATAATTTTGAACAGGATGTAAGTGGTGTCTCTGAAAAATGAGACTTCTATATTTAAATGTTTTCCTATAAAAAAGAAAATACTTTGACCTTCTACTTTAGATTAAGGCTTTAAAAGATTCCAGTAGAAAGAAACTGTTTCTCTCATACCTTAATTTTGTTCATCGAAGCATCAATAGAATATTCCAGCTCCTTGATCTGCTTGCTTGTTTCTGCTTTTCCCTCCTTCAGAGCACTTACTACTTCATTGAACTTATCAAGTCTCTTTTTCAGTGTACGCACCTTTATCAGACCATCAATGCTGTGAATTTAAGACATGTTATTTGAGCTATTTTTAGAAGGTGACATATCTAAAACTATAGCTACCATTCACATTACAGAGGTAGACAGGGGAGACAAACTATGCCCTCAGATAAATCTCACCATCTTTTTGAAATTCAAAAATTATCAACATGAACTAATTGAACAGCCTTTTACTAACAACCACTGTTAATACCAATCATCAGTGACCAGGTCTCTGAGCATATGGTGACTTAAAATGGATAAATGGATTTTTATTTTGATAATCAATGCTTTTGTCTCAGTAACAAATCATTAGAATCACCACCACCTGAAGATTTTGACTGGAGTGATAAATTCGAGATGTGACATTGAAAGATCAATCACAGGTCTGAATCAGGTAAAACTTAACTATACAATATGGAATCCGATCATTAGACCCCACAGGAAAAAAAATCTGGGAGAAAACAAAAGGAGTCCAGGAAAACCTGCAGCTTCTTAAAGAACCAATACTGAAGGCCATGCACACAAATTACAATGCTGCAGACAGTCTTCCTAAAAAGAAATCACTGAAATCAAAAACGTCAAGGACCACAATGAAACATAACTATCAAAAGGATGTAAAATAAATATATGTATATTCTTATACATGTGTGTGTGTGTGTGGCTTTTCCATCAATATTCCATGCAATCAGAGTAAACCTAGTGACATTACTTGATTTCTAGAAGAGGCAAGACAGACAGAACAAATAATTATTAAGCTACAGAAGAAAGGGGGCCTATAATGGAAGGTGTGAATGAGTAAAGGACAAAAATTATTGAGCTTAAATTGCAGTTAGAGACATAACTAAGAATGCCTAATACCTAAGCTATCACTGAAGGATTTTATGAACAGAGATTAACAAACCTCTTTGGAAATGCTCAGATTTATAGAATCACAGAACAGTTTGAGTTGGAAGGGACCTCCAAAGCCCACCCAATTCTACATCCCCTCCCCACCTGCCCACCAAGACCAGGTTGCTCAAAGCCCCATCCAGCCTGGCCTTGAACACCTCCAGGGATGGGGCATCCACAGGTTCTCTGGGCAGCCTGTACCAGGGCCTCACCATCCTCATCATTAAGAAGAAGAAAAAAAAAGGTCTTTCTTATATGTAATTTAGGCCATAGTATTTGTCAGGCTATTCATCCTTAGGAAAGAGAGGTAAAATATGGTACCTCTCAAATCATACCTTTCAATCATATTTAGCACGCTTCAGTGACTGCAGATACATTTAATTCAGCATTGTACATCTCTTTACATTCACAAGAAAGTATTATAGAAATATCCATTTTCTTCAAGAAAGAAATATCCTCTTACCGTGGTTTGTGTTTTCTCTTGCAAAGCCACATACGAATAGTCTTTTGTATTTTGATGCAGGCACTGGCTCTATATTTTATCTTATTTTTCACTGTAAACACACAAAAGATACTGAGTCTCAATGGTTTAAACAATTTAACATAACTTTTATATTTCTCACACACCTGATGGCTACTGTATATAAATAGCATGCATTGAGAGCTAGGTCCGCACTGAAAAACAAACACGTAAGATATAAAAGACAGAATATTCACAACCCTGTGCTAGGCTTAAAGGCTACCCCACAAAACAAATAGGCAGAATTCAGCACCCAGCACACACACACCAAAAAGAAAAAAAAAAATCAAAACCCCTATCACCACGAATCTCTATTCCACACTGCTTTGTTTCTACATCAAGCTGGGCAGTGTTTGCAATTAGAAATAATATTTTGATAGTGACAGGCACCTATCTGCTTATCAGCAGTAATAACTGGAGTGGAGATGTCTGCCCTGTTTCTCATGTCAGTGCTTCCAAATATGCAGATTTCACCTGGAGAGAACCTCTGTGCAGGCACTTCTCAGGTTTAAATAACTCCATGGTGTCAGCTGAGAGTTGAACTACTGTCTTTTCCTGCTGTCTCTTCCCCCACAATCCTTGTGCTTGCTAGCTATTTCTGAGCAGGTGTTTATCCAGGCATTGGTAAGCACCCAAACATACAGAAGGCAGGGAGACACAGTCTACCACCACTTTTACAAACCTTAGCTTTAAGCCCTCATATAAATCCCTAACAAAAGCCTAAGAAATTTCACCAACCCAGAAAGTAATTACTTGGAGTTCAGTATGGAAGCATCTGCTATACGTGTCCTTGGCCACATTTCAAGGTGCTAATAATTGGTTTGCTATATTTTTTAACAAATATTTAATAAAGCATAAAATACATACATTTGATCACTGAGAGTGAACACCATTGAACTTTTTTCCAACGACTGCAGATAAGCCAGTGATTCACTCGTTTAACTAGCTCTGCTAAGTGATCCGGATCAGACTTCATTATCTGGTCAAACTCTGCAAACTAAATGCAAAACCAGATTTACAAATGAGGAGAACAGAGTGTTAGACTATATTCCTATTTAAGAGCACGTTGAGGTAAAAAACAAAAAGTTAAATATTATTAATGTAAACTATGTCACCATTATACTGGCTTTCAATTAATTCCAGTGAGCATGTACATCTGGGATATTTGACGACAACAAGAATGACCACTGTTTTATTTTTAAATTGATGTGCAACACTTAGCATTTTGCATAATCCAACCATTTATTAAACACTGAAAATGTATTGCCAAAATTTTTAAGAATTATTTGTTTCTCCACATCCTGAATACTCACTCTGATCTTCTACAATTTCATGACACCTCTAATTCTGTATCTAGGGGAAAAAAAAACCTGAAAACTCTTCTTAAATTTTAATCTTCCTGTAAGAAATCCAATTAAAAGAAATCCTTTCTGAAAATCCTGCACTTCTATTTTTTAATAATTATATGTTTTCAATGACTAGAATAATTTTCCTTCCTAGTCACAACAGCTCCCTACTTCTTTCTCTGCATAGCAGCAGCAATGCTCAGAATCATAGAAAGAGATTTCAGCTTCAACTAGAGTTTAGTAGAAAATATTTATTTATTTGCTCTGACTTGCTCTTCTTAATATTCAACAAAATAGTCTTAAGTGACTGGTGCAACATCTGGGCAATTTGTGGAACACGATTATTGCTTCAGGAATACAGCAGCATTAGCAACAATACTATGAAATCAATTTTATCAATGTCAGCGTTGATTTGTTTTTTCCCCACAGATTATGAACAGTGCTTATGAAAAACCCTGGGCAACCTTATTGAAGTTGGTCACATTTTCAACAGGGTGTTGAACAAAGCTCTTTCAAAGGGACCTTTCAACCCAACTTATTCTATGATTCATATTCATGTAGTTCAAGAAACATTACCTTGCCGGGTCTGAAAAACACCTTGGTTAATCCAAATTTGTAATCAACTTCATTCAGTCCCAAAGCTTTAAACAGTGCCTGAAACACAGAAAACAGTTAGGTTGATATTTTTCCCCCTTCAAAATAAAACAACAATAATACATTTTCAGATTTCTCTCTTACCTTGCAGAAGAGTCTAGGATCCAGTCGTGCCAATTTTTCAGGCAAGTATTTCTTGTACATGTTATACAGTTCATGAAATGAAGCTCGCGAAGGGAAACCACCTTGCATCAAGTCCAGAACAGACACCATTCCTAAATTCACAGAAACACATGCACAAAAGGTAGAATCAGCAAAATGCAAATAAAGCAGTGATTTTTATGATAACTTATGGCATAGGCCTCACAGACATTGTTCAGAGGCCAAACCACAAATTTCAGCTGGGGCTTGATTTAGCCTCTAAAACTTCTTGATCATGTGATCATTCCCAAAAAGTTAATACGAAACAGATGAGAAGAACTTGTATCTTCTCCCTATTTGAGACAAAACTAACATCTAGTCATGCAGAGCATTTTTTTTTTCTCCTTGTCATTCTTTCTTTTTAGAAGAGTTGACATTTTGTACTTCATTTTTAAAGAAAGAAACAAACAACGCCCAGCCAGGCTTTTATTTTTAGCATGCAAAAGATATTTGTGAGTTGTGGTACAGATGCAGGGTAAAATGCAAATGCAGCGCTAGAACATTTTGTGTTCCTGCAGCACTAGGTATCAGCTGATAAGATGTAATGCTGTTACTATATTTTATCTGTAACTAGGGCATCTGTGAAGCACAGACACAAAGTCAGGAAAAGGTTCAAATTACTTCAAACATTACTTCAAGACTCTGCCAGATTTTGCCCATTGCTTTACATAATTCTACAACACCATATTTTCCATATAAGCTTAAAGACTTACTTAGAAGTTTACCTGTGACTCGTGGTCTCTGTCTTTATAGAACGTCTTTTATAGCATTGCATCTCACTGCTACTTCTAAACTTTACTTATTATGACTTCTTTTATTTTTTACTAAATTAAGCTTCATTTACTGCAGTTTAAGTAAGCACACATGGAAAGTGAGCTTGTAAGACATTGCAATTGTTATGGTAGCAAAAAAGGTTCTTTTTTTTTTTTTTTTTGTCTCTCTGACATGCTATTAACCTGAAATCCACGGCTAAATGTTCTTAATGGAATTCTAATTTGTGAGAAAACCTTATTAAGGTTTTGCAATGGTGACATAACATGAAACACAGGTAGGCTTGCTAAAACATCAGTTCCAGAACCTAGAAATATCTCAACTTCAAAAAGAGAAAAAAAAAAAAAAAAAGCAAAAAGCACAAGCTACTAAATATACAAATATACAGAAAAGAGTAAAAATAAATATTGAAGTCGTTTTGTGAATAAACACCCTATGAAGAACAACAATAACAATGCTGTAATTCCCATGGAAGCCTTTCATTGCTCTGTTCAGTGGGGAATGAGCAAACCTGCTAGTATTTGTCCTTTAAAATAAAGATGTAAAATCTGAAAGCGCCTATTTCAAGAATAACGAAAACATGGCGTCACAATTTGTAATATGTAAAGTAACAGGAAAAAGCACTGGAGTTGGAAACTCAGCTCCCAAATAAATTAACAATAGTATAAAGAGATGCTGAAAAAGTAAAACAGACTATTCAACTCTAGCATACTATATATAAGAATCAAAGCAAACAGGCATCAATGATTATATATCTCAGATAATAAATACTGCTTTAAATGCACAAAGGGGTTTCTCACACAAATTCCCACAACAATGTAAAGGAATTTCTGTTGCTCTGGACTGAGCTTTTGCCCTATTAACATTCTGGGCAACACAACAAGATAGGATTCAGCTCCAGATCAGGAAATCTAAGTTTCACAGAATCACAGAATGGTTTGGATTGGAAGGGACCTTAAAGACCATCTAGATCCAACCCCCCTGCTATGGGCAGGGACACCTCCCACCAGGCTAGGTTCCTCAAAGCCCCATCCAGCCTGGCCTTGAACTCCTCCAGGGACAGGGCATCCACAGCTTCTCTGGGCAACCTGTGCCAGGGCTTCATCACATTTGCAGTAAACAATTTCTTCCTAATATCCGATCTAAACCTATCCTTGTTTGGTTTAAACCTATTCCCCCTTGTCCTCCTATCCCATCCACTCCTTGACAAAGAGTCCCTCCCCAGCTTTCCTGTAGGCCCTCTTCAGATACTAGAAGGCTGCTATAAGGTCTCCCTAGAGCCTTCTCCCCTCCAGGATGAACAAACCCCAACTCCTTCAGCCTGTCTTCATAGGAGAGAGGGGTGCTCCAGCCCCTTATCATCCTCGTGGCCCTCCTCTGGATTCATTCTAATACATTCACGCCCTTTTTGTGTTGGGCGCCCCAGAGCTGAACGCAGTATTGCAGTGGTGTCTCACAAGAGCAGAATAGAAGGGGAGAATCACTTCTGCTTCTTTTGATGCAGTTTAAGTGCCAGTACATGACTCCTTACACATGCACCAGGTGTCTAAACTCTCATTAAAAGCAAGGGAATAAACAGGTGATGGAAAGTAGAATCTTCTTATACAGATGAGACCTTATCGCTGTTCAAATTAATCACTTCTGTGTTCTATTGACTAAAATGAGAAGTTACAAAGCACCTAAGTAACTGTTCATAAGGCATAAATAAGCTACCTCCTAGAAAGCAAGGGTTCAAGGAAGGAAATATCAATTCCATCTCATATATTTCAAACTTAGATCAAGATACAATGGCCTAGTAAATAAATAAAAATAAAAAAAAAAAAACACATAACAGGGAAAAGTATCAGAGGCATACACTACCTGAACATTGAAGCTGAGAGAGGATCTGCCCCCCTTCAAAATGGTGACTTGTCATCTTTAAGTTAGGTTTGATGCAGCGAATAAAGCTAGATCCCTGTTACCAAAACAATGAGTTAGCAGAATCTGTACATTTTGAAACCTCCTGAAACATGTTAGTCATTTAAGAATTACTGGGGGCAGGGGAAAGGGAAGAAAAATACCTTTTTAAAAAGAAAAAGACATTCTTTCGCTCTCATATACCCTTTTTTTTTCAGTCCAGCCTTGGTATTGAGGTAACTGATCTCAATGCTCAAGCCATTTATTTAATTGGAACCTGAACTTTTGGGTTTTCAGTGAACTGTTTTGCTTACAACCTAACTAAGGTTTAGCAGTCTAGATTATACTACACTCATCATCTCTGCAGTAATATCACCTAAATGCCTCATTTCTCCAGAGTTCACATGCTACCAGTCTCCTGACACCGGAATCATGCTAGATGAACTTAACTTGACCATCCTTTTTTCTAGCTTTCACTTCTTACAATTTCTTTTGGCTTATGTCTTCACTCTCCCTTCCCTCACATGGTTCCAGCCTGCTCTCATCCCCAAATATATTACCTCTACAGTTTTGACTGCTGCTTTCTCTAGTCACTTCATAGTCATCCTCTATTTAAGGATGATTTTTTTTTTTTTTTTGTGAGGCAACGTTGATCATTCAAATTTTTCTGTTAACAGGTAGCCAGTGATAACCTCCTACCTTATAAACTAAAATGAAACTGAGACTAATAAAACGTATTTCTACTACTTGTTTGCAATGTTTTTTACAGACAAGAGTGAAAGACAGCCCATCAAGGAATCTGTCTAGTAACAACATATTCTCAACCATGTGTTAGCTGAAGTCACAGCAGAGCACCTCCAGCCACACTTTTTTCCCTGGACTGACTCTTGATTCCACTGTGCTGTGAATGATGGAGGTTATCTTTCTTTCAGACTATCCTCATGATTTCTGTAAAACTTTAACTATGCTCCAGCACCTGTCCCAATCATTTGCCTTGTTTTCCCCCTTATTTTGACAGAGCATAATCTCCTATTCAGAATCGGTTAGAACATGCTGTCAAGAGAAACAAGAATGTGTTCCTACAAATGCATCTTCTAAAAAAATCAGTATGTCAAATTACATGGAGAATTCTGCAAGCTATTGAATTACATCAGCTAAAACAGCAAATTCTTGTTAGGGGAAGCAGGTTCTTTGAGCATCTGTGTATCTGCAGCCTACCGCAAAAGTGAAATAAGACATTCTAGTTCTAACTAGCTTATGGAATCTGAAAACAGAAATTAATAATTTATTTTCTTACTTCTAAGTAACATCTCTGAATCTTTTGAAAATTAGTCACCAGTGATTACCAGTGAATAGACGGAAATGAAACTGACAAGAATGGAGACTGCAGCTTGGACAGTTTTAGTTTTTGTTTGTTTGTTTTTTTTTAAACTAAATTGTGTAACTTCCATTCTACAACATTTTTTTCCAAGTTTTGCTTTTTTTTTGTTTTGAAAAGCAAATTAATATTCATCACCTGCAGAGCAGGACATTTCAAAGGTACCATATAACTGCAAACTCTGTAGCAATTATTTATCACTAAACACGAGAAAACGAATTATGATTTATTTCAGAAAACTGGTAAGCCTGCATCTCTGTATATACTTACAGTACTGTGAAGCTTCTCAAGAAGCAAATTTAACTGAGTCTGTAAAAGAAAAGGCATTTCAGTAGTCTTAACAACCACAAGTATACACACAAAATAGTGATACAGCATTACTGCATGCACGTTTTATTGTTAGTGAATCAAACAGAATTGATAAATCAAACATCCACATATTTTAACAGACAAAATCATGTAAGAGTGCATGAATGGTCCTGAAGAAATTACTTATGTTCAACTGTACAACAACACCATGTGTGACCAGTTACTTACAACAACATAGTTATCAAAAAAGTGCATGCACGTTTGGGAAAATAAACGAAAGATGCAATAAAGTTATAAAGGAAATGAGACTGAGCAGCAATAATCCAAAAAATACACTGAAAATTTGTGAAAGTCCAGATTTAATCTTTAACGAGCCTATTTGTATGTTAAATAACACCAGAAGTATATGAGATATACTCAGCTTTTCTTGGGGGGGGGGGAAGCTGTATTGGCTTGAGAGTCTAAGTCACGTCATTTCAGTAAATGAATCTTCATAATGTATTTTTAATTCTAAACTTCCAAATTTTTAATTCTGCATTGATGACAATAGACTGTGGTTTTAAACTACATTTACTATGGGTATATTTAAACATACTGTAATAATATCACAAATCTGCACTTATTTGGGGAGAAGACTAGAGAACTACCAGATATGTAGGATATTAGGAAACAGCTGCCATTGTTAGAGATATAAATTGGTAGGAACTTCAATATTCCAGGACCATATCAGAAAAACAGAATTATACTTTCACTTTATGGATCTGTCTGTTCTACCACACAGATTATTGTTGTGCTAGCCTTTCTAGTTTACTAGCAACCGTTAGGTATATAGACTCAAGTAAGACAAAATTCTGAATGTCCTATCATACTCCACATTTTCTGTACTGGCCCAAGATGGAAAGGATGTTACTTTTGATTGATTTTTTTTTAAACCAGATCTTTCAACTACCTTAAGTACAGGCAAACAGATTTGTATCAGCAATATGAATCACCTACACTGTCAGTCTTCCTACCAGTAGATGCAATTGTATTTTTTATGTTTCATGGATATAGTTAGAAAGACAAAGAGTTCCACAAGAAGTATGACAAACATTGATAACCTCCTGCTTGGATCTCACATACAGTTTGCATCTACTTTGAATATAACTTTTATCTTTTCTTAAGTAGGAAATGCTTTATCTTGGAGAGGAAAACCTAATTTCCATCAACAAAATATGGTTCTGCTAGAGGAAAAATGCCCCTTCTTTACAGTCATAACTTGACAAGAAATAAGAGACTCTCTCAGGTAAATTTCACTAATGATCATATGAATAAGGCATATTGCTGAAACTATTGCTCTTGGAATTATCACAATTTAATCCATCATTACTACATTAAGGTAAAACTATCCCAAAGACTTTTGTGTAGAGTCTTCATCTTCATTTCCTCTACTAATTCATCTTCATTTCCTCAACTGATTTATATGAATCAATTTTAATTAGTTGTAAGGATGGGACGTGTGAAGAGCTTTGTAAAAACAACTCCTTGCATCATCTAATAATTGATGTAATTAGAAGAATTTAAGACCGACTGACATATTGATAGGTTGAGAATTCTTATTCTTAAAGAGATGAAATTTCTACTCAAATAACAAAGTATTTTGACGGCATCTAAATTGAAATTTTCAAGGGTATTAGTGCTCATCAATAGTACATGTTGTGTCTGGGAAGGTAACACTAAATGAATTACTGAAATTAACACATACATTCAAAATGCCATGAAAGTTGAAAACACTGAAAGAACTATAGATTAATGGGCCAGATCCAAAAAGGACTTCTAGTCATGTTCTAGGTGCAGAGGTGAACACAAAGGTCCAAAATAAAATCCAAAATGTTCCCATTCAATTGCTGCTTAACTTATGCCTCCTTTTTTACTTAACCCTTCTTGGACAACTGTATCTTTCACATTTCCACATTTACTGCACATGGAATGCTAAATCCAAGAGGAACTATACACCCAGATGGAAGAATGTGGAAATTATCTCAAAAGATCCCAGTTGCTTTCATTTTGAAAATGCAATTATAAAAAACAATGGATCTCAGCTTCACCTACAACAGCTTCGTGGTTGCAGGGCTTGCCCTAGAGGTCACATATCTGCATGTAATTCCATTTTTCATTCTGTCTTCTGTTCATGTAGTTTATATTAAACCAATCGCTACAGCTTAATTCTACAACTGCTATATAATAAGAAAGAGGAGGAAATAAGTATCATAGCAAAACTCAAGACAGCAGAATGGCCAATTCCCAGCTAAATTCCAGAAACACTACTTTACAAGTCAGACTCTCTCTCTTATGCTTCCTGCCCAAACAAAATTTATTTTTTGCTACATAACAGCACATCTCCAAAAGGGTATGAGGAATTCCCTCTGCCAGATTGAGCAGTAACTTGGTGCCAAGGGTCATACGCTTAGAGTTAAAACACTGAATATAGTATAGACCAGAACCAGAATACAGTTGCTATACAAAAAGCAAGTGCTGGTACTATATCCCTCCCTTTCTTCCAGCCTTTGCATTTTTACAGATCACTAAGCCACAGGATACACTTACGCAAGAAGGAATTTATCTTGCAGTCCTAATTTAGCACATAACCTTAACACAGAGTAGAAATGCAGAAACTCTTTTGCTATTGGCTAGAGCCCACTCTACTTGGAGATTGTGGAATTCTCTAAGGTACTTGCTTTCACCAGGGACTGCATAAGGGGTCTAGACATGTGAATTGGGGTTTTAGGTGCCTTAAGCAAGGTAACATACCAAATATGTCACAGCACTTAATTTGAAGGCATGTAAATCCTTCATTGGATCTGGCCCAGATGTGTTGAGAAGAGCTCTTACTGAAATTGCAGCAGCTCTATCAACAGTAAATCCATGAGATTGAAAAAGTTACCTGCAGCCCATGGTTGTGCCTGCTTTTCCTCTCTTAATTCCCCTATAGTTCTTTTTTCTAGCCATCCTGAGCTGGAATAGTCCAGCTAAAATAAAACTGCTGAATGAGAAAAGGATGCAGAAAATATTTGGAGAAGACAAGGTTTGAAGGTCAGCTTTACAACAAGCAGAAGAAAGGAGAAAATGAGGAGAAGCATCAGATTCAGGTATTAAGAAAGGAAACATTCAGCACAATGAACATATTTCTGTGAAAGCCATGACTATTGATACTTTTAAGAGGAAAAACAGTGGTTAGGTTAAATGTTGAATTTTGAGAATGGTAAACTGCAACTAATTGATATATCTTACACAGCAAAGAATTAAGATAGGATGGAAGAACACATTTTGTCACATTTAGAACTCCTGAAAGTCTACAAAATTCAAATTTAGATCAAGAGATTAAACCTTTTAAATAAAAGACTTCCACGTGGCCTTGCAAAATCCTGACTTATGAATTCCTGCACAATCTCAGTAAGAACAATTATCAAACATATTTTGACAGAAATGTATAGCACAAGTTGAATATACTGGTTTCTTACAATCTAATAGAAAAAAAAACATCTATTTAACAACATTTTTGCTGCATGAATGTCAAGTAACCACTAGTTCTCCCATCCTTAAGTTCTACTTATTTCATATAAGTTAGAAATGGCGCATATTACAAGAAAATAGACTATTAGGTTATGTTACCTTGAATTTGTTTCCCACACTGATGAAACTAAGTTTTCCAGCTTTTTGTTTGGGATCCTTGTTGTTGTTAGTGTTAGATTCAAACAGCTGTCGAACAAACTTGTCCTTGGATTCACATATTAGAGATTCAAGGGACATGTGCAAAGCATCATTATTTTTTTCCACAAATTGTGTCTGAAAATAAAAGCCAATAAATAATAGCACACTTGTTTCACTGATCCAATTACTTAAGTAAAAATTAAGTTAAAATTAATGAAAAGCTGAATTCCACACTTTATTCAAAGATCAGAAACAGTATGTAGGATAAATATTTTCATGTTACTTCAAACTTTTCATCTGGACATACAAAACATTAATGACAGACAGGAAAGATATTGTTAAATTTGAAGGATATTGTAGGAATTATGAAACCCAAGGTAAGGTTTAGCGCCTGTTATGAGACCAGTTGTGCTTTTGTCAGTGATTACACTCGTTTCCACTTCCAGTACTCAGCATATCATAGAATGGCTTGGGTTGGAAGGGACCTTAAAGATCATCTAATTCCAACACCCCTTCCATAGGCAGGGGTGCCACCCACAAGATCAGGTTGGCCAATGCCCCATCCAGCCTGGCCTTGAACACCTCCAGGATGGGGCATCAATTTGCTAGTTCTGAGACACTTAAATAATATGACAAGCAGCGAAGAGCTCTGTTGTGAAATAGGAACTAGCATGCACACTTTAACTGGTGGAACTAAAGTCGGGAAAATGAAATTAAGAACAGTTATCTTAGTAGTACTGCAACCATGGAAGCACAGTTGATTTAACCACAGGTATCATCCCTTCCTACAAGCCCTATGCCTCTGTTTGATTTAAGTTGACTCACTTTTAAACGTTAAGAGCTGTGTATTAAACTGAAACTCAAAGATCAAGACACTTGTATCCAATTTCACACTAACAAAATTCTCTATCAAGAATTTGTGATGCACATTCAATAGTTGCTTTGACATTTATGAACAGAAGAAGGCAAATTTAATTTGATTGAGAAAATATGAATTTGCCAACATATCCCATAAAAGGATTTAAAGGTGATGGGTCAAAGGACAAACACAGGCCTCCCAAATTCCCTTGGACTATGAGAACATAACAGGAACATAAATGTAGACAGTTGAATGCTCTCACCAGAAATTAGCTTGTGAAAGCTGCCACAAGACCAGTGAGAAAGAAACTATGAACAACATTCAAGGCAGCTGTAGTCCAGCTAAGGCCCAAACTAAGTCAGACCCTCTGAAGAAGGGAATAAATGAAGTCAAGCATGTTAGCATGGCTTCTGGACCAAAGCTGTCTCATACCTGGTTAGCTCAGAGAGCATAGCTTATGTGCAAATATCTGGCTCTGTTCCTGAAGAAACCATTAGGTATTAACACAGGATGAGGAGGTAAAAAACAGCAAACATAGACCATGTGAACATAAATGCATTCCAATGTTATGTGTTATTTTGATATTGAATCTGTGTGACCTTGTTTTTTGTAATACACAGACTTCAGCTTTCTTTTTTTTTTTTTTTTTTTTTTTTTTTTTTTTTAAATTATCTACTGAATGCATCTATCTCAAAACACTATAGCAATCATTGTTATTCTTGGGGTACTTTGAAGTAAGCACACACCCTGGGAGTCTGCATTTTCAAATGACAAAACACGTCTTTGGAATTAGCTTCCCTTGTACACACTGGAGTATCAGATGAGAACAATAAAGTGTTATGGATCTTTCATTTATCCTTTACCCTCACTTTTTTTTATTTAATATTTTTTTTCAAAAATTGTGTTTTAGATGTTGCCCTAGGAAGACTGTTTCAATATTTTTGTATGATTAACAGTCATAAAAAAGTACATGCATTCAGCATGTATTTGAGGGTAACAATTTCAGATATGAATTTCAGATATTCATATTCTTACATTTCTACCAACAGTAGAAATGGAAAAGAAAAAGTATAAAATGTGAGTTTTAACATAATAAACTGATATTGCATAGAAGAACAAGCATGTTTCTGAAAAGTTGTGCTTAAGCCTAGTAACACTTCCGTGTTATGTGGTACATTCTCCTGTTGGAGATGCAGACCTCTGTTGACATACGATTTGTAGCAGAATGTGGCTCAATATCTTTAATGTTGACACTGTTACCTACAGATTTGACACACAAAACATGTCAACAGAAGTCTTGTCATCTGATAAGTTAAAAGAAATTAAAACATCAATTCTGTCACACATTCACAAAACTAATTTCAAAGTTAAAACATAACAACTTTGCCATTTCTCTTCCAATTAACAAATTTTGTTAATTGAAAGAGAACATACACTGAAAAGTATATTATAAAGTGTAACAGAAACAGCTGACTTTTTTCACTTAAGTAACATTACCGTCTCGTAGCATACTGCTCCCGCAAAATGCCGGATAATAAAGCCTTCATCATCTCTGATATTTCTGTGAACAGCCAGTTTAGACTTTCTAGGGATCTGGAAATAAAAATTTGAATTACAAAGAAGAATTACATTGGAGGGTGAGAAAAATGTATTCCTAGGACATCACCATGATTTTGCCAGGATGTTGAAAGTGACATTGCCTGCAATACAGTTGTGAAGACCACTACTATTTCAATTCAAACCAGGATATTTGAAAAAACTATTTTCATTCTCATTCACACCCTTCAAAATAAAATTGTCCAGGATTGCTAAGTCTACCTAGCTGACTTTCTTTTTGCTTTTTGTCAACAATTTCTATTCCATTTATTGCACAGCTGATGACAAGCTGACAAATAGCCTTGTCATATAAATAGGATTAGATAGAAGCTTAAAACGTTTTTAAAAGGCAACGACCTTGTTGATCATATACATACTGACAAGAATGTTTCATTGCACAGGAACCTAATCAAACAAGCTTAAGAGGAAACTTTAAGAAAAGTAAGCAGATGGCAATTTTATTTGGCTCCTTTTACTTGCATTTTTTCAGCAGGGATTTTGTTTGATTGTTTGTTTTGTATTTCAACAGAAGTCATGTATAAAAGTTGCAATGGTTTTCATTAACCTTCCACAGAGTGCTGTATGTTAAAGTATTATTGACAAATAAATTCACCTGGTGTGTTACGTACTTTCACTGCTGAAGTGTTAGCTAGATACTTCATGCAAGTGAAATATTCTCCAAAGCAAGCAGTTTTGGAAATTAACAAAATAGCTAATCTGATATGAAATAAACTAAATTAAAATGTCTGCTTTTTTTTTTTTTTCCTTTTCTTGCTCTACACACTAATAGTCTTCAAAGAGAAGTGAAGAATATGGCTATACTTTCAACAGGATATTAGAATTGCTAGAAGACTTAACAAGCCTTTAGTGAACTTTTCAAAACAAACCTAATAACTGAACTTGTCCTTAACAAAAGCATACAGATCATACAAACAGGTGTGGTATGAGATTTCTTGGAAAAGGTTTTCATTAAATTCAGTGTTACTATCAACAGTTCCAAGAACTGTTTTATTAAAAAAAAAGACAGCCAACACAAATAAACCTACAGAGAGTCTGAAATGGTCCTTGTGTTTTTGGTGCACAACTGAAGTAAAATGCTGGTCGCTTGGCTGGGGAAGACGATTTTCTTCATCCAAAATATCCAGCACACCTATTAATTTTGCTTCAATCAAATCTATTAAAAATAACAAAACACAAAAATTAAATATATAATCACATACCAGAATTGAACATTAAAAGTGTAAAGTACTACTGATCTAGTTTTGTGTAACTATCTTGGGAAAGCTGTTAACACAGAAAGTCACTGTAAACTAATTCTATAAATTTTATTTGTTGATTTAATAGATAATTGCTTGTTTCAGGTAACTGCTGTCACTGGCCTGGCCCAACACCTTAAAGCAAAATCATATTTCTACAGAAAGCAACATTATTTTTGTCACTCACTTCTAAAAGCAGTAGAAAATCCTTTTCTCCTGACTACTCAAAAACACAAAAAAGGCTTAAATGGTTTAATCAGGCCATGATTTTACTAACTTACCTAAGAATACCTCATACAATGAAGAAACGTGTAAAATCTGCAGTGGGGTGTCACATGGAATAGTAAAAGGGGTCATGGCTTAGGGACTACTACTTGTATGCTTATGTAAGCTGCTCACGCCATTTCTATGGCTGGTAAAAGACAACTCATCTACAGTCTTTACAACCTGACCCCTTTTCCCACTATGAGTCAGAGAGAGACCTTCTCTTTCAATAGGCATCAGGGAACCCTTTTTGATTCTGAGATTTTGTTTCAAAACAACTAGGTATGGGATGGCAGGGGGAACAACCCTTTTTACAGAAACATGATGGTCTCTATATGATAACATTTTGGGGAACAGGCTCATGCACATGCTTCAGTAAATCACCAAAGAGGTATGGTTTGCATTCACAGAAATCATATTTTCTGTTGCTATGTTTTTACTCCCTCTTTCAGATACTTTTCTATTGCTTTTTCACGAGATGGCTAAGAGCCCTGATTGACTAGAGCTATCATCTTTAGTTAAGTCAGTTACCAACTGCACAGTCCTATCCAACAAAGTGAAAACTTCTTCAGCAGAGCTACAGAAACTCGGAGCAGCAGACGTTTTGCAACAGATGTTGAATTCTGCCACTATGAATCCTCAATCCAGCCAGAACTAACTGACTAGTTACCATAAATAAATTGCTGTAAATGCAACAGCAAGGTCAAATTCTGTTCATAATACACCGATTTGGAGAACACAAGTTGAACATAAAACAAGTAAGCCCTTGGCCTATCAGTCTGCGCAAACCTAACAGCAACAGGAATCTCTACAGCCTATTGCCTATAATTCATTTTGCTTCTTTGCCAATTGGCTCACACAAACAAAAACGGTGGGTGGGTGTTTCAAATAATGGAACTTTTTCCCTCAGACACCCCCACACCCTTCTTTTTATTTCTCTTGTTATATTTAGACATTCTGATTAGTTTTCTATGAAAATGCCAAGAAATTCACAAGTCCCACCTGCACTTATAACACACTGTAGGACAACATGGATCCATTACCAACTGGAAATGGAATTTAGAAAAAAAATGAAAGAAATCACAAGGTTTCAATTAAAAGCATGAAATTACTAGCACCGCTTATTATTTTGCCTCTAACTGCTTAAAGTAGTTTAAGCTTTTTTCTCCAAGATGCTAATGAATAGCTTGACATTTCAAAAGTACATACCTATACAGTCCTGATTATCTACATAGCGCACTTCATTAACCCCCAGGCCTTCTTTCTGGTAAAGTTCTTGTTCCTTTAAAAGGAAAAATAAGGAATAATAGTAAAAGAAAAACTATGATTCACCACATATTTTTTACCCACCGAAACTGGGCAAGAACGAACACACATTTTAGAATTCCCTTGTGCAGCTTAATATATTCCAACCTCACCTCCTTAATGATATACCAATGCGCTTTTAGATACTCCCATTATGTACAATATATTGCCTGATATTTGGATACCCCATTTTAATTAATGATATTTAGAGTAAGAATTCTTCGTTGATTTTTTTTTTAAGAAGAAGAAAGGAAGATGTATCTTTTTGAAAATCATGTTCTTTTCTAGCACAATCACGTCACACAGCAAGACCACTTGTGGTTGACTAATTTTTTTAATATGAGCATAATGAGCAATCTTAGGGAAAATAATGTTATCTTTAGTATCTTTTTACTGAAAAAAAAAATTACACATACAACATACCTCTTTCAGAATTCTTTCATTAAAAAATTGCTGCAGTTTTTCATTACAGTAGTTGATACAGAATTGTTCAAAACTGTTGTGTTCAAAGTATTCTGAAAAACAGAAGTTAAACTTCTGTGATAAACCAGCATTCCAGCAATTACATTATGATAAGTAAGAGAAGTTTCACTGTGCTAATATTTAAAGATGTTTTTTGATATATGTGTGTTTCTTTCAATAAAATAAAAGCTGTTACAGATTTTCAAGTTGCATGTTAGACAGAGAAAAAAATGCCGTGGCAGATCATATTTCTATGACAAATAACAGACAGCTATATCTGGCAGCAAACCAAAGCTAGGTCCCATACAATGAAACCATACGTTTGTATTATTACAGTGGTAATAATAGATTACTAGAAAAAAAAATATTTTATTTGTTAAGAATACTTACCAAAACCAGCTATATCTAGAACTCCAATGAAGAAAGAAGAAGTCTCAAATGGAAAACACTGGTTTACCCTGTTCACCACATGGTCAAAGAGATGACTATACACCGTTTTAGCCAAGGCATCACGAGCATTGTTTGCTTGTTCTACTTTCAAGGGTACCCTATTAAAAATAAATAAATAAAGGAGAGATCTTATGTTTCAGAATTTCTCACTTGAAAATACTGAGATTAGGCTGTAAACTTAAAAAGAACCTTTCCCATCTTTGTAAGTCAGGACACAAAAAGGCTGGGCTGTAAACTTAGGTGCCAAGAAACAATCTTGCTCAGTTAGACTAAGTACATTATCTGTTAAAAAAAATAATGTTTTACTATCCTCATTAGCAATAAGATACAGATTACTTCTTTCTCATTCGTTTAATAGAAGCTATATTGAAAATAGCCAGAGAAAGACATTTGAAATACATATTCTTATCAACATAAACATTTCAACTATTTATTATGAGCTGCTTATTACAATGAAAGCTATAGTTCAATTTTCCTATGACATCTGTGACCCCATGTTTTCATAAAGGCTATAATTGAAACTATAGGACTGTAAAATAATCAGTAACAAAAACAGAAAAAAATGCACAGACAGGGCATGCAATCTTGTTGCAAAACATAGATGCGATCCCAAATAGGAGGATTTTTTTCTAACACTGGAAAAACAGTGAGAATTTACCTTTTTCCATCCCTTTTTATAAAGGTTTATTCTATATTATGGCAATTTATTGAAAGTTTACATTTACACTGCAATTTAGCAGTTATCACTGTCTACGGTTTTTGTGGTTTTGTTTCTTTAAGTCACAAGTTTAAAGACTATTAAATGCATGACAAAGAACTGTGGGAATATCAGAAATATAAATACATACTCTAGCTATACATACATGTATTTACCTATTCCATGAAGTCAGTATGACAGTGACTTGCCTAAATGCATATGCTTAAAAGCAAGCACGTTTACCTATTTTACTTTCTGAATAAATACATTCTACAAGACTTGCTTTTAAATAGGTTTCAGAATAACAGACAGGTGCACCAAAAAATAAAAACTCTTTTACTCTATGCAGCTCAGGAAGTACTTGTAGAAGTCTTCAGAATAAGACAATTAATAGAAAAAAAAAAACGTTATGGAAATTTTTAAGAAATAAATGAGAGAAATATGAAAATGAACTTATAGCGTTATGGTATGATCGCAAATTGTACTTACATCCTAATCATGTTACCAAAGAATTCAAAATAAGAATTCCCAACAAGCTGAACAGAAGCAAACCAGAACACAATCAGACTGACAAAGATCAAAAACTCTCCAAAGGATTTTTACATGTCAAAAAAAAAAAATATAAAAAGCAAAAAGGGGAAAAAAAAAAAAAAAGTTTGAAATCCTGACAGTATAAAAATTTCATTCATGGAAAGAAGGCCTAAAATTTCTAATAAATATGGGTACCCAAAGGTTTTGCACAACACTGTATTATGACATACTGACATATCCAATGTTAAAGTAAATCAAAAGAAGAGATTTTTTAGGGAGAGCGCCTTTGCTGATAGAATTTGCAGGAAGGAACGTCAAGATTGTCGTCACAGCAGCCCTCTTTGTCTTGAAGACTACAAGATGATGGCTTCAGCAAGAGCTCTTCTGCTTTTTCTAGTCAGTCGGCTTCATAAAACAAAGCGTTTCTCCCCAGGTACCTCCCTATTTCACTTCTCCCCATAACTAGCCTCATACCCTTGGATGACTACAGCTATAACAACACTCAGTATTGAACCAAAGGTCAGCCTGTTTAGATAAGGCGGTGGATAACCAGCTATGGAACTTTTCAAATATGCAAGAAATAACTCATATGAACTGTTCAGCAAGCCCCATGCACGAGGTGTATGAGGTTCAAGGTGCCACAGCCACAGAACTGCTCTGTCGCCCCCTCCAGGCAGCTTCCTTCACACAGGAGCACACAGAACTGGCAAATGAGAAAGGGAAAACTAACACTACGCAGCTTACCCATGTTGCATCATTTCCTCGACTTCCCAGGATGCCCAAGCACTAAGCTACCTCATGATTACTATTTCTGTATTTTTCAAAGATGATACGCCAGATACAGAAATGTGAGACTGATAGAGATCACTTTCTATTGTGACTGCTAAGTCAGGGAACCAGAGACTCTGTTCACTAAGGACACCTACAGCTAGATTACATTAGATAGTAATTAGCTTTAACACACAATCTTGTCTTCCACTAAGGATCTCCTGACTTATCTTAGGGTAACAAGTACTGACAGAAATCTTATCTTATAAATAGCAGGAAGATACCTTTACATTCCATTCTGATACGTTTAAGAGATCAGAATGCTAATGCCCACGTGTCAGCCGCAGGCCTATTGCATAAGAGAATACACTAAAATCGTTTATGCTTTCATTTCTTTAAAGTACATTAAACAACATGACAAACTCCTAGAGCACGTACTTACTAAAATGACCCTATTCTTTAAAACTACCAAATTCTACCATCGTTAAGTAGAATTCCACAGACTGCTCAAAACCCTATTTTAAATTATCACAGAATGCAGCAGAAACTTGTGGAAAGAAACTATAACCCAGAAGTGTTTTTTGCACAGCTGAAGAAGCACAGAACCACAAAACAATGCTGCAGTTTCACTGACTCAGTAGATACCAAAGAGCACTACTACAGAACTGCCTCTCAGAATAAGTGACTTCCTTCTCATGGGCTTTTTCCTTCCTGTGATCCTTCCTTCCCCTACTCTGCTCACCAAGTCTCTCTTCTCCTGTTTCTTGTCTGAAGAGAAGAATTATTTTCCTTCCTCCATTTTACCTTCTCCCCCTTCTCCCTCTATCCATCACCTATTCATAAAGAGGGAAGAAATTATTTCAATTTTCTAGCCATTGTTAAGGCAGCAACAAAGAAAGCCTTGCTTGATCTTCATACTAATTTCTTCAGTACAGTTCCCAGTGATTCACAGAGTCTGAGGCCTACAGCAAAGCTCTCTCATGGGTTGGGACAATTCCACACAGTCCTCAAACATTTTCCAATATTTAACATCATTCAGTTTACTTACCCAGACCACATAAATTACAATTAAATATCTGTAATTTGCCCATAGTTATCAACAGTTGGGGGAGAGAGAGCAGGTGAAATGATATCCAGAAGCCACTTCCTTTCAGTCTGATTACTGCTTCACAACTAAAATGGCCCGGATGAAATAAGCCTACCTAATGAGAGGCTTACTTTACTAAAGAATACTTCAGTACTATCACTAAAAATGCATTTTGGTAGAAAATGTGCTACTTCAAAAATAGGAAGACGACTTGAGATGATGTCGGTTAAATGTTTCACAGTGTAAAATGATCCACTTCGTGATGATGGAGATCTGTTGGAAAGCCTCCGGGTTTCAAAAGAGTGAAGCCAGCACAGTGCATTTACAGCTTAAGAGGTGTACTGGACTTTGAATACAAACATATTATTTCTCTCTGTAAATACACTTTACATCACAGCAAAGACATCAGCCAACAAGGTGATTATTATGTTTTTTGGGAGGAGACGAAAAAAGGACACAGAAATGTAGCGCAGCTGTCAAGTCTCCCTGGCAGGCCACTGCACATTAGTATTTAATAAAATCCCCGGAGATAGCATTTAGCATCACTCTCCTACTGTTCCTTGTTGGCTCCATTGTCCCCAGCTGAACAAAGCCTTTGTTATACTCTGAGCACAGCGATTTCAGCTGAGCTATTTATTCATTGTGACCTACTAGAACTCACATGATCTGCTTCCACACAAAAAGGCCCTAAGAAAGAAAGAAAGAAATGAGTAGCTCTTTGGGGTGACGAAACAAAATAAAACAATGTATTTGTCAAAACTCTAATATTAATAGCAATCAGATTGTTTCTAAACCACACTGCCATAGCAAAACCTGGTGTCTATTTAATAGATAACTAAGAGTCCAATCCACTTTCCTTGTGCATGCAGTAAGCCACATGGGAAGAAGACACAACTGTGCATTTATTAGCATATGTTTGCTTGTAGCAGCACAAGTTCAGGAAAGGCTAGGGAAAGGGGCTTAATACATTTATCCTTTGGTGTAGGGAGTCCTCTGAATCCTTTACTGCCACCCACAAAATAAAACAATGGGGAAAAGTAAGATCTACTGACACAAAAAACACAGCTACTTGTGTTTGCAGACTATCAGGATGAATATGCTGAACAGAAAATCTTTACAGTCATATTCCAAGGTGAACTTGAAGCTGTAGCAAAAATTATATATATGAATATGGAACAGAGCAAGTCAGAGCCATGTGTAATCTTCTCAGATGCAACCAGATAGTAAAAAGCCAAGAATCAGTTTGAGACAAGTTGTTAAGAAACCTTGTTTGACAGGGTCACTTGAGAAGTGGTAAAAGGGAAGCACCATGTGCCTTTGTTTTAGGCCTTGATACGTCTCACCAAACATTCTCAAAAGAAAACTATACAGACACGGTTTATCTCCATGTTACACATACAAAAGCCAAAACCAATCTATTCTCAGAGACTGAGTCAATAGTTCACAGAGAGCAATTCCAGCTGGGTGCCATCTGAATCTGACACGGACGTGTTTTGTTCTAAACCCTTCTGCTTCTAGTTAACACTTTCATTAATCTGGATGGAGAAATTATGAGTATGCTCATAAAAACAGTCTGGTAATACTGAACTAAGAACAAAAGCAGGAAATCTCAAAAATGTGATTAGCATAAACTATTTTTACAAACTGAAGACATGATCTAAAAATCCACAAGGCGGATTTTGGTAAAGAAAAACGTGTGGTAATATACTTAGGAGGATTCAAAAATGTAAATACATCAGCAGTTACAGTGGATCACAGACTGAATTAAGTTAAAAAAAAAAAAGTTACAAACTTTCAATCTCATTCCACCATGTGTTAATATGAGTTCCATCTGTCTTGTAGGATATATGTCTGCTGTAACTTTATCCATAATACTGACATACTGACCAAGTTTCTGCTGGATTAAGGTATCAAAGACCTTGCTGTTCCATTTATCATTTGCAACTGCAACTTTTTCCGTGGTAATCACTGTTAAGTTTTAACTCTTGCATGTCTCTTCTTCCCAAGTATAGAAAAAGGCACACAACCAAAGAAAAAAAAATCTGTTTGCTCTATCTAGAAATAAACCTCATGGTCAGCTATTTGGTAATAATGCATTTACCAGAACAACAGCCCATAAACTTAAGACTCCTCTTGAATATGAATTATTTCAGAAGAGCCTCTGTGTTCCCCTAGAAAACATGAGATCCAAACAGTGAAGGTTGTCACCAATGGTTTACTATGTCCAAAAGCAGCCAGGAAGATCAGTTGCACCCTGGAGATCAGGCAGTGGGCACTGAACACAATTCCACCGCCCTTGTTTTCTTATAATTTATGATGAAGATTACTTCTCTTGCACAGCTCCTGACCACTGGAAACCTTCATTACTCCAAGTCTATTACACCAATTGAGGACTGAAACAGCCAAAGCTCTCAAGTGGTCCAAGACCAATTTTCCCCCTCATAAATTTGACATAAACTAGGTGTATTAACTCACACTCATCACTTTTACTGGACCCACTGACAATATATACCAAGGTTTTATCAGTCAGCTGTAACCGATGTACCCAGTTTACAAGTCCACAAGTTTATGAACTGTTAACAAATATTTGTTTTACAGCATGAAGTATCTGTTTTAAATAATAGGGGGAAATTTCAAGAGATAAAATATGCAAGGAACTTACATAAGCCACATTAATACACTTAATTAACGACGGCTTTCATATATTAAACTTTCTGGTAAAACATGCAGAAAGCTACATTTCTGATTCAGTCAACCCAAAACAATCTGATTGTTTCCCTACAATCGATATGAAACTCCTGTTCATTCTTCCAATGAGTGGATGTTAATTAGTTTCCTAATTAAAAAATCAATGCATTCAACTAAACACAGAACTTTTAATTTGCTCAAAACTGCTTAGCCCAAATTTAGTTTGATAAGTTTTCTTCAACTGCAGAAATAAAAAAAAAATACAACATATATCAAATAGACAGCGTTAGAAAACCAAATGTTAAAACATACAATTCAGTTGCATGCAGTTCAGCTAGCATCCAGCATCCCTATCGGGATGGATTAGACTAGCAGAAAATCTGTGGTGGAAGCAGAGATTTTTCATAAGCAAATGGAAACTGTAGTGAAATTGAGTTTTCATGAAGCTCAGTTTCAGAAAAGTCCTAATTTTCATGGTATTGAAATGTTATCATCAGTACCCACATCTAAACGCATTCTTTGTGATTATTTGTTCTCCATGTGCAGATAGAAAAAAATCACCTAGGAAGTTACTTTGATAATAGCTTCTTGTTAAAATGTAAGCTTGTTAAAAAAGGGACACTTTTTTTAAGGCTGCTATTTACTTCAATAGTGGTTCATTCTGTCTAGCTATAAAAAAAAATACAATCATCTCTTATCTTGTTTCATTATTTTATATGTTTCTATGAAACCACATTAACTTCACAGTTAAGGTTAAACATTTGTTCACCAGCAGCAAGCAGCAGCACATTTCTGGATTGCTGTTTGTTGTTTTTTTTTTAAACTGGAACTCAACTTCAGCAGACTCAGATGTGACAAACAGGGCAACCAATCACCCTGACACTTGAGAAGCGTGGACACAGGCAGGTGGATGGGGGCTCTCTCCTCCCCCCAATTAGAGCATCTCATACCTAATACCACAGGAGCACACCACACTGATGGGACTGCTGTGAAGCCCCCATGACGAGAGATGCGCCCAGTATCTTCTGAAATGCTTTTGGCTGTAATTAACAGCGTTAACATCCCTCAAATCGGTGTAGTTGTTAAATCTGGTAACGTAGCCAGTTTTCTGTGTAGATCCCGTATTTAACAGGCTGACTGGCTTCCTTTTACTGCGACTCACTTGATGACCGTGCCTTTGGCGCCCCCCGCCGTGGTGAGCATGACGCGGGTGGTCAGGCTGCCGCGCAGGTCGTCCTCGTCCAGCCCCAGCAGCGCCGCGCAGCACTCCAGCGCCGTCTGGCTCCGTGCCTTCAGCGTGCAGCCCCCTGCGAGCAACCGCCACAGCCGTTACCCAACCGCCGTAACCGCCGCCCAACCGCCATAACCGCCGCCACTGCCCCGCTACCCCCTCAGCCCCTGCCCCACCGCTCCCCCCACTGTGTCACACACGTTCTTAATTTTTTTTTAGTGTTTGTTAACAAACGTGAGGTGATTGAAGGATGTTACCCGATTTTATATTTTTTTGCCGATGTTGAAATACACAGCACCACATGCAAGGTTTTGCCACTCCGCGGTGTATTCCTAATCACTTTTTAAATCCTTTCCATTTTTTTCATATAGATCTTGAAATTCTGACTCCCTATCACTCAAAAGTTTCCACAAAGAATGCCAACTAACCTGTAATTGATAGGTTTTTGCCTTTAAATCGTCCCATTTCATAGGCATATCAAACCAATCTGCTCTGAGGCGTACTTCCTAATGTTAACGAAACAGCTGCGGGTTTGCAATTTTTATGTAAAATCCTAGGAAATAATGAACTGCAATAATCTTGGCAGAGCAGCTTCAGAGGAATGGAAGTTAGCATCTAGAAACGTATTCACAGATTAAAGATGTGACTAATGAAATGACTAAATGCGGCTACAGATGTGATAAAGACTTAATTCTCAAAAATAAAAAACAAAAGCTATGCCTCAAAAATTCTGTATTTTTAGAACATTGTTCTACACATACATTGTTCACAACCTGCTTTTAAATGGAAGAGCCATCCCAAAACACAGAAGTAGCACAAAACATTGCTAACACCTAGTAACTAACTGCAGCGATGCAAGCTGCTGGATGCCAATGTTCCTGTAATCCTCCAGACTTCCCTGCTATGCACAGAAGCGCCTGGCACAGCTGCCTCCCAGCATTCCCACTGTCACACACATGAGACGAACAATTTCCTAGATAAAGAGGTGGAAGGTGCACTTGGTCCTGCTAGTCAAACATTGCTTGAATTCCATAACTTTGCACTGACGCCACATAAAAGACATGAGGATGGAGTGCTCAAAAGATTAAGTCTTATGTGGATTGATTTGGGAAGCTCTGAAACACCATCAAACCTGTAGCAGTCTGCTTTTGTTTGGTGTTGCCCAGATATTTGAAGCAGCAACAAAACTTTAAAGGATGTCTGGTACAGAAATACACTTCTGGAGCAGTTTGGATGAACACCCTGTGTGCCCACTTACAAGGTGAGAGCAGAAAAATACATTCATTTGCAATGACCATTTAAAAAAAAAAAATGTAAGATTTGACTCCAGGAAATACAGGTTTGAATTTCAACATTCAATGTAACGAACTTTTCAGGTGTTAAAAAGGGTGTCTGCTTCCCTTCTCTCACCCCTGACTTTCCACACCACTTATAGCTCCCCTTCTCGTTTGCTGGCCTCCTAAAATTCCTTCTCCACTCACATTTACATTTTTTTCACGTTGTCCACCTTGTTTTATCCTTGTCAACCCACAGAAGACCCAAGTATGGAAGCTCTCTGCCAGCTTACTATCAAGCCATGAAGCCACTAACCTTCTCTACCTTCATTGTCCTCCTATTTTCTGTCATCTTCATGAAGGTGGCAAGATCAGAAATCGAAACTGGGGAGGTTCTGATATGATAGCTTCGCTGTGACAATAATTAGGCAGTGGAACAAGTTTCCCAGAGAAGTTGTAGAATCTTCTCTTTGAAGTTTTTCCCATCCCTATGAACAACCCTGAACTACTTGGTTTGAATTCAGTATTGGCCCAGCTTTGACCAGAAAATGTTGGATGAAAGACCTCCTGACAACCCTTCCCACCTGAAGGTTTCTGCAATTCTGTGATAATTCAGTGCTTGGATCAAGAGCCACTGAACCTAAGAAGCTAATATTCATTTAATTCTTCATTCAAAACACCTTTTCAAATGTTCTTTGATATGCCCTTTTTAAAAATTTTACCAGGTTTGACAACAGCTATATGTGCATGAAGTAAGACTAAGAGGAACTGATCTCATTTTACCTTGTCACAACAGATGAAGATCTGAATTGCTATTTTATCTCCTATAGTCATCTTTGTACTAAGTCCAGACCAGGAGTTTCTTAATTCTTTAGGAATCTATGGACAACAGTCTTCAATTTACAAAGGCTGATTTTAGTAGTAAGGCAAAAACAACTATTCCCAAAATACTGACTCCCCCTTCACCAGCCTTCCCAGGCATTCTGCTAGTAAGTACCAGCTACACTCGTACCAACTCCTCTTGTGAGCTAACATCTTAAAATCATTAAGTTTATATTCACCAAAAAAAATATTGCAATTTTTCTTCATCTCTTGAAAATACTTAACATGACATTTTGGGAAGCCAAAGAACATACTGCCTTTCACTACAGATGGAGTTTCTAATTTCAAGATGTTTTCATGACATTAGCAAGAAGTTCAATTTTTTTGTTATTAAAAATCAAGTAGTTTTGGGACACAAGACGTCTCTTTATATCAAAATTCACATTAACAATTTCTTGAACAATTTCAGTGAGAGCCTTTTTGCTTTCAGAGCATATAAAGTGTACAACTTTAAAACAAGTAAGCTTGACTTCAAAATGGGGCGATTAAAGGCTGAATTATCCTTCAATATAAGGGAGTGTTCTAAAGCAGTAATTCACATGAAAAGTAATAATCAAGAGACATTTTCAGTATTTTTTACAGAAACCAATTTGTTTCTTCTAACCTGAAGTGCTCCCAGCTTCCTCAAAATCAATATTTCCAAGATGAAGGACACCAGCCACTACTCTAAAAAGATCAAGTTTTTCTGCATCATCCAGTCCAATCTTCTTCATTGCTGTGCACATTCTGTTGAAATCTCCGTGATCATCTAAGAGTGGGTCCTTCAAGGAACCTGCCTTAAGATACTATAAAACAACAAGATGAAAAAACAACAAAAAGATCCCTAAGTTATTTTAAAAATAAATGTAAACATTTATTTCCAGGCAATAATAGCATAACAAAAAGCATTAAAAAGCATGCAATATTCAAACTAATTATAAAGAGATTAGAGCTCTTCACACAATACAGGCTTTGGAAGAATCTTGATTTGTTTTAATTTGGTTATATTTCAGAGCATGATCCTTAGGACTGCAACCTACCTTCAGAAAGCAGAACTTGGAGAGTCTGACAGCTTAGGACAGGAGAGCACAGGATGGTCAGCAATGGAAAGGGAAAAGTTTGGCTAAAGAAGCTTTAGAAGTACATATACCAAGGAGTATTTCTAGCCTCCAGCAATTGAAAGACCACGGAGGTCCTTGAAAGAGGGTAACAGAATGGCTTTGACAGGTCATGGGAAAGGAGTACAGGACAAATTAGAATTGGAAACATATTCCCTATGAGTATCCAGACAGACTTACATAAAGGAATATGCTTGTTAATATTTGCTGGTGATAAAGAAACAGTAAAGTTGTTTGCCAATATTCTACTGGCTAAAAGAATAGCAGCTAGGTTACAATATATCAATTTAACATTTTGCTGACAGAATTGCCTATTTTAAATACATCAAAAGTCATTTTAATAACTGTTATAAATAGTAGTGAAACATCTGCATGCAATCAAAAGACTAACTGAACATGCATAGATTGATGCAGGCTTTTACAATTACTTTAAAATGTTTTCAGCTAAGAATTACTCATTTAAGTGGAAGCCTCATTAACATCAAATAAGCTAACAATTCTATCAAAACAAAACACCACATGCATCTGAAAAATTCACTTCACACAACATTTAAACACATCAATAAAATTAAACTACATGTTTTAATTATGTAAAATGATCACCTCATCTTCCTGATAAGGAAAACACAAAAATAATTTAAGTATTAATTGACTATTCCAGCTATTTTTATTAAAATAAACAATATTTTTCATTAAATGACAAAGCAAATATTAACACCTGATTTTCAAAAATGAACAATGTATTTGAACTGAACAATGTATTCCTGTTTAAGTGACTAGATTAGATTTTTACTTCATTGAAATTTGAACCTCTATTGCTCCTTCAAATTGACATGGCTGCAATATAAATGTATTACAGCATACGTTCCACTATTTAATGTCCAACATATTTTCAGAATTACTCTTTCAGCATGCTGTAGTTTTAGAGAAACATTTCTGCCAAATTAAGCCCTTTAGAGACATATTTATGACAGAACACCAGATTGTAAATCACATCAGTGACCACATCTTTGAGTAGCAAGAATAAGTGAATGTTGATACTTTATGCCTACATAAATGGCCAACTTCACTACACATCTTCATTTAAGGCAAATTAGGCAAACTGAGGTAAAATCTCCTAAATCTCTCTTAGCCTATACACGAAGAGTTAAGTATCTATACATCCGTACCTCGCTCTCCATCATCCCTGATTACAGAAAAGAACTTAAAGACAAGGAAATTGGCATTATGTGCATCCTATTATAACATTATAAACATCAGAAAACTGGGAGTGGACTTTCCAATGCTGATCTGAGCAAAGGAAGGATCTCTTCTGTCCTTCACAACTATGCACAAGCTACATACAATCCCCAACCCAATTTCTCAAAAGTAAAAGATCATCATAGGAGGAGAGAAGCTCTTGAGTCAACTTGTCTTAATATTATTCCTCATGTAACTTGCCCTGCTATTGAATCATAAGTATGAAGGGTTTCTTTAAGCAAAGAGAAATCTTCCAGCTATACAAATGAAAAATTCTTCCTTTAGGTATGAATAGATGAAAATTCTATTAGAGATTAGAGTGGAATTATAATGAAGTGTTTAAACAACTTCCAATACAGATATACTATCAATTCAGATTAATTTCTTGAAGTGTCCTCAGGCAAACAAGCTCAAAGGCTTAAGAATATAAATTCTGATAATGCTATTTTAAAAAATGTGACAGGAGATGGAACAAGAAGAAAAAAAATGTTCTGAAGTTCCACTTGCCTCCAGGAAACGCCACTTTCTGGCGTATTTCAGAGGGAGGGAGATTTACTTGTTCTGGAAGTAAAGTTGTAAAGTTGTGCTAATATTTTAGAAAACAGTTTGGAACATCACTTCAACAATCCAGTCAAAATAGCTTTGGAAGAAAACTACTGCTTCTCACATATTCCTAACAGTATTAAAATTTAAAAAGAAAATGACAAAAAGTCTTGATTTTTTTTTTTCCCACTAAAGACATTCTGAATTGTTAAGTGTTATATTATTACAAGAATGAAAAGGAGACAATTTTATAGTGTTCCACTTAGAATTTTAAGATGCACATTTAAATATATTTTTAGGACTCATTTCCAAATCCCTTAACAGTAACTTTTTAGACCTATAAAGATGTGTAACATGAACATTTCATTCCACATTGCAAAACTGTCATCATTTTCAATGCTCTCTGAATTAGTTAATGCAAACTAACTGAAGATACAAAACATACCTCAGGACTCTTGCGATTTTGCAAAATCTGCTTGTCTGTTTCTTTATTAGCAAAGTACCTGGTACAGCCCCGATTTAAATACTGCAACAATAAAAACAGAAAAAATGCACACAAAGACCGAAGTGAGAGAAACTTATGCTATTATTTAAGGCTCGCTTTGCATGGCTTGTTTCGATCACATAATAACCACAATACTACAGGTATTCAGAATTCATTCATTGAAAAAGTTTTTACATTTTTTCATAATATCAAAAAAAAAAAAGAGAGAAGTGCAACTTTAACAAACTTCTATTGAAAGCTTTTCAATTTTGACAACTGAAATAGGTTTTGACAAAATGGGATATTCATTTGTTAAGTCTCACCATCTTTTCTTTGTTTAGCTCTACTAAACTTACTACACTACATAAAAGACAACTAAAATCAGGAATCAAGAAAATACATTTTATGGCCAATTTGTAATACCAAATTTTACTCCACCGAGTTGTACATAACACCAGATAAAATTCAGAATACTGTTTGTGTTTTCTGCAATATAGAAGCCTTAGATAGTGCTGTGAGGTGGTGAGAGAGATAGGATCAAAGAAGCTGTGGTACTATCTATAATGTACTTGTGTGATTGCTTTTTTCCTCACGAGTGATATATTTCTATAAGCAGTCAGAGACATAGCATAATAAAAACAGTCTTAAAAGTTTATAATCTGGTCCAAGCAAAAGCCTAATTCAGAATATGGCTTTTGATATCCATCTCACATTGTATAGTAAAGGGAACAGATCAAGCATGAAGACTGACATTTCCAGTAAAATGGGATCAACAACTTTTCCTTTCTGATTTGTTCAGTTGAAAATACGAAATCTGTCCAAAATCACGGTAAGAGCTCTTTGTCAAAAGGAACTGAACTGATTTCTTGGTCTGCCCACATACAAAGAAGTTTGCAACTAAATGCATGCAGTTAATTACACACTTTGATTAAAATTTATATACAAAATGAAAAAATATATATATATTTATATATATGTATATGTATCCAAACGTAAGGCAACCTTAATGGAAACCATATGGAAACCAAAATGTGAAAAAAATTCAGCTTCTCATATCCATCAGCTATTGTCTGCGCAGGTTTACTTTCAAAGCCATGTGGTGCAGTCAAAGCCACGTGGGCCAACAAGGTTCAGCAGAGAATTACCTACGACTTTGAATCTCTGGAAAGTCCTGCAGGGGAACCCAAAAGATGAGCAACCAGGACTGCATGTTTTTGTGTGGCTGTGTTCAGAGGTGGGTCGAGAAGAGAAATCTGCAACTCCTTATAGCCATTTTGCCGCGTAAATTCACACTTTCCTAGTGCGAGCTAAGGGAGAGGTAGCCCCCATCGGCACTGCTGAAATTCAGACAGTTCAGGCAGATGAAGCCAATGCAGTTGTCTTGGTTCGAGTGCCCAGAGCAGGCACGGCCAACGCTGAGACAGCCAAACACAGGGAGGAGCTTACAAGGGATCGCTTAAGTCAAGGACAGGCAGGGGAATTGGCAGAAGAACAGAGCATTGTTACCCTTTGTCTTTTAATGTCATTTCACTTCTGTGAAAAATGAGAACTGCCTTAGATCTGAGAGGGTCCTATTTTCAAGTTCATATAGTTAAGAGAAACCAAGCACTGAGCAAAACACACTTGAGTCTTAAGGCCCTCGCTGTGTCTAACTTGGACTTTGGCTTGATAAGCTAAAAGCCACAAGTGGCAAAATAGAACAAATGTAAAACTGCAGCCCTAGGGATGGATTTTTCTAAACAACTTATCTGAGAATAAAATCTTTTCCTGAAAGTTTTTCTTGACAGGCCTCCAAAACATTAACATTGATATCTAAACATTTATCAAACACCAAATGCTAGTTAGCAAAATATCTCCATCTATGGTTAGAAGCTTGATAGACTGTCTTTCCTCAGTAATTTGAACAAGACAGGTACGTAGTCAAGAAATAATGTGGTAAAAAAGTGAAACATGAATTATTACTCAGAGCCACATTTCATGACAAAAACCTGATGCAGCAAATGAGTGAAGAGCACAGAAAAAATAATCCTTACAGCAGGAGTCCAAAAAATCATAAGACAGCTGACAAGGCAGGTGTCACTGTAAGCTCTTTGTAAATGCAACAGGCACAGCGAGTACCTTCTGTGCCGGCAATTGTGTCGTTCAGTACTGCACTGCACCAGCCTGATTTTAAGCAGGTTATAATTTTGACATCTGCAATTGAATGTCATAAGCAGAGATCATGAGCAGAGCTTTTGATGAAAAAAATCCCAACAGTGAGCACATGACATATCCAGCTATAGAATTAACAATCCAGGAGCTGCAAGAAATAATTTTTAATGGAGCAGTGACTATGCAATAAAAACACATCTTTGAAAAACTGCTCGAGATTTTAGATTTAAAACATACAAAAGAATACTGCATGTAATAGTTGGACAGTAAAGAAGAAAGCTTTGGCTTTTAGGGAGCAAGATCATCTGGATACTAATGGAGAAATGCACAGTCTGTACTGTACAGAACTGCAGCTCTGCACCCAGCTCATCAGCATGCAGGCACAGACCTGGCCGGCTGAAAAGGCAGCAGCAACCTGTTCAGTGACTGGTGTGCAACTGCCGTGCCCACAGCTAACACAGGTCTCACCTTGGTAACTACTGCTTTGTACAAAAGTAGTAGGAACGTCGTATCTTTAAAGCTTCTAGCCCTCTACTAAATTCTGATGAAAATGAGTGTGGAAGATATAGGGTAAAGTAATAGATAAGCACAGTGCAACAAGTTTTATTGAGAAAATTAAGTAGTGGGAAAATGCCAACAAAAAAAAACTTAACACGGTAGCATAATGCTTTGTTAGCAGTGCTCCTCACCTCACTTAAGAAAAAGGAAGTCTACAGAGATGACAGTCAGTTAGTATGTCTGTAATTCCACGCGCTCTCCAGGCTGGCGTTACAAAACCCTTACAAGCCCTAGGCAGCAATTTGCTCTGTGTGCTTTAGAAATGCACAGAGTTCTGCGTCACCAAGATTCCAAGCCAGGCATAAACCAAGAGACAATGGAGAGACGGAGACAAATGAGACAACTCCAGCAAACAACTAACAAGTGTCTACCAGTAGGATTTGATTTACCAATGTTTTTCTTATCAACACAAGTCAACAAAGCACAAAATGATGTTTGCAGATACTTATAGTTCAAGTGTGTTTGTCAAAAGGATACATGTATCCTTTTGATACACATAGATGTATAAATCATGTATGAATAATAAAAGTGCAGGAATGAGTGACTGAAGTCTTCACCTTACTAGCAAAATTGGTGATGACAGTCTAAAATGAGAGAAGGCTTAGAAGGACCCCAAGTGGGAAAACAGAAGCCTGCTTTGATAGGAAAGGAAAAGAACAACCAGGAAAATAATAAGAAAAAAGTTGTACAACTGTATTAGTTCAGCAAGAAAAAAATACGATAACTGCATGCCATGGTTCTGGCTGGGATAGAAATAATTTTCTTTGTAGATGTTTGTATGATGCTATGTTTTGGACTTGTGATGAAAATAGTGGTGATAACACAAAGCTGTTTTAGTTGTTGCAGAGAACTGCCTACAGAGCCAAGGACTTTCCTCTCCTCATGCTGCCCTGCCCGTGAGGCTGGGGGTGCCCCAGGAGCTGGGAGGGGACACAGGCAGGGCAGCTGGCCCAGGCTGGCCAAAGGGATGGTCCACACCAGGTGGCGTAGTGCTCAGCAATAAAACTGGAGTAAAGAAAGAGGAAGGGGGGACCACTGGGAGTGATGGCATTTATCTTACCAAGGAACGTCTACCCGTGATGAGCCCTGCTGTCCTGGAAGCGGCTGAGCTCCTGCCTGCCGATGGAAGATAGCAAATGGATTCCCTACTTTGCTTGCACGTGCAGCTTTTGCTTTGCCTAGTAAACTGTCTTTATCTCAGCCCGTGAGTTCTTGCACTTTCACCTCCCCGATTCTTTCCCCCGTCGCAGCTGGGGAGAGAGAGCAAGCAGCTGTGTGGTGCTGAGCTGCCTACCCTGTTAAACCACAACACTGCAACAAGAGAGGTGTGGAAAACTGAGAATTAAAAGACAATTTAAAATAAGGGAAATAGGGTTGGAGTAACTCACACAAATATAGAAAGCAAAGTAAAGAGAAGATTTTGACTGGCAAGAAGGACAAGAAAGCAATAGGAAATTGCATCATTTGTCAATTGTTTTTGAAAACAATTCAGTGAAATCTGAAGCAAGGGAAATGGGGGAGAAAGAAGGAAAGCAGAAAAAAGTTAAAAAGTTAAATTGCAGTAGTAGAACTGTTTAGTGGAAAAGATGGGAGGAAAAGAATGCAAGAGCTTAATGGTAGCACGGAAAGCCAGCCTGCTTGTGGGATTTCTACTGGAAACATAACACGCAATCAGGGTTATCAGGCAAAACCACATGATCTCACAAAAGGGAAAAAATGTCAAAAATAAAGCATGAGGAGAAGAAGAGAAGGCAGTAAACAAATCAGGAGTCATAAGAAGAGCCGCACTATATTGAATTAAAAGGTCCATACTATCCAGTGCTTTATCTTTGGCCGTGACCTGCATTTCACCCCGGTATTTTACTATTTCTTTTTGAGCTGAGATGATAAAACTCTGCACCCTATTTACAAATATAATAGTATGACACACCATTTCACTCTCATTTACTTTTCTAGTAATTCCTAAAAGCCTACTCTGCTTTTTCCCTGCCACTGAACATTAAGCTAACATTTTTAAAGATGTACAATAATTCACGTCTTATTTCCTCCCAGTTTATTTTGACTTCATTTTCATTTATGTATGGTTAACAGTATTATATTCAACACTGACTGTATTCATATTTTATTGGCTACTCCATGGCTTGAGTGACTGGAGCAGTAACAGGTTGATGAAAGATAGCCAGAACTCAGGAAAAAAAAAAAAAGTAGTTCTAGAGAAAGAATAAATTAGCAGATATAAAACTTAAGAAACAGAAGCATGCTTAATGAACAGAAGTAATAATCCTGGCAGGAAACGTTGAGCATGGGCTTCAGGTCAAATGGAGATAAAAGTGTAAGCTTTCAGCCTAAGGGAGTGTCAAGTCTCATCATGTAACCTGGAGGGTTGAAGAACAACACAGACTTCTGTCAGATGAAGAGAGGAATGCGAGAAACTCAGAACTGGAGAAGTACTAATGACAAATCTAGACAGTAGAGAAAGATAGGCACAAGATGCAACAGTGTAGGAAAGAAAAGTGATATAAAAGCATACAGACTGCACAACCACCCTGTCACTGCAGTTTGATCCCTGGTACAAAGTGTGAGGTAAAAATAAAGGACAGAATTGCAGGACAAAATTCCCAGGTCCTCCTAAATGCACAGCTGGAAAAGGAAGAAATAAATGCAGTTTTCCAGATTTTATAATGGGTTACCCACAGAATAGTTGGATCACAGTCAAAAAATTTACACTTTACACCTCAAGAAGAGATCATAACAAAATTACTAGCAGCTGGGTATGCAAGAGTATTTTTTGGAAAAAGCAAAGATTCTTCAATTTTAAAAACACAAGGCAAGTACAGGAAATCTTCCAATAAAGATAATATGGCAGAGAGCCTATAGATCTCTAGATCAAATAGATTTAAGAAAATAAATTATTTTCTGAATTGTGTAACAGAAAAGAGTTTGTCAAAGGTAACAGGTATTTTAATAAGATCTACGAGAGAAATCAATGTATGGCAATAATGAAAAGCTTTACAAACACTGACTCCAATACTCACCCTAAAGCTGTCAGGAGAACTTAGATACAGTTTTTCCCTAATGTCTTCTGGAGCACCAGCACAAAGCCTGTAAAAGATATGGTAATTCCTCTCTTCTTTGCCTTGCACACAGATCCTAGATTTCTCCAGAAGATAATGTGATACAAATCCACCAACCACGGAGTTCTAGGAAGAAGAAATATTTTTCTCATTATCTGAATGTTTTTAGTTTACTTGAGATTCAGAGTTCATCAATTTATAATTGTCTGACCTGGCTCTTTCAACAGGTGCAGCTCCAAAGATTAACATGTATCTTTATCTAATATATATATAAATCCTAAAAAAGAAGCTGTTACCTTCACTATAACTTTTCCCAGGCATTGAACCTACAGGGGCCTACTTCACACTCATGAGCAGCAATTCTATATGCAAATATATAAGCTATGGAAGCTAAAATATATCCAAAGAAAAATTTCAAATGCTACATAATGAGTAATATTTCTGACCAAGAAAAAATGTTCCATGCTTTCTGTTACATACAAAATATTGATGCAAGGTACCAAAACTTCATACCAATAAATAAAAATATCAGTAATTAATACAAAGTATTAAAGCATTAAAATAGATTTATATCTGTTGATATATTATATGCAAATCATGCTTATTTGTACATTAAAGAAATGCATAAATACTTAAGAGCAATTAAGTTATTCTTTAGATGTGCCTTTTCCCCCTTCTTGTAATGAAGGGAACAATTTTTATTCTTTAGCTACAGATGGAAGCAATTTTCCCATTGACTTGACCCACCATTTTCCAGTAATGACACAGTACTGTGTCGTTAGCTTTACTTTCAAGGTGATAATCAAATGTGGCAATCAAGGACAGTAGGTATTTGATGCAAGATAGGTAAGTCTATTTAGCCTTCTTCCAATCTAACATTTCCACTTCATGGTGAAAATCGACACTCGTATCTGTATCAAAATTCCAGTACCTTTTCATTGAAGTGAATTTCCACAAATTTCCCAAAACGACTACTATTGTTGTTGCGAATAGTCTTTGCATTTCCAAAGGCTTCCAGTAGTGGATTTGCTGTTTAAAAAATAATAATAATAAAAAGGAAGCATTGAAATTTGATCAATAAACTACCAAAATGAAAGAGAGATTAAATACATATCAATGATTCACTGACCTTATTAGGAATAACGTTTGAAAATTGAAGGAGAAGTATTAACTATCAGGAATAACTAATTTTGCAAATTGTACTGGATATACTGTGATGGAATTTACAATGAAGTGCTTAAATAAATAACGCTACAAAATACTTGAATCGATACTGTAAGAAATTCAGAGACAATTACCAGAAATGATTCAGTGACGTTCTTCTACAGCAAGCAGGTAAATAACCAATACATAACTCTATGATACAATACACAATTTGACATTTCCCAATGAGTTGTTATTCATAAAACCTAAACTACCCACTTATCCCACAGACAAAAATGCCACTTAAATGTCATGCATGCTGCATGTTAGATTGATTAGGGAATAAAAATACGTATTAGAAAAGGGTGTTGATTTCAAAAACAACTTAAAAATGCCCTTTCGTATTAGCTCAATTAAGTGAATGAGTTATTTTTTGTTTTACTGGCTGCAGTTCTCAAGCACCTTAAAGCACCCATACAGAAAGAGCGGCAGCAATCTAATGTATGTTTTATATTTATATAAATCATGCATAGCTTAGGCAGTTTGAAAAGGTTTAGTAGTAATGAAACACAAGGCTTATGAAAGAATGCATTTTGCTACCTCCGAAGACCAAAGAAAAACAATTTTCTGAATTGCACTAACAATAAACCAAGGAAAGTATCTGCAAAGTATTTTGATGCTTATAACTAAAACACATTAATTGGAAACTAAGTGAGCAGAAACTCAGATTTAAACCTCCACTGACAACCATCTACAAGTTTGCTCCTATAAAAATTAAATTTTTATATGAAGGAATAACTGCAGTGGTTGGATAAATTAGGGATGGTAATGCATTATTTAGTGAGGCATCAGCATTATCGTTTTTGTTTTGGCTAGGTTTTCATTTTTTCATACTTAAAGCTTATGAAAATGCAAGTGTGACTTTCATAGCTGTCTTATTAAGACACCTTTGTTCAGGTATCCAAACACTTTACGTAATATTAATAGTTTTGAAGAATTGTTTAGAATAAAAAGAAATTGCAAGAGGCCCTTCAGATAGGTTAAAGGATCCTCTATTAATACAGATCTTGTAAGCATGCTCATTAAAATTGTGCTTAAAAAACTTCAAAATTCATGCACTGGATGCCATTTTAAATTTAAAAACAAAACAAAAACACTTTAATCATAATACCTAGAAGCACCAATTAATTTTATGGCATACGGCATCAGGCATTATCCAACTCTTGGCCTCTTTCTGTGTTCCTTTAGCACTGAGAAATTGATTTAAGCAAACCCTCAGCAACAAGAGATTAAAGCCTGCAGTACTGCTCTTGAATAATCAATGGCTCAAATATGTAAACAGGAATATTTAAAGCAAAAGTAAAAAATTTTGGTTAGGAAAAAATAAGAGTAATAAAATCCTGAAATAAATCTAGTAGGACCTACAGACTGACAGATTTTTAGAGTGGTTGTTTGGGTTTTGAGATATTTATGCTTTCTCAAAAAGTTATTTTCTGGTTAATTAGGAATTCCATGCACCATTAAAAATGCTCAACCAATTGACCAAAAACAAACAAAACACTCTCTTCTAACCTTGTTTGGGAACCTATTATAAAGATAGACGCAATGAAAAAGAGATAAACGATAAACATTCTGCTGAGAAAGAGGAATTATATCTTCCTGGTAGTAAGAGGTATTAATGAGAATATTATATTCTCCTTGCAGATTCATACAACATAAAATCCAGTGTACACGTGTGAAGTTCAACTCAAAGTCAAGATCGAGTACTGTATGACACCTTATTAAATAAAAGTAAAGGAAATCATAAATAAAAAAATATATTTTAAGACTTTGGGATCAAGGTACGTTATGTCCTAGGAACTCGGATAGTATTTTCATCCTAGCTGATATTGTTTGACATATCAAATTTGAAAATAAAATAAAATAAGAATATCAAGTTGGAACCTTAAACTGAATTAAAACAAAATATAATACCTTCTACAATTCTATCATCAATGTCTTGGCCAGTACCATAAGACTCTGTCAAATACCTGTAAAAAAAAAGATAAAAATAAAGTTAAAATATCCTTTACGTGTCAGGTTACCTGAAGTCAACAGGTCTGAGCACCATACTTATTGACTACTTGCTGAAGGGTGGGCATACTGATTATAAGTTCCAAGTTCCCGCATCCTTTTAAAATAAATACAATTTGACCTTTTTTTCTTTTTTTCTGTAAAAGAAATATTCTTGTAGACTTTGGGTTCTTTCTTCAATATATCAGGATAAGTTGGAAATTTCTTTTAGATATGCATATGGAAATTACACTTTTATACAAATACAGTGAATCTATTACTCTATTATCTGTATATTAGTAATCTCAATAGACTCATGAACTGTCAGACGTATTTCCTGAATTTAAGTTCCATGCATACAGCGTCTGCATTCACAACCATCAATGTTAATAAAAATCCTACATGTAGATTGTGAGACAGGAAATTGCAATACATATTTAAGGTATAGTAATTGAAGAAGGAATTTTAAAACAAATTCAAAAGTTTCTTTGAAGGTGCAGCTTTTTTTTTTTTTTTTTTTTTTGGCGTGTGTGTTTTTTGTTTGTTTGTTTCTTAAACACCACCACCACCACCACCTCCCCTGAATACAGGGCATACCTTCTGGAAACATACAACTAAATCTGGGACATATTAAAAACAGTTCTCGAAATAGAACCTTCCAAAAAAAAGTTTAGAAACATTAACAGAGCTGTATTAGTAGTACCTCTTGCCTTCTGATTACACAAGGAAAAAGCCTTCCTGTTTTTAAAACTCAATGACATTTTGTACACAGACTCTGTGGGGGTAGGTGGCGGGGAGAAGCAGCAGCAGTGCTATTTGCCTGCCATGTAATCAGAACTTCCTTTGCTGAGAAGCCGAAGAATAACAGCCTTTGAGGACATTCCTCAGGGGATGTTCTCCCAGTGCCTGCAGTCTTTCTTTATTCGTGGCAGGATCAAAGTTGTGAGCTGTCTTCTGTTAGGACATCCCCTATAAATATCATTACCATCACCTTGCCGCAACTCCTACAGCTCTCCGCTAAAGGTTGCACAGGGGAAGAGGAGTATGAAGGACGGATGGCCAACCATGACAAGTCTTCCTGGGATGTGGGAAGATAACACCACTGCTGTACATACATACGTGATGCAAGAGAAAAGGGAGTTCAAGATTTACACAGAGAAACAACGATAAGGGGGGAAGGGAAAGCATTCACACTGCCTGCACTGTGCTTCCCTAAATAATTTGTATTTAATAATTTGTATAATTTTGTATAATTTGTATTTGTATTGTAGGCGAATTTTATGCAGCAGTGCTCTCCAGCTACAGTGCTCCAGAGTGATACATGTATAAAGCAGTTAAATTATGACACAAATATGGTCAAAATCATTAAAAACATGTATGGAAGGAAGACTAGTATATATCAGCAATATGGCCTCCAGATAGTTTATTTATGCTTGATTTAGTATCTGTCATACCCAAACATCAATAAATAGATAAATCCCATTATTCAGTACTTATTCAGCAAATTAGGGTAGAAGTATATTATGGAATTCCTGCAGTTGTCTCAAAAATCAATAGTTAAAATGAATACTCAAGTAAACTGAAGAAACAAAGACAGGGAAAACAGACACATGCACAGTTATGGCAAAAACAAGTGTGTCTTGCAAGGCACAATTAAAGTGCCTAATTTAAATTTTATCAACCACAGTACCAGATGCACGATACCAAAATGACTGCATCATAAACCATAATAACTATGTGATGTCACTACAACCGAGTTCTGGTTTCTGTGAATATGCAGACATTGCCATATGTTACCATGTCAGCATTTATGTTTAACCCTGTGAATTTCTTGTATTAAAGTGTATGTAGAAGGATGCACATAACTTACTGAATTGGGTCTTAATGTTACGTTACTGACTGATTACCTTACAATTAACTGTGTATGTCAGACAAACACAACAACAAAAGAAAATCACTGAATAACTTTGGTCCAAAAGTACATACCTTAAAACAAATTTAGTGTTTTCTGTCTTGCCAGCTCCTGATTCTCCAGAAACTATGATGGACTGACTCATCTTGAGTACTTTCATATCACGGTATGCTTTATCAGCTTAAATAAAAGAATACATGAGACATGACAAAAATTATGTTTTCATCTCTCCTGAATGTTAAAACAAAAATTAATCACAATACAAACAGGAAAATTTAACATTTTCAAGAATAAAAAGCAAATCTTTAAATTGTAATAGACTCAGCTGTAAAGTTTCTCTTTAAACTATATTATAGCTGCCCTTCCTCCAACATGTTAGAGCTTAAGGTCCTTGGAAACAAAAACCTAATCAACTTTTCAGAACAAAATAAAACAAAGCAACCACCTAGAAATAAATCTCTTCTGTTAAATGCATTCACAAAACAGCTGAAAATCAAGCTTACTTCAATAGTTTTTTTAAAGGGAAACTTTCAGTTGCACTTTGCAAAGCAAAATCTGAGCCAAGGACACTTGGAAACATATTTGTGTATTTTAATATATTTTTGTTGTTGTTGTTATGCAGCACGTACTGAATAAAACAGCTGTTTAGACTTCAACAATTGTTTGATTACAAAACAAAGTTTAGCACTCTTAGAAGGCTGTATTCCAATCAAATGCTGTATTCATAGAATTTTTCTTAAACATGATTACTTTCCAAGTGACTTAAAATAAGCTTTATCCCAATAATAATATTTAAATACATTTTCTGCCTACAACATAATCATCTAAAAAAGAAACAGCGCATGTGATTTGGTTATAAAGACCAAATGAAATCATTATATTTTCCCAGTTTTAATTGTCATTCTTCACTTCTAAAATTTGATTTTTTTTTAATTTTATGATTGTAAATTATATTAAAACTGCTTAGACATAAAACACTGGATGTACAGAACAATCATAATTAGTTGCCAGATTCTTCCAACTGCATATCAAGGATGAGAAAATTTGCAATTTTAGCAATTGCTTTTTATTTGCTAATAGCTTAAAGTTACAGTTACAGAGCTGCAGTTTGCATATAGCTGCAAAGTATTTAATTCTTGTTCTGTAAACGACAAAACCCAGACTCAATACATACCAATAGCAAAAACATGTGGTGGCAACGTCCCAAGTGATCTACCCTGGTACTTTTTAATAGTATCTGAAGTATAAAACTTGGGTATATCAAAATACGGATTCACTGCAATGAGAATGTTGGCTACGTATGTCTGTGAAGAAAACAATTAACAGCAAACAATTAGCTAGTATCCAGCCAAGTGGTTAACAGCAATTTTCTATTATTATTGAAGAGTACAGCTGAAGTATAACAATTACAATTCTCTCTAGCTAATAGGTACAAGAAGGGATATGTTTTCAGAGTTCCTCTAATTATCTTCTCAGGACTTCTGTGAAAATGCATTTCTCAGGAGAATTTCCTAACCACTGAGCTGTGGAGTATGTCCTGAATTTGACCTTTTTCCCTCTTCTTTTAAATGATTTCCTATTGTATGACTTGTTGGATCACGGATAAAACATCACTACTTCCTCCTCTAAACTAAACTCTTTGCTAGCACAATGCAGTCTCCTCCAATGACATTAATTTTTCACTATCAAATGGAAGCAACTCAGCAGGAAGGACTGCTGGGAACAAGCTTGAGTCAGGCAATAAAATCATTCAACTGCGAGAAATTAGCTATGGCTGTTTCCACAGTGAGAAATACAGAATACAAATGCTCTGTAATAGAGAAGGAATTTGAGAAAAATCTCAACCAAGGTCTGCCTTTTAGTTTTTGACCATAAGGAAAACTAAAACGTTTTGTACAATAAGGAAAGCCAAAGATACATTGTAGTTAACATTTCTGAAAAACCTTTCATACTTTGGTTTTAATGGCCAGATCACATACAAGGATGAACAGATGTCTGCAGCACAGAAAAAAGCAGATTTGATGGAAAAGGTCTGGAGAAAATCAGATAAAACCTCAGCCTGAATAACTTATTTGGTTGATTGTTACTAAGCATATCCCACGACTGAATTTTGGACACTATCATGACATGTTGACAGAAGGCTGGGCATGTGCAATATATTAATTTTCTTAGATGCTTCTATTTTCATCACTTATTTCTCTGATGGAAAATTCATGCACAGAGTTCCTCATGAGCTGCAAGTTCTAATATTAGTTTTCCTCTTAATAAGAATGCAAATGCTGTTAACCAGCTCTAAATAATAATAATAATAAAATAAAGAAAGAAAATATACCCACTCAGGGCAACATATTAGTAGCAGTAGTTTAAAATGAAGAAAAGGTTTGTGAAACTAAATACTGTCCTCCCTCATGACCAGTTCAGTTTCAGAATTTATTTTATTGCATTGGGGTTTTTGTGTGCATGTGTGTTTTATTACTATTTTTCCAGGACAGCATACAAATTGCCACTTTTATTTATTTATTTTAAAGCTGGTGCTTATCTTGAGCCTATAAAGAATTTATAGCTGTGTAAAGTTAACTGCAACAAAGGAAAACAACTATACTTTTTTCTGTATAAATAAAAGGGTATAACACTAAATCAATTCATTTTAGAACCGCAGATTAACACAGAAATTGATTATTTGAACACCGACACTTAGAAATTGTGTAGAATTATTTTACACTATCACTAGCCAGCTTTCTACTAGGAAAAAAATAAGAAAGAAAATTCTTATCTTTCTTCTGTTTCACAGCTGTCAGTGTCAGGGCAGATGGCAAGGACAAAATGTAATTTAGTCAGAATTCATTAAGTACAATTAGGCAATTTGATAGCAATATAAAAGATTAAGATGGACATCTGAGCTAGGAGGTGTCAGAGACGGCACCTGTTTGCTTCGTTCAAAAATAATGAAGAAAGAACCACTTTGTTAAAAGCTACTCCACTGGTAGGTAAGTTCCCTACAGGAACAGACCTTTGTGATACAAATGCTGTGCTGTAGTTGCAACTGAGCAGTCAAGTAGAGAAAAATCTATTGCCCTGCCTGATTAAAAAAATAGCAAGCATCAATTTGATTCAGGTCTCAAGCAAGATAGCAAAAAACGCCTAAAACCTCCTAACCTTCTGGTGGTACTATTCCTGCTGATTTTCTGTGATAGAGGAAAAAATTTTGTTGTTGTTTTGTGTGTTTTGAAAGGATATTTATTGTCAGACCGGTTGATATGACAGGTAATACTTACATAAATTCTGTCCTTACTGTACCGAACCTTGATATTGTGAAGGAGAGTGGCTTCATTTAAATACATCAGGGAACCTGCAAATAAAAAAAAACAATCATATACCATTAAGAGCACAGAAGAACCTTAATGTACAGCCAAGCAACTAAGTCTTAGGATTAAGGAGCATTTTGCTTCCCCTCTCTTTGATTACAGTTTAATCCTATCATTCCCTTGCACTGTGTCGAGGCAGAAGAACTGCTGACTCAATACATGCTTTAAAAATTGTAGACCTACTCCTTATCATGCAACCTAAGTTAAAGAAAGTTGCTGAACAAAGAAATAGATGACAGGACCCTCAACACATTGTGCACAGTATAAATTGTCAGTTTTAAGGTCCTTTTTTATGACAAACCTCCATGCTGTCCCAAAAGTGGAAACCAGTGCCTATCAAAATCCTTAAACCAACGTTTTTTCCTTCCAGCTCCTCTCTGCAACAACATCCACAGGGTAACACCATCTTGTTGCTAGTAGGCCTCTGGAAACAAACTATTGGGGGGGATGTTAACACAAGAGAAATGAGCTATTTTCTTACCCTGTTAACATAAAATAGCTGAACTAACTTTGCCAACAAGTTAGCAAAAGGCATCCCAAGGCAGAGAGCGGGCACACACACAGAGTTTCAACATGCTGGCAAATCTAGGCCCTGTTTTCAGAAACATGATGTTTAAGACACCAGAAGGTGTTGGCAGCCTTAATTAGAGAGAAGTGAAGGCACTACTTATTACACAGCCTCGATATGCAAATATGCAGAATCCTCTATCTGCCTAAAATTTAAGTGCACAACACTATTTTGTCTTGTTACAACAGATTGCCTGCCATACTGGTAAGCCTTACAGATTAGTGGCACTTAGGAAGTTGCAGATGAAATAAGCACTTAATGCTAACTGCTACCCCCTCCCTCACACAAGGGATGAATGATCAGTGTACAATGACCAGTGAAGTGTAGAAAGCTGGTGTCGTTTCTGAATTTGGGCCAAATGGGACCAATGCCCTTCCTCAAGGGCCCTTGCAGAGAAAAACGTTCTAGCTCATTGCCACAGATGTGCAAGAGAGACTGCCAACTCTTATTACTTGAAGTCCTTCTTCCCAGACACCTCACCCAGCAAGGAAGCCTGAAGCCCAGCAAGAAGCTTAACTTCTCCCTCCACCCTCCTCCTGCTGACCCAAACAATACTGGCAAAAGACAACGGGAGCTTCTCAAGAGCACAGATGTTGTCTTTTTCCATCCTATAGCCTTCCTTTGGCAGTAGGACAGAGAATGGCTCTGCCTCACACCACGTGCACCAGACCAGCCTGAAGCAAGAGACTCAGTGCAGAACAGGAGCCTGCTCCAGGAGAAACAGTGCTGCCTCAAGACAAGACTAAGGCTTAAATCTGCAATTTCAAAATGTATCTTCTCTAGAATAAATCCCTTAAAAGTGGCACTCCTATCCAGAGCCACAGGAAGTAACCAGAGGGAGAATTCTGCATATTCATATGGATCATTCATGACTATAACCAGCATATGTGCATTTCATAGTCCACATAATTATTTGCATACACACACACACAGAGTTCACGGAAGTCAATTCAAGCACTTAAAGTTGGGAAATTCCAATGCCATATTTACACACACTGTCTCTTCTGAATTTTATTTTATTTTTTACAATTCTTATCTGATAACCTATCCCCTTCTTTTCTTTTTAAAAATTGTTTCACCTCAAAATCAAGAAGTTCTGGTTTGTTTTTTTGTCCATATATAGTGACAGACACTGAAACCTGAGTGAAAGAGGAGTGTGAATCACAAGGAAAGGTAAATCTTTTGTCTCTGTACCACTTGCAGCATTTACTAAAAATTCATACTTGAGGAAGGGCTAGATTCTCAAAAAGGTCTTTCTTGCAGCCAGTGCATTTGGGATATAGAAGACCAAGAGTAGTGGGGGGGAAAAAAAGCAATACTTAGCAAATTACACCCCAGGAAGGAGTTAATCACTAAGCACAGGTTGGAATGGTAAGTGTATTATTAACTAGACCTTCGCGATTTTTGAAAACGGCATTATAAGGAGAGATGGAAAACACCCAGTAGTTTGTAAAGTGAATTATATTTATATAATAATTATTCTTAAAGATCTTTGATGATCAGCACAAATCCTCTCTGTGAGAGAAGGAAACTGAACTTGGTTTCACACATGCTAGAGACGAACATCAACTGCTGAGCGTAAAGTGGAAATATATTGGAAAAGCCTCAAAATAATATTTGAAACAGAAGGGATTGCTGGACAAAATATTTTTAAGTTTTATATTTTAGCCAGTAAACCGAAGAAGACATTTTCTCCCATAGGATGACTGTTTTAACTTAATTGAATAGCACTTTACTAAAATCTCAAATGACTTCCAGTATCTCATTCCAAATTTCAGTTCCCTGACTGGGACACAGAGGTGCCAGGACATCTCAATAAGGTCGCTGTGACAGACACACACAGACTAAATGCATGTCCCTAGCTATCATCTTGTGCAGAGAAGACAGGTACAAATGCCAGCAACTGGTAACAAAGCTGCCAGCTTGGTTCCACCTCTGACAACACTGCACCATCAACACTGCACCATCAACACTGCTCCGTCTAAGTAAAAGCAGAAGCCTCAAGCCTTGCCACAAGCTTTTTCTTGTTCCTTACCAAGCAGTTGTAACAGCTGTACTTCCTGCCATGGGATATAAATGCCATCCCCCACAATATAAACTTTGTTTCTTAAATCATCAACAACTTTCAAAGTCCTACCTGCTATTTATTTTAGAGGAAGAACAACAGAAGCTACTTTTGCCCACCATTTACAAAGTTACTAGTATTTGGCCAAGCAGTAATCCCGGTCAGAAATATTTAAAATAATTTCCCTCATCAGATCTTCTAGATAGGATAGTTTCTCTGAATAGATCTGGTCACAAACAGCAACAGTAGCAAAATATTCAGTTCTATATTCTATTAGTTCTACAAAAGCTGGTCCTTTCTCACCTGTCTTGGTACTCTCTCTCCTCACTTTAGATTTGCATACTTGATTTGTTTCCACAGATCTAACTATAATATATTTAACAAAATAAAACCCCTGCATATCAACACAATGTGTATTACGAGTTCACTTCAAAGGTCCTTCCCCAGCAGTCCTCTGGTCTAATTCACTATAACCCATTTCCCTTTCCAGTGGCCTCAGTGGGTCCAGATTCCTGTCTCCAGTTTTAGAAATGTTATCTTAATTTTTTTTTTCAACTACCTATACTTCCACAGGAATGCTGTCTGAGAAGTGGGTTACATGCAGGAAAATGCAGTACAATAGAGCTGCTGATAAGGCAACTTATTCTTTTGCTGAGAGATTTAGTTAGCGCCGAAATGCTCAATTCAGTTGATCAAAATGCAGGTAAGTAGCATCTTATATATATGTGAAGTTAGACAAGTAACAGCTGTATGTGGGAATAACTCATGTAGTCATGAATTCCTCTAAAGTGTTCAGCTGAAAATTAAAAAACACAATCAATGATATTTAAAACAGGTTTAATTTAATAAGTTTCCAGGATCAGTAAACTCAAGCAAAGAAAACAAAAAGGACTATAAGAAAAAAACAGGGAGCTTGTAAAGAAATAATATTCTTCCCCAAACTATTTTTTTCAAATGCATAACTTATTTTAAAATTCATAACTTACAATTATCTTCCACATCCTTTTTGCTGTCCTCTTCAGCAGGAAACACTTGATTGATAGCAGCCTGAAAAGTCTGTTAGATGAAAAATACTAAAATTGTCGTAATTCCATAAAAATAGAGAGTCCAAAGATATCTTATGTCATGTTGCAACTAAACGCACCATCATCATGCACAGTTAAAAATTAAGTTTCTAGCTTTGTATCTCAGCACGGGAAATGTTACTGAGCTACCAGGTGCAGATAAGGAACTGCAATATTTGCATTACATTACAAAAACCAATTCCTATAATATATATTCTTATCATAAAAATATTTGATGCGTTTTGAAAATTGCATATAACCATTGGCATAGAACAACAGACAACACCAAAAATGATTAGAAAAGCAACAATACTGCGAAGGGAACAGATCTATAAAGGACACACAATTTCCTCAGCTTTGCAAAGAAGCAAAAATAACAAAAAAAAATTATTAGTTCAGTGAAAGGACTCTATTGTCGTCATCATATATTGTTTTAAAACATTCTCACTTAAAACATAAATATTCAATATACAGTATTTTCTATATCTCCAAATTCTGTAACTGAGTGTTCTTTTTTTTTTTTTTCCTTCGACAAGCCAGTATCAAAGTAAAACAAGACTTTCCTTCAACCCCTGTACTCCAGTAACACAAAACAGCCATTTAGCAACTGTTCATACCCAACTGGAAAAATTAATAACAAACCAAACTTTGTTTATCCTCTAAATTTTAATTAATATTGTGAAGATGAAGAAATATCCTATAACTTCTGTTTTTAAAAAAAGAAAAAAAAAGCTTACAGAACTGTATTATAGCATCTGTGCAAAGCTACTGCATATTGTAAGAACTAGGCTCTTAATTATACTTTTTATTTACAGCAGTAATAGGTTGTCTGAGCTACCTAGGAATGAACAGAAACATTGTTGTACCAATTAAACGTGACAGAGCTGCTACTACATGCTACTACAGGCCTTTTCCCCATGGAAATGAAGACAAGAAGCCTACTTAATTCTGTCTCTACTTTAAAAGACAACCAACTAGATCTAAAAGAATGACCCTAATAAATAAACAAGTTTGCTTGCTTAATTAACATTGCACCCAGCAAGACAGTATCATGAAAAGCATCTCACATGGATGTTTAGAAGAAATACAGCAACTTTTTTCATCTTTGCTTCCATACAAAAAGACACAATAAATGTGATTTTGCAACTTAGACCATTGTGAACAGCCAAATTCCAACTCCCTTTAAAGTGGCAAGGATCAAAAACATCCCTGAGACAAAATAATTGCTGCTGGTTGGAAAACATTAAGTCTGTAATATCCCTTCCCTACAGAGTTACCATGCTATATGCTAATTATAGTCATAAATTATACTTTGCTATCTCCTTATCAGGATTCAATGCAGAAAAAAAGTGCATAAAAAAACTTCTGTAAGGGAAAAGCATCTGCATGATGACTTTGGAACTACTGAACATCTGTCAGACCAACCTCCTCCACAACATCCTTCATCAGAGCACGCTGGAGCCGCAGGGGATTTGAACATTACCTACCTCCAAGTTTTAGCATGGTAAAGAGCCCCCTCTTTCCCTCCCTCTCAAAACACTGCAGTTGGAACATCTTACCAGAATTTTCTCCCCAAGTTTGCCAACAATAAAGGTGGTTTGCACTGCATAAAGACATATTTGAACAACAGTTTCCCATAATTCCCATAACAGTTTCCCAGTTCATTCTGCATGCAGAAGTGGAAAAGCTTAAAAAAATGCTTGACTTACTTCACAAAAATCTGACTTCAGTTCTTCTTGCTTGCTGATGTGCAATTCAAGTTTAACCACTAACAAATACAGATTATTTTTTTCCCCACAAGAGAGAATGAACATGATGTCCAGCTGTTCGGTAACACTCTTCAGAAAGTTTTGACATCAACATTTCACAGCTCTAAACCCAGCTATACCAGATCTACCTCAGAAGAGGAAGGGAGAGCCTTTCCACTGTCCTCACCACTCAGCCTCTGATCAAAGATCAGTGAAAAATTAAGGAAAATTGATACTGATTTTGTCCTCCTTCATTTTTTTCACACAGTGGGAATTGTGAAATAATTGCAATGTTAGATATGCTGCAGGGACAGTCAGCTTGTGGCAAATTGGATGTCCTTCTTCAAGTCCTTCCTACCTTCTGTAATTTAGTACAGTATCACAGCTCACTATTTCCTGAGTCATAAAACAAGTAAGCAATATAAAAACAACTTAGCAACTGTGTTTCTGATGGACTTTTTTAGATCAGATGGGAACATGAAGCCTAGTTTAAACTGTATCAACCAAGAATGTTACACCTGTCCCAGTTACTCTACTGCTTTATGTTTAAGGTAATTACTTATCATATAGCTAGGTACATTTCCTAGATGTGTAGGGCTCTGAATATTGCCAAATACTATTAAAATTGAATATATTAAACAGAAAAATGGGCAAGCTATCTCATATCTGCCATTTAAAAATTATCCAGTTATTTACTCCATTGCCCCGTATTTTGAAACACATTGACTGTAAGGAGAAAACCCTTCAGGCATTTGGTCAAAGACACTTACATTAAGGCATAGCTTAGGTCAAACTAATTCTAAAAAAGGGACGGGATACTGATCTTATGAACCACTTATGAAAGTGGTCTCAGGAGGCAAAACAGAGGGTTTGTTTTTTTTGTTGTTTTTTTTTTTTTTTTTTTTCCTTTTTGTAATGAAGCAGCCCTTGAAATCCAATGGCAATCTTAACTGTTCTCCCAGAAACAAGATGAGTGAAAAAAGATATCTTTCCGTTCAAGCAGGATCTTCTTTCGACCATGTAATCAAATACGTGTAACCGTGCCTTCCTTTATATCTTCTAGATACAGCCACAGAGACATCCCTACTCCCAGCTGCATTCTACAGAACAGCCAAAAGCAACATAAACTGTTCTTGTGATGGACAAGAACCTCTCTCTTTTGCTCAAGCAAGCTGCACTCACTGCTAAAATAATGCCTTTGCTTGGAAACACTGAACTTTGGATGTTCTGATCCTTACTTTCAGAATACATTTATCTATTTAGACTTAACCTGTGGAAATGCCATGCTGGTTATTCAGAACATACTGGAACAGGGGTCCGATAAAGCTTTCCAGGACCTTTCAGAGCCTTTCTCAGAGCCATATGGTGCTTCTCAGGCAACTGCAGCAGGGGTATGGACTGGTGTCTGCAGCAATATGTGCCTCCCCTGTCCTGCTAGGAACTGATCACTAGAGAAGTTCATTAGCTGCAAGGGTCCCAGAAAGGTATCTCAGGGTGTATCTCTCCCTAGTCACTAAATTCAGATTTGCTACCTCCAGGAAAAGAATAAATTCCCCATTTGACAGTTTCACTGAGATCTGCCTTCTCCCTGTTGTAGCATCAAGCAATAAAACATAAAAGCTATTTTCTCAAGGTCAGGATTTCTGATAAGCTCCAAAAAGTACATTCTGATGTGTGAATGAAACATTAGCTGCATCTAACAATGGGCTGTCTTTCTATCCGTCTCCTTCCTGGCACACCACTGTGGGACTGCTGGCAGGACATAGCTGCGGGGCTGCGCCCCGTTCCCTCTGCTCAGATTCAGAGCTCATCCTCAGGGAAGAGCTCCATCCCCAAGGGGGACCATGCTCATTAGCAAACCACTCTCCAGTTTCCCCATTTTCTTCGTAGTTGTGGCATTTCAACCTTGCAAGCCCATGATCTAGCTCTTGGGAGCAACTCCTGTCACATAACACATCCCTTGTTCTGATAACAAGCTCTCAGTGCTTGCATTACTCCTTCCTATACAAGGCAGTCTCGGTGACTCAGATCCCCACCTCTCTTCAGGCACCCAGCTTCGGCACAGCTATGTAAATGCTGTTGTTAACTCTGGATGGGCTGTGGTACCCAAAAATGCTACTGATGCTTTGTAAGTAAATCGGTATGTTGGCCAACTACCTTCGCCCAGTCTGGACTGGGTAACTTGGTTTCACAACACGAAGAAATCTTTGACCATGCTTGCCCTAGGTCCTCCTTCCTCTTGCTGCTGCTTGCTACCATCCTTAAAATTTTCCATGTATTCACTGTTAAGGTGGATCCATCCTCTGACCTAGTTTGCTGTGCCTCACCAGCTTGCCAGCACAGCTGAGAGGGTGCCGCGCTGCCACACCACAGCTAGCTACGGGCAGGGAAGGGAGGAAGGACTCTGAGACAGCATGAAACTGCTGCCTTGCAGCATTCACTGCAGTTATTAACGACTTATTTTAATTAACCATTAAGTGGTATAAAAGGCAACAATCAAGAAATGCACACACACACACATTTCCTTTTCAGTCTGTGATCTCCTGTAGAAGCTGGTACCTTACCGGGAGTACATATGACATGTTAATGACCCAGATTAAAAAATAATAATAAGTTACACTGCCCGGGTATGTTTACAAGATCGAATTACTCATCTCCTCCCTGTAATTATCGTGGGCAACTCTGGAGCTGCTAGATCACTCCTTCTTACTAAAGAGCACTTTTGAACTGTCATTTGGAGTAAACAGAGTTGATAATAATGGGTATAAACGCTGAGTGCTTCAAAGTAATGGTCTAAATGCACAAAAAAGTCAAGAAGCAATGAGAAGCATTTTGCTACAAAAGGAAATCAATGCCACCTTGAAAAGACTGAGAAGGTAATCAGCAAAATGTTTTACTCCACCTTTATTAATATAAGGAAGTTTGATAGTTAGAAATGCAGGACCATAATCTCTGGTGTATTTAAACACCTAACTGTGAAGTGTTCGGTCCCTTTCAGAAATGAACTGCAGGCCCTTAACTGATTTGCTTAATTCTAGACAGCCATAAGCAAAGTAACAAACTTTGTAGGCAACACAGATTGTGCACTGTGAACCACCAACCAAAAATCTCTGTATTTTAGGGTGCTTTTTCTTGTTTGTTTTATTAAAAAAAAAAAGTAGGTTAGAGGAAGGCATATATATTAGAAATAAATAGTGATTCAAGTATCTCCTTATCATCTATTTCTGTTTCTAATATATGAACTTTTGCTCTTAACACATCAGAACCATTTGGGGATATAAACAGAAACAGCACTGGGGTCAACATCAGTTAAGTCAGTAAAAGATCACTTAAACATGGGTTTAGAATATTTAACATATTCTCGTCTGAATAATTTTGTTCTTTCACAGACTGAAGAATGCATACTAAACCTAAAGACCTTATCTCACAGACACAGATATCAGATCTTTTTATTTCTAATGAAAGAAAAATCAACTTCCTCTACAAGACTTAAAAAAAAAAAAAAAGTCTATAAACATTCCTCCCAAAGGAAGAACTGCTGCATAACCTTTTGATCTGTGACAAAGCATTCTCTATTATTGTAGACATGAAGAAAAAAAAAAGTTTTAACAAAATAAATTTGCTTTTCCATATCTGAAAACACAACAGCTAGAACCAGCATATGACATATTCACAAAGTCCAAATCACAACTTTTAAAATGGTGTATAATCTTATTCCAGGGAGTAAAACCCAGGATGCTGACCATCTGAATTAGGATAATTAATAGTTACAGGGCACTTCCTGTAAAATCTGACATTTAATTAAGATGTGCTAAATCCAAAAGATGTCATGATAAATGAAGCAGTTTGAACACACTAATTATGACTTCACTTTAAAAGCTGCTTTTATTTTGCCTTTAATTTGCTGTAGTAATTCCATGGGACCTTTGTTTGACATTCTTATGTTTCAAAGTGCTTGAAGTAAGAGGATTCATCACTCAATCAGCAGTCTAACAGAAACGTGTCTAATCTAAGATAGAGCCTAGGACACTACTATAGTAGTCTCTGTGCATCTAAGGGAGAAGAGAGAAGCTAATCTCAACAACAGACTCTCAACAGTCTCAAATTTGGAAAAATAAAGTATACAGTATTGAAACAAATGGCTATGGAGATTCAGTTGTCTTCTCTTTCATGAGCACATACACAGATGCAGATAATTGACAGAAAGCATGTGCTTCTTATCAGTGGGATATTTCATTTGCAAGGCAAGTTAAAGCTAAACAAAGTTCCTTAGCCAAACAACAGAGCAGTATTTTTTTTCGCCACTCGTTCAGCCTGCATGTAATGGCGGATATCTGCAAAGATTTGGCCTACAGGTAAAATATTTTTGTAAGGTTTTTCTCACTTGTCAGACACTTACCTTGCCTTTCTGATTCAGAGGCTCAATAGTTAAGTATTCAGTACCAATGTCCGCAATCACGCCCATCTGAAACCCATCAGTTGGGTGTGGAGCCCAAACGGGCTTCCCGTCCTCCATTGTGGGATCTATCCAGTATTTCCTGTAACAAAAAATATATGTATAAAAAATAAGAAAACCAGTTTGTATACAAATGTAGTAAGCTATCAGGGTTTACTACACAGACTTTAGGTTACTATGTTTATTTCTGTTATTCAGGGTGGAAGCAGCCAGAGCACAGACTGGAGCCAGCCTGTCAGGACAAATTCTTCCAGCCTTCTTCCATCCTGTGACACTTCGCTTAGAGAGGACTCCTCCCTCGGACTGGGGTATGAAGAAGATTCGAGGACAGATAATTGTGGGTGGTCCACAGACTACTCTCTACAGCTCTTTGTCCAATTTCCCCAACTTGTGAACCAAAAAGGGGACTGATGTGATTAAAACAGAAGTACAGGATGGACTCAAAGCTAAATCTGTGTGCTAGCACTCTTAGTGCTTACATGCAGCCATATGGACACACACATACAGATATGGCTCGTGGGACTAACAGATGTCTGTCTGTACCTGATTCGGCGTGCAAATACCTGAATTTCTGTAATGGGCACATCTCCCATAAGGTGAGCAGCAATGTAATCTGCTGTTATTTGAGAGAAGTGAATGTGCGCACACTTTTCACATGGCTGGGCACGTGGCTCTTAAATAACACTTACTGTATATTTCCTATAAATAAATATATTGATTGATCACACTATAAGCTTTTAAGACACTGGCCTCCAATACAGTACCATTAAAACCCTGCCTCTTAAGAAACATTGACCTTTTTTTCTATTAAAACATGACATGAAATTAGTTTTAGATTAAATGGAACCTACGGCGCACAAGTGAAATAGATGCCAAGGCCAAGTCATTCAAACCTTGGGCTCCTCTAGCTATGCAGCTAAGTTCCCAATTAAAAAGAGTATTTGATTGCGTGCAAAGCTCATTGAGCCAACCAGGAAAGCTGCCAGGACTGGCACATTGTGAATGGCCAACAGTGCCATTTTAAATACGCTGAATTCGTCCTTTTTTTTGAAACCTACTTTAGAGTCCTTACCCTAATGAGAATAGGGAGTCCAAGCAGCTTGAAAGGCTAACTTCTGGCCATTTCTCACTCCCCTCCACAACTGATTCACGTACCTGTGACGTGTTTTAGTGATTCCCAAACTTGCAAAAAGTTCCTCACATCACTAAGGTGTAACTTGCCCCTCCCAGCACAAATCAAATGAGCCTGCCAAGCAGGAATGAAAACACCAGCAGCAAAACCCTAAGATGGGAAACATGCCCCCCATTTTCCTATTCCTTGCAGCTGAAGGAGAAAGGAGCTGCACAATTTCTCACAACCAGTGAAGAGTTTGCAGATCCTTTTCTCACAAACAGTAGCAAGGGAAACAAAAATCATCGTCCCACCAGGAAGCTGTACAGCTGCAAGCAGAAAAGGACACTCTCGTCTCACAGAGGATTTGTCAGGACATGCTTCCCATGACCTGCTTTGTGCTGCCTCCAAGGAATTCAGAAAGGTCTGAAGAGAAAGCAAAGCCTTGCTGCGATCGCCTGGGGAATGCTGCTGGTCTCAACACCAGTGAAGTTGTCAGAGCATACCGCGATCTGCTATTAACTTCAGTGTTAAATGGCAGAGGATTGAAGTAATTTTAGAGAAAAGACCTCGGAGTGCAAAGTCAAATTTTTTTTAAATGAAGAGAAGAGACTTGGAAAAGCTTGTTACAGGGTACTTCATTCAGCACTGATCTGTTTAAATGTACTCAATTACCCAGTTAACTTTCCCTCCCCACATGCAGTTCAGGATGTATGAAGGTAACAAAGATTTAAACATATGTTTCTAGTGTGTGCTATTCATGCAATTCATGCTAGTTTAAATATATATAATATATATATATATATATTATATATATATATTTAATACAGGAAACTTTGCATTTTATTTTTTGAGGGCACATTAGCTTATTTTAGCTGCTCACAGAAAGCTTCTGTGCTACCCCTCGAGCATCCCATTTGTTTCTGTTGCCTCCAAACCTCTTGCCACATCCCACAACCGCTGCAAGCCCCAATCAATCTTAGCACGTGCTGCCAGCAGCACAGGACACATCCTGTGAAATAACAACTGCAGTCAATGGCACTTGGTCTTTCTTCTTCATTTTCAGATACTGTAAATCAGGCCCCAGACACACCACAGCTCTGGGGTTACCTTTTTCCAGCTGGGCCTGGCCTCTGAGCACCAGTGCCACGATGGGTGTAGCTGCACAACGTCAGAGTTTATTTCTGAATACAGCCAGGCCTTCATTTCTTCGCAAGCCTGTCATTTGCTTTTAAAATGCTACTTCAAATTGGAACTTGAGAAATACGCCGCACAGCCACTAAAAACAAGGCAGCGTGGCCAGCTCTCTGGGCATAACCGTGCTGCACAAGGAAAAAACCCTGACACCGCTGCCAACATTTCTGCTGCGATGTGAATCCAATCCCCCCAGTTGGTATCTGGAGGCTTCTCCTTTGTTCGCTGGCATGGGCTTTTGCATTCTTGCATGTTCCTAAACCTGCTTCATGCTTTATTAACAAGTAATGATAGGGGAATGTCGTGAGCTAAAAAATCCTCTCGAAAGACAGAACAACGAGTGAATTCCACCACGTCCAGCAAAATGCAGGTTTAAGAAAAATACTTGAGGCTTTGCAAGCATGTCAGAACCCAATGGCTGAAGGCATCTAAATGAAAATTTAGTAGTTATTCATGACATAATTACTTTTAAGAAATACAATCTTCTGTCTGGGAAGCAGCCCCAAACCAGTGGCTGTAACATCCCCTTTTCAGCACCAGTCCATGTCTCTATTAGTTAGGGATCTGACAGGCTTCTGGCAGCATATTATAATTGGAAGCTGAAACCTTTCAGGCCATACCTGATCTACTATCTACCTTCCCATCTGATGTAGATGCCCCTGCCCTTGAGACTGCTGCATGAAGCCTGTTCCTGAGCCAGCTCTTGCATAGCTGGTTTGCAGCTCGGCATTTTGAGATGAGCAGAAACAAAGCAGTACGAGTGCAACTCCCTGAGACAAGTCCTTTAAGAACAGGCAACAGCCCTTTATTGAAACACGAAAGAATGCTTCAGTGATTAAAACATGTATCACAGAACACAAACTGGGAAAAGTACAGATTTGAATGGAAACGAATGACAAATCCTATTTTTCGCATAAAGGATACCCATTTGTTCACTACAGACCATTCGTTATCAGTGTCTTTCTCCATGTGCCTCTATCTAAATTCAACCTACTTCCAACAAGTTTCACTACAGTGTTGACAGAGGACACAGTTCCTGAATGCTAGGAAGGAAAACTATTCACATGCAGGCAACACATCTGAGAACAGCACCGCCAAATACAGCAAGTCTTGAACTCACCTGAAATATGCTTCCAAAGGAGGCCGAGATTAGCAACCTTCCACATCTGAATTTATACATATGTATTGAACACACATTAAAGATTAAGGCAGTTGATTACAAGTTGCTAGCTCCTTTTGGACTCCACAACTAAGGCTTCTTCCAACGTGAAGCAGAAAACTCACGGAGGTTTCACCTACAGCCAGGAGTCAGCCAGGTCTGAAGCTGGTAACCCCAACAGCCAACCCTTGAAACATCAGATTTTATATTTCCACGAGTGGCCACACAGTAGCATCACCCCTTCTAACCCCAGCCTTCTAGAAATCGTGCTAAACACTTTGGAAATGCAGTCCCAGTTTTTCCAATCTGCTGACAGGTGCTTGCAGCTTCCCACAAGCAAGAGCCTTCACCTGCTCCGTGTTACACAGAAGGGGCTACATTTCATATACACACACAATTTAAAAAAAAAAATGAAAAAAAAAAAGCCTTGTTTTTCATCTGATTACTTGTAACTGCAGAAAAGAAGACTAAACTCCAAAGACAAGACAGCTGCAAGCCATAGGAAAAAGCCTTAATTATTGGCAGTCATATTCAACACGTTCAACATTAGTAGCCAGCAGTTCAAAAAACTTGCAAGGCAAAATTATCCTGCACTCACCAGGCTACACAAAACAACACCCACTAGTCATTCCTTAACTTCTTCCACACTATTATTCCCTCCTTTAGAGAATGTTTAATATTATTTCTCATAGTAATTAAATAAAATCTACATAATAGTTTGAGTATGACTAAGGATTCTTTAGTTGGAAGTTGCTATGTTATCATCCCACTTATCTTTACTTAAACGTTAATGATTTTTAAAAGGAGGCAACACAACTACATTTTGGTTTTGCAGAGTATTCAAAAGGAAATCAGAGGCTATCATCAGGTGAATGAACTCCAAGAAGGCAAAGTGCAGTGATGTAATTATCAAACTTGTCATCAGAAGCAGGCATTCGCCGATGTGATCCTGTTTACTATCCTATAAAGAGTTTATCATACCAGGGCACTGTCCTAACTGCTGAATTAACTAATTAAGACAGATAAAAAATAAAACTTCATTAAACAAACAGTCAGTAGTATATCGTCAGGTTGGCTAATAAAGAAAATACACTGGTAGCAGATGATCACTGTAAAAGCAAAATGACTACATTATTTTGTATTTCCTATCTTGTGTGTTTAGGAGTTGCTCAGAATTCTGCATGTTACACAAGGCTCACGAGAAAGGTCCTATGACCACACAGGACAGAACAAAGGGAGGAAAAATGCTGCCAGTCGAGCTCTTTTTTGGACACCAGCTCATTGTTTAAGTGAAACTTCAACAAATCAAAACTTATTCAGTACTCTACTGCCAACAGCATAACTCAAAGGAACAATAAATATAGCACAGAGATTTTCTTTTAGCTACATGCAATACAATCATAACAGCATTGTTTAGCTGAGTATTAAACCCATTCACTTTTCATTTCTTATTTACTTTTTCAATTTATTATAAAACTTTTCTTCACTAAACCAATTAGCTCAGCTATTCCAAATTACTTTTTTTTTTTCATTCCTACTTACAGTCACTTCCACAAGGTAACGGGGCCAAGCAAAGACTTCTGCCAATCCAGAAAAGAAGAAAATGGACAAGAGCACAGCATAACACAAAGCCATCTTCTAAAAAAAAATTGCCTTGAAACTGTTCGTGTTGATGGGTTAACTGCCAATAGGTTTCATAGATGTATGCAAACAGAATTACTGGATAAATACTTCTTGCAAAGCTACATGCTCTGACTTAGAGACATTCTGACAAAAAAAAAAAAATCAGCTAAAGAAATTATTCTAAAAGCATGCTCCTTTTCTTGTATATTTATAATGTATCACCGGGCTTTGAATATTGGTTCAGTTTCAACTAGAAACTGATTTTTGTACTTCTTCCATAACAATCACTATTTTATATTTGTTCTCATGTTGTATTTTAGCATTCACATAAGAAATACCTACTCTGCTGTTATCTTTAAAAATTAAAACATTTTTTGAGAAGACAAACCAGTCCCTTACTCCTAAAGCATTAGAGAAACCTAGTTTTACTTTCTCCACGGTAAGCGTGACAGTTCACAATTACACACAGGCACAAAAAAGCCCTGGCTCTCAGCAAAGAAAGCACGCGATGCTTTGTATCATTTCTCAAAGAGTTTGCCCTTGAACATTCATGCCCTCTTTCCACTTTCTTATGAGAAACGTTTATGAAGAAGTTCTGAAATCGGAAGGTACGATAGGAAGTGATCCCAGAAATATATCCTGGAAAAACAAATGTTACGGAGCAGAAGAGGCGGTGTGTTAGACAGGACTGGTGCAAGACCTGTGCAGCCGACCCTAAGCCATCTCACCTTCCTGTGTCTTAATGCCTGCTCTGGCCAGGTCGGCCCAGCTGTGCTCCTCGCTTTGCTCCTCGCTTTGCTCTCCAGCCGTGCCTTCTCCCTTCCTCCCCACCTCAAGGAACGCAGCTCTGAGGAGCACAGGAGGGTCTGAGTAGAACCAGTGCCTTGAAAAAACACACACCCACGTTGTCTGCTAACACTGAAAGTGCTGCTGCATCAAGACAAGGTCTTAAATTAGCAAATCTGCTTCCTAAATCATGGTAAGAAATTTCCTTCATGGGAACGGAAGTCATTTCGTATTTAACTCCTCTGAAAATAGGCATTACTTGCATTGTGCCGCACACAAGAAACCCATTTTCAAACCATTACACTCAAAGCTTTTTCAAATGCTTCCCATTTAATCAATTCCCATTTTTGTATGTGTGCACCTTCCACAGAACAAAAACGTAACCCGTTAAAATAGGATGAAACCACTGGAAGAGCCCGTATCATAGCGAGAGTATCTAACATAATTCACGCTTTAACAGATTTCCAAAAGGCCGAGCATCATTCAGCTGCCATACTGGGTGCCAAGAGCCTCGGTACCGCAGAACAAACAATACCAAATCCTGTGCAACACAAGGAAATCTGCCACCGAAAGTCACAACAAACGTTATGGGACCTGGCATACCGATCCTGCTCATGCTAAACCCTGGGGTAATCCTGACAACGTTTGCACTTGGCAGGGTACTTCCATGAGAAAGGACCAAGGAAGGTCCTTTTCCACTTCCAAGGGGAAAAACAGGTAGATAAATTTCTCAAGTCTTTTCCCCATCTGCAAGACCCAGAGTGAATTCTGGGCGACTCTAAGCTTGTCAGACTCTGGCTCTGTGGTATTTTGACTGTGATACGGAGAAGTTAAATTTGATTCATATTAAGATAATGTTTGCGGATTTCCTCTGTGATTCTTGCACTTCTGCCAGCTTTCTAAAGCAACCCTTCTGTCAAGTACGTTGCTCCTGTTTCAGTTTTTGCTAACAACATATAGACAGGTTTCTGTCCCACTTACTGTGCATTAAAATAACCCTCGGGGAACTGCCTGATGGACCAGCAAAGAAGTACCCGGAGTGGATCTGCACTGGTTTCAACCTGCAGCAAGTAACAGCAGCATGCCGAAAGAGGAGAAGCAGCAAAAGCCCCAACACAACGTCAAATTCCAGCAACACAACAAAGGCAGTCAAAAATAAAGCTGAAGTTTAAATTAAAGGAAGAGCTCCTCAGTTATGGTCTGGACACCACTTCAGAAGCAGAAGCGAACAGCCAGAGCACCAGAAGCGAGCCGCAGCGGCCAAGGGAGCCCAAAAGGGGCCGATCGGCCCGGCCGCGAGAGTCAATGCGGGTTAAACAGGGAGGGAGAGCATGGAGAGGGCAGCGGGGGGACACGGAGAAGTCCAAGACAGAGCTCAACAAGTGGATGAAAAGCTCGAAGCAAGACGAATGGCAGCACAAGCCACCCGATGACAAAGTGTACGGAGCACCAGGGCAGGCAGAGGTGCAGGAAAGGGCAGATGTTTTCTGAAGACAGTGTCTGTCTCCATCAGCTGTGGAGGCTTAAATTCTCTCCTGGCTCTGCCCCTTCCCAGCCTTCCCCACCCATCCACCTGCTCCATGGCGTGCTCTCCGATGGTCAGCAGGAGCTCCCAGCCTCCCCACCCCGCACCCCGTGCTGCCGAGCTGCTGCTCGTCTTCAGGTGATCTCCTACGAGAAGTGATTTGTTCATGCTCCTCTGAGAGCACTTCAACCTCCCCTTGAGCTCTGCACAGGAGATGAAACAAAAGTTGCCGATCTCAGATCTGCCAAACCAGACCTCAGCTCCAGCGCAGGGAGAAGAAAATCCGATTATGCTTACGAAATCACACTGCGGTAAGAAAATCCTTCCTTTGATGACCAAACGCTTCAATGAAATGCTGCTATGCAACAACCAGAAGCTCTAGTTGGGTATGTAAACGTCTGGTCATGAGCTACCACAGCCTGAACTGCAGAAGCTGCACATTACAGTAGGAAATTGGGACCCCAGGGTTTTCATCCCCTTGATAAAATACTTTCGAGTGCTTTTGAATTCTTGGTAATTCACCAGTTCCTACAAAAAAAAAAAAAGATAATTTAAAAAAACTCCACGGTTTAATTACTTTCTTACAAAAGTACATTTGAAGAAGAAAACTTGCACCAACTAGTGACAAAATCACACGTTTTATCCTTTCAGATGAGTCACCCTCAATCCCTGAAGTCCAGGCAACCCTTCGATGTCAACAGAGAAAGCCACATGCCGAATTCTAACCTTAACCCTACTAATAACAACGGTTTAGGAACAGCCCACGGGGTGAGCGGCCACACACTGCAGCAAGACGCAGCTCAGACTACCTCCCTTGCTTCCCTCGACCCATTCATCTCGTCACATTTTGAACCTTAGCTGTGTTGGCCTCTCCGCAGTGCAGAACAGCAAAAAAGTCCCTACAGAGATAAGCAAGAAGGCAACCTGCAGGGAGTTTTATCGTCTTGATAAACACGTCTGCACATGTATGTAAATCACAGGACTACACCAGAGACATATTTGCATTATAATTTGTTTTAAAGTCCAGCAATAGGAAAACGTTGCCAAACACTACTAAATAAAAACACTACCAGAGCCAAAATGGAATTGCACAGAAGTCTTATTTCTTTCACAGGCAGAATTTACTCCTAAAAACACTCACAGGGACAGCTTTAACCTTTTTTCCCATTTCTCCATATCAACTTGTATATCCTACAAAAAGCCTGGGTGTATTTTATAGGTGATGGGCAGAAACACAACAATCTTCTGCAGATCACACTGAACTCAGGAGAAATTCCCCTTCAGAAACAGTTAAGTGAAAAAAATATATATATATTCTTGTTCAATTCTACTCAATCTCTTTATCTTGACAGCAAAATCTACTGCCAAGCTCAACAATGTCATTGATAAAGTAGTTCTGGGGGATGAGACTGAAAGCTTTCTCTTTACATAAAAGAGCATGAGAACAATTTAATAGTCTTACCAACAGCAAAGCTACCCAGAGAAAGCGAAACAGGACAGAACAGAGCATTTTGTCAGTAAACCTATCAGTTTTCTTAGGAATATTATTGGTGTCAGACCCCTTCTTATGAGGCATGAGTATACAAACAGTAATTTCAGTGCAAGACAATAATGGCACAATTATTTACTCTACCTCAATCTCAAAAACAGATGTGGAATATATATTTCAAGAATAAAACCCATCTGAAATAGCCTTTATTAACCTCTTGTACTATCTAGAAGAGTTCATATTTTCAGAGTAGCCACAGTGCTGCAAAGACTGTGTGCATCCGAACAGCAACAAATCAGACAAAATCTCCTACTGGTACCAGCAGGATCCTGGCAGCAGGGAGAACTGCAGACCATAACAATTTCCACATTAGCCACATCCTGACCACAGCTGAATTCTCTTGTTCGCTCCTTTCCCTTCCTTCACACACACCACAGCTCTCTGACTTCTGGTAGCACGCTCATTTTCTGCAGCAGTTGAGAAAGTCCTGGGCTCCCCCAGACTTCAGCAAAACGCCATGCAGTTTATGGTCCCGTAGCTGATTTTGGCTCCAGGTTTGCCACAGGATGAGACAAACGTACTCCTGCTGGCCAGAATGATCTTCTTACCACCGGCTCGGTGTCTCCGGGGCTCCGATGCAGCTCCACAGCTCCCTACTGTTACAGACCACGAGTCCCAAGAGACCCAGCTCCAGGATGTTGTGCTCGCTTCTTGTTCACCAAGAGGTTGGCTGGCGTAAGGTATTAGACTGAGGTCAAAGTCCAGGTGTATTTTACTAACTGGTTTTAAAACCTCAAATACATCAGAGCTCCAGTCCCCGCCCCCTGCCACCTATAAAATGTTATTTATTAATTTAACAGGAACGCTGCAAGAAATCGTATCTCTGCTCCAAAGATTCTGCTCAGGTCAACAGTGATCAAAAATTACCCACCGGTTTTATCACAAAAATCATGATTTGTTGTCCCTTTATGTTACAAAATCTATAGAAGATTCCAGGCTTTGAAAACACTCGTCTTTCAGAAGCCATCTGCAGTAGCTTCAAGGCTTTCCAAAGCACGGCCCATGGCTACAGGCAATGCAAGCGCTGCCTCTTGATGTCCAAGAAAGTCATCCTTAAGGCCAGGAGCTGTACTAAAGCAAGCAAAGGCACACGTGATCACAGTAAATCTAATATTACAGTAAACTGAAAATAATACATGCGGAATCATGGCTCCCAGGACCAAGCCTCAAGTGTAATTACAAATTCTGTGCACAGGCTTCTGCAGAGGACAAACCACTCTGGCCACATGCTGAGAACGACCTATTTATTTTGGCAAGAAGGCCAAAAGTGGAGTGAAGGAAAGCTTTTAGTCAGACTGTAAATTTGGCCACAAAACACGCTTCAGGTGCTTTTAAATTCAAAATTTCCTGAGCAATTACAGCTGGAAAAAGAAATCTAGGAGAATAATCACTGTAATGCTGCCAGTGCTGCTTCTATATTTGACTTTGCAGATCCAAGATTAGAGCTTTTATCTACGACACCTGAGCTGACATTTCAGGCTATGAGAAATATTTTATGCAAAGAGCACACCTCCAGAGCTTGGGAAACTCCCTAGGAAATGAGACACCAGGTCACCAAGCCCTGCCCCAACACATTGAGATTAAGTGGGGCAATGTCGATCCAGACGTCTAAAATACCCACCCCGTGATAATCTGATGGTTTGAGACTTTTAAGGGGGTAGTAAATCTAAACACAGAATGAAATCAGGCCTCTGTTAAATAAAAAGCCTTCCTCGTGACCATTTTTCCTTTTCTTCTTTCAACTATGTGATTAGTTATGGTCTTCATTTCACTTTCCTTTCTTTAACGAATAGCCAGGAATTTAACCCCAGAGTTGGGGTAGGATGATACGACATTAATTTTCATCTCAGGAACAAAATGAAAAATCAAAACAGGGATATTATTCTTAACTCCGAGTGACATCTTTCTTCCATTTTGCTGCTTTATAGCCATTGCACTACTTTGAATTAAATGACATGCATTTCACAGCAGTACAAATTAAAGAATTATGCTTTCAAGCTCAAGATCTATAGAAGCCCTATATGGTCAATGTTTTACTCACACACACGTATAGAAAATACATACATTATCATTATATATATGCATTTTTTACGAAAACATAAATATTTTAATATTTATTGTCTCAATAAAAGGACATATTTCAAGAATGTAGGGCATATTATTTAGAGAATTCTTTCAAATCATTTGTCCTGACATAAATCCAAAAGATAAGTTTAAATTCACTGCATACCTCTGTGCTAGCAAACAGCGCAGCACAACAGGATCAGATCTGTACAGTGAAACAGCAGAGCTGAGGGTACAGCAACTACACTACACAAATTCTGAGGGGTTTTCTGGCTCTGCTCTGTACCAAGCAGCTTTACTAGCTCCCGTCTGGTCCCCTGGAGTGACTGTGAATTCAGAGCTGGGGAGCATCGTGTGCTTTTCTAAGGAGCATTTTCTGCTTTAGTTTCCTCCAAGGGGAATCCCGTTTGTGTGCCTGGAGCCGGAGCGCCATGGGTGCTGGCAAGCAGGAGGTTGACCTCAAGAGCAAGCTCCTGAGATGAACTGGGACACGAACGCAGACACACCTCTGCCCAGCCTTCCCCCAGGTGCTAATGGCTCCTGGCACAGGAAAAGACAGAAAGCGCAGATGGTTGCTCTGCCATAGTGACGGGCTGGGTTGGGGCTTTTTTTCCCCTTCATTTATCTGCATTTTATCTTCAACTTTATCGTAATTTGAATCTAAGCTTTCTTTCTGAATACAGTGCATTAGTGAACAAACAGCATACACCTACCAGTCACACAGCATTACTTCAACACCGTGAAAGGCTTCTAACAGTGGAAAGATGGCTTTTCTGAGCTTCTTTTTTTATTTTTAAATGTAAGCTTAGTCCTTCTTCCTTGCTCCCTCCCTGAGGAGGCACTATCCCTACTACAAATGTTTTACTTTAGAGCTCCAAAGTTCAGGACTTCAAATGCACACTTCGGCTACAAGCCAGAGTCCAAGCACCAGCCAAAATGCATTCCCCCCCTCCAGACCGTGTGTAACTGTCAGGATCTTGCTCTCTAAACACAAAGCATGATTAAAATCATCTTCAGTTCTCTCTCCACTGCCAGAAGACGATCCAGCAGCTCTCCTCGTGCTTGGTTTCAAGCTGCAAGCAGCCACTGTCAGCTCTCACAAGCCTGTCCCGTGGGCACCATGCCCCCCTGACCACCACGGTGGTGGGACAGTGCCCTGCAGCCTCGAAAGTACGGCCGTCGAGGGACTCAGACAGCAGGCCTCGAAGCAAAACATCACCTACCTGCAGCTCAGCTGGTAACCTACAGCTCAGCTCACTCCCCCCGGGATGAAGCCTGGCGGCGTCAGCAGCAGGAATGCGGGGCAGCCCTGTTCCTTCATGTTCGGACACAACGCCGCTCAGCTTCTCCAAACAAAGGCCTGAGCTTATTCAGCCTGCACAGAGCTTTAATCTCCGTGTTTTGTCTAAAACTGGGGTACAGATTCCTCTCTCCTCGTCGGACAGGCAAGATTTGCAATGAGAGCAAACGCAGAGCCAGCATTGCAGCAGCGCAGTTAGAAGCAGGTATCAGGATTTCCACTCGTGTTCTTCAACCACCTTATAGAAAGTGAACTTTTCTTTCACTCATGGACAATATATAATAAAATGTAAATCCAAATTGTTTTTGAAATGCATTGGAAGACATGATTATTAAAAATTATTAAAAAATACCCTCAAGGAGAGCATGTAAGGCTCACCATTGAAAAATTAAAGTTCTCATTTCCAAGATCAGTGAGTTATTGTCAGTCCTCTCCACAAACTACAGATACACACACACACGAGAAAACAAAAAAAAACCAAACCACCCCCTGGGAGGATTCAGCCTCCTTACTCACTACGTAATGCTTGCTCACCATCAACGAGGAAAATGCCAAGACTCACCCAGGACATTTTGTGACTTGGGAAAGAGCTTCAAAAAGCCGGTGAGGTAATTCGAAAGCTCATTGCCCCAGGGACTCCCTTCAGTCCCCTTCTCTCCAGCTACTCAGCATCAGCCCCAGAGTCTGCTGGAGCTCCTGCGACCTCGCCCAGTGCACCGAGGCAGCAGAACTGTACCTCCACCAAAGTGGATGGTTTAATCCACTTTAATAATTCCTCCCAGCTCAGAAAGAAGATGGATGAGCTCCACTGCCAGCACAAGATAAAAGTAGCAAATATAACCACAACAAGGCAACGACCAGAGCAGAAACTCCTCCTTTAGGCAACAGCAATTTGCTTTGGTTCTCCACATTTTGAAAATCCCATGCAGAAAGGCGTGGAGGACAAAGGCAAACAGAATGAATGAAGACTAAGTATCTCTTTTTCAATATACAAAAATAAGTCCACTTCCACTTCAAAGTTCAAGCAGGCTTACTTTGTTCATTTTTAGCACACAATCCTTCCTTAGATGTGAAAGTTTCCTTCGCTAAAACCAAAATGATGCAGGAGCATGAAGAATATCTGACACTTTAACTAAGGGTATTTTTTAACGATTCTGGTTAAAAATGAACCTTTCTTAAACGATTATTTTTTTTGTCATTTTGCAGATTTCATTCAATACTTCTGAAAAGTCGCTAAGTTTCCTTACCTCCCCCAAGTGACATTATCTGTAGCATTTTGCAAAATTCTCCGTATATGTGCAAGTACGGCCTGGGTGACCTGGCTTTAGCTGGAGTTCAGATGGTCACAGCCCATCCAGAAAACTATGAATTTTAGCTTCAGAGAATAAAGATGCATTTTTTAATATTTCAAAGAGAAGCACATGCACGTAGTATTTACCAACTATTTCTTGCTCTCATGCTTTTGTAACACAAACAGAAAAAGGAACAAGGTAAAAGAAACCCCATTTGCAGAGCTTTCTGAACTGAATACTGGTATTTCTCTCAGCTGTCTGAGGTCAAGGATGGTTGACGCTGTGTTCCCCAAATATAAAAGTATCGTGTTTAATGTGGACCACAGAGAGATTTGGTCAATATGACCTTTATGATTTAAATAACACTCTTCTAGACCAGTTATTTTTAGCTGCTGGTTTGGCAGTCCCTATGAAGGGATTAAGAAAAAAGGTATTGCAAAGAACCCACGGATGTGAAATTTCTGACAGATTTCAGCTACCCAGCAGACAGATCAGGGAGCCCAGAAATCTAGACTTAAAAAGATTGAATCATCATTATCAGGGTTAAGAGAAAAACTCATCAGCTACTGAACTTGACAGGTTCAAACCATGTCTACACATACAAAACAAAGTTGTTAAAATTGGCACTGAGGCTAGCAAGAAGGGCAATCAAATTGCCGAAATGCACAAGAAGGACCAGGTGCAGGCCGAGCAGTAATGCACCAGCCATTCCCACCTAGTACTTTAATTTAATTAACTTTCTTGAAGAAATTGCTAATTTTCTCAACACCATTCCCAAGGAACAGGCAGAACTCAATTTAATTCAACCTGCTATACATCATTAGGATTCACACAGGTGACACAAGAGGAAAAACCAAACTTAATTAGATCAATTTAGATCAGTTGCTATAAAATCCATGGGTTTTGTCATTTGGCACATTTAAACCTATTATCCAGTTAATCAATTAGAGAAGAGGATAACGTGAAATAATTCTCAAGCATGCTTCGAAGAAACTTAGATCTTCCCATACTTTTTTCTTTTAATTCAAACTCCTTTTGTGACCAAGAACAGTGCCTTTAAAGCCTTCCTCCCATTCTAGCCCTATCTATTAACTGATTAGTTTCATAATCCTTCCATTTAAATCCTTCTCATTTAAAAATATGTTATTGGTAACTTTTAAGTTTGAAGACACATCCCTTTGGGTCTTCCATGGCAAAGGCAACACGTTTTCTTTCTGCGCATCTTCGCAACTTTCCTGTGTGTCTCCAGCACCAGCTAAACAGAAATTCCATGAAGTTTTAAACAAACCCATTGCCTAGCAAAAAAAAAGGATAAGGATCACGTCATCACATATTAAATATGTACAGCATGGAAAACAGACTACAGAATTAATCAATCGAGCAGAAAAACCTGTAATCACTGGAAAGGCAATCGCTGGAAAACAAGGCCACACAGGCTAGAAACAGACACGATTTTAAAGACAATGGCTATGAATCACTTGGAAAAATCTCTTCTAGAATTACTTTCAACAATAATGCAGACTTTAAATTAGAACTAGTTTTTTCCTTCTTCCTAGTTCAACATATCTCAGTTGGTGATTCACGGGACTTCACACAGTCTGCAAAGCAGCTGCCTTTTTAATTTAAGTACACATACAGACACGGCCCACAGATAAGTGCTGGTGCCTTTTGCCAGAATCACTTGAGAGACGATTTCTGACTGGTTTCAGAATTTGCAGATGTTGCAAGGAACACCAACAATGTCAATCAAAACATCTAGGCTACAGTCAGAAGCGGCACACGTGAAGTTCTGATGACAGAAGCACTCAACTGATGCACTTATAATTACAAGCAAGACACTCGCTGCTGAGTGATGAACAGTAAAGCACACGAGTCCCTGATATTTTTCCCCCAAAATGAAGATACTGCTAGTTTGTAAAGGATGAGAAACATAAGCCTAAGTCAAACAAATTGATCAGAGAGGACACTGCACTGTTACTGAAGGAGACTGTGATCTTCTGGAACTCATCTCAATGAACCCACAAAAAAAAACAAACAAAAAAAAAAAATCTGACAATTGTCTTGCACAGGGCTTTACACAGCATCCTCTTCAGCTTTATGGACTTCTGTCCTACAGCCCTCCAACATAAGGTCACCTAAGCACTCTTTTGGGACTCTGGTCTGGATGTCTCAAGCCCTTCCTCCCTTCCTACATTACACCAAATATACTCTGTTACAGAGGCACATCGTCAATCTATCTCCTCTGTACAGTGACCCAGAATTTGAGTACTGTGGGAGCTTAACCTACAGCCATCAGGGAATTCTACACTGAAGTCAAATATGACAAATTCAAAGTCCTTCTTGTGAACAGAAATATTCCAAATGACCTTTCACGACGGATATTTCTTCACGCTGTTCTGGGATCTGAGCATACTTTTGGAGGGGTGGGGAGGGCGGGTTACTACCAAATTCCTCACAGATTTCCTGAAGCCACTGGAGCTATTTCCTCTTTGGAGCAGAAGTCTTCGTCAGAGTAGAGGCTTTGGTTTTGAATTATTCATGGAGACTAGGAAACTAAAAGCTTTTAAGCATAGTTGTCTTACAGCATTATATGATGAGAGATCTTCTAAGGTCATTTTAGAAAAGATTCAAAGCGCAGCATGGAAGAAAAAGTCATGTATGGAATAGAGATGGAGTACCACGGAAACTCGGAGGGTTAAAGAAAGTCAGACACTTCCTGAGGAGCTCAGAACAGCCAAACTCCGAGACTGACAATACGATGAAAACACAGTGTTTGTTCAGGCTCCAGAGGCCTATACAAAGCTTCAGAGCAATCTGAGGCAGGAACACAGGAACAATTAAGTCCGAAAAGAGGAGAATGACAGTACAAATCTGACCAACTGACAAAAAACCTCGATTCAAAGGACAAAAAAAAAATAAAAAATTACAATACATGCACTCATCCTGCAGGCCCATTTTGGAAAATGCATCAACAAATGACGAATGAATCAGTATCCCCATCACACCACGTTACCAGAGACTCCACCTCTCAAGACTCGTGTTCCACCCTTCACCATAGCATACCTGTCTTCAATTACAGGGACATCCACGTTTCCTTCTACTGACTGAAGGACACAAGGTCTGAAGAAATATCTTATTATTTCTATTAAAAAAACAGAGGATATTTAAAGGAAGTACTAGACTACAGAAGACTATATTTAAACCTGGAGTACATTTTTGCTACAGTATCCTCCAAAAAAACAAAAGCAGCTAATACCTGCTCTTACTACAGAGAAAGAAAATTAGTAATATTAGCCATCAACCTGCCATTGCATTTCAGTGTTGATGCTCTGTTAAAAGGAAATTCATTCTTTCTGTGTTTCTGCTTTATTTGTGTAACTAATAAACAGAACTCACTAAAGTATCATGGTTTACACTGACAGACTTATAAATAAAAAAGTTTCTTAATAATTCCAATAACATGGAAACAACAAGGAAAGCAAGAAATTGATCAAATCCCTTCTCGTCTGTCTGCACAACCAGCAACAGTCTTTTCCTATACTCCTTTCACAGACAAAGGTGAAAATGGTGAGTCATGCTGGCTAACCGCTTGGTCCCATGACCTGTGAAGGATACAGAGCTAATCTTGCTAGAAGAGAAATGCCACTGCATCTGGACTGTTAAGAGATAATATTTTATTATTATTAGGAAATGAAGAGTTAGCAAAATTTGCTCAAGTTCAAATTCAAACATACAACCAAGACACAAAAGTACATTTCAAAGTACATTTCGTATTTCATACAAAAATATGATAACGTTTGGTTGTGGGTTTTTTTTTCAGCTTCTACTCCATAAAACTCATTCAGCTTTCACTAGATGCAGTAGCAATAAATCTCTTCAGACATCTGGCAAGCTCTGCTGCATCATGTTCCCCTTCTGCTATGGAAGCTTCTAGCATTTTGACAGGATTCTGGAAGCCCATTCACAAATTGTCCTGTAATACCATCACAGCAAGCCACAATAAACCAGGTGTGGCTTCAAGCAGGAATACTGAGCCACCCACCAAGTGCTCTAATAGCTCTGACAGTCTTCCCACATAAGTCTCTTGAACTAAGTTTTTTACTGAAAAATATTCTGGAAGAGAAGCACAGGGCAGAGGACTAATGCTTTACCTTATCTGCCCCCTCGTATAAGAATACAGAACATAGTTTAAAAGCCAGCTATAGTCAAGTCAACAAATATGTAAATGGCAGGATGCCTGAAGATAATTAAGAGAACACATGACAGCACAATGGGCCACATCATAGAAAATCAAGGGACACTTTTCCCAGTAAGAAATTCTGCTTGAAATGCTCTGGACTGCTCCTGGTTTTGGGGAACACCATGAAGCGAGGAGCTCTCTGTTTTGCCAGAGCTATCTCCACCGGTCCTGCACTCATCCGTGCCTCTGAGCCCACCTGGAAGATAAACCACATCTCCCCAGCCTCTTTCACTGAGCATGTCTGCAACCCAGCAAAGCCACAGTGCCAAACAATATTTTCCCTATGTGGCTACTTCTGCCTACATCACCCCAGTCCACGTCAGCATTAGTACCTCTGGTTCTTACTCCTCTTCTCAAGCCCTTCTTCTCTACACTGCCCCACTTTACATATTAGGCTGCAGCTAAAATCAGCTTACAAAGTAGATCTTCAGCTCAACAGAACAGTATTCCCTCACCGCTGCTTCAGGAATTTAGTGACTCTGCACACATTTCAGGCAGCAAAAGGCATAAGGGTTTCTTTGCTAGGATGTTCTTGGCATGGTGAAAGTGCTTCTGCTGACCCAGAACAAGATCACTGTGTTTTTATCCAGTGCAAGGACCACTGTGAGTAGCCAAAGGAGTCCCCAGCAGAGCCGTAATCCTCAGTGGCTCACAAGAAAAACAAAAAAATACTCCATCCTGTAGATTTAAATGGGGTCAAGAACTTTCCATTGCCAGGCTTCCCGGGCTGAGCCTGGCCTGTGTGAGCAAAGCCTGCTGTGACAGGAGTGTTTCACGCAGTAAATGTCACCTCCACGTCACTCTCCCAACCTCAGGATGATGAGCAGGGGAAATTGTAGGTTGACAGCTTCCAAGTAATTACACCCATTGCCACTTCAGTGCTTACTAGTGTTTCCACATGGGTCATCCTCAACAGGGGAAGGCAGAGTAGAGAAAGAGATGGATTTTGATGAAAACTCTCTATCCAATTCTTAAAGTCTCCCTCCACCAGCTGTCCTGACCTGTGTCTCTCCACTACCCTTCTCACTAGTCACCAAGCCTGGTTGCAAAGGAAAACAGAACCCAACATCTCTTTCATTCTTTGAGAACTGTAATGATGCAGCCAGTTTTACTTGCTGTATCGGACAACTCCATTTGCAATCTATCCTGGTATCTATAGTCCATGATGAACAGGGAGATTGTGAAGCTGCATTCTCATTTGTAGGACTGACGCCATGCAAATCCTTCTCATTTCCAGGAGGCTGTGAAACACAAAAGGCAGGATATCCTGGAAGCAGCAAGGTAAAGAAAAATAGAAAGAAAAAAAAAAAGAAAAAAAAAAAGCAGGTGTCCTGGGAATAGCATTTACACAGGTCTTCTTTAAGGGCAGCAGCTGTCCCTGAAAACAGAAGTCTGATTCACAGGGAGCCACCTTGGGAAGCCACCCACAAATACCTGTGCTGGAAATACCAAGCATTCAGACCACACCTCTGCTGCAGCCTGAATGCCAGAGATATCCAGGCAGACAATGGCTAAAACAATGCAACCCAATCCAGGTGACCCGTTAACAGCATATCCTGGAGTTCTCATTCTGTTTTATGCTCCGGAGAACTCCAAGTAAATGCCATCACATGCATCTGGGTCAAAATTTGACTGCCATTACACCTAGCAGTGCAAAGATGCAGTATCAGCTATCATAAAACCGAGGATCATACGTCCCACGTATGACTCACTACAGCCTGGAGCAGCAGAGCTTCGCACCAAGCCACTGCCATTCCAGTTGGGTGGGTGCCCTTTGGGGAGTCAGCTGGGTCCTCCCTCAGCTGGAGGATGATTTTGAAAAGCCCTTTCAATCTTCTCACGTCCCTTCTTCTTGTAAGTATTGAATGACACCTGAAGACCTCAGCAGAGTGCAGTGATGTAGAAGGCTGTGTGGTTTTCTGAATTGCCTAGGCACAGGTAAAAGCTTTCACAAGTTCAGCAGAGTCCAAACCCTTACAGGAGGTGTTTAGAAGTGGTGTTATGGCAGGAAAAGGAGGAGGGGAAAAAAAAATAAAAAAATTTCAATATTGGTAGGCTGAAGATTGCTAAGATTGGAGCTTCAAAAATCAAGAGCCTGCCCCAGCCATAGAATTTAATTTATATGCTTACTAATATCATTAGGCTAACTCCTCACAACATAAAACTGCTTTTCCTTCAGGTGAGGCTACTATTTCACATTCAGCTCAGTTCTCCTGTATCTTCACATGTCCTGTAGTTAGACAGCTTTTCCTTAAGCAAAGGCCTGAAAAAAAAGTAAAACTAAGTACTTGAAAACATCCTGTTTTTATCCCATAGATGTGCTTCCCTCGCTGTCAGATCTGCCACTACTAGGCTTCTGTTTGTTTGCCTGCACATGAGGAGTTTCTCATGACAAAGGTAGGATATTAATTTTAAATGGAGCAGCTAAGCAAACTAAATAAAATAAAGCCACACAACCCTCGTGCACTGCTAGATCCCATCACTTCAAATTTCTCCTTAAAATATGTACATTGGATGAGGTGGCAGGTCCCTTGCCGAAGGCTCCTGATTTACCTGGCTGCTCCCAAAGCTTTTTGGCCACTACTGAAAAGATGACTGATGGAGAGAAAAGAGGCTGCTAGGAAAAGCTGGTGAGGGGTCTGGAGAACAAGTTCTACGAGGAGTGGCTGAGGGAGCTGGGATTGTTCAGCCTAGAGAAAAGGAGGCTGAGGGGTGACCTTATTGCTCTCTATAAGTACATTAAAGGAGGCTGTAGCGAGGTGGGGGTTGGCCTGTTCTCTCACGTGCCTGGTGACAGGACGAGGGGGAATGGGCTAAAGTTGCACCAGGGGTGTTTTAGGTTAGATATTAGGAAGAACTTCTTTAGTGAGAGGGTTGTTAGACACTGGAACAGGCTGCCCAGGGAGGTGGTGGAGTCACCATCCCTGGAAGTCTTTAAAAGACGTTTAGATGTAGAGCTTAGGGATATGGTTTAGTGGGGACTGTTAGCGTTAGGTCAGAGGTTGGACTCGATGATCTTGAGGTCTCTTCCAACCTAGACAATTCTGTGATTCTGTGAAAAGACGAGCCGGTTAGCTTTCAGAGATGACAACTAAGATGTGATTCCCGAATCGCCGCCGCCACAGGGTGCAGCACTCGGGCTGAGCTGTGAGGTGTGGGCCGCGGGGCTCCCCGCAGCAGGCCATGGGCCAGTGCACCTCAGGGTCAGGCTGTACTTCAGCATGGGCTGAAAACATGATTTTAAAGCCCAGGCACAGTGAGAAGGGCAGCCCCCGATGCCACCCTCATGCCTTCAAAGAGGCAAACCGGCATTTTTGTCTCAATGTGATCCTTCAAGCGTTCCCTTTTGAATCTGCCAGGTCCCTCTGACCCCCTCAGGTGCCAGGCCTCTCCTGCCTCCGCATCGTCCCTCGGCTTTCAAAAGCTTGTCCAGAAGTAGCTGATCCCAAACAACTCCTTCCCTTCCTGCTAGTTCCCCTCTACACTGCTTCTACCTCCTGACTAGGCCTAACCCAGCCCAGCCACGCCGCAGACAGGCCAGTAACATAAAGTATGCTTTGTTCGCCCTCTTCCCTCCCACTGGGATTCATAAAGAAACCAAGATTAACACCGAAAACAACTAATCTGTAATAGCTGGTTTTGTTTGAAATTAAACACATTTCCACAGCCATCTGATGCACTCCAAGCCTGTACTTCTCATGCGGATTCCCGATCTCTTTTTTTACTTAAAATCTAAAAATTAAAAGTCAGGAAACAATAGAACTGCGTTCTTTGAAGGCATAAATACATTCTCCTTTTAAAGAGCTCAGGATTTGATCCAGAACCGTAACAGAAGGGTTTGCAACAGAAGCTGCATTTAAAAAAAAAAAAAAAAAAAAAAAAGTCTGTGAATCAGTTTAATATCTTAAAACCACTGAAAGTCTATGAATCAGTTTAGTATCTTAAAACCACTGATCATCTGATGCCTACATGAACAGAGACACACGACCCTGTATCAACAGAAATAAAGGAGCTACTTCCCAGGCTTGTAGAAGATATTTTTTTTTGTTACAATTTACAAGAAATCTGATACAATATTTAGTAAGTAAGTAAATGCCTTAAAAAGAAAACGGGGAAAGCTGTAAGGATTTAAATTGAAAGAGCACATTGCCAAAATATTGTTTGTATTTATCATTATTGCTTTGGTTTTGAACATACCTACATATAACTTAGCATGTAATACACAAATCTCCATAGCATCAGACGCCACAATGAAAGCCTGAATCTTCATTTATAATAGAAAAAGACCACTGCAGCTCCAAGGAAAGCAGTGGTTTAGTCCATGGCACTGCAAAAAACATGTGCTGTGGGTGTTGACCTTTCAAGCAAGACATGACTTGTACAGCACGATAGCAGACTAAGAAACTTCATGTTTAAGATTCCTCTCCCTAAGCTGGTAGAAATAATCTTTTTCCTTGGAAAGATGTGGAACTTCAAAACAAAACAGCAAGCAAAATTTGTTTCAGATTACCATCAGAACATGGTAGAAAACATATTTGAAAGAGCATCCTTCCCCTAATCAAAGCTTAAATTTGTTCTTGTATAAGTGACCTAGAAAATACTGAGATGTTACACTACTTTCAAAAGCTGAGAACGCATTTCCAAACAGCTGAAAGAAAATATTTTTAATTTATGGCAGTCATGCAGTGAACCAAACCCGAGCTCAAGGTCCATATAATCTGAAATTGTGCGTCTGACCGTGACTAATTTCAGATGCTTGCGAAGATGCAGGAGTGCTCTAACTGGATCACCATTAAGACAAACATCACCTCACCACCTCTGAAACTTCTTCCAATTCTCCTGTACACTTTGTTCCTAGCAATTCTGATTTAATACAACTCTGACAAATGAGCCCATTTCTCTTCTGTCTCCTGGGAGCTGAGAAATTCGAAACAGCGTTCTTCCCATGGCCAGGAGAAGATTGGTTCCTGAATTCTGTAAAAGCATTAAAGTCTCAATGAAAATAGCTTACTCGCAGCAAAAAGCAAATAAGGACAATCAGGCGATGATGAAACACGCACATGTGTGCCCACAAATTAATCCACAGCTGGCAGGTCTATTTTTAGAAGAAAAACATAAAAGAGGAGGAGTAAGTGGGCCTGGCAGACTGCTCATCAAAAGGCAAGCCCACGAGTAAGGGACGGAAACACGGCGTCATCCCTGCAGCACCCACATAAACAACGCTCCCTGCGCCACGGCACAAGCAGACAACACACTGCCATTCGTGGACCTGAACACCTGCTGAAAGGGCGAGCTGCACGAGCACAGGAAAGGCTTTCAATGATCGGAAAACACCGCAGAAATAACAAAAAGTAGACAAAGATTTATCTCCTCTGCTTCCCTACCTTTGTATACGATCCAAAATAAGGAGAAAAAAAATAGTAGGAATAAAATTCCTCTCCTCCACCCTCAAAATCACCACATCTACTAAAAATAAGTACTGGTATCTTTACATAGTAATAAAGCTCCGTGTTATTTTAGGACCCTCTGAAGTTCATGGTCCTGTAAAATCCCCTCCAGTCCTGTTGTTCCAACTCTGAAAATCCCTGTGTATGCTCTTTATTTCTGCATTCCTCTCTGCAACAGGGCTAGTGAAGACAACAAAGGGTTACACAGGTTTCAAAGACTGAAAAAATGCTGTGGTTTCATGAGATGGGATAAGCTGAACCAGTAACAATAAGGTAATAAAACAGGTAAACCCTTCATCTTCCGCCCCATGTTTCTGTTCCTCACTACATACTCCTGCTGCCCGGCTGTATAGGGTCCAAAACTCATTATATCCCTCTGCAGCGGGGAGATGGAGAAGAGAGATTGTTTTTGTTGCCTTCTGCAGAGTCAGCAGTTTGCACGGACCGGTGGAGGAGCCCACTGAACACCAGAGCCGCTGGGAAGGGAGGGGACGGCAGCGGGAAGATTTCCTGCTTTCGGGGGCCTGGCAAGCAATTGCATCAGCACAGCTATTCACAAAATTACAACCCTAGAGAATCATTAGAATCGAAGTTATTAAAATATTTGTTAGTATTTTCATTCCCTAATGCTTTGATCCTCGTCCTGGAAACTGCCTACACCAGAGGTTAATGCATACATTAAACTTTGCCCTAAGAGACCAGCTACAGAGCGTGTCCCTCTCAAAACACTCCAGTGCCTCTTCTCAAATGAGCAGAGGGCTACAGGGGGCAGCTCCGGCGTGCCCACAAACAGCCACCCAGCTGAGAAAATGAAGATGCAGCAAAGCAGCCAAACTTTGCCCCCAAAATTTTTATTGCTACCATGTCTGCTGCTGGAGGGTGGGTGTGATGAACAAAGCGGGTGCGCTTGAATGAATTTGAAGCAACAAAGCTCGGATGGGAGCTCAAAAGCAGCATGTCCCCTGTGTCCTCACCCAGACTCGGGCACAGCAAGTGACCCGTCGCCCAGCGCTGCTGCCTCCTGCATGGCTTCTGCTCGGGGTCACGCCTGAGAGGGACACTGCTCCCCTATAAGAGACCTCTCCTGAAACATGGTTACAAAAATACCACCTTCTGGTCAGGTTTCTGAGCAACTGGGAAGGAACCCGAGATTAACAAAACTTTGTCACGTGTGATAATGGGAGTTCCCTGAGCTATTTTTATGGATTCTTCAGATTCAATTCAGGAAGCTGTTGCTACCAATACAGCCACAAAACTAGCTGATATGAGAGAGCTTTTTGTGAAGCACTGACTTTGTTACAGTCCCTGTTCCTCTTTTTTTCACCCACAAGTCAAATTGGTCTGCTAAATGATGTTAGTTACAAAAAAAAGCAAATTCCTTTAGAAAACTAAATATTTATCCACTATGTAAATAATATTATTAATTTCTCCATCTGTCTTTGCAAAAATAATTCAGCAAGCTCACTGCATGAATTGCAACGTTGCTTCAAAAAGCAAATAAAAGTTTTGCTTTATTTGATATTAAAAAGGCCTTTTGTTGATTACTTAGGAGTTCAAGGTTCACCCAGACTTCCAGCTGAAGACCGGGAACTTTTCTGTCGATTCTTTTAAGAGCAAACTGAACCCTGAGACCTCCACATACAAACGTAGCCCCTCTCCAGCTCCCAAGCCCCTCTCTGTCTCTAGCAGCCACCAACCCATACAACTACCGTGCAGCAGCTGTGATGCCTGTGGGAGCTGCACTCGAGGCTGCGACTGCGGGGTAAACGCAGCCAGGCTGCAACTCGTTCCTTGTCCCTGACACACTGGGAAAAAAATGAGCATGCTGCAGGGGCTCCCACACCACCTTCCACGAGGCCACGTTCAGTGGTCCACACTTCATTTACATGCGGCGATTCAAAACCAGCATTTTCCCACATATTCTTTCTATTATTAGTGCCCGTCAATACTGCAGAAATACATCTTTAAGTCTCAGTCACAATCAGAGCACAAACCTACATGCACGATATGCTGTGTTAAAATGTTACATCACTGATTGATTTTTTTCTGTCTGTGCATAATTTAAAAAGCAGAACCAAAATGAGGGTACCTAAACAAATGCACTCTGATTTAAAAAGAAAATTAGATCAGACTTGTAGACTGGCGATTGTTTAAAAGTGTTTCAGAACAAAAGACACTGTAAATTTGAACACAGATTATACAGCATACAGTATATACTACAGTAGATGACGAATGGCTCTGTTTCTATCCCTCTGAGTTTTGTGGTTTAAGTCAGAGTCTGATCCCAAACCTACATTTCCTACAGGATTACAGGCTGCACCCTTAAACCACAGCATTCTGTTGTTGAATGCCGCAATATGCGTTCTGCCTCGACGCTACTTTAAACAAAATGCATTAAGCTGCAACATCAGGTCACCAGAAATAACTGAAAGAATCCAGCTCAGTATCACAAAAATTGCATTTCTTTTGAGCACTGAATTAACTTATTCCAGGAAGAACTCAAGTTCAAGTTTTTCCTGAAGAACTCAAGTTCAAACCTCTGCACAGGAACGAGTTGTGAGGAAAGTCTTTAATACATCCTTAATACAAGTCCTATTCTACTTTCAAAAACCTTCCCAAAAGGGAGGTTCCACAAGCTCAGTTTGTCCCAGATTTTCCCAACGCACAACCACTGTTACTATCTAAATCAAATCCTCAGTACAGACTAGTTCCATCTTTTTCTATATAATCACTGACAGACGGACAAAAACTCACTAACTTTAAGGTTGTAGCATCTTCTTATCCCTAACCTCGACCTCTTTCTGCTGGAACTGAGCTTGCTTGGCCTTTGTAGGCTATGCTTTCCAAACATGCACGGCCTCTGCAGATCGCACTTTCCAAACCCTTCCTAAACCTTGATGACAATTTCTTCCAGACCATAGTTCGCATTTATCTTTCCTAAAGGACAGCAGCCAAAACAAAACGCATGTTATTAACTCAGACATCACTAGATCCAAAAGGTAGGTGATAAACTTTCACGTTACTGCATCCCGCTGCTTGCTGCCATCCCCCTGAGCCCTCAGACCCATCTCCACGGCACTGTTGCCAGGTGGGCTTTACCGATCTGCACTACGGGATCTCGGTCCTGAACACAGTATTTTGCACTTGAACACAGCCATTGAAATTGGCACTGCCTGAGCCGCCTTTCCCGTTTGATGATGACAGCATGTAACCACTCCTCGAGAGCAATCCCCTACCCCAAAGCTGTATCTAGGCCTGGTCCCTTTGGCTCAGCTGTTCCCAAATACTTCAGATGAACAAATAATTTCCCTAAAAGCAGACGTTCGGGGTCAGACAGCAGGTCTGCCACTTCCAGTGTGCTGCCTGCAGTCCTGAATGCCTAGAATAAAAAAATTTGGTAAATACCTGAGGGTATTTTGCCAGCATACTTTCCCTGGTTCCATCCACAGCTCAGCAAACCCCAGGGCTGCAGCAGGTGAGAAGGGGGGGTACTCAGGAGATTTTTCTGCTATGAATTTGTCCGGCTGCTTTTTATGTCCCTTTGAACTTTCAGCATCCACATGCTTCAGAAAGGATTTCCAAAGCTTAAGTAGCTACACATTGGGTAAGTAAAAAACACCCCTTTTGTTTTGAACCTGCCAGCTTAATCTCATGCTTTGACATTTTGTGCTGAAAGCAGCAATAAAAAAAATATTCTCTTCTCACCTTTGCCACATTGCTTGCACCATCATCTATCACATTTCCCCATCAAAATCCCTGAAACCCCAAAGTGTTCCTCGGACCAGCATAATTAAACACCAAGAGAGGATGAAGGTTAGTCTGAGTCACGAGACCTTCTTCGCCCTTGCAGACCAGGCACAGGGAGCCAGGACTACACTTGGTTCTGGGAGCAGCTCGGTTAATGTGTCCAAAAACTGACCCAGCATCACACAGCAGCGCGTGCCGACCCCTGATTCTGAGGGTCGCAGTTCTTAGGACAGATTATGCACGAACACCCACTCGGGCTGGAAATACGGGGGTGGGGGAATTAGTTCAACTTCTGGGCTAATACTGAGATGCTTTTTACTTCTGGAAGCTAATAAGCCTCGCAGCAAACTTTACTGCCTTTATAGTTTCACAAAGGCATAACTGTGCTTCCACTAAATAGTTTATTAACTTACACGCACTGAAAACACATCCGCTAAAAATACAGACTAAGTCCTAACTTCTACTTCTGAAGCCTCTGCAGTGTTGTTTTTTACTAACTTTTACTGTGACAATTCTGATATCTACTCCTCCAACTCAGCAATAAACCTGTGTCTTTTTTTCCTTTGCAGTTGCTTTATAAAATTTATGCTCCTTATCTAACTTGTGCATGAACACAGCTTTATGGCACTTAAGAAAACAGTGCAAGACAGCATTTATTTACACTTGTACAAATAGCACAAGGAAAATTGTGATCATTTCTATAGTTCCCAGGATTTTTTTCCCTAGCATTCTTTTCTCTCTCTTGAAAACAAGAACTGTGGGTTAATCTTAAATGAGGCGTTCATCTCTACCCCTGTTAATATGCCACTTTTGTAGGAGAAGGAAGGCTGAAGGCTGTGGCCAACCTTTGCCCTCCGGTGACTGCTAACCCAGTCCAGAGGCCGCTTGGCCGCCTCCTGATGCCAAACAAACCGCGAGGAATGGGACGGCTCCAAAGAGCTCCCCTTCCTTCCAGGAACCAGGCAGGACACTAGGGCTGAAGTCAGCAGAGTGTAAAACGAAATAACAGGTAACAACCAGGCAGCCCGTGATCTCCTCATGTAGCTCCTTCATTTTCACAGCCAGCAATGGGGCTGGCTGCTTAGGAATCTGCCTGCCGTGCACCGGGCAAGCAGCAACAACACCAACCAGGCACCACAAGCCGCACCGCAGCCTTCCCATGGAGCCAGGAATGCGAATGGCAGGAGCCAGACACTGGGTTTTGGTAGGGCTGAGCCCTGCGGTCCTCACACTGATTCACCAAAGCGCAGCCTGCTGCAGGACCTCGAGCAGACGACGTGCTCTGAGGGACGATGAGGGTCGGGTCCAGCTGTGGAGAAGTTTTACGTCCCTGGCAATGCCAGCCCTGCCGGCACCGAAACGTTTGCAAAGGGGGAGTTGGGATGAAGCTCGGTGTAACTTAGCGCGCACAGCATTTTACAGAGGATGATACTTAGGAAAAAAAAAAACAAACACGAACGCAATGACATTTCAAATGACACTTCAATGCCCTGCCGGCGTGCCCCGCTTTCGGCTAGGACACAGCGAGGGGAGCCCACCACAAGCCCTCAGACCCAAGGCAGCACCTGGCGAGGAAGGCCCGGCTGCACCCAGCTCCCCGCACCCAGGGCTCCGGGGGAGGGCTCCCCCTTCTCCCTGCCAGCCCCTCGGGTCCCTCTCCGTGCCCTGCCGCCCCTTCCTCCCTTCCCCCGGTACCTGCCCAGCCCTGCCGCGGCCGCCCCGCTGCAGCTCCGCGCCCGGCCGCCGCTGCCCTGCGCTGCGCTGCGCTGCTCTGCGCCGCCCCCGCCCCTGCCCCCGCCTGGCCCGGCCCGGCGCGGCCCGGCCGGCAGCACGGCACGTCAGCGGCACGGGGCGGGGAAGGGCAGCAGCAGGAGGAGGAGGAGGAGGAGAAGAAGGGGGAGGAAGAGCAGCCCGGGCCCGCCGCCCTTCCCCCGAGCTGCCCCACAGCGGGGGGGGGCTGAGGGGGCCCCTGCGGCCTGCTGCGAAACGCCGCGCAGGGGCTGGCTCGGGGCTTCGCCGAGCTTTGCTAGGGGCGATTTGTTCTTTTTTTATTATTTTATTTTTTCTCTTTCTTTTTTTGGACCACTGTGGTTATGCAGAGTGTTGGGCTTGTGTTAAGTGACCATATAGCTTGTAAAGGAGGGTGTGCGGTATTTGGTGTCTCTCGTGCTGCAGAAAGCCGTGAAAGATGAATGAAAACCGCCCTGAGTCGTTTGTGTTGGAAAAGCCCTCTAAGGTCATCAGGTCCAACAAGTCCACCACAAAACCATGTCCCTAAGCACCACATCTACGTGTTCTCTTGAAGACCTCCAGGGATGGTGACTCAGCCGCTTCCCTGGGCAGCTGGTTCCAACGCTTCACAGCCCTTTCAGTAAAGAAATTTCTCCGAATATCACAGAATCATTAAGACTGGAAAAACCTTTTTGACCTCCAAGATCATCTGCTCCAACCATCCCCCTACCACCAGTATCACCCACTAACCCATGTCCCCAAGCACCACGTCCAACCTTTCCTTGAACACCCCCAGGGACGGTGACTCCACCACCTCCCTGGGCAACCCATCCCAGTGCCTGACTGCTCCTTCTGAGCAGAAATGTCTCCTCATTTCCAACCTGAACCTCCCCTGGAGCAACTTCAGGCCATTTTTTCTTGTTTTATCACTTGGTGCATGGGAAAAGAGCCCGATCCCCACCTCACTGTTGCTTCTCCCCCTGCTGTTCTCACTGCCGTGACCACCCTTATTTCTGGGGATCCATCGTGAGCCCTGTGTCACACAATGTGGAGAGGCCAGGATGGTGCCCATTGCACAGTGCACGTGCCAGCTGCCCTGCCCTCACGTCCACTGACATCCACGTCACCCTGTGGGTTTTCTCGCCCGCGCCCAGCTGTTTACCCCAGGGGCTGCCAGCAGCAAGCTGGCGTGATGCAAGAGTGCGACCTGGCCAGGCAGCGTTGCACCATACCTGAGCTGCGCGTCACTCCACCAAGGACAGCCAGACAGCCCTCCTTAAGCATCTGTGTGAGTCCTGTATCACCTCCCCAGCCTTTGGGTTCAGCGGCATTCCTCACATCACCCGCTGGTTCGTCAGTTTGCCCATAAACACTTGGCTTCTTTTCATGCGGTACTTGGCGAGCGGCACTATTATCCTGATTGTGTGTGCAGCGCCTCCGTGCTGTCTACCTGGGCACCATAAAATTCTTGTACTTGGTACAAACCAACCAGGTGTGCTTCCCTTTGTGCCCTTTGTAACGTATGGATTACCCCAGGATGCTCGGAGTACAGCCACTGCTAACAAATTTAAACAAAATATTTTCTTCCAGCCCTTATCTTCCCCTGTAGATATGCCAGTTCTAACTGTGTCTTGGCCTCTTTTAGAGGCAAAGAGAAATCCTGGGGAGTTTTCTAGGGAAAGGGTTCTGTCACGAAACGACATGAATGTGCACGTGGAAATGGAGTTGAGGAGCACAAAGCATGCCAGTAATCCTGCAGCTCAGGCAAAGCACAGGTGGGAGTAAATCCTGTGTCCAGATTAACATTCCTGTGCCTCATAAAACTTGCTATAAGCTTGTTTTGTTCTGTTTTAAACAGTACGCACACCTGCAAGGTGGCAAGCTGAATGTGACAGTGGCATACTCATTTGACATAATATAAGAATGTTTAACAATTTTGGCAAAATGTTTCAAAACTTGTGGAGAATGGGAGTTTATCTGTGTCATAACCATTACGGCAGTACTTTGTATGGTCAGTCTTACTTTTATCTGTAGAAGACAGATAAGAATAATCATTATCTGGGTAAAGTATATGACTGGAAAACTAAATGAAAATGTAAATTTGATGACTGGATCCAAAAAAAAAAATGTTAGCAAAACAGGATACAGTGTCAGGAAATGGTCAACAAAATATTTTCTAGTGTAAACAAGGCAGCCAATCCTACTGGAAGTGCTGCGGAGCCGGGGACTATCTCAGGATCTGAGCTGCCCCTCCCTGCCGAGGAGGAGCGAGTTGCTGCTCTCTCCCTTTCTTCTCCCTGGGAATTCTAAAAATAACTCAAGACACAGCAGTGTTTGTTCTGTAAATCTTCTGGGGAGATAGAGGAATATTCACACAAGTGAAATATGAGTGCAGGAACTTCAACCTAAGCAAAAGGACAAAAGGATGAAAGAGAAATCGAGCAAAATGTATTTTAGCATTGCCATTTTCTCCAGGTAAGGCGGCAGGCAGGAAGCATTTTGGATGCCATTCCTAGGAAAGCTCAGCTGAAACCAGAGGGGCCGGTCAGACTGAGGCTTTTCACAACACCAGGAACAGCATGGCTAGCTTGGAGACTCAAAACAGTATTTACTAAAAAGCTCTTTTAGACTACTGATATTTATAAGGGAGGGACACAGCTCAGTGTCTGTGGGGAAGCCCAGGGTGCCAGTACCGTGACTCAGGTCGTCTTCCTGTGCCTCTGTCACGTGGCAGAACCGCACCAGCGTGCCCATTCAAAGGTCACCAGGCACCGGTGATATTCGTAGGAATAGCTGTCCTCCAGCGGCAGGTTCATACGTTACCCTCACCATCCACGAAGAACTGGTTGGTGACCTGCTACGGCACTTGGATGTGCACAAGTCGATGGGGCCGGATGGGATCCACCCAAGGGTACTGAGAGAACTGGCAGAGGAGCTGGCCAAGCCCCTATCCATCATTTATCAGCAGTCCTGGCTATCGGGGGAGGTCCCAGCTGACTGGCGGCTAGCGAATGTGACGCCCATCTACAAGAAGGGCCGGAGGGCTGACCCGGGGAACTACAGGCCTGTCAGTTTGACCTCAGTGCCAGGGAAGCTCATGGAGCAGATCCTCTTGGGAGTCATCATGCGGCACTTGAAGGGCAAGCAGGCGATCAGGCCCAGTCAGCATGGGTTTATGGAAGGCAGGTCCTGCTTGACGAACCTGATCTCCTTCTATGACAAAGTGACGCGCTGGGTGGACGAGGGAAAGGCTGTGGATGTGGTCTACCTTGACTTCAGCAAGGCTTTTGACACCATCTCCCACAGCATTCTCCTCAAGAAACTGGCTGCTCTTGGCTTGGACTGGCGCACGCTTCGTTGGGTTAGAAACTGGCTGGATAGCCGGGCCCAAAGAGTTGTGGTAAATGGAGTCAAGTCCAGTTGGAGGCCAGTCACTAGTGGCGTCCCCCAGGGCTCGGTGCTGGGGCCGGTCCTCTTCAACATCTTCATCGATGATCTGGACGAGGGCATTGAGTGCACCCTCAGTAAGTTTGCAGATGACACCAAGTTAGGTGCGTGTGTCGATCTGCTCGAGGGTAGGAAGGCTCTGCAGGAGGATCTGGATAGGCTACACCGATGGGCTGAGGTCAACTGCATGAAGTTTAACAAGGCCAAGTGCCGGGTCCTGCACCTGGGGCGCAATAACCCCAAGCAGAGCTACAGGCTGGGAGAGGAATGGTTGGAGAGCTGCCAGGCTGAGAAGGACCTGGGAGTGATGGTGGACAGTCGGCTGAATATGAGCCAGCAGTGTGCTCAGGTGGCCAAGAAGGCCAACGGCATCCTGGCTTGTATCAGAAACAGCGTGACCAGCAGGGCTAGGGAGGTGATCGTCCCCCTGTACTCGGCTCTGGTGAGGCCGCACCTCGAGTACTGTGTTCAGTTTTGGGCCCCTCGCTACAAGAAGGACATCGAGGTGCTTGAGTGGGTCCAAAGAAGGGCGACGAAGCTGGTGAGGGGCCTGGAGAACAAGTCCTACGAGGAGCGGCTGAGGGAGCTGGGCTTGTTCAGCCTGGAGAAGAGGAGGCTCAGGGGCGACCTTATTGCTCTCTACAGATACCTTAAAGGAGGCTGTAGCGAGGTGGGGGTTGGCCTGTTCTCCCACGTGCCTGGTGACAGGACGAGGGGGAACGGGCTAAAGTTGCGCCAGGGGAGTTTTAGGTTAGATGTTAGGAAGAATTTCTTTACTGAAAGGGTTGTGAGGCATTGGAACAGGCTGCCCAGGGAGGTGGTGGAGTCACCATCCCTGGAAGTCTTCAAAAGACGTTTAGATGTAGAGCTTAGGGATATGGTTTAGTGGGGACTGTTAGTGTTAGGTTAGACTCGATGATCTTGAGGTCTCTTCCAACCTAGAAATTCTGTGTGTGTGTGATTCTGTGTGTTACCTGTTGCTCTACAAGGGTCTGTTGGAATGAGCTAGAAATATATTGGCACATCTTCAGCAAGTTTGTGGATGATGCTTGAGAGGTGGGCCTGTGTGAGTCTCGTGAGGTTCAATAAGGCCAATAAGGTCCTGCATGTGGGTCAGGGCAGTCTCCAGTACGATTACAGGCTGGGGGAGGAATGGATGGAGAGCGGCCCTGCAGAGAAGGGCTTAGGTACGCTGCTGGCAAATTGGATATGAGCCAGCAGTGCATGCTTGCAGCCAACCATATCCTGGGTTGCATCAAGAGTAGCATGGCCAGCAGGGCAAGGGAGATGATTCTCCCCCTCTGCTCTGCTCTCATGAGACCCTACCTGGAGTGCTGTGTTCAGATCTGGGGCCCCCAGTGCAAGACACACAAGGACCTGTTAGAGCGGGTCCTGAGGAGGGCCTTTCTTATGAGGAAGAGTTGGAAGAAGTGGGGTTGTTCAGCCTGGAGAAGGCTCTCAGACCTTATGGTGGCCTTTCAATGTATAAAGGAGGGTTACATAGGGAAAAAATTTTACTAGGTCCTGTAGTGACAGGACAAGGAGCAAGAGTTTTAAACCAAGAGGTTGTCACAGGAACAGATTGCCCAGAGAAGCTGTGGATGCCCCATCCCTGGAGGTGCTCAAGGCCAGGCTGGATGGGGCTTTGGGCAACCTGGTCTGGTGGGAGGTGTCCCTGCCCCTGGCAGGGGGGTTGGAACTAGAAGGTCTTTAAGGTCCCTTCCAATCCAAACCATTCTGTGATCCTATGATCCTAAACACGCAAAAGTGATACATGCACTAGAAAGCCTACCAGGAATACCATGAGCATACCAAAGGCAGAAAGATTACTAAAATGAGGCAGTGCAATGTTTTAACAAAACTATCAAAGTGCACCTGTTCCTCCTTGCTGAACTGACAAAGAACTGACAACATTCCAGATGTCCAGGGTGTCTTAATTCACACAGATATTAAAACTATTTAAGTCTGAATTTGGGAGTTGCAGATTATAGTAAACAGTTGCTGTTTTCAAAGTTGCCACATCAAAAAAAAAAAAAAAAAAAAAAGGTAATCGTATGGGCCGCTCCATTGTGTCAGATTTGGTGAATTACAGAGTATTGAAAGGATAAGCAGGTAAAGGATCCCACATGACTTCTTAGAAAACCCTGGGAGGATATTATGCATGTTTGCATTTCAAAGAATATCAAGCAGCGTCCTGGCTATTTAAATTTTTCTGAGAGTTAATTCTTATTTATAGCTTATTTATTCTTATTATTATAACTCAGTTGGTAAGATTTAGACAGACTAAATACCAAAAGGTAAAGGCTCTCACTCTTAAGTGGCTGGAGATTTCCCTACTGAAATGGATGTTTTCAAGTTGTTTGTATTGTGATTGTTAAGATTCTCTCTGCAGACTTTATTATGGAAAATTAAACGCAAAAATCAGGTTTGACATCAACTACAAGCCTTTAGACAGAAAGCTTGTGTTTAAATCGCATTGTAATTAGCTAGGTTTCGCTGTGGGTTACACGTAGCTTCAACTGTATAACACAATGCACGTAATGAGTAAAGTTCTCCCTGTAGAAATGTCCATGGGCATTGACTTAAGTCACAGGCAGCAACTTAATGAGGCCAGAAGTTCATTTACTTTATGCTGCTTTGTTGGCATATTCCAAATATATATGTGTAATGTTACTACACTGTATCTGTGTAACGTGGGCATGTTATAATACCTCAAGCCTGTTAACATCAACTATTGGAGTTTCCTGCCTGTTGCGTGTAATGTTGAGTGTAAATTACAGTGTAATGCCTTGATACTCCCTAAAATTTTATATTTTTGCAATTAATCTCTGAAGAAAAAAGCTAAAAGTGCTGAAGTCATCATCCCACTGGTTTTCAGTGTTTTGGGTTACCCATGAGGTGTTTCTAGATGTACCTCTCCCAGCTGCCAACTTAGTCCTGTCAGCACAACTAATCAGTTATTTACCTAGATAAGGAATAGCTTGTTCAGATGTTTGCAAAAAATAAAAATAAAAATTCTAACTGGCTCAAGGTTTAGCAGTTTATGTTCAAGAAAAGACAAGAAATTTTGCTGGGATTTCAGCAATAGTATGTTTACCGATTCCAAGATTATATTCCTTTCAGAATCAAACTTCGTTTTCTTTCCAAGGAAGCTTTCTATAGATAAGAGCTATTCAATTCCATATTATGTAAATTATTCACTGGAAATGGGTGTGTAAGTCATTTTTATCTGGTCCCTTTCACTTACTGTTATATGTGTGTACATACTTCTCTGATTTTGACAGCTGTGCAAAGATATTTTTCCCTTTCTTCCCGGTAGACTTTGCACGAACCCCTCTTTTAACCACAGCTAATTTTTTTCAGTACTCTTGACTTCTCCACAGCCATTCCATAATCCAACTGCTTCATTCAAGATGCAAATAAATTAGATATTATGGCTTAAGGCAACAGCTCCTATTTGAAGTCTTCCTATTGCATTTCAATTCAAAAGAAGTTTCTTCCTTTGTCTTATCAGACAACACGTTACTTAAGGAAGGTTGATTGTTTTGCATTTCCACCCCTAGCAATGTGCAATAAGTTTCTGAAGCTCTTTTCTGAGTGGGAGTAAGTCTCCCAGACCAGCCCCATTTCTGTATTTCCTTACCTCAAAGGATAATTAAATAAAGCAAAGAGATTATTTTTAGTGGTGTGTAACAAGGAACACAAGACAGGCCTGCATAAATAAATGAATAATAGCATGGGATGAGGTAAGAGGGGTCCCAAACATGTCAAGTCCTAACACTTCACGAGTCCATGGATTTTTATTTTATTTGTGTAAGCAGATTCATCATAGATTCCCCAAGAGAGACTGGGGAAAAAAACAACAAAGCAGTGCAGAAAGGCAGTCATCTGGGCTTTGGAAGGAAGGAAACCAGCAAGTGGACAAACTCTGTAGCCACCAGAAGTTAGCTCTTCCTAAGCCTGATGTGTACCTGTGTTCCTCTGCTTTTGGCAACCAACTGGAAAAATCACTGGGATTTATGCATCATGACTCCACCTAGGTGAGCAATAAAATGGCAACGTACTACAACCACTTACAGAATAACAGGAATGAGTATTATGGAATTAGTCCTACCAGTGGCCATCACATACCGATGATGGAAGTCAGAAAACCTCACTGCAACACACATATTAAGAGTATTAAAAACAAGCACTCAAAAGGTGGGTAACATCAACAAATTAAATTGTCCAAGGAACCCTACTTTAGTCCACTTGTGATGACAGAAATTTGTACATGCAAGTCATGTTCTCCTCCAGATACTGCTTCTCTCAGTGGATGCCAAGTCCAGTGTTTAGGGAACTGAAAATTTCACGCTGAAGGCAACTGTGAGCTGTGTGATTCTGTTGTTCCATGAGGAGGTATGATAAGGAAAAAATAAATAAAATCTAATTGAAATAACTAAATGCTCTCTTTCAGACATGAACGCATGACCCATTGCTATAGGAAAATTATCTGATACTCAGCAAGTTACTTGAGAGCATTTTCCAGTGGTCATCAGCTATATTCTTATTGTCAGGTGCCCAAGTTGAGATGCTTATGGTCAGAGTTGCGAGAGTATCTGCAAAAATAATGCAAGCAATTGACAGCTCATTCAAAGCACCGTAGAAAGAACTCACCTGTGTAAAGATCAGAGCAAATATTGGAAAGCAGAGTTAAACACTCACTTCAGTGCTGACTGCTGATAATCTCAGGTCAAGAAAACTTAAATCTAGGCAAACAGTCTTCCTCACCACAAAATTCTCTCTCTTCAAGCATCTAAGGAAACAGTAAACATCGTTTTAAGCTTACTTTTCAACACCCACAAGCGAAAGTAGCTGGAGTGTGAATCTCAGCAGTTCAGTGCATGGAGCTCAGCTCAGTTAAACTAAAATGCTCTTCGCCTCTTTCCCTGAACTTCAGCACTCAATTTGCAAAATGGAAATAATGACGTCTAGCGACTGTGGCCAAGATAAAGGTTCAGCCTTTATCTTAAGCAAGTAACAAACATTACTCATTTATTTTGTGTGATAAAATGAATGTCAAACTAGATGTAATTTTACATTCAAGGCTTTGGGGATTAATTTATTTTAATTTATATTAAGCAGCTCCTAACTGGCCTGAAAAATTGTGTCTAAATAAAATCATTTGAATTAGACAGTATCTTTATAAAAAAGGGTACCTCCCTGGAATCAGAGAACTAACTTGCTTGCTTTTGAGAGACAATTCAGACACAGGGCTACAAGTTGGATACTGAAATCAGGCTGACTAGATTGCATCCAAATTCCTTAACTGTGTAAGAAGTATTAGAATAATTGGCAGTAGCATGAAAAGCTCACAAAATGACTGTACAATAAGGTGTAGCACAATGTTAAAAAAATATAAAGAATTAATAAATTAATTCATGGAACATTGCCTTTACAGAACAAAAGCATGGCTAAAAAATAAGAATAATAATGTATCACTTTCTGATCAATCATCATCATAGCAAGCCATCTATACAAACATATGCAACACATTAATCCAGACATTTGTGAAATACGCATTCTTGATTCTGGAGCCTGGATATTTATCTGCAGCTGAAGGAGTCGATGCAAATTTTGTTTAAAGTCTAGAAATTTCAGTCGTCTTGTAGGATGGGACAGAGCTGTACGACTTCTCACGGCCTTTTATTGCCCTTGTGTGACGCTGACAGATATCATTACAATACTGTTTACGAAGCAGTTTAACCAAGTAACATTTAAATGAGAAACATACTCCATTTGTTTGCATTCCAGCACAACTTATGTTAAAACACATTGTGTTTTCAGCAGTGTTTTTCTGGGGCTAGCCTATCTAAATTTCCTGTGTTGCAGAACCCACGCACTATCTGGCTTATTATTGTTGTATAGCATGAACCAAATTTCCAGGACTGAAGTGATAAAATATGAAGTTCTGTAGAGATAAAATAAGTATTCTGCTCTTTTTCAGCCTGATGCATAAATAGCAGACATCCTAGAGCTTAAATTCCCAATTATTTCCTGAAAGAATATTCCTACAATGAGTATTGTGGTTTTGGTCCGAAACTTGCTGGTATCTCTATCCAGGTTACTACTGCACTCACTGCTTCCTGCATACATGCAAAAAAAAAAAAAAAATGAGGGATGTGAGGGATGCACAAAGTTCTTTCTCCCAAAGCATGAGTTAGGAAGAACAAACCTGATGCTAAACAGGCACTGTCAGAGAGCTTAATTTAAAGCTGTTTTAATTGGAGGACAATGGGGATAGAGGTTTGTGTAACAGTCTGCTAGCTACTGTTGTGAGTTGTCATCAGTACTTTTAGTGGTATTTAGTTATATTTTGTGTATGTATTTAGTTGACATCAGTATATGTGCATAAGTAAACCAAGTTTCCAAAGGTAGAAATACAGTTAAAGAGAGGTGGTATTAGTGAAATTTATCAATTTTTTTATACAAGTTAAACGACTGGGGAAATCAAATGTTTTTTAATCTCTGCATGAAAGTGCAGATTCTAAACGTAGAATGACTCTGAAACAGACTCTCAACACAGTTAAGCTCAAATTGGCCTAAGCAGGATGGTTTTCCCTCAGGCAGCCTCGTCACAGATTGCATGAAAACAGATACTCAGCTGCAACAAACTGGTCTGGCTCCCCTTAACCTTCAAGATTTTCAGTCAGCTTACAAGAAAAGAGCATCTGTCCACAAGTTGGAATTTTCAAATATCATCTACATCTGAGCGCATATAGTATGTGGATTTGATTATTCCATTAAAATAAACCATTTACTTGGAAAAGCTCCCCCCCCCCCCCCCCCCGATACACATACATCTTGTTTTTTTTTTTTTAAAAAAAAAAAAAAGTATTATTATCTCTCTTCCCACTGCTGAATCATTTAACATTATATGCTGATTTTGGTTTATTCTAGTATTTTGGTATATACTGGTTGTGGGTAAAGTCACGCCCCAAATAACTGAGAACAGAATTTAATCACAAACCCCAACAAAATAAGGAGGGGTGAAGAAAATGTAAGATGCAAGCAATGCAAGTCTCTTTACTTACTATGTAAACATGGTAAATCCCATGTTTACCAGAATTTGGATACTAAATCCACATAGCTTTCTGCTCAAATATATTCATACGTAAGCACAGTTCATATATATTTTAAGCATCATACATCACAAAGAGCACTGTTTACTTTCCTCCGGCAACATCAATTATGAGCCCCACACAAGAGGAAAAATAAGATAAGAACAAAAAGGCCTAGCAAAGAAACAGGTCAGCTCTTTGAATCTAGGTTAGGGCTTGCAATTAGCAAGCATAAGCAAATAAAGCATCCTGAAGGCATGGTGTACATTACCAAGTTTCCCTTTGTAGCCACAGGACTGCATGGGTCCACATGCAAATCTGCCAAAAGCAAGTAAAACCTAGCCCGTCAGAAAACTACAGCAAACCACAACAGTCGTTTTGCAGATTTTATCCTCACTGACCAGACTGGATCCCACAGAACACCTTTCACCGCATCTTTCTCCCAACAGATGTAACTTGCGTTAAGCAGAAAGGATTTAGTTTTAAAATACAAAACACAGTGGCAAAAGACAAGTAATATGGCTGTTACCTCATTGGTACTGTTTCAAAGTTGTACCTTGTAACATCAGTTCCCTTTGATTTGTAGAAGTAGATGGCAAGAGTCAAAAGATTCAGGGAGATGGAGTACACCTTTGGGAATCCCGGTACAGACTACAGAGGTTCTTTAGGAGTAAGTACAATTCAAGGATGTCAGTGCAAGGTTTTAACCAGTGACTGAAAATGTTTTAATCAAAAAATCTGAGAAATAAAATATAGTGGATTTTAAACTAGGGAAGCTGGCGCAGTTCTTTCACATGCTTGCTACGTGGTACATACATTCATAAATTAAAAACAAATATTAACTGCATGGTTTTCTAATCATGGTAAAGTTGTGGTTTTTTTTTTTTTTTTTTTTTTTTTTTTTTTTTTTCTCCAACTCTTTTTTTTTTGCCGAGTATTTTGGAAAATAGATTCCTCCAAGACAAGAGCACAATGCAACCTCAAAAACCAACTGAACAGTTCCTCTGCTCGAGTCTGTTCATTAAAGGGTGTGCTTCAGCAAGAAAAAAAAAAGGAATGTCACAAGGGACTACTTAGATGTCTCTTCTACTTTTGCAGCTATCCTGCAAATGTGCACCAGAAGTACATGCATTTTTTATGCGATGTAATCTAAAACTTTTAAAAGGACTCTGAACTGTTATTCTAGCCAACCTGAAAAACAATACAAAGAGATCCATTTAATTAGGCAGCCATCTGATACCTTACGCTGCAGAACACAGTCATGCTACTCAAAGTATTTGCAATCTTAAATCTTATAAAGGAATAAGCAACTTACACTTTCCTCGGAGTGCATGTATCTTCATATAATTATTAAATATAAATATCTAGCCTCCACCCCACTAACTTCCATTGATTTATTACATTTTATTCAGAAAAGCCACCAGTAAAATTCCTTGTTCAGTTGCAAAGCTGTACTGTAGCTGACCACTACGGTGAGAACGAATAATTAGTAAGTACATGTAGTAGTGAACTTTTATAACCAAAGTAGTAACATTTTAAAATAACTCATTCTTAATCCTGTGTTTTTCTATTAACATCAAATTTTATTAAAAAAATAAGTTTCCTATATTTAACATGTATATTAGCTTGCTGTATATGACTGAAGATCTCAAGACCTTTAACATTAAATGATAATAAATCAAACACTTTCTTCACAGCTTTGAAAAAGGGAAGGGAGGAAGAAGGGGAGGACAGGATAGAGGAAGGAAAAGGAGAAAGCACCAGGCCATTCCTAGCAAGAGAACCGAATAGTTCTACATCATCAAATTATGAACCTGCATCACAAGCGTTAGAAAAAGGAAAACAATTATATTGATCAAATTTGGATATACTCCATATAATTAGAACATATCATTGGGAAAAGAACTAACTGAGAAGAAACACATTCTATTTGCAATGGTTTCTGTATTTCCAAGAAATTATTTTCCTTTCCTCTCTACAAGCCATCACTGATTTACTTGCATTTGTAAAAACTACTATTCCAATATGTTAGTTGCACTGAAACCAGATACAAGACGCTGCAGGAAAACAATCTGAAGCTACTTTATCACTTATTTTCTGCAACAATGGCAAGAATACTGGACTAATGCCATGGAGGAAACAACTCCTAAGCGCGTGCCTTACATATTTAATTTGTAAACCAGAAGATTGCCCCCACATACTTCAACAAGAAACCTCTCTAGGCATCGGCCCATCTGCAAGAGACGTACGGTGCTTACATACTCTCCATGAGGCACAGGGTCTGCACAGGAAAGAGGTGAGGGAATGAACAAATCCCCTAAATCCCGTGGGTTACCTGTGCAGGTTAGCAGCCCATGGCTGTGTTGCTCTTTGTGCAATCACTCTGTTTTGGTCAGTGACCCTACTTTTAAACAGAGTCTCACAGCAATAGTTTTTCTGGCAGTAACGCCCTTAACAGCCATGTTTTCAGGGTTTAGTGAGAATGCAAACTCACAGAGAGCCTGAAGTATTGGGTCTTCAAGTATGCTTGATCTGTATAAAAACTGATCTTGGGGGACACAAAGTTCAGCTAAGGAAGCCTCTGCTGCTTCTTCTTGAGAAGGGAATGACAAATTACAGTCCCAGTAGAAAAAAACAGGCAAGAAAATACCGTCTGCAAGGAGGGACAGAAAATCCCCTTGGTTCCCTGAGAGACTTCCTCCCAGGGAGAGACAGCTTCTGGATCCCTTCAAAGATATCCATACTAGCAGTGGACTGGATATATATATCCTTGCAAAAAACATTTATAATTTTCCTCATTTGAATACCAAAGCCTTTCTAACAAGGATGCTTGCACTGTAAGCAACAATGGCATTTTAAACTATTTTAAAAATCAAAATATATTGGAAATACCCAAACAAATCCCAGCATTAGTCTGATGCTACCTAAAGCCAAGAACAAACAAGCAAGCAATGAACACTGATATTTTGTAGGTTTTTTTCTTTTTTTTTTTTTGCATGGATATTACAAAAAATAGTAATCATACACTTTTTTTAAATGTTCATTACTTAGATAAAGCACATATGAATGTAACATTCAGAATTGTAACATAGAAAATGTAATGTGGGCAATCTGCTATTCCAAGTACACTTACCAAAATACAATTTTATAATGAAGAAAGTCTCAAAATACACCTGTACAACAATTGGGATCCACAAAATATGATTTAATAGTATCACTCAAGATCACTTCATTGAAACCACTTTTATAATACTGCTTGAATAGTAATCTCTGGTCAAAGAGCATTCTCCTCCTTTCTCTAGCCCGTCCCACTAAAGCAAGTGTGGAATTTTAATTGCAATGCATATCTTTTAAAACCCCAAATCTGAAGCAGTCCTATTAACTATTACACTGCCTACACTTAGATACTGTGAGGATGGGAATCACCCTCTCTGAGGCCATGGTACACTGAGACACTTACCCATATTATTGTTTGTAGCGCAAGCAGAATAATCTTGTAAAGGGCAACTAAATAGGGTCAAAATATGAATTAAGTATCTTACTACCAAATCATTCCCTATGTGTTACTTAAGCCTGTAACATTACAGCTTTACTGAAAAAGAAAAAGTTAACCATTTTATCCTATAAATATTTTCTTTATTTGCTTTATGTTTAGAAGTTGCTATTTAAGTTCTATTAACAGAAATACATAACAAAAGCTCCCTACCAAGTGGAAAAAAAGTAATTACAAATGCTGAAAAAGTTGGCCTCATTAACATATGTACAGACTTGCTTACTTAATACACATCTTTGTGGGAATTAAATCTTTTTATGACACACATTTATACAGGCATTGAACATTCCCAAGTAACTTTGAGCAGAGAATACGCCAAATCTTTAGTTTGGGCAGACAAAATGTATATTTCAGTTTTGATTGTGGAGCTAACATGCAACAGATACAACATTCAGTCTGAGCCACTGTTGATAAGTTGTTCTGTTTTTTCCTGCAAAGATCTTTCTGCTGAACTTGGGTCCTTTTGTCCCTTCTTGTCTTTGCTCTGCTGTTCCTGCAGCTTCAGGATTATTTTTCGTATTTCTTCTCTTTTGGTTTTCATTCTTGGGCGTGGAAACCAGTCTGTTAAGTTCATTGGTAGCTCAAAACTCAGAATGGGATTCTGAAAAGAAAGTTGATTTGGACATTACAGTAGGGAGTTATAACGTAAAGGACTGGGGAGAACTGTAGTGGAAAACATGCATTCTTCCCTGGCTCATCCCTCAGCGTGAAACAAAATTTCTACTGTTTATATCTTTTGTACATGTAGAATTAACGTCAAATAGATCAAGCTTTGCTATGAATATCACACATCCACACCACAGTTCTGGTTATACGAGTGTCCAAATAATCTACTCAGACTGCTATATTGTGTAGGCAAACTATTTGAATTAATTTGTGTGATAGACATCGTACTAATTAAGAGGTAAAAGATAAATAGATACAAGATACAGGGTTTTTTGTTCTCTTTTCTTTTGGAAAAAAAAAAGGGTGGCTAGAATCAAGACCAGATTCCTAATGAGCTCTAGTCCGGTTCTTCTGAATACCTGTGGGACCACAACAAACCAGGAAATTGAGCTTTACATTCCACTCTTAAAAGCAGGGCCTGTGAAGAGCACCTGGCTGCCTGCCGGCCCTTTCTGTGTGCTTACCTCCCGTTTTCCTGCCAGAGGTCACTTACCCGGAGAACTAGCAGGAGGGCTGCGGTGAGGCACAACCACTGCGCCCCGACCCATCAGCACAGCCTGCGGCACGGCGCTTTCTCTCAGCGAGCCCCTCCTGCCTGCCCCATCACCACAGGGACAGCCAGGGGCGGCCATGGCGGCAGCCCGGCCACGGCCCCAGGCGCCCTCCGGTGGCCGAGCCGATGGGGCCCAGCAGGCACCTGCTGTCCTGTTACGCCAGATACCTCGTCAAGCGAGCCTTGGTTTTAAGAAAGACCTACACGACATGGCTTTGATGCTTATTATTAAAAGAAGACGCTTGAAATAAACCCACAAAGCAGAAGATGTGACTGAACAGCCCTACCCATGCAACTAACCATACTCTCCAGGTCAGCTGGTACAGCTGCCAGGACAACTGAGACTTGGTAGCATCTTTCAGACACATTAGCAGCTGCAATGGATTAGCTCAATAGCTGTGAGATATTTTAGTACTGTGCCGCTAGCCCAGGTTTTACTTTCCCACTAGCGTCACCTCTGAGAATACCCTGCGATTTTTTACCAGGCACATCTACGCCCCACTCCTGCTCCCTGGCAGGCAAAGCTGTGGGGCCAGCCAAGACGAGGGATCCAGCCTGCCATAATTCTGTCTGCGGGCACTTGGCAAGAACCAAGGGGTAAGGTCCTTAGAACGTGGCTGCTCCACACTCCCCCACGTACAGAACAAAAAGCTCTCTAGGATGGTTCTAAGCTCTGAAAAGCAAAAGCTAATTAATTAATAAAAAGTGTTTTAAGGCACATTGAATGTTTGGCCTTCATTTTGCATGAATACACTCTTCTAAAGCCTTACTGCTATCACATAAGGTATGAACGAGGGGAGGGTTGAGCAATGGAGAAGGAATCACCAGCTTTCTCAGGAGATTGGTAGTCACAGGACAGCTCAGCAACAGTGCTCTAAAGCACTCCAGACTGTAAAAAGAGTCTACACCCCATACAGGTAACATCTCACTTTACCATTTCTCCTCCCAACCCAGACCTGAGGGTGTTCCATCCTCCCCTTCTGAAAGGAGCCTTAACTTGAAGGCCAAGACAGTTAAAGGAAATAAAAATTCAACTATTTTCTTCAATGGAATTAAGATTTGGCTTCTAGCTATAATGATTTTACTTACATGTTATAATGAAAGCTTAAGAAGTCTAAATTAGCTGTGTTGTATTAATGAATTTATTCACGGTCACATTTCTTAGGGGAAAAAGAACAAGCTTTTATAGTACCACGTCTTTGGTTTAGATTTTGAACTCAAATTTGAACTCTTACTGGGTAATTTTAAAGGCCATGCACTGTAACAACACAAAGCTTTTCTCAGTAATTTCTCAGAAAATTCCATGGCTTCTGGTATCTGGTACCCATGTGTACCAGATATTAAAATATTGGCCATTAGTTTATTTTCCAGGAAGTATTCATTATTATCTGTGAGAACATATAAATTTGTTTCTAATGCATCATCTAATGAATAGCTGTAAAAGCTAAAAGAGCCTTTTATAATTGCAGCACACACTTGATCGCTGCAGGAGACAAAACAAATAGTTACACAAATAGGTATACATACCTCAAAAAAGCTCTCCACATACTGCAGTATGTACACTCCACAATCACTGAAGTTGTTCTGTTGTGGCACTTTTGGGTTGGAACCTTTCATGACTTCTTTGGAAAAGCTTCTTTTATTGCCCTTCCTGACTTCCCATTCTACTTCTAAGTATCTACGATAAAAGACCATGAAAATTAAAATATTGTTTTTCACTTGCAGAATTTTGCAAAAATTACAGTTATGAAACTTACTCCCTTAGTGTTTTCACAACATTTGACCGTGAAGGGCCTCTCAGGGAGTCCATAAGCAAAATGCAGGGCCTGTAAGAGAACATAATTTTAAAGTACAGAGTCTTTTACAACAGCTTAGAAAATACATTACAAAGCTAGCGATTTGTGGGATGACCTTGAACAAAAGTAGATCAGTACTATAACATTTTTACCAGTGCTGCTATAATCCCCTAACTGGGATAGCTAAATACAAAGTTATCTTAAATTTAACCACACACTAAGTACAGAGAACTCCAGTACTACAGTTTCTAAGTGCATTCTGTCAGACTGAAACCATTTGTTACAGGCAAAATCTAGTTACCTAAAAGCCCCCCAGGTGTCCAGTGCTATTTTAGATGCACAAGGTATCTGGGACACCTGCAAGAGACTGGAAAGTAAGGCACAGAGCCCACAAACATCCTCCTGGAGAAACATCTGGAGGACAGATAGGGCAGTCCACGGCACCTAAAAATACACTAGATTTTGTATGTTCAAGAAGTGGTCCCAACTGCTGAATCTGAAATCTATCATTCAATCTAGAGGCTACTGTCATAGCAGGAAGTATAAATGTAACAATTATATATAATTATATCAGCTGCCTTACAGGCAACAGCTGGATTTATCCACTGGAGCCAACTCATTCCAGAGTTCAGAATCTCAGCATTGTTAAGATATAAGGTGTACCTTGAGGGACAAATAAGCTACAGACTACTTATCACAAAGCTCTACCTTTTTTCGCCTAATAATAATACACGCATGCATTCACACAAGATGTTCTTTGTAACTGGAAACTAGCAAATTCAGACTAATTATATGCATGAATTTATAAATAGGTTTGGTTTGTATGTGTAAATTAACTTACATGTATGCAACTTTTGAGGCACAAGTATATTATTACTTGAACAATGATTGCTTTAATTTATACTTGTTTTTATTTTTGATTGAAAGAGAGCTATTATTTAAATAAGCAGTAGTCTCAAAACACACAATCCAGTACTTCTTTTTTTTTGTTTTGGAAAGGAGGAGTAGAATTGACTTTCCTTTCTCATACAGAAATAATTTTAATACTTTATTGTTATCATAGTTTCAAGTGCCCTTAATGATTTTTGATACCCGTGTCAAAGATCTTATGAAGTTTCATATTCAGATTAAAATAACGACTGGAGAGAAGTATTACATACAGATAATCTATCATCAGCATGAGAAAAATTTAAGTTATAATTAGAAGTCCATAGCACTACCAAATATTCCTAAATCTCACAGTACAGATGGATTTTTACACCTTCATGACAATGCATCAAGGATACTACCTACGTATTTCATATAATGTATAAATACATAATTTTATCCTGCACTGTAAGAAAAAACACTTATGAAAACCATTACCATTCTAGCAAGCATTACATTCACAAAGAAAAATGTGAGAATGGATAAACAAAATGTGGTAAAATATAAAGAAAACTCTAAAGACAACAATATTAGTGACAATAGTTCTGGACTTGGAATAACGCTTCTGGTCACATCAAAATGCAGGCAACTGAAGTCAGTGTTCATTAATAAATCACTTGTGTTTCCAAAATCCAAAAACATTTTAAAGATATTTCAAATGAAAAACAGGTTATGAAAAAAGTAGATGAAAGACCCTGTAATTGAACTCAATGCTGTGAAGCATTCTCATTAGAGAAAAGATTAACCAAGAAACAGGGAGAGACAATAAAAACAACTCAAATACATTTAAATCAGGCATGGCAACAGTTAAAAATGATCCCATTTTCCTGTAATAATTTGACTGACTACAAAGGTTTCATTTAATATTAACTTAACTACATGTTTAATTTGAAGAAATTATTCTGCCTTTTAATATAAAAGGATACATTTAAATGTGCTTCTGCAACCTTCTTTCTGTAGGAATCTAAGCACAAGATATGAACATACAGCCTTATTTGAAGAAATAATCTTCTGTTACTTGAAGAAGTACATAGGCTTAACAGAAGCCAACAAGGTATTATTTTACCAGTAGTTTCATTTGCTAAATTTTCTGATTACTGAAGATGATGGTACTACATAATATAGAAGGCTCCCTCAAACACAAATACACAGGCTAAACTGTTTGAAGAAATGTGTATGACCATTTCCCACAATTACTGTCTTAAAATTTCATACACTCCCATGAAATTTTCATTTCCCAAACTGTATTGATATCAATTTCAACTGTTTCACTACTTACTGTTTGCAGATAGTAGGCTTCAGGTGCCACTGTCCCATTTCTGAATTACAGTTATCATCTAAAAGGCCACCATCATCACTACTGTCTTCCTACAAAAGCAACACGTTTACAGGTGTTTAGAAGTTCACATTTTTAAATAGATGCAAGAGGAATTATTGCTATACTTTCTATTTTTATTCAAGACCAATAACATCAAGTTTAATAAAGAAGTGTTAACTTTTTTCATCTACAACCATTCACTGTTTGTATTAACAACTTTTAGTCTCACACTGTTTCTCAAATCCACGCTGGGAAGACATGGAGTGAATGGTGCTGTTATATTTAATGACCACTGAAACTAGAATTAAAAAAAAAAAAACAAACACAAATGAAACAAACAAAAAGCACTGACATTTTCTAAGTGTTTCTGGCCTAAAAGAGGTGCATCTCCCTGCAGGTTATAATACAAATTGTATTGTCTCTTCCTACTGATTACTAGAAACTTCTTCAGCATATTGCATCTATGTTATCTTCTAGAGGAAATGAGACAGTATCTGCAAAATCTGCAGTGAACTCAGGAGGAAAGCTTGATCCTTACTCCAGAATCCACCAACTTGGTTCTTTGAGCAAGGGAAACCTAAAGGCAAATTGACATGATTTTACATATTGCAAAAACTAACCCACCACAAGCCTGGGAATATTCTTTAAACTTTTGATTTCAGTAATCATTGCTATGAAGGATACGGAAGATTCATCAGCAAGAACACTAGGTTCTTGTACCTAAAAGGAAACCAGTGATCCATGATTTCTCACACGGCTATGGAGTTAGCTATTACTACCCCAGACCACTGCATTACAGGGAAATATATGCTTTCCAAAAACAGGAACCAAGAAATCAGCATGATTTGAGCACTTGCGTACAAATCATACAGGATCCTGTACACAGGATCCTATGACTAAAATCCTCCTGTTACACCATTAAGATTTTATCGTGTCTTCTACACGATACCTAATACACCTGCTTCTGCTGCAGCCTCAACATCATTTTTGGCAGACATGAAAGTACACTCAGCCTGTCATGGTCTACCATTTCTATACTTGCTTTGTGTGTTCTAGAAGGTATCAGTAACAGCTTCCGCCTGAGCCAAGTTCTAAGCTACACTGCAAGCGAGGAACTTGGCATCTTTTCCTCCCCGCAAAGAACACAGGCGACCATGAGCTTTCTTCACTGCCTTCTGTTACCAAGTACAGAAAGGCACTTCATGGGGATAGAATCAAAGACTACTTATTTGGACAAGTGACATGACAGCAGGTGGGTTGAGTCTGAAAGCACAGATAGGTTTCAACAAAAAGTGACCATTTTTACGTTGTGCACATAGACACACACACTATTTGGAAGACATCACAAATAGCTGCAGACTTTGCAAAATAACTGCTTTGTCTGGACTCAAAGGTGAAGAACGGATAAATTCTGGACTGTACATTTGAAAGCCTTTGATTCTTTGTTTCAGACAACTTAGAGTCATATACCCAGAACAATGAACACAGGAAGACCAATTAAGAACTGTTTGACTTCTAACTTGCTCACACTGAACTTCCACTGCAGAAGCAACAGGGCTATGAGATCACGCTGTTACACTCAGAAGTGAATCAGTGAAGGACAACGAATGATCAGAGACTTCCCACATCTCTGCAATCTAAAACTCTTGAACTTGAAGAACACCACTTGATTATAAACCCACATTGTTTAAATGTGACTAGGAAAAACAATGACTAAATGCAACAAAAGAGTTAACACCTACTTATAAACGCATCTGTTTACACAAAAAAATGTAGCTTAAATCAGAGTAACTTGCTCTAGGGTCTACTAGGTAAACATGGGGGTTGGGGAGATTAGAGAGTGTTGCTGATTTTCAGAGTTTACAATAAAATCATTGGAAAATATTGTCATAATGCACAGGACTCACACAACATGAAATGCAGGATCAGAACAGCACTTTCCTGTTGAACAGTTTAATGAACATATGTTCTATCCTCTCCTGTTTGCTAGTTTCCAAATTTTGTAAGGTAAACAGTGTTTTGGATTTGACATTTGTAAAATTAATTAGCTTTAGACAATGTACATTTACAATGTATGTAAAAGCTTTTAAACAACCCATTGAAAATGAAACAAAACAGTCTGCCTTTCCCAGATAAAATTGCTAAATACTTTACCTGGTTATCTTGGTCTTCCGAAAAATCTATTAACTCATCTTCATTCAGTTTACTGCCATCAGCTGAGTCTTCACTGTAGTTTAGCCTGATTTTGTGCAATCCATCTGTATCAATCACAGACAGTAATATTTAAACATCAAATGCTACATATCATTGAAGACCAAACTAATTTTAAGTACCTGAGATTTTCTAAGAGTTCCTCACAATAACTTCTCTACAGCTGACAAACAGTATTTTATTCATGTAAATAATAAACCCAAAGGGAAAAGTTTATTCTAAATAATACAGCAAAGATTATTCCTTATTTTGTGAAATGCTTAAAAAGTTGTAATAACCTAGACTAAAATACACCATGAAATTACCACTGTAGTTCCATAAGGCCTTTACAACAATAATTGGCACTGCCACCAAAAGAGGAAGTTTCATTCTGTCCCTATGTAGTTCTCCTTGCTTTTGACACAAAATATATCCACACACAGTGGACCAGACCGAGAAAGTCAGCCAAAAGCTTAGTATTTTTAATTTGAATCAGTTCCTTGATCAGATTTGCTGTGCAGTTTTATTATGACTTCTGCTGGTAAAACAGAACATGCTGCTAGGGAGGGCAAAATCAGCTCTTCTGGGAGCAACAGATTAGAAATGTTTGTGAAACTTCACTGTTTGCTACATAAAAAGAATGTATCTGAAAATTCACTCCCCACATATTTACATACACCTTTATATATTTACTCACATGGGAAACTATCAGAAAATATAAAGAACAATTAATGTTATCACTAAACCTGTGAAGGACGCAGACAAACAGCTACAGGCTCATTAGTCCTCCTATACTACCATGCAAGTCTTCAGAACAGCTTTTGAAGGGAAAAGTAATTAACTATGTGAAAATAAATGATAAACATATAACTCATGCTAGCAGAACTTGGTAACTTCCTAAGAAAACTTTCCTTAGGAAAAGGCTGTATAGTATATCTAAACAAACACAAAAATGAAAATGTTGGTTCTGGTGCCAGTGAAGGACCTATTAGTTACCAAAGCAACCCAGGATTTTTCTGCAAGAACAGTAAATAGGGCAAAGAACTAGCTAACAAAGTCAAAGGAGATCTGCATTTGAAGTTGAACTAACAGTCTGGAATGAGGTTACCAGGGGATTTCCATAGGGACAAACTTGGGAATTAATCTTACTTGGTGTCTTTGAAAAGACCTCAGCAAAGAAAGTAGGCCACACTCGTGTGGCTTACTGCTGACAGTCTTAAAAAATAAGAATTGGTATCAAGAATAATCACAGATCATACAAGAAGAACTGGATGACCTTCCTACAATAGAAGTGGGGGATTAGTTAAATAATAAAAAATATGTATTTTGGATGATCTCTTCAAAGTTATTTTTGCATCAACTTCTACTAATATATGAGTCCAACACCACAAATTCGTTTGAGATCAAGACATCTGTGTTAAAGCTCCCATGTATAGTAGGCACCTAGGGTCTCACAACACACAGTGAAGACCTTAATCAGAGCAGAGAGCAACTCAACTGAACAACTCACTTACAGTTCACTGACTGTACTATGAAAGGGGCAGCTGCTGCCTTTTGAGGTATCTTCAGATAGCTAGCACATAGCTTTAGCAGTCAAGAGTTAAGATCCACATCCTTCTAGAGTAATAGCTGAAGACTGGACAGAATACTGAAGGCCCGCATCCCCATCTTCCATCTGATATAAATGGGAGTTCAGGTTTGTAGTGCATCTAAATTTCATTGCTGTACTGTCAATTTTGAATTGAATCTCTCTCTTAAACCTGGACTGGGACCATTACGAACGTCTGCACTGATCACAGGGTGCATCATCTGCCATAGCTGAGCAACAAAGTCTGAGCGTTTCAGTTTTTGACAGAAGGACCATCGGCCAGCCACCAATACAGTGCAGCCATTAAAAAGAAAGAAATGCTATCCTAGCAAAAATGTATTTCATAAAGAATGTCCTCACTAATTACAGACAAAAAACAATAGTGGCATCCAAGACAGGTGAGACCATATACAGCAGCAATATCAGACTGCGATAATCGTGTACAGAATGAAAAAAAAATCAATCCAAACAACAACTCCCCACCTATCTCCCTGTAAGAACAAAACAGAGCTGCTAGTAGTGACAATGTTACCACAAAAGAAGAATAAACTAGCCAGGAATAAATTTGGACTAGAAAGTGGGAAATGGTTTACACCCAAAGATACTGCATGTAATGGCCTGCAGTATACAGATTAGACCATTTGATTAATAGTCTTTTCAGACCTTGTACTATACACGACACAATTATTTACTATGTGTAAATTAAGTCAGTAGGAATGTTATCAGTGCCTGACACAGAAGTTTTCTCGCGACCAGCTGTTTTGTACTCTATGCCTCAAGGGAAAACAAACTGTGAGCAGAGAAAACAATCTTTTCCCAATTCCTTCATTTGTCTTCAAAATTATGTCAGCTCCTTTGTTCACTTTTGTACAAGTGCTATTCCAGATGACTAAAACTACTGGTATCAGCCTCCACAAAAGTGATGCATGGAGGAAGCCTCTCTAAATGTAACATGGAAATCACGACTGATTTTTTTTTTTTTTTGGTTGTTTTCTTCTCAGCCTTTTTACATGCCTTCTAACAGAACATTCAAGAACTTGTTGAAGTGAAACTTCAAAGTCTAGAAGACAATGGAATTAAACTTTCTCATGATCTTAATTCAGCTGCCCCATGCATATACATTTTGAGGGTTCATGGTCAAAGGATCAGCAACTACTATTCTTTCCCTAACAATTCCAGTCTCATCTGATGCAAATTAAGTGACATTTAGAAAATGATTGTGTGTGAGAAAGCATAATGCGACTGACAAATTTGTCAGATTTGGGTAAACTGTTTTCTCTCCAGTCTCATGTGATGAGAGATGAACACAAAAACTTCTTACACAATGGCTGTAAATTACTTACATTGCCAGCCTTCAAATGTGAGCCACAAACTACTCAATTTTCAACGTTTACACAATTGCAAATGTAGTAACAGATGTGAAGCTTCCAAATTTACATTAAAATGTGTGTTTTTACAATTACATACCCATAGATTGGCTAGCAGTTGTGAATTCACCCTGTATACCGTTTTCATCTGGAGTCCTATGGTCAAGTTTATGGCATGCTGATTCCACAGTGTTAGGTTCTTCCACATCACTGTCTATTTGACTTAATTTTTTGAAACCACTTTTTCCCCTACAAGGACTTCTTCTACAACATGAAGACTCACTGTCCTCTGTTTCAGTGTTTGGGTCAATTAAAGCTGTATTATACTTTTTGGTCAATGTCTTCTTTGCTGTGGACATGGAAGGCGAGTTTTGGGTATCGAACTCATTTGGCAAAGGAGATGGTGTGTTGCTTTCTCCATCTGAAGAGGAAGATTTTGTCTGTGTTGCAGCACTTTCATGATAGTGAGGATTTGGTTCATATTTGGGTTTTTCTAGACCAGGAAAACAGATGACAGCCAAAAACCAGTGGGCACTGCAAAGGAAAAAAATATATTAATAACCAGCAATTACATTAATATTCAGTGTTAAACTTGAGGTTGGTAAAAGCAAACAAAAACTCTGTGCACATACGTGCACACAAAACTGAAACATGTTCCCCATAATCAACAGACTATAATAGCTGTTCACTTTCCTGTGCAAGTTTTACTTGAACATTAAGTTTTCTTTAAAGGGAGGATCATTCCATGCCAGCAGTCACCAACAAATGTATTACCACGATGCAGTTAGTTGAGAACAGGTGCTGTCTAAATATTATTTCAATTTGTTCACAGTTTATACATCATTTTCCTCCTTTGAATTAAAGCTTAATTCTTTTAAAATGCTTTCTTTATCATAGCATTATTTAGAGATTGTAGAGTTCATGTTTTATGACTGTATTAAGTTTTCTAGAAATTCACCACTGACAGTAAAAGTAGTTAGGTCAATGGTACAACTGAGTTGCCCGAATTCTTCCACCCGTAAGATCTTCTAGTTTTATATGACACTTCCCATTTTAAAAACAATCCTGCCAGCAGTGAAGAAAAAGGGGGAGAAAAGAATGCATGTAATGCTATCAACCACAACCCTGTTATCTTACTCACCCTTCACAGAACTCTAAGGAAGGAAATTGACATTCTAACCCTTTCAGGATCAAAATCAGTCATATCCCCCAACCCAAATGAAGATAGGAAGTTTTGCCCCAGCTTCCTCCTCATCCTCTTGCCACTTCAGACTTGACTTGCCACTCAATCAGAAATGGAACAGCAGGTAATTCAGGTATTGTGGCATTGCAAGTAAATATATACTGACCCTATTAAGAAAATTTCTGAAGGTCCTCTAATTTCCTACAGCACATAACAAAACAGAACCGAGTTATGTATTATGCAGATAAAGCCACGTTTCAATATGCTTTAGAAAAATTAAAAAGCAGTAGCTAAAATGCACATCTGACCTATTAAAAAATTAGATGATTATGAGTCTAAATTCCATCAAAAGTCAATGGTAATGCAAGTAAATAGCTTTTGAAAGCAACACATGAAGTATTGAGGCATTTTGTCTTGAATGATTCACCACACCTAGTAAATGAATTTTTTAAGTATTGCCAAACCTTAGAATTTGGGCATATCCTATTATAAGATATGCTTTATGTACCAGATATGTAAATAGAGTAGCAAATTAACCTGGATTTGGAAAGAAAATAGCTTGCAACTTTTAAAGGAACAAGCTATTTCCACTAGAGACTTGAACAAAAATATACTCTCCAAAATACTGATGGTCAATTCAGCCATTCTGTTCTTAAATTAGTTCTCCCCTAGAGTCACCCTGGCCACCTCCACTTACTGCAGTTCTTTGAACTTCTCAGGTGAACCTACATTCCTTGAACTAATGGTTGTGGGAGAGTCTACAAGACTTTCTAGAAGTAGATTTCTAGAAATTTCTAGTAGATTTCTACTTTCTAGAAGAAGATTCTAGAAGTTAAGCAACTCCAAAAAAAGCATTTCTAGCATGCTGCTTTAAAACAAATGCCAGAATAAACAGCTATGCCTGTCCTAAGAGAAAGAAAACCTTGTTCTAAGCAGCACAAGAGAAATGCTACCGAGACGAACCATTAGCAGCATTCCTATGATGTGAGAGAAGCTCTCAAGTTTTCTCAAATCCTAGAATAACTTGTCTCATGGACTACTTAATTCAAGACACAAAAGAAAAAGAATCTGAGATGGGTTCTCAACCACTAATTTACCAGAGACTCAGGTTTGAGACAGTTTATGAATGGTAATGGATGCAGACCTTTCACTGGAAGCAAAGAAACTCTTCCATACCTTTGATGAGATGTATTACTCAGAAAAAGTTCTGTTTGCAAGAACTAGTTACCAGCATTAAAACAGGTGACAAAATCCTGAAAAAATACCTGCAGTGCTGCTATGTGTTGAGTCACAAGCACTAGGAAACACTAGACAACTACCCTAGCCAAAGCATACTCACAGTCAAGGCTGCATGTGAGTTACATAGTCACAATCTATCAAGACAAGGAATAAACTGATGGAAGAATTATTAAACCATATTAGGTTGCACATACAGATGGCCTGGCAAAGGCACGTTGAAAAAATTCTGAAAACGTGGTTGTCCAAAAATACACGGAATGGCACATGATTTGTGTCTGCACACCACTGGCTCTCCATCTTCATCACTGATTCTCCATGCTCCTGGTGTATTTGTTAATGCCTAGAAGCTATGAGGCAATAACTGGATGCCCAAAAACAAAAAAAAACAAAAACCAACACGAAAAAAACTAGGCAGCTAACCATCCAGCAGCTGGAAGTTTTATTCTACTGAACATGCAGCATCTGAACGTGTCCATTTGTGTCAACACAAAGTGTGATAGTTCTGATTTTGCAAGGAAGAGAAGCATGGGGAAACTGCGTAACACAAAAGAAGTCACACAAGGGAGCTTCTGAAAAACCTGCAGCTTAGCGAAGACATTAGGTCCCAGCCCACAGCCTTCATCTTAAGACATGCAAATCTGAAAGACTGCAAACTAAGAATGCAACTAATATACAAATCAACAACACGAGTGTATTAAAAACGTTCTTTTGCAACATTTTTGTGGTTTTACACAAAAGCAAGGTTTCTCAGTTCAGTCCTATTAACAGATAAAGTCCAGGAGCAATATATTTTATTACACATATACACAGCAACAGAATGCTACATGAGACTGTAACTTAAACACAGGGTCTATACCACATTTGCTAACCAGATCAGAAATTCTTCATATTTTGCCAGTTAAACTACAGAAACCTAGAAGAAGCAAAAACCAACACTGCTATTTATTGCCTCTTTTGTTACCAGTATATTTAATCCTAAAAATAAAATGTTCTGTATCAGAGAAGCTATGATACACCTGAAGCGGCATTTAAGTAAATAAAGATAAAACAGGATTTACAAGTCAATTCAACATAAATGGCTATGTATCAAAGTAAGTAAGATGTTTGCAATGAAGTAACCAGCTTTAATGAAATCTTGAAATATTTTTTGACCTGAAAACTAAGCTGACTCCAGCTCTCTACTCCTGAGCAGCACTGAAGCACAAGAAGATATGGAAAAGAGCAGTCAAATATACAGTAACCTAGTAAAATATTGCTGTTCTTCTGTGTCATGGTAATATATGAAAGGAGACAAAACTTATCAAGTGAAGAGCTCTGCTATTCGGATACATGCTTAGTAGCCTTCATACTTGCTGCTTTTTTGTTTCCCGTCCCAAACAGCTCCCTGACTATTTCTCTGTACTGCAATACCAATTAACAATCATTCATAAAGGAAGTATTTCACTGCTGAATCATTGTTTCTTTCCTAAATCAGCTCCCTCCCCAGGAAAAGTTTGGCATCTTTTTCCTCAAAACTGAGTGCAGGGTTTTGGGGGATGGGAAAGTGACATGTTTGAGAGGAGATAAAATAGCAATGTGCATCCAAGAAAATAGTAGCTGCTAATAAGAATAAATTAAAATTGAAAAGGTAATATGGAAGATTTAAGTTTTTGTTACCAGAAGGCAGGTCAAAAACAAAACAAAAACACAAGAAAAACACCACTTTCTTATATACTTGTTTGTTTTTTTTTATGCTCTGCAACGTTCTTACAGTACCTTTGTATTAGCACTTCAGTTTGGATCAGGAAACTGCTTTTGAAATGAATGTCCTTATTGTCACCACTTAACCAAGTTTCAGTTGACAGTGCAAGACAGTTCCAAAATGTGTGAACAGGATTATTTCCAGATGCAACTAACCTTAAAGATGTACTCCAAGAGTACACCTGTGATGCTGAAATCAAGAGTCCACAAGACCAACCTACTCCAAAGTAAAATCCTTAAAACACAAATCCTCAAAAACAGCGTTTACTTCATGCCTCCAGTACAAGCTGAAAGGTCACCTGTATGAGCTGCACTACTACTGAGGTAGACATAGCTTTAGTTCCTTAACAGTAAATGAACAAGACAGTGAAAACTCCTATGTGCTAAGTTAATATCAACATAACTGATTCTCATAAAACCACAGAACTATTACTTTTCCTTATCAGGTGACTTCTGCAAAATCCCACTCTGGAATTCGCAGCATGAGCTGTGTCATTTCTCCAACACATAGCCAATTATTAGGAAGCACGGCCCAGTGTGGATCTGTGACTGACACAAGAGGAAGATGGGAAGGATAATATATAATAAGCTCTAAGGCAACTGAAATTTAAATGACAGACTCTTCAAATTTCTGGTACTTAAAGCTTCAGAAGGAGAGATGGTAAGGATTAAATTTGCAGTAGATAGGAGGAATGTCACATCTCTAGTCATTTTCATCATGTGAGGATTGTCTCTCTTCCTATCGCTGTATAGAAGTCATAGCTTCTCAAAATCCAATCTTAGTGTTTGTGAACAGCTTTTTAAGAGATTTACTTGTGATTTTGTAACAAAGAAAGATCCTTGGTGAGTTGCATCAAAAATGCCTCTTTACAGCTCACCTCAAAATTCAGAAATTTTTCCTCCGAATGTGCAATAGCATGGTATCTAGGTAAGTTTCATTGAAAAGCTTTTAATTAAAAATATATTCTTTGAATTTGCATAAGATCAGTTTGTTTTGCCTATGAAAACATCAGTTACAATTCTGTGTGTCCTTTTTAAAATGGATTTTTATTAAATATCTTTAAAATGCAAGAATTCAACTTTCCTAAATATTTTGGCTTCAAGACTGCTTGGATTCATTTCATGAAATGAAGAGGTGTGTTTGTGACAACTTGCCCTGATGTCAAAGAAAGCAAGCATCATTAACAGTCCTTAACAATTATTAGAATGCAAACAGTCTGCTTCCTTACTCAAGGAAAACATCAGGACAAAGGGATATAAAGGAAAAGAATAAAAAACCCTAATACAGGGCTCTAGAAATTTTAAATTATAGTTTTGTCCAATAGGATTATTTTACCTAGAGGATGATGTTAACAATACCAAAGAGATCTAATTAGAGGAAGTAAAGACTGAAAACAAATTCAAAAGTTACTGACAACAGTTTAGAAGAATGAATGCCAAAGAAATAGAGAAAAGCCTGGAAACAGTATTCAGATAAGTTAATTTTTGCTTAGTCTTTGTATTGCCAAATATTTCTTATCCTACTGCAGTGTGTCACATTAAGATTTTGGTTTTATCACTGTAAAGAGATATTTATTCTCTCCATTACGAATTTCAAGTCACACTACAACATAACTTTCTATTTTAGAACTACAAAGCTTAAGCTTTTAGCACATATATCCAGTAGTATGGTATGGTTACTTACGCTTCATTAAGAGGAACAAAAATGAAATCTTTCTCAAAAATGTCAACGTGACGTGTCCATGTTTTTACTCGCCCATGTCGTTTTTGTTGTATTCTGCAAGAAGAAAGCCAAATGTGATTTGTAGGGTGATTTATTTTAATTGAAAGACTGCCTTTCCATGTATTTTCACATTAACAGTTTCTTAGGATTTTTAAGACATATTCTATATTTGATATAGGTGTGGATGTTTCCTAGAGTTCTGCTGGCATCATACTGTCAGTAAGGATTTTATCTCTGTAACACTTATGTTCTTGTAATATTCCTTGTATTCAGCTCTTGATAATACGGACTTATCAACGGACTTACGAGAGATTTGAAGTTTCATGAATATTTCTTCTTTCTCTTTGATTAAGGCGTTTATAGAAGAATGAACTGAACACATGTATTCTATCAGCATCTTCTTTTTTTAGTTTTTCAAGTACCAAATACCTAATTAGTTTAAAACAAAATGAAAAAGTCATAGAGGTGTTAATTCAAAAGTATTTACGAGTACAAAAGTTCTGCCAACACTAGTACCACCCCCACCAAATTATTGCAGCCTCTCATTAAACTGAAATAGCTGTAACACTATCAGGGCTAACTAATCACTGGAACTCATTAATCCAGTATCTGTGTCAGTATTTAAAGGTATTAAGTGATATGCTCAAGCAACAAGTTGTTCTGCTGCTGCTCTGTTTATTTTTATATTATGTCAGGTAAACAATTTTTCAATGAGTTTCATATATAGGAAAGACACATTTTTAGATTGAGATACTAAACCTCCAAACACTCCCCAGACTTGTGTACTAGTTTTCTTTTCACCTCTTAAGTATTTCAATATACGGAAAATTACACACACACAGCCCTTACGCATAGCATAAACACAGCAAGCATATAACAATTTAATATGCTTCTAACATCTGTGGCATCAGTGACACCAGAACACTAATTTATCTATTATGTTAATCGAAGCAAATGAGGTTCTAAGGAACACAAGTACTCTGGAAAAAAAATAATTGAACTTAAAAAGGTGTTTTTTCTTCTATAGTTCAATTTCCTTTTCAGATACAAAGAGATTTTAAGGAACCTTTTTTCCGAGTGAGAACGTCACCTTCAAAACCAGGACAGAATATGAACCAGAATTTCTTGCAAAAACACAAAACAATCCTTGAAGTTAGAATTACAGGTAGCTGGAGACCAAGTGTTATCAAATGACCTATGAAGTGTTAATGTCAGAATTTTTCAAGTTTCAAGGTAAAAGAACACTAGAAACAGGTTTGAAATAAAAACTTACTTTAAATAAAAATCAATAATAACATCATTTAAAAATTCTCCTTCATTTAGGCAATGGAGGTCTTCATTGGTCACAGAAATGCCACCTTTAGCTGGTGGAGGTGGATAAACTATCAACCTGAAACAAAAAAATACATTTAATAATAAATATGAAATGCAAAATAATAATAATAATCATCATCAGAAAAATGATGACTGGGCGAAGAAAAATATCTTACTTTTCTATGGGACCAATAAATACTGTATGTGGTTCTCCAATTTCTTCTTCATCATCAAAGTATAACTGTTTATTTCGCTGCTGCACTTTGGACTCAGAAGAAACAACCTTATAAGAATGAAGTCAATGTTATCAATTGTGTACTGTGCTCACTTTTATCAAAAAGACAGTAAAGCTTTGAAAATCCACAGATGTAAAATTCATTGCTTTTGATAAGGACTTCAATTTTCTTTTCCTTTCCTAGTTCATTTATTACAGTAATGTCTGTATTCATTTCTTGCAGAACCACAAAACTCTCAAATTCTTTAAGAGGTAGTTTTGTTTAAAAAAAGCATTAATTAAATTTAACTACAGCACTATAACTTCTCATTTGAAACATCAAAATTTCACCAGTAGATGAACTTGGAAACAATTATGTTGTCTAAGTATACTACAAACTTATCATCCCTTAATCATTTTAAATGACATTATTTGTGGACCAGTGTACAAACTTATAAAAAAGTAAACATGCTAAAAAGTATCATGAATGTAGTTTTCCAGAGCCTCATACCCCTTGATGGACTTGTCTGAGAATCCTTATTATAAAGCCAGCAGAAGTTGTTAGATTTTTTTTTTTTGTTTAGTGACTAGCACACTATCTTTAGCATATTTCTAATCCAAATAATATAATGACTTTGTTCTAAAACAGAAAAAAATAATTACAGTTTTAATTTTGTTTTCCCTGTGAGAAGGGCTTCCTTTAGAATTCTCTTCCAAGCACTTAGTAAATGCAACAAGTCTGCCATTAGCTTCTTCAAAGGAAATTCTCACGAAGAAGTCAGAAATATTATTTCTAATGCCAATGTCAGTAATTATTTTTTCAAATATTGAATTTGCATGAGGATCAAGGCCAGTTTCAAAAATCAGAATTATATACTGTTCTTCTTGACCTAAAACAAAGCAGAGAAAAAAATATTCATTTAGTTACACAATAAAATGCCACATTTATAAACAAATTTCGAAGAACCATGGGCCAACACATATATGCTTTCCCCTGACAATACACACTTATTCAGACAGATAGACGGAGCAACTACCAATCCCTTCTACCTACATTTGCAAGAAGTGTACACTCAACTTCTGCCTTTAGGAAAATGAAGTATTATACCTTGTACATAAAGCACATACTAAATGCAAAGCTAAAACTTTTAGAACTAAGAACTTCTCTGCTTACTGCCAATAAGATGCTTTTAACAATCCTTCTTTTTCTTATTACAGTTCTATGCTGCCGTGTCAATACATTTGCAGAAATTACACATTCAGCATAATTTCCTGTCCATACAGGGAAACCGCATGCACTGACTTTTCCTAGATCAACAGTGTAAGAAGTCCAGAGGAGGTCTCTCAAAAATCAGATACCTTCATCAATGGAAATGTATTAGGAAAAGAAGTATTTTAAGAATGTAGGTGGGCTTTTGTGGCCTCAATGATCATTATAAGAATGGTTTGCAAAAAGACAGAGACTGAGCACAAAATACATAGAACTGAATAGAAATGTAGTCATTTCAGGGATATTTTTAAATATTAAATATTTATCCATCGACTTAGTCCCCTATACAGTATTTTATTTTAGAAAATGTTCTGCCTGTTTTTCTCCTGCTTTCTGATAGTTATAATGCAAAAGAGGAAGGGGTGTGTGTGGGAGTGAGGGAGAGAACCAAGACAACATATACTGAATTAAAGGAGAAACAGTGTATTAAATTAATTAAAGGAGAAACAGAGACCCCATGATTCAGGGGGATAGATTCATGGTCCTACCTGATCCAGAAGGCCATGCTCTAACATGTTACTGCTTTTGAAAATTTTACACATGGAGGTTATTACAGTATGCAAGCCCAGACGTCCTCAGCCTTTTAGTTAAATAGATCATAATCATATTTACAAGGGTACCCAGCACTGACATCTATGTCAGGTCTTTCAGACAACAGATTCTCAGAAATAGTGACAGGTTGAAAAAAAAAATCTACTTTAACTGAGGGTAGCATGCAAGTTGGGTACAGAACTTAAATCCACTGCTTAGAAAAATAAATTGAGAAGAAAACAAAACAAAAATAAAAGCTGTATTTTTGAGAGGGTCTTCCAAGACTTAGATGGAAAAATAAACATGGTGCTTTTTTCAGTAGTGGATACAGAACTGTATGCTGCACACTACTAGCACAAAGTTCTAATAAAATTACACTTTCTTATGCTAGACACATATGATTTGAGTACATAAAATGTACAAAAGCTTGGGATGGCGATTTCACAAAAGAAACACTTATTTTTCTCTGATCAGATTTTGGTTACCATAGCAACAGAAATCTCTTAAGGTTCTTTGATTCACGGGCAACCAGTTTTCCTTTTTAAGAAGTATGAATCTTAACAAGGAAAGGAATTTAAGATGTCCCTCTGATCAAAATCTTCAACCCCTGCCGCAGAAGGGATCTCATCACCTACAAGAGACTAACCTGGCTTTCAGGCCCTGTAACATATATGAACCAAAACCTCTCTACCCCAGGCGAATATTATAGGAACGAAACACTATCCCACTCTCTCTCTCATGCTCTTTTGGTACAGTGGCTTAGCTTCAACATGTTAGCCTTGCCTACACCTTCACTAGGAAGTTAGGGAACGTGAGTTGGATCAATCAGCTGTTGTATAAATACTACCTCCTCACACTATCCAAACAATAAAAGAGGCAGTAATGCCCTAAGAAGAATGACTTAGGCACCCAGGTATAGGACTAACATTCAGGCTGCAGATTCCAGTCTCATGTAGCAGGCTAACTCAGAGCTGCAGGGACCTGTTTGGTAAGAGACGAGTTTCAGACACACACGCAACCCTTTCCTGTTCTTAACTAAGCATGCTACCTGGTGTGAAAATAGTCCCTTACCAGCCTACCTCCAAATTCACTAAATACAGAATTCAGATGTCTAACTGAGCTTTGGGAACTAGGCACCTACACAATGTTGCTTACACAACTATGAATTCAATCTTAAAGTAATTACATTGCTTGGAAAGCAAATAGCAACTGTGTTATCATAAGGCATTCATAAATATCAAGGACTATAAAGCAGTTGGGTGCAAAAACTAGCTCAGAGCCACAGTCTCACAGGACAAAAGGTTTGTGGTGGTAGAGGGAGAAAGGCTGAGAGATGTGGAAAGGGAAGGATTTCTTTCCCAGGTCCCTCAGGAAGCTTTTCCTTTGTTCACTTGCAAACACCTGTGTTTGCCTGCTGTCACAATCCCTGCTACCAGGATTGTTTCTGGCATCCCCTTACATATGCTCTCTTACTATTTTTGTAGCTGTAAGGAGTGTTACAATTCCTACTTTTATAAAGGTGGATGAGGCTATTCTAACTATATTCTGTCTTGGGAACACACAATAATGAGACTGTTGAAGGCATTCTTCTTCCATTTGAATGTATCATGCATGTATTAAGCTGAGTGCGAGTATAACCACAAAAGTTAACCTAAAGAAAAGGCTATTTAAGGGGAAAAGGACTGTAAGCTAATTAAAAAATAGAGTGTATATTAACATGCTAGACCTTTGAGGAAAACGATATTGAAATTAAATTAATTTAAAGATACATGAAAACAATCCACTTCTTTTCCAAGCAGATATTTGTCTATATGAGAATATCACTACAATCATATGGGGAAAAATAATACACAAACCCACACAAGTTTCTACTCAGACTGAGGCCTGTAAGCAGAACAGAACAGAAAGCAGAGGTAAGTATACCAAAAGCAGTCATAAAAATATGAAGGCCCATATAAAAAAGTTACAGCATTACAAATACATGCCCCTATACAAATGAGAAATAGTTTATTATAATTGATTTACTTACTGTCTCCTTTGCATTCGTACCAGACATTATCTTTACTCATTTTCAGCTGGTCTCTGAGGCTACTACAGGTTGATGGTACTGTTTGTAGAAAAACTACTGGCAATTTTCTTACACTACACCATTCACATTTGGTAAGTTCTGAAGTTTTCAGGTTGATCTCCCGAGTATCACTGTCCGATTCTAGAAGAAAATCATGAAAAATATATAAAAACCTGGTCAAAATATATAGATTTCTCTTATAATTCCCCCCTAGATTTTAACAAGAATTCAGAGCATGATCATTGACTTTCAAATGAAGTTTTAATTTCTTCTTATCCACTTTAATTTAGTCCTTATTCCACATAAAAACAGTATCTCCAGAATCATTTAAATTTTCAAATATTGCTATGACACCTTTTATAACAGGTTTGTAAAGTTGCTTCAAAGATTTATCTTTGTCCAATTTCCTTATGAAAAATAAAACGAAAATAATAAAATACGTGCAGAGAAATAATCTGATTGCCCGTGGAAATAAAGTCCTGCTCTCAACTTATCACTTAAAAAAGAGAAATGCAGCTATGCAGTAAGTTTTTAACACATCTGATGCTGCAAATGCCAATGCTGAGTATTTTGTGGGTTTTACTGAATTATAAAAATGGAAGGAAAAATACAGGAAGTCAGAATTCCTTCAACCTTTTTTCTTCACCAAAATCAAAGCCAGGATTTTTTTCTAGATCAGAAAAGTAGTTAATGGGAGTCACTTAAAGCTTTAGTTAGTGGCAGCTTCTACCGTTCCATCACATGGTTAACGGCAACCTCTACCCGAGTAACTATATTCCCTTACAGAGAGAAAAAAACCTAGAGAGGATGGAAGGAAAAATAGAACCAACATCAATTCCTTCTAATAAACACCAGTGCAACAAGGTCACACTCCTCTTCCTTCCCTAATAAAAAAGGGAAGAGACACAGCAGGGAACTCCTGAATAAACTAAGACCTTTCTTAATTTCTTGTAAGTATTTTATGACCCAACAGATGGTGAGTAAAAATTAGTTAAATGGTTACAATCTAAAAGGCTTAATTTGCATCACACTGAATAAAGTGCATAAAACCAGATTCCTCTTTTTTATTTTGTTAAAGACATACAATTTCTTTCTACCTTACCATTATCAACAATTCTTACTAATTATTAGTGACAGGCATCTGAACTCTTTCCCTATCCTTATTTTGGTGTTTGAGCAGCCAATGTCCAGCAGCAGCCCCCTACATCCTCCCTTCATGCTGGCAACTGAATCCATTCTCCCATACTGGGTAGAAAGGGAGCCTGCAGCTCAGACAAAGCAGTTACCCACACCAAAGTATTCGGTGCAGACTGCAAGTGGTGGCTCCTACAGCTACTGCTGAGCAAAGCAGCTCCCCTTTCCTTCTAAACCTTCTCCTACCGCACTAGCTGGAGAAGCAGCAGCCCAGCTCTGGGTCAGACTGCAGCAACCACATTTCATTCAAGATGACCGGGTGAGATTTATTGCTCCTAACAGTACTTTTTCATCTCATCATGTAAAGAGCAGCAGAAATGGGTCCTACATGGATCTAATTAGTCCATTTCCTTGTACCGACTCTCCTTCATCTCCCTGGAGACTAACATATGAGACAATCAAGCTAGCAGATAAATGAAGCCTTATCACAGAATCCCCAAATAGTCAAGGTTGGAAGGGACCTCTGGAGGTCGTCTGGTCCAACTCCACTTGATCAAGCAGGGACACCTGAAGCTGCTTGCCCAGGACCAGGTCCCTCCACTACCTCTCTGGGCAACCTGTTCCAGGGCTCAGTCACTCTCAGGGAACAGAAATGTTTCCTGAACCTCCCGTGTTTCAATGTGCATCCACTGCCTCTTCTCCTGGCACTGGGCACCACTGAAAAGAGCCCGGCTCCATCCTCTCAGCATCCTCCCTTCAGGTATTTATTAGACATTGATAAGATCCCCCTGCACTTTCTTTTCTTCCAGGCTAACAGTCCCAGCTCTCAGCCTTTTCTCAAGGCAGAGATGTTACAGTAACTTTATCATCTTGGTGGCCCTTCACTGGACTCCCTTAAGTCTGTCCATGTCTCTTTTGTTTTGAGGAGCCCAGAACTACACACACCACTGCAGGTGGGACCTTACCAGTGCTAAGTAGAGGGGAAGGATCACCTCTCTTAACTGGCTGGCAATACTTTGCTTAATGCAGCCCAGGATGCCATTAGCTTTCTTTCCTGCAAAGGCACATTGTTGTCTCATGGTCAACTTGGTGTCCACCAGGACACCCAGGTCCGTTTCTGCCACGCTGTTTTCCAGCTGGGTGGCCACCAGCATGAACTGGTGCCTGAGGTTGTTGCTCCCCATTGTGCCAGTCTTTAAATTTCTCCTTGTTGAGCTTGGTGAGGTTCCTATCAGCCCATTTTTCCAGCTTGCTGAGCCTCCCTGGATAAATGACTGTAAGGAATTCTCTTTTCCTCTCTCTTTTTAGAAAACAACAAAATAACTTTCTAAGATTGTGCCTCTTCCTGTAATACCTCTTCCTCTGTAGTAATAGTTCAGTTTTCTCTTTCCTCAACACACACACTTTCCTTAATGAAATTAATTTCACTTCCAACTTTCATAGGTAGCCCACAGTAATGACAATTCTAATGTAAAACTGGATTTACCCCATTTAACCAAGGCACACTTCTAACCATGTCCAGATAGGAGGCCCTTGCCAAAACAGAGATCTCTGGATCCTTGCAACTGTGTTTGCATTGCAGTTAAGAACGCTGAACTGGAACTCTTTCATGTAAAAGGAAGACTTACCTACTATTCAGTTAAAAATTTAAATTATATCCCTTCTTTTACCTTAATATAGGCATCTTAACACATTTCACCATGAACAACTCAACCTGTGTACTGTATTTTCCTATATGATAGACAGCAGTACTTATCACTAAAGGCAACGCAAAAAGTTTTTTTTACTCTTTAGAAATAGAAAGCTGCTTCCTTGAAACGCCAATTGGGAATTGCAGGAAACTGACAAAGGATATATAGAGCATTTGGGGAATTTGACATGTTTATACACACAAAAATTGAACTCAGGGCAGGACACTACTGCTGTTCGTACAGCTGTTCAAAACATTTGCCTCTCCCTGAAAAAGCATGACCAACATAATCAACCTCAAGAAAAACAAAATATTTGGTGTCATTTTTATTTCAAGACCCTTACTTGTATCAGAACAAATCATGGTATGATTACATTAACAGAAACGGAGCAAGGAATACACCCATCCTCCTACAGATGAAAAACTCAAAAAAAAAAATCATGGAAGAGTACTAAATGTTCCAATAAACCCATCATTTAAGGAGTCTCAGTTTTTATGCTATTGAAGGATCAAGTCACACTGAAATAACTTCATATGCAGATGCCTGATAGACATGTTCTACCAATTTTGGTAAGTTTGAGTCATGCTAACGCAGTTAATGCATGAAAAAACAGTAGTAACTATATGTCTATATCTTAGATGCAACAATCACCTGACTGAGAAAAGTCTACACTTATTTTTACAGGTTGTAAAAGGCAGCTTTTAGCATGTGATAGTAATTACAAAAACTAATGGCTATCGTTTACAAGTAACAAAAAGGCAAACTGAGCTAGGACCACATTTTTAAAAAAAGGAAACAGAAATAATCGTAAGCTCACCATTTCTTAGACAATGCCACTATTTCTTTCAGTAGCACGAAATACACAAGCTATATGCCAGAGAAAAAAGTTTAAAGGCAGATGTACATAGAAAGGCATAAGACACCCGTGTAGTTTTTACTCCCTATCTATGCATTTGAAATAGAAGAACTTAAAGTAATAAAAACGTAACATGCTTCACAGGACATTTTTCTTGCCTGTGGTTTTATTAAGCATTTTAATGAATATCTCTGCCAATCACCGCAGCTCTTCAACTAAGTTGAGGGGGAAGAACTAATAAGCCCATTTGCATGCTCACCACAAACTGCTAATTCCCATCTGTGTATTTTCTTTCTGATAGAAGAGATAATGCAAAATTGTTTTGGCTTTTATTCACCAGGCAGCTCAGCTCAGATTTATACTCTAGATTTTTATTTTTTTTTTCTGATGACTACCAACACCAAATATAATTTATTAAACACAAAGAGAAACCAGAATTGACATTTCATTATGATTCACCTGTTAATTCCTTTTGGTAAAGTCACTTCACTCAAAAAAGGAATTCAGCATTCACAAGTACTCACCTTCTTGACTTTCTAGGCATATTTTGATATAATCCAGGCAAAACTGTGGAAGACAATACAAAAATAAGATTTCCATTCTTCTCTGTAACTAAACTGACTCTATGTCTTTTAACAGCTTAATACTTGAGTAATTAAAATTTTAAAATAAAAAAGTAAAACGTAATTAAAAAAATAGCGCAACTCAAGGAAGCAAGTATATTCTTTACTCTTCCACATCTCTTTCAGTCATACTGACTGTTGACATTTCAGATATCTCTGAAATACTGTTTCCAAAAGTTTAAAAATGCCATAAAATACTGGCAGAATAAAATCTTCAAAAGAGAATTTTAAAGAACAGAAAATATTGTTCAGCAGAAGCAAAATTATACACATACAGAAAAAGACAATCTGATTCCTCCCCCATCTATAAATTTTTTTTTTTTTTTAAGTATTGCATTCAATTCAAACTAATCCATATTTCACCCCATCACCCCCGCCCTAAAATAAACAAATGAAAAGGGAAGTGTTTTGCAAACACGATGCTTCTGTTTAACACCAGAACTAAACTGAATGCAACAGTATAGTTCTCATGTCTTTGTGAATCAAAGCCTCTGAAATTAGGGACAGACTTGCCATTTCACAGATAAAGGCAAAATACTACATTGTTCACGTACAAAAATAAAAATGAAAAACAAAGCTGTTTTTTCAAGTAAGAAGATTACTTACAATCACAGGTTTCACTACCATTCTTCGTAAGGTTCCTATTCGTATACTTCGACAGTTCAGAATGACACTTTCACAGGGACTTTGGTAAGTTAGAGGTACAGTCTCAGTTACAATTTCTTGAGAAATAAGCTTACGACGTTTTATTGGAGTGTTAGACACAATGTTGCCAAACTGAAAAGTAATTTTTAAGGTTTCAGAATTTTTCGCTATGATTTATTGCTAAAACAGGCTGCTAAAAAGCACAGATAAATTTTTGGCTACATTTTTATTAATCAACAAGAATAAGTATTGTAATATCCACCTCAACCATATATAAAAGGTTGAAAACTCCTAAAAGGCTTTTGGCCTGATGTTATATTGTGCGATTTAAGAAAAAAAACGTTACTTTACACTTGTAGACATTTTGTTAACATTTCAAAGTCACAAATTGCCAAAAAACAAAAAAAAATCAAGTTACTTGTATTTAAACAGTGTACAGCTCAGCAAAATGTTTTTTTTTTTTTTAATGTACTTCTTTTATTTATATAAAAACGTTAATGCTGTACAAGCATCCCAAATTAGCACAGGCTTTTGGTGACTAAAAATACTGATTTATTACTGAAGTACAGTGCAATAAAACATTAGGAGTAGACTCTTCAAGAAATATAAATAAATAAGCAAAATCAAAAAATCCATAAAGGAACTCTACAGAACTGTTAAGATGTTTTTAGGACAGAATCCAGGATCAGAAGACTAACACTGAGGAAAAGGCCATGTGGAGTTTGGCTCCAGCTCAAGAAAATCTCTGGATGCTGACTGAAGCTTTAATCTCAATTAAGCCTCCTGTCTACCAACAGAACAACCTTAAGAAAAAAATATTTAAAAGAAAGCAAATTGGCTGAGAGCCACGAGAAGAATACGTATTTATCTACTACACTACTTAAATTGGTCTATGTTTTTGAAGGATTTTCTGTTCTAGTTTTGTTCTTGGGTATTCATTTCCTCATTTCATAAAACTGTCCAATAATAAACATGCTTTTAAATTACAAAATACAATTCAGCTCCCACAGAAAAGGATTTTAAGGGACTCAGTATTTCCATTACGATTAAATCTGGAGAATTTTTTCAGCATCCCTAGTCATTAGCCCATAATTCATAATATTCTTTTGGATACTTCACTTAAATACAGAGGAGAAAACAAGAGGGAAGAGAGGATCTAGATCCCTGAAATTAAAATATTTTCCTATGACTCTTACTGAATATAGCTGTTCCTTTGTCTGCTGGACTACCTAAACATTATTAAAAACAAGTCACAGACAAGCAGTAATACAGAAAATCTTGAAGTGGCACTACATTCAAGTAACTTGAGTATGAAGAATTAATTAATATTTACAGAGGAAAAAAAAAAACTATCCTAATATCCTAAAGCTTTTTTTTTTTTTTTTATTAATCAGGCTGACAAACACACTGATACAATTTTTGTTAGTTTTCTTGAATCGAGGCAAAGTTTATGTTAAGCTTCACACAAAACCTTTGTATACCCATTTTCAAAATAAAGCTCTTTTCTACATTTTTCTCAAGTATGCAGTATATTTCCAATATAGCACTTGGTTGTTTAAGGGGAGTGAAGAAGAACATAGCATAGCATATAAAAGGAGACACCCATGCTTTCACAACATAATACTTTCCCTTAATCCAGCAAATAATGCCAGAATAAGGGAAGTTCAAAACTATTTATTGCCCAAGCTTTTAGCCCCACAGCTTTATAGTAGACTGAGAGGCTCACAGTTACACTGATGACAATCTGTACACCACATTATATACACACCATTTCATTAATTACAGTACTAGAATGTTGGCTTTTTAATCTCAACCTAGCATGAAGGTTTTGACATCTGTTAGTGTTCTAACTCAGGAAAAAAAAAAAAAATTAAGTCTGTGGAAATCTAATCAAATACTCTTGCTGGACCAAATTCTCAGGAGCGGAAATGGACAAGCGACCCAAGAATCATTTTAATCAGTAGTATTATTTCAACAATTGTCACAGGGCATTTGTTCTTCCTGTTGGCTCACTATTGAGGTAGTTAAGTTTTTAACATACCGTGAAAGCTGTCCCCTTTGACAGCACTTAAGGAGTCTGCTCATGGTGCATTTTTTTTTTGTGTCTTTGTTTATCCAATTCTTGCAGTGGTGCTCAACTAAAAAACAAAAGCCCCACCATGAAATCCTTCAAGTAAGTGCTATTAACTGGGACAGTTGTCAAAGTATTTCAATTGTAAAGGGCCACTATTGTTCCCAATGTTTCTTTTTCACCTTTAACTTCCTATGTCCAAAGTCTCACCAAGGAACAGTTAGTACTGATGTTTTTCTGCAAACTAAGATGGCCTTTCAGTTTCACAGAGGTACGCAATACAGACTCAAAGAGCATACATTCAACACAGAAACATCTATGTTAAAAGCGTAATTCAAATATTATGAATTCTTGAAAAAATTAACAAATTTTCTTATGTTTCCAGTATTATATAAGCAGAGATACTATTTGAGCTGATAAATTAGCAATCAAATAGAGCCTATTTACAACAATGCAAGACAAACCTTTACATTTCCCATTTATGATTTGATTTTTGTTTTCTTTAAACAAAGTATGAAATAGTACCTGATCTTTCATTCTTGCTTTTCTTGGTAGTGTGACTGCAATTTCTGTTTCTGTTGTAATACTACCTATTCTCTGTTCTATTCCACAACTGTTTTCCTTTAATGCTGCTTCCACCTTTCCTGTAGAAGGAGCTGGGGAGGAGCGGGCTGAATCTGCAGGACGAGGTGAAATGCTTTCCATTCTCCTAGTGCTGCTACTATCCTCCTCCTCATCATCATCACTAGACAAAACAACTAAACAGAAAATATTAAATTCTCAACCACTACATTTTTCTTAACAGAAATTTCTTTGCAAGCAATAGCTTAAAAGTAATTTATATAGTTGTCCTGCAGTATCAAAAACAGTCCACATTTATTATTATATTATACTTTTATTAGTATTTATTTGGAATCTGTTCACAGGTGCTCTCTCCCTCACTTTTTATTTCCCATAACTCCCTGTACAAGAAACGTGTTTCATCAGTTTCCTTCTAGACACAGAAATGAAGTCATCCATGCCCTTTTTCAACAAAAAACTGACAGCGAACAATACAGCTTAAGTCTAACTTAAGCCTCTCTTTACTAAAGAGCTTATTTTTTAAAAGGCTATGTAACACAGGTAATGTAAAGAAAAACTGACCAGAGAAGTTATAACTTAAGTTGTTCAAATCAGTAAAATACAACATCGTCTAAACAACTAAGCCCAGAACTAGAACCATAATTTCCAAATTCCAGTTCCTGTCTGCATATCAATTAATGTGAGTTCACGCAGATAAAATAACAAATATTAACATTTTATACAGAATGAAGTTTCAGTAAATGAGAAAGCCTGGACAGTGTTCAGATCGATAGCTCAGATGAAAAGAGAAGTGAGTAAAAATAGAAATGAGTAAAAATAGAAAAATGTTAAAAAAAAATATGTTAAAGACTGTTTTCTTCATGGGAATGGATGACAACTCTGCTAAGAATGCTTTTTTAAAAAAGTGTAAATTTTAAGTCTTTAAAAAAAAACAAAACAATAATTTTTGTTTTCCCCAGTATTCACCTTTCTCAAAGAGTACCTCAGTATATGAAAAAAGACATTAAAAAAGTATGATATGTCCCCACCCCAAAAACATATCCACAAAGAAATTCCAGGCAAAGTCAAAACATAAGCTTGTACGGAAAGTTTCTTCATTTTGACAGGATGTTCTCTGTTTTCATTTTATGGCTATATTCATGAAATGATACTTACTTGGATCATTTAGTTCAGATGGTCTTGTACTCCTCTGTCTTAAGCTTCCTGTAATTTTAGTATTTTTTGTCCCAGTTATAAGACCAACTTTTCCATTCTGTCGTAACATAGAATGTCCTACAACTTCATTACCTAGTAGAATATCCGCTGGACCTTTCCCGACAGCAGAACTATAAAACTTCTTTGTGTTGAACCCTGTACCCGAAGATTTTTGCCCCGTTGAATTCTGGTGTATTGAAGAACGTGATAAAGGTCCCATAGATTCACCTAATGTTCCAGTTTGTCTGGAGACTCTTTGCAAATCCTTAAGAGAAGCATTTTCACAATGTCGGCATTTGGTCTGGTTTTCATTTGCCCGCCCACAATTTGGGCAATCAGTAGAATAATCAATTGGTTCCAAAAGCTAGAAAGGGAAGAGGAAGGAAGAACAAACCAACCCTGATCAGTAACTAAGAACAACAAAGATATTAGTTCCAAAGTTTGCATTTAATTTCTGTTCAGAATGAAAATTGACAATAGTGTATTAGCAATTACAGTAAACATTCAAAGCAAATATTAAAATTGCGTTACATTTTTTCATTTAGAAATTTGGCAGTGTAGCAATTTTTAAGAAGTTAATGTTCAGCAGTTCTTTTATCTTTTTTTCTTTCTGTATTAAAAGCTTGCACACTGCTCATATGCATCAGCATCATAGTTCATATGTAACACCATCAGCAAGAAGGTCCAGTTACATCATTTCTGTAAAAATAGTTACATTGGACAAAAATAAAGTAACCTGAGGATCAACAGGGCAATGCTAAGAACTAGAAGCAGTCTCCTCAATCGTTAAGTTCATTTGTCCTCCCAAGACATCTTCTAACAGCCTGGCAAACCATGTAGAAAATCACTCCTCTAAAAATCTTTAAGAAAATAAAATACATTGATCTACAGTCCAGTATCACAGAAGAGAAAACTGCACTTGAGGATAAGGCGTTTCTCAGACTTTCTAGAGGAAACAGGGGCTACAAAAAAAAAAGATTGTATCATTACTGCAAAGAGATTGGTTCTGTTTCTCTCATATCTACTAGAGCCTACTTAATTAAAAGTAATACAGAATATTACCTATTAAGAGTGCAGAACTTCAACTTCTAAGTTTAAGTGTATTTGATAGTAACATGAAAGCTACTGAATACGCACTGAACTGAATACGGGACACCTCTAGAACTGAAATTTAGCATATACTGTTGTCTCCTGCAGCACTGAGGTCAAATGACACTTTCAAGGGTTCACTTTACTGTGAACTACGGAAGACACTAACCTTCTAGAAGCCACAACAAATTTGTGAACCTATTTTCAAAACATATCTACCACAATTTGCATACCCCATCCCCAGCCATGAACAACAATAAAGAGGATTTCCTCAGGCGTACAGTCCTCATTTTTAAAAGCAAGACAAAAAAAACGTTATAGAAAGAGAACATATTTTTTACAACATCTCTGCAATTTAATAAAGCTACACATACCATAGCAAAACAGATTCAAGAAAAAAAATGTATAAAAAGCCTATCAGACCTTTAAATCTGAGTAGTAGGATAACATAGCAAGTGACAGGAGTACAGTATTGATGTACTGTGTCTCAATGCTGATTTACAGAGTGTACCTTTTACAGAGATACAGCTGACCACATGGAAGAATTTCAATCAGACATGAAAATATTCAATAGCCTATCATACCTGAAAGATCTTAAGTACAGAATAACTGCAGCCCTCCACCTCAAGCACAAACCAAAAATTGAAAACAAATTCCTTTCCATGGTTTGAGAGCAGGCAATCTGATGGTATGGTTGCTGTGTTTAATTCCCAAAGACATACTCTTTTTTTTTATTATTATTTTTTAAGCTGGACTCTGAATAACTACTTAAGTAGGTGAGTTCTACCTAACGTATCTCATCTGCTTCATGACTTGAATAATATATCATCTGCAAAATACAAACATTTTATGACTCTGCCCTATCTCTGTAAGTTTCAGCATCCAAAGCTTTTGTTTTTCACTAAGTACGTACGAAATGTAATCCTCCCTCCTACAAAACTTCCGTAAATTTTTAACAATTAAGAAATACAACCTGTTACAGTATAGGAAGATGAATACCATTTGCACTTTGCCTGACAAGCAGCTGGTTGTCTGCAATTCCTCTGGCATGAAACCACAACTACAACTAACACATTTGAATTGTTCAAAGGTTCCATAAACATCTATATGGATCATTTACATATTGTGGCAGTGCACGCTTCACTAAAAAGCATATGGTTCACAACATGCATAAAACATTGTTAAAGGATTAAATTGAGTTAAGGCAGAAGATTAAACTCTTAACCTGTTTAAAAAGAAACAAACAATTTCTGCTAATAAAATCAGTTGCAGCTTGATTTCTTCTGGCTTTTCTTATTCATCTATGAATTTGTAATTTATAGTAATATAATTACCCCTTAACATGTCCATAACCATACTTTCTCCCCTGTAATCAGCTATTAAGCTGATGAAAATTTATGTTTCTACTCAAAACACAAAGCTCAGATTAACACAATAGGTCCTATACTCAGAAAGTGTATCCACAAACTGTGCAATCTTACAGAATTGTAACTATCCTAGGGGACAGGAGTAAACACTCATCCAGCCCTGTGCTGTACTTTTAACGGTGGCCCGTTGGGAGCACAGGGAACAAAGTAAGGACACATCCCCCTAACTTTATGTAATCAGCAATATAGGCACTTCTCAGAGGCTGAACTTAAATGTAACTCTGACAAAATTTGTGAGGATGCATCATCGTTGATCTCTTTTTGCAATCTCCTAATACACTCTGATTAGTAACATATGTTTTTGTCTCATTTTTAAGCTTACTGTTTGAAAATTTCACTGCAAGCACTCATGGGAGAAAGTACCAGATGTAATTATTAAATTTTGTTTACAAGTGAAACCTGTACTGCGGTTTTGGAAATAAAATCAAGACCTTGAAACAATGTAATCAAGTCTGATGCTTTTTCCATCAGGGAGATAGAGAACAGTTTCTTGTAGCATTGTGGTCAGCTACACGTGGTCTGGCTCATGGACACCAACCTTATTTCTATATAAATTCTGAAAATTATATATTTTTATATTAAATAAATTCCATCAAAGTGTGAAATATTATTCCTCTATTTCATATATGGCAAACCAAAGGTGTCACTTCCTGGTTTATCCCAATAAGCATAGATCAGATTCCCCAAGCAATTTAAACACAGGCTCTTTTGCTTTCCAGTGCACCATCTGTTTGTTCAATTCACAAAGTAAGTATTTCACAGTTGGCATCAGTATTAACACTTAAATATCTGCACTGATTTTACAACTTATTTTTACAACCTGAATGCTTCTTTTTTGAAATGTGCATTAACTTTTAAACTTTTTTTTTTTTTTTTTTTTTTAAACACAGCCTACCTTTAACTGGGTTAAGCCTTTTTTTGTAGAAGAAGATAGGGACAAGTCAGACTGGTATGAATTGCAGTGACGTTTCTGTTGCACCTTTCTTTTAATTTCAGATTCTGATTCCGATTCCGACTCTTCTGTGTTTTCCATTATACTGTCTAGGAGGAAAAAAAATGAAAACGTTAACAAGAAATGTCTGCTCAGATGCAATTATGGCCAACTTTCTTCTTCATGAACACTAATCTGAACTAAACATTAACTATTTTAAAAACATGCAACAAACTATACAGTTTCATTCATGTAAAGAAGTGTCTTATGACTTCTTGTATAAATAAAAAAATCCCTAAAATAATATTTAAAATTTTGATTATTACTGTTTTTGCATCTCTTGCTTACAATTTCTAGTTTCACATCTTCAGAAGAGACTTTGGCCTTGCACAGTCTCAAGGCCAAAGTCTCTCTTTGGCTGTAGGGGAGACTTTACTAGAACTAGAAGGAAGCCTTTGCTACTGGAGGATCTGCTAGATGCTGCTGCTGGTAATTTTCACAAAAAGATTTCTGGTGAATGCATTTAGAACAATTGAAAATATTTTGCATAATTCAGGATTTATTCCTTCAGCACAAGACTCAGCAGTACACTGAGCTATACCGCTGTATCTTGTTTTATATTGGGGCATTAATTTAGGTACTAGAAGAGTACAGGAACAAAGAAGCACACAAACTATTTAAACTAACAGTGTACAGAGTGAGATCTTCTTATAAAAGGGGCTTTTCAGTATGTTGTACAACAGTGCCTTATATTTCAGTTTAATGTAAAAATGGCAGTTAGGCTCACTAGTTTAATTACAATCTCCATCCTGGAACTTTTTTTTTTTTTTTTTTTTTTTTTTTTTTTTTTTTTTTTTTACAGGCTACAACTTTAATATATACGAACACTTTTTCAATATATACAGATAGTCTTGCTGGTTCACAGACTACCTGTATCAGTACTGACAAATCTGAAATGAACATCATTACTTCCAGACAAAACAATTTTATTACTCTAAATTTTCCATATTCCACTTGTATTTAAAATAACCGATGACTAATTTAAAGTTTATTATAGCATTACTGAACAGGTTGCAAAAATCTGTCCAAAAAAAAGTCTTCCTTCTTGCATAAACCTGTATAGAACTAGAATGATACAAGGATAAATATACTAAAGGTTACTCAAAGTTTGGCAACGTATTTGCCCATGGCAGCGATTGAAACAAACAAATAAACAAACACCTCTGCTTAAAAGAAATGAGAATTCTAAAATTTTTAGATAACTTACCCACTCCTTGAGGTCGTGGTAACCTAACGTGATCTGCTTCTACTTTCTGAAGCTGAGGGGGATATTCTTTTCTGAAAAATAAATTAGATATAGTTGTTCTTTCAACTGAGACCATTATATTTTTGCCACAATTACACACGGAAAAAGAAATCTGAACTGCATCTTAAAGTTATGAATAAATATCTCCTCTAACATGCTATGTGTACACTTTAAAAAAAATTATCACCAGAATGCTAGCAACTGCTACAGTAAAAGTCTTAGAAGTGTTTCTGATCTAAATCCTTTTTCACAGTAATCAATAGTTTTTAAGTCTTACTTTCAGACCAAAGTCTTCAAGGACTGATGCCTGTATCTCCTCCTCCATATTCATGAAGTATAACATAGATACTTTAAAAATCCAAAAATAGAAACAACTATTACTTCAGCAATATCAGATTCCACATCTTAAACTCCACAACATAAAAAAAAAAAAAGATAAGAAAATGAAAAAGAGAGGGAAGACATCTGATGTCAAAAATTGCGTGGCCAAAAAATACAAAGAACACAAGTGAAGAAACAACTTATATCTTTGTTTAAGAAAATAACATTATGCAGACAAATTAGTTGGTAAGAAAACTTCAGTTGGCATAATTTGCATAATGTATCATATATCTGTTCATATATTAGGCATTATCATTTTGAGTCTCCTAAAAGATATTTTCAATTTACACAAAAGCATGTCAAATCAAATTACCATCAAATTAAGATTGCTGATACTGCATCTCAGTTACTGTTAATGGGAGTTCTCCTTCCCTGCTCTTACCCTGATCTGCAGCTGTGGGTTGTTGTTACTGTTAGAACATGACATGACATGCACCTGAAACACAGGAAGCCTTGTCTACAACTTCAGCAGAAACTGCTTTTATTGCCAAATCAAGTCAGTGCTCTCGGTTGCAAATGCGTCACATGCATCCCACAATGCCACCTCTGAATACAAGGACAAAAATCAGCACCAAAGGGAGCAAAGTAAACAGCTGTAGGCAGTAACATCTCAGGCAAACACAGCTAAATCTTTAGGGCCCACCTGACAATGATTCAGCTACAGCTGAAACAGATTTCAAAACGAGGAATAAATCTTTGTTTCAGCAAATAATACTTCACTTCAGCAGAGCATCAGGACCTTTGAATATCCTGGGTTTCCAGCTAGTACTTCTCAGGGTCTCCCACACTTGATTATTAACATCTTTGGAACAAGATTATTCTACAATGCCTTTTACGTTTTTTTCTTATCAAATCTGGCCCTCTAAATTTATTAACCCTACACTAAACACGAACAGGTTTTGCTGTGCTGAGGAGCTGCACCATGCCAAAAAACTTGGGGAGAAAAAAGGTTCAAAAATAAGCGTGGCTGGAACGAAACGTTGGGAACTTACAGCACTTTACCATTAGTGCCCACAAGCATATTAGACTGATTCAGTTGTTATCGTGTCAAATGCATTTCTGAAACAATCCTGCTCCTACACAAGTTTTGTGTTTTTTTTTTGTTGTTGTTTTTTTTTTTTTAAACCATCTCCACACATAACCTTCACCACAATCAGAAATTCAACATGAATATTTGTTCATGAACTATTTGATTTTGTTTTTATTTCATTAAAAGTTCCAATCGAGAAGGGATTACTTGACAAGCAAAATTGGGAGAAATGCGAGGCAGAGCGCCAACTAAGCATTATGTAACAGGAAGCTGTTACTACCAAAACCAATGACAAAAATACCATACTAAAGGGTAGGAAAAAAAAAAACACACATATTATTACAGGAGATATGAAAAATACACAAGGGCTAGCATAAAATGAGTATCTTGCTTCTCCAACAGTAAAAGACTTTTATTCATGCTCACAATGAACTTGTTACATCCAACTACACATTAGGAAAAATTCTCTTAATCATCCAAAATTAGGCACCTGAGAGCACTCCCATAACCCTATGTAACCAAGCCAGAAGTTGACCAAGACTAAAGGAAAGGCAACAGACAACTTAGCAGTTAATACTGCAACAAATAATTAATCACTTCTTACCCAACACCAGCAGCATTTAAACGAATGTTAAATGCAGTATGAATATGTTAATTACATTAATCACTGGAAATCTGCAAACATATATTAAGGCTTTTATTTTTACTCTATTTTTAAATAATGCTTGTTCAGAATTTTTACTCATAAATAAAACCCAGAAGACCAGACTGTGAGGGCCAGAAAAGCCCTCATCATGCTGTCAGTCTCAAGCTTTCTCTGTAACAGAGTGTTCAGCCTCAAGCAAGGTCTTGTATTATTTTTTTCAGCTTCATAAATTCCTGTAACTCAGACATTTGCTAACAAGATGTACATCTCTCAGTTAATCTTCTTAGCAAGAATCAGCTGGAATGTTAAACTGGAGTTCTTACGTAAATCATCATTAGTGTCATAGGCTTGGGCTGGAAGGGCCTTTAACGACAATCTGTTCCAAACCCCCTGACATGAGCAGGGACACCTCCCACCAGACCAGGTTGCCCAAAGCCCCATCCAGCCTGGCCTTGAACACCTCCAGGGATGGGGCATCCACAGCTTCTCCGGGCAGCCTGTGCCAGGGCCTCACCATCTTTCTCCAGGTGGGGTCTCACAGGGGCAGAGTAGAGGGGGGCAATCACCTCCCTTGATCTGCTGGCCACGCTTCTTTCAATGCAGCTCAGGAAACAACTGCCTTTCCAGGCTGCAAGTGCACACTGCCAGCTCGCATTCAATGTTTCATCCACCAGCATACTCAAGTCCTTCTCTGCAGGGCCGCTCTCCATGCATTCCTCACCCAGCCTGTAATCATACTGGGGACTGCACCAATCCAGGAGCAGGACGTTGCACTTGGCCTTGCTGAACTTCATGAAGCTCTCACAGGCCCACCTCCCAAGCCTCCTTCAATGTTCCTCTGGATGGCAGCCTCAAGCCTATCAACTACACCCCCCTGCTTGGTGTTATCACTTGCTGAGGGTGCACTCAATCCCACTATGTCACTGAAGATACTGCACAGTGCCAGCCCCAGCATGAACCCTTGAGGGATGCACTTGTCATTGGTTTACACTTGGACACTGTGTTGTTGACTAACTCCTTGGACATGGCTAACCAGACAACTCTTTGTCCCTCTAACAGCCCACCCTCTGGACCAACATCCCTCTAATGCAGTGGCAAGAATGTTGTGAGACAATATCAAAGGTCTTAGAGAACAGCAGCAGCTTTTCCTTTGTCTACAGAGCAGTTGCTCTGTTACAGAAGGTCACTAGATTAGTCAGGCATGATTTGCACATGGTGAAGCCCTGTTGGCTGTCTCTAATCAACTCCCTTGTCTTCCATGTTTCAACATGACTTCCAGAAGGATCTGTTCCATGATCTTACAGGTGAGCCTGACTAGTCAGTAGTTCCCAGGGTCCTCCTTATTACTCAGCCGTACTAATCTCCTACCCTCCTTGTCAGATTTCTTACACACAAAAACAGAGAGCTCTTGTGCTCTAAAAAAAAACATCCTTGAGCCTTGCCTGCTCTGTTCTGCTCCTTTATCCCTGAGGGCAGTTTCCCAGGGAGTCCCACCCACTAATTCTTTGAACAACTGGAAGTTCACTCTCCTAAAACTCGGGGTCTTGACTTTACTCTTTACCATAGCCCTCAGGATCATTAATTCCACTGCAGCCTGGGCTGCCACCAATCTTCACCTCTCTAATTAGTTCATCTGGGTTGGTGAGCAACAGGTCCAGTAGCCCTTCTCTCATTGGGCTATCACCTGGATTAAGAAATTATCCTCAATGCACTCCAAGAGCCTCCTGGAATCCTTACAGCTTGCTGGGCTGCTTTTCCAGCTGATAGCAGAGCGACTGAAGTTCCCCCGCAGGATCAGAGCCTCCGTGATGTTTCTTGTAGTTGAATTAAGAATGCTTTGTCAACAAGCTCCCCTTTGTCAGGTGGCTTGTAGTCAACACCAACCATGAGGTTTCCTTTGTTGGCTTGGCCCCTTATTTTTACCCATAAGCTCTCATCCTGTCGTTACAGCTCTGTGCAGTCGTTCTATTTTTCCACAGAGAACAACTCCCCTGCAATGCTTTCCTTGCCTGTCCCTTCTGAACAGTCTAAAGCCAATGTCTGCAGTGCTCCAGTTGTGATTCGTCCCACCACTGGGAAAACCAAGTTTCATTAATAGTAACTACACCACAGATTTCTAGGTGCACACTGCCTTCCCACTACTCCTATTTGTTACCTAAGCTATGTTCACTAGCACAGGGAGACTTCAGCTGGTCTACTGCTGTATTACCTCTTTAAAAGAACACACACTAATTCTCTTGAGGCATTTCACAGGTGTTTCCCTGTTGGCTCCCAACACATCAACAACCCCAGGCTCTTCTGTAATTCAAAACTCCATCCCCTTCCCCATGAAGTCCAGCTTAAAGCTCTCATTGTAAGCTTGGCCAGTTTGTTGGCAAATACTCTCTTGCCCCACTTGGTCAGATGAATCCCATCAGCTGCTCCCAACAGACCTGGCTTCTCAAAGGTAGCTCCATGACCACAGAAGGCAAAAAGGGCAGTGACAACACCAACCAAATACAACTGTCTTCCTATGTTAAAGACATCATGCAATCTATCACTTCAACATAAAGTAGTCCTCGTTCTTGAATCTCAAAAGCGACTTCAGTTCTGCAGCATCTAACTTTATAGCGGGAATGAATACTCCTGCTTCTCCAATGTCTTCTAATTATTCATTAGCTTTTCCATTTTACTTACAGTGAAGCAATATATATACAAATACCCACAAATAATATATATATACATATGTATAAATACCCATAAATAATAATTGCAAGATACATACATATATATATGTATATGATATATATATGCATATATAAAAGATTTTTATATATATCTTGCATTTATTATTTATGGGTAAAGATTTGGTAAGTGACCCACCACGTCTCTTCAATGCACTCTTACACAATCAGTGCATGACACTCCCAGCTCAGGTGACTTAACACAGACTAATAAAGAGGTTGAAGAATCACCTAGGTTGGAGAAGACCTTCAAGATCACCATGTCCAACCACCAGCCTGACCTATTAAATCCCATTACTAAACCCTATGCCTTAGTGCCCTGTCCACACATCTGAGACAGCTGAAGTTAACAGCTCCAAGTCAGCTGAGGCTATCCAAAACAGTTTAACTTGTTCCACAATTCAATACCAGGTTTGAAGTCACTTGTTTCCAACACAAAGCAAAGACAACTATAAACATAATTCAACTGCAGATTTAATCTAAGAAAAATGTTTTCTTGGAGATGGTAACAGTCCTCTCATAAGAGCTTAACAACTTGATGTTCCTCCTACCAGTTTCCTTGCACCGAAAAAAAAAATATACAAAAAGGCAGAGACCACCATCGTAAGACTTTACATGGCAAAACACAGACTCCCTCATCGGCATGAAATTTCTAGCTGTTTGAACAGTGTCAGATCCACTGATACCTTCTACAGTACAGTTCTTAGGATACTGAACAATTTACTTGTGTAAGAACTAAAAAATGTAAAGCACCTCAAAACTAATACCTTGTTGCTGTTAAATCCTATTAATAAAACTCAATCTTGCACTTCAAAAAGAATAAAGGAGGGATCAAACAGCAAAAAAAAACATCAAGATGCAAGACTATCTACGTATTGTAGTTAATAAAGAAAAAAGAAAATACAATATTGATTGCTGTTCCTGCCATCTTGCTGAATAATATATTGCTTTTTTTTTTTTTTTGCCTGTTAAGTTTCCTAAAAATAGTTCTTACAAGATTTAGATTTTGCTTGAAGAGCAAGACTCCATGCTCAGAGCTTAAATTGTTTTAGGCATCTCATTTATCTCATCCATTATAAACAGTTTTGGTTTTAATACCTGTTAAGTACAAGAAAGGTAGACCAGTATTTGCTAAAAGCAACATCAAAAGGTAAAGCATCAAACAGCAGAACGTAAGTTACAAGACCATAAGAGACCAGGTACTTCCTGCAACAGACATGACAAAATACTGAGGCAGTCCGGACTGCAGAGAACCCCAAACTTCTGACATGTCTTAACATTTAAATGGTGTAGCTTTCCCAAGTAACATGCTTTGCCCAGTCAAAACAGTATCACTGATTCTGTATTTTCAGCACACAAGATTTGGAAACTTGTCCAATTAAAGATTATTGTAATTTTCCTTTGCTGATGAAATCGGACCTTACTATCTTCACCTCGGTGAAGGTGGCAGACCAACCCCTGTGACAGCTTTCTGCTAAAACAAAATTTGGGTATTCAAATTTCTTTTCTACAAAGAAAAAAAAAAACGAACAGCTTCTGGCTATGCCAGAAAGGAATAATCCTGCAGAAAACATCCAAATCTGGGAGTTTAAAATACAAACAGTGCTGTCTTAGATCAGACTACTGATGATCCAATAGGAGACCTAACAAAAATACCATGCATTATATGGCTGTACCGAATCCTATCGTGGCTGTACAGTGTTTAATGCATAGACTGGCTCTTTCAGGGTACGTCTTATTCAGCCCTTCCTCACTCTCCCCACTCTACTAATACTTAGTATACTAATACTCTCCACACTGCTAATACTTGTGTACCACAGCACACAGGTTGTTGATTTCAAAATCGTTACACAAAAACAGAGCAAGGCATGATAAAACAGCACTAAGCTGCAGAGGTATGATTTAGCTTTAGCATGTCTTACAGAAAAAGTGGGGTACCAAGGACCAGGTTGGATGAGACTTCGGGCAACCTGGTCTAGTGGGAGGTGTCACTGCTTATGGCTGGGGGGTTGGAATAAGAGGGTCTTTAAGTTCCCTTCCAACCCAAACCGTTCTGTGATTCTATGAAAGACAGAAGCAGTAGCATAGGAGTTGGATTTTTAGTATGCAGGTCAGTAGACCTATCTGGCCCAGAAAGTCAGGGGTTGCAGCTGCGCTTATCACGATGGTAATGATTAAATCTAAATTTAGCAACTCCTGTCTACATTACTTTCCCCTGATAAGACAGCAACGACGGAGAAACACATGTATCTAACTGTACTGGATTAGGAAGAACTCAGTGTCCCCAGGGAAAAATTAAGATCACCAGTACGCAACTCAGCTCCAGTTCTCCTATGAAAGTACCACCAAATTACAAGCATTAATAACCAAATGGTTAATTAGTAACATAAATGCAACACAAAGAACAACAGGAAAATATGCATAAACTCAAAGCCAGGGCAGCAAGAGGATAATTGAATCCCTTAATGGCTCAAGCCAGCATCAGGGAGGTTCACACTAGATGTTAGGAAAAACTTCTTTACTGAGAAAGTAGCTAGACCCTGGAACAGGCTTCCTAGAGAGGTGGTTGATTCCCCATGCCTGCCCACGTTTAAGAGGCGCTTGGTTACACTCTTTATGATATGCTTTAACTTTGGGCAGTCTGACAGTTGGATCTGATGATCTCTGGAGGTCTCTTCCAACTGGAACTATTCTACTCTATTCCTTATTAGAGGACCAAAGCTAACTGGTCTCTTAAGAAATAACAAAGGCAGTTAAACAGAAAGGTTTGGTTTTACTGCTAAATTTGAAATAAATCTATACAACCCTGAATTCATGAAGAACAACTCTATATTAGATTTCTGTGTTACACTATTATTGGCTAAACTTTATATACACATTTTAAACATTTCAACCCAGTATCAAGCATAGCACACTGCCAAAACCACATACATAAATAGGATATTTAAAAAAAAAACACTTTGTCATTATCAACCAAACGTTTACACGAACCCATAAATGTAAGCTATATAAAAAGAAAAACAAAGGTTTTTTCATACTGCTAGAAAAACACTAACGTCAGTAAAACATGCAAAATGAGTGACAAACAAACCTTACAGCATGTCTGTTCTTGCTGTGTATTTTCTGTTAACTACTTTAACAGAACGTACACAGTAATACAATAAAAACCCTTAATGCTATTCAAACCCAGCTGAGATGATACAGTAAAAGCTGTTAAGACAACCAACTAAGATATGCTTCAGAACCATTCCATTACACAAATCTCTTGCTCTAGGAAGCGTTAGCAATAAATTCTTAAATTTCAGCCAAAGTTAAAATTTATCTATTTGCACACTGGAGATATCTGTAGCTAGCCAGCTAACTATATACAGACACATACACTGAGTAGTTTCCAGTGGAAATGTACCCAAAGTTCACATTAATGTAGCATTATTTAGAGATGGATGTAGAGGTTTGTTTTATGGTCCATTTATTCTCTTTTACTAAAAACACAGAACAAAACAAACAACCCCCCTCGCACACGAGCAGATACGATTGACTGGATTGATTATTCTTTAACTAGCATTGATACAGCACTCATTCACTACATTTTCTTAATGCTCATTGCCATGCTCATTTCATCAACAGTAAGCTTACCTTTCCTTTCGGTCCAGATTGCTTAAAATATGAAAAAAGAAAAAAAAACATAAGATGCAAAGCCCCACATGTGTTGCACACATCACTAAAATCAAAAGTTATTAGATAAAAGCTGTAACTGTTTCATTGTCTCTTGCACTCACTGCACTAGCTGTCAGAAGAGCATTATTATTCACAGCATTTTTGCAACAGTAATTATAAATACACAGATGTTACTTCACAGACAGTAAAGGTTAATGGGCTAAATAAATACTACATTGCTTTGCCTCCTTCTCAGTATGTAAAATCTGATTAATTGTCAACAAATTCTGCAAAAAAAAACAACAAAAACACAAAGCATTCAAGTTTACACAATACTCAGGATTCTGGGAAGACAGTAAAAGGAATTCAAAACTGAATTTGAACACATCAATTTAGACTTAGGGTATGGGATATTCAGTCAATATTGCAGGGAAGTGGTAAAAATTGCTTACAGCTGGATCTGGCCTTTACAAACAATAAAGGTCACATTTGGGTGGGTCACATCTGAGATCATGAATGCAGTCAAATCCAAACCACTTCGACATGGAACAATAGCCAGCATCTGTATCCCTGATAGAGTTAATCCACAGCTTGGATTAACTGTCTACAAATATGGCAGAGTCACACATAAAAATGATAAATTTTAATGCTAAAGAAACTTAAAGATGGCAAAAATCCAGAATACCCAGTCAGCACCCTAAATGCCTCACCTGCTTGTTTCAAAATCCTGTATTAATATAATGCATTGAAAATAATTCTCACTTTTGCATCTCAGAAGGATTTTGAGACGAGAATCCTTGATAGAGCCAGGAATTATAACAAGCAATGTCCCTCCAAATTGCTTCATGCAGCTCATGCAGTAAGATTTGTTAGACATGCTGTACGTAACACGCTATTCCAATGCCAAGTCTTAGAGAAAAGTCAGTCAATAGCATAGGATAGGACTGCGTGCTCATTAAATGAAGCAGCATTGAACCACAACATTAGGCTAAGCTGTATCTGAAAATCTCTTGCATCAGAAGTGAATAAATTTCAACTTAATCCCCAGATTCCACTGGAAAAACATGGGTATTTATAAAAATATTGTTTTGAAATGACCAATTTTGTTGTATTGTAATAATATATTTTAAATACCAGTGCAACAGATATTCAGCCAGAATTTAAATTAACATGCATGTGCAGCAAAATCAAAAAAAAAAAAAAAGAGATGAGGAACACAGCACACATCACAAGCTCCAAATTCAACTTGATGGATTTTCATAATTAGGTTGCCCCATGTGTCACCACCCCCTCTCAAAGAACCCTGTATAAATAAGCCTGTGTCTCTGGCACTGATGTTGCCATCTACTCAGAAGTAATTTCTGTTTTTAATTTTATTTATGCTTTCAATAATCCACTACAGATTTAAGAACACTATGTTAGGTTTGTTAAAATTATTTTCCCCATTGTAACTGATCAACATTTCATAAATATTCTACAAATGCAAACAAAGTAACAGAACACAACTATGCACTGCCTATAAATTTGTACAGGAAAACAAACAAACAAAAGACCCTTAGAACTCAGTTTCTACATAACCACCTCTCTTTGTCTGGATATTCCTCAAATTTTATTCTTCGTTTACCACATTTTCTGCACACACTCCTTTCTTTCTGAGGACTTTTTTTCCTTAACAATTAGAGTCTCCTGATTCATAAATCCACATTTTTCACATCAAGCTGCAATGAGACCCCCCCACCTCCTTAGGGAAGAAAGAAAAAAAGACAAAGAAGCGTGCCATGAGGTCACGTTCTGTTAATTTTCAATCCATTAACTCATAAACAGATTTAGAACCTTTCAAAGAGTAGTCAGATGAGTCAACTGGCAAAAGATACTGGCATTAAATATCCTTTGCACAGTTCCTCTGTAAAGCTCACCCTTAAATTCTAAAGGCCAATCAGTCAAATCAGGCTGCTTCTTTTTATGACTATTTCTCACCTCTGAAACTTCAAAAATATTCTGACCCTAAGAAGTAACTGTGTTGTTAATGTAAATGAAATAAAACAACAACCTTAAAAGAAAAATTTTTAGAAACATTCAACAGGACTATTAACCAATTACTTCATGCAATATTCAGTTTGCTTACATTATGCATTAGTTTTCTTTCTGCAAGTCACACATGCGAAGTCACTGCTTTTTTTTTTTTCCTCCACATTACATTATAGGCTTATAAAGAAGCCAAGTCTCATAAGTGATAAACAGCAAACAGGCAAGTCCAATGTCCCCTGAAGATTAAAATTCAGGCACTATGGCCAGATTCAGACTTCCTGAATTTAAGCAATGAATTGAGCTGCCCAAGCCAGTAAATGGCCATGCACCATCTTTCAACAGCAATGGGAAAAAGAAAAAAAAAGGGGCACTACTCAAGTGGACTTTGTTGCATGCTGAAGATGCCTAAGGGACGTAACTAGGTAAGACTGAAACCACTTACAGACGTGGATCCAAGAACTATCTCACAACTAAGTTTAACAGAGTACACTAACATTAAGGGCAACATTCAGAGATCCAAGAAAGAGCTGTCTCAGATGGTTTGCTGCTCACTTTGAATAACCTGAATTAGCTTTTATCCCTTATAATTATTAAGGAAAAAAGGAAAAAAAAAAAAAAAAGAAGGGAAAGGGAGAAAAAAGAAAGACAGAAAAAGAAGTGAAAGGTAATGGCATGCTTTCCCAACACTTTCCTCGAGGGAATATTAAACATAGCTTTTCTAAGAAATATAGATATAAATACAGAAATAAGAAATACAGATATAGAAATAAGAAATATAGATATAGAAATTATTTTGTATATAAGAAAAAAGAGGCTGGTTCAACCCAAACCATACTGGCTACATAAATGTTGCCTTTTAGCTTTTATTCCTGGGAAAAGCTCTGCCAATCCTCTTCAGTCACCCTTGCCTCACAGTGATGTTAAGGAATAAAGAAAAGCAAGATCCTTGTTACTGCATCCACTATTACTAAAGAGAAGGAAATGTCCATGCTATTTTCCATTTTCAAATCACAGCAGACTTTGAAATGAATGGAGGCAACAATGGTGTAGGTCAGAGACAGAACTGTAGAATCCATTTTCAGTTTGCTTCCTCAATGCCAGATTACCGTAATATGTATATGGATCACATCATTCATTCACATTAGTACATAGGCTTGGTTATTCTGAAGACAGCCATGAAGGTGATGGAAATGGGACGAAAATTAGGGTAATGCCTACATATGATCCCACCACTGCCAGAAGTGGGACAGAAAAAAGAGGTTACAAAATGCTGACAAGCCAGTGGAAATCCATGAAATGCATACAGCTCTGAATGGACAAATTTTAAAAAATACATCTTAAAGCAATGGTTAGTTCATATGTTTGTGACGTTTGAGTGTGAAAAGCCTGTTTGGGGGGGAAGGGGGTGGAGAGCCTAGTATCTACCAAAGCCTGATATGCTTTTAAGTTTTCAAAACAACACAGCTTAAATCAGCATTGCTAAGTAAGTTTCCAGAGTTTCCTGTCATCCATTCCAACAAGTACTTATAAAAATCCAAAATCTCACTTCTGTGGGATGTCCCACTTTAATCATTTTATGCTGTATTTAAAGACTACTCATGATTGTCCTATCTGTTGCTTAACCTTTAGATTAATTTTATACAAGTTGGAGTTTCTGTGAATGAGCATTTGATATTTGTTGTCAGTTACATGAAGTTCTACTGCATACTATGACCATTTCACTATATTTCATACATATACATCCATTAGAGCATTTCCACGCTCTGATTATGTCATAGTGTGCTTTAAATTAGTGATTCCTAAGATTATATAAATCATAAATAACAAAGTTTATGAAACTTCAGTAATTGAGATCAAAGCTCATGATCAACTACGAACCATGTAATTATGTTTTCCTAAAACACTTCATAGTATAAGGTGAACAATTATGTACAAAAATGATTATGTACAAAACCAGAAAGGATGTTTACAACAGGGACATCTGGATAAACAAATCCGCTTAGTCTTACCTTTGGGCTGCTGTTTTTACTACTGTAGTCTGTGCATGAGCATGGTGAAAGCGTCTACCATGTACCACAGTTACAGGACAAGACATATTCTGAGCATTTTCACTGCAGAAGTACAGAAAAAAAGATTTAAGAAAAGACTCTACTGTATTTTCCACAGTGTCTTAGTTAGAAATCATGGTGTCCTGTTTTTTATTTTTTTTTTCTTTACAATAACAGCCACATAAAAACAAAAATCAAAGAATTTCTGAATTGGTAATATAACTTGTTAGGTTGTATTGGGTGGGCATAAAAGCATTCAGTCCTTGAATAAAACAGACAAATAAGAATACACACTTTCCTCTCCCCTGGAAAAAAAAAAAAAAGTAAAGATTTTTATTGAATTTTATCACCATCTAAAACACTGTGAACCAGCTCTTCTTTGCTCAACCTCCTCACTCCAAAAAGATACTGCCTTTTTAAAATGAATTACAATCATTTATAGTTAACTTTATGTTGCCATATACACATTTTATTAATGTCATCAAGAAGATTTAAAGTGCGTAACACATGAACAGACTGAACTGTGCACTCAGGAACTTCTCTAATATTATTACTCCTTAGGGAAAATAAATGCAGCAAAGATCTGGTGGTAAGATGACTGGTAGCTGAAACAATACACAGCTGAAGAGTAGAAGAGAAGGCTTCTCAGGTGCTCAACTATCTCAATAGGGACAGCATATTCACCAATGTCCTTCAGCATTTCTTTGGTTTCCTCATTTATTGCCTTTTAAGGCTTTAACCTCATTACTATATAAAACAATTAATTCTGGAGGGCTGGTTTCCAGTTATCATCTCTTAAAAGCATGTGCAAAGATACAATTTTCTATCCAATAAACAAGCAATACATTAACTCCCTTGAAGACCATTAGACCCTAACAGTTAACCTGCACACTACTACTACAGGATGCACAATACTGCATTTAAAATGTTCAAAAACTATAAAGCTTTCAACAGGTAGTCCGCTGATAATGCCAACTGCTTCAAATAATGGAAATGCAACATTTACATTTTGGTTGTAAAATTGCTTGGAAATCATAACTGCATTAAATTTAAGAACATGAAAAAGCATTCTGATTGATTCAAAATTTCATGGAAATACTATTCAGCAGAATTTCCATTCCCTCCATTTGTCCTGGGATGAACAACAAGAAAGATCTGAAGTCCCAGAATCCCCACCAAAGCTGCACATCAATTCCTAATCCTTCCTTTATACATCCCCAAAAGATGAGGGTGAGAAAATGGCTATTTTGATTGTGTTTTGTTTTTTAATTTTCTTTTCAGCTTACCCTTTTGTGAGACTTGTATCAAATATCACAAATCAAGATTAGAAACTTTCAGAGCATTTCTGATTATAGCATAACAGAACAACACCCATCAAAGCCAACCAAATGGTAAAACACCTTCCTTTAGAACGTGAAGCTTAGAAACATCATTTATGCTCCGACTTAACAGTTCAACTTCCCATAAATGAAGCTACCGGCCTCACATTCCAACCACCAACATCACAAAAGTAAACACAAACACTCATCCCACATGCTTCCAAGTCAAGACTACGCAACTCCAGCTGGTCAGTCATCATCTAGACTAATTTATAGTCAACCTTCTGTTTAATGTGTTCCCCTGAGAAATAAAAAGCTGACAGCTACTTGTTTTAAATACTTGAGTGTCTTGCAAATCCTCTCTGGCTTCCAGTTTCTCTCCAGGCTCTCTCTGTGAAAGATACCAGACAAGAAAACACAAGCAGAGTGCAGGAATTTCTTCTCAAATGCTAAGGACTTACAGAGTTTTAAAACAAGCAAGCAAGTCTAGAAACATACCTATTTCATGTTTCATGATTTTATTTGTTGAATCTGAGCTTTGCCAAACTATCATGATTTGGAAACTTTAAGTCTTGTGCCTCCGTAGCACAAAAAACTGTTAAGCTGTGCTTCTGCTTTGTGCCTCACACTCAAGTGAGAAGCTCCCATAGGTGCTGGAATAGAGTATCACAGCCTGCTGGGTGATTAGATTTGAGTCAAAGCAGACTGTTCTAGATGGCACACTTAAACGTTTCATATGGCATCAGATATCCTTCCAAGTAGGACAGCTGTAGACTACAATCTGCTCTATAATCCCAGTCTTCAAATAGAACATACCCAGTGCAGGCAGAATCCCCAGAAAATTTAATCATAAAGTTGCAATATGGGCACCTCCACACTAAAACTGGCTTTGCAAGTTTCACCTTGCAAAAGAAAATTAATATAAAGCACTAAAATTTGTCAAAGTTCCTCCAAATAGCAAATGCTCTAGAACTCCCAAGGAATTTAAAATGGCAATATATATCTCCCTAGCATTATCTCAGAAACCACCCGATTAGAGTCTAGGCTCTGAAGAAAATATGTTTACACTTTCACATTAAATTTGTTGATCCCAATAACTTCTGAACACTGCAAATTAGAAAGGCCAGGCAGAGAAGAATCCTGCATTGGGCAAAAAGAATGGATCTAGAAGCAATGAAAGCATGACATTACAGAAACACAGTTTGCATTTATAGACTAGGTTAATTCTGCTATTCATTGAGTAGCTTTTTTCTCTTATTTCCTGGATTTTAGGGAATACGGCAGGGTAGTAATACTAATTTGAGTCAAGCTCAGAAAGCTTAATGAAATCCACCAATATGAAAAGCTTTCAAACCCTAATCTGCAGATGAGGTTGAAAAACTTCAACTTTGTGATACAAATCACAATGTACCTAGAAGCTCAGGAATATAAACTCTGATCTTCTCTAACTTCATCTAGCAGCTTAATTGTGTGATCAATCTTCAAAAATTTCTTTAGTCCAGCAATTCAAATATTGAAAAGATATTAGCAAGTACCTGTCATACAACATCTCAGAACTAACACACTACCACTTCTCACTACAGACAGTGGCTGGATCACAAACCTTTATTTATTTGGGGATTTTGTTGTGATATGTGTATTAGGAAAGAGGCGATACTATCACAGTTAAGGCACTAAATCAAGATAACCACTTATAGCATAATCATGTTTCCAAGCAAATTTAGTGTACAAACACCAAAAAGGACTAAGTAAATAATCATTAGTACATTTTTTAATCAAAAGCCAACTGTTCACAGAGGTCACAGTGGCCTCCTCCCATCCATTCTTCCCCAATGAACTCCTTCATTAACAACTATTTATTAAGAAGGTGAACACTTCTATTTCCCATTTAAATTCAGCATGCAGCACAGTACTAGAGAGAAGGTGGATGCTTGTTTTCAAAGGAGACGTGACCTTTCACTAAGGTAAAGCACATGCAACAGATTTAATTTCGTTTTAGTTTACTTATAAATCATACTATGTCTTAGGCTTATAAGGCAGCATTTGTCAATGGAAAGCAGTTCCAATCCAAGTAACAGAATGTCTGAACTAAATGCTTAGATTGTCTCAAAAAACCTCTGCAACGATATACCTTAAAATAAAACCCACACACCTTTCTGCAACTGAAGAAAAATACACATACACACAGTTAAGTATGACTGCTTGAATAGAAAAGGTAGAAAAATTAAATAGTATGGTTGGATTTCATTACAAATCTCATGGCCAGATAGAAGAAAATTCTAGTTTCCGGACTACAGGAATCATATTCTAAGTGATTAGGTATACTCAAACAACAAAGTACAATGTGCATGTGGAAGCTTTTTTTACTATTAAGACGGAGCAAATACCACTTCATGGGGTTGTCATGACCCACATGAAGGACTGAGCACTTAGCCTTGTTGGATGTCATGCGACTGGACGTGGCCCACTGATCTAGCCTGTGCAGATCCCTCTACAGAACCTACAGATTAGCAGTCCCACTTAAGTTGGTATCACCTGTGAACTCACTGAGGGTGCACTTGATCCCCTCATTCACATCACTGATAAAAATGTTAAAACTGGTCCCAATACTGAGCCCTAGGGAACACCTCTGGTGACCAGCTGCCAACCGGACTGAATTCCATTCACTATGACAGTTTGAGCCCAGCCACCCAGCCAGTTCTTCACCCTCAGATCTGTACACCTGCCAAAGCCACGAGCAGTTTCTCCAGGAGAACAAAACAGTCAAATCCATCCACAAGCTATAGAAGAACCAAATTAAAGAGATGCCTAGCACACACAATTAGTTAAGATACTGGGAAAAGTGCCATCTAGGTTTTCAAATTTAACAAGATATATTAACATATGTGATTAACAGACTACAGTTACAGCACGGAGACAAGAAGAGTCCTTATTTTGACCTAATCTGTTCATTCCTCTGTATCAAGCTGCAGGATCAGTTCAGACTTGTAATTCTGGATTTGTTTCCTGTCTATTAGACTCAAGGATCAGAAGAGCAGGGGAGGACACGTATCACAAAATGTTTCTAGGATTTTTTCTGCAGCAACTCTGTGATAAGACAGTCCCACAAACCAACAACGATCTACTCATACAGCTCTGTATAGGTTAGGTATCTGATGAATAGGCGAACTATAGCAAACTACCTAGAGATCTTTTCATTCCTGCAGAAGTATCCAAACAGAGTAATACTTCAGCAGTATCAAATTCTCACAGAAAGTTACATGAATGTATCACTTTTTCACATATACTAAATTAAGAGATCAGTCTGTTACAAGATAGGGACAGTAGTAACAAGGAAGTGCAGCACTGAATGTTTAAACACTGTTCCTGTCAGCTTTAAATACAAGTAATAATCTCAAACCACCATCTAGGAGTATGTTTTTTTGATGAACTCTTTAAAGGAGTAGTCAGTGACTCCTAAATCAAATGAGATCTTGCAGTAAGGAAACTAGAAAATGGATCCTAAGATAGCTTTGACAATTCACAATCATGGAAAGGTAGAAATTTTTGATGGAGTCAATAGAAATATTCTTCTACCTATTAGCACTCCACAGAAGAAACAATAGGTCATGCAGACAACACTGACAAGTACAAAAGCAAAAGCTCTCAATTTATTGTAATATTTTATTTTAATCTTCTGGTATTTTACTGACGTGGTTTAATAAGACTTTGGAAGAATTAATACCTTAATCTAGTCTTCTGTCTTTGCTCAGAAGTGCAGCACAGTGTAGCTTCCTTAAACACACAGCAGGTAATGCAACCATACTATCAATTGTGCTCATTTACCACTGCTTTTTATCAATCATTAAATAGGTAAGTAAATGTAAAACCGAAGGCAGTACCTCAGTTTCTTGCTATTTCCCATCATGTTGAGGCCAATTGCATTCCCTTTAAGAAGTCTCAAGTTTGGAGCTTTGCCTCGCCTCGCGTATGTTTTTATGGAATCACCACTGCTGCCGACAGCTCCAGGCCGACAACGAAGTGACTGTAACAAGAGAATTCACATGCATTACAATACTTACATCCAAGTTAAAAGGAAAAAATGAATTATAGAATATCTACATAAATACTACTTTGGCTTCATTTTCACACTGCGCTTGTACAGAATTTTATGTAAAAATCTATCCAAAAGCCCATTTCAACAGAAGTCCTCCTAAAAGCTCCTAGAAACTTTTGTAATACCCAATGTACAAACAAGATTACAAGATCACATCTGATTAACAATAGTTTGAGAGTTCTCCTGTATAATGTGATTTTTTTTTCCAGGAGATCAGAACTCTGTAGTGTATCAGAAGCCCTCCAATTTCTTCTCTCCAAGCAGACTATTTTGTAAATGTTGTTACATATGAAACAGCTTTATGCCTCTCAGAAGAGCAACAACATTAAAAAATATACATGGCAAAGCTAACCTGCTTCATAACTAGTACGCTGACATCAAAGTCTTATCTACCTTTTAGACACAGATATGTCACCTTTTAAATGCAGAATAACAGGAATGTCATCTTTTGGGCAAAATGAAAAGGAATAAACAGATAATATGACTTTTTTGCCATTCCAATGTGTGGTAACACCTCACAAACATAGAAGTGTCCCATACAATCATCCTCAAATTTGGATCTGCCATACAGATACAAGAAATGTAAAATAAAATCGAATCTAATTTCTCAAATCGTTTCTTTTCTATTAATGCAGTAAAATACACTCTTATTCAGTAGGATTCCTTGATAAGCAAAATAGTCATACTTTCAAAGCATTATGAAGCATCTCTGTAGTAGTAAACTATTTTGGTATACTTCAAAAAATAAACACGCACTTTGCCTATATATACATACACATGCACACAAAATTGGGAATGTGATAGTAAACATCATGGGATTTAATTATTAACATTTTCAAATTAAAATAATGTAAACCCATTAATGATAATTGTCTAAACTTAGTAGATATTCATGCTGGTATTTCCAGAATACTATACAAACCAACAAGATCTCTAGGAGTAAACAGACATTAAGGGTACCCAGATAAGCAAGTTCAGTGTTATATGTAGCTAAATCAGCACAAATTTTAATTTTCAGTACTGTGCAGAGGACTGTCCAACATAATTCTAAAAGCTTTAAAAAGACCCATTTTCACCATGAGATGAGTACTTACCTTCCTATCTTCATTGGGACTGAAGGGCCCATCACTGTCATCTATGCTGAGCAGATTTGCCTCACTAGATGATAGGTATGGAAGAGAAAGGCAGACACGTAATGCAACAGAGCATAAACAAAACATTTTGAACATAAATGGTTTTTTTCCCTCCCCTTTTTACATATAAACGCATGTGCCCAAATCATCAGAAACATTAAAGTGGGCAATAAACTTAGTTAGTCAGTGCTTAGGATATATTAAGCAAACCTCAACTTGAAGACTACATCCAACTATTTCAGGAGAAGCTCAATTAAAAGGACATTATTAACACGGGGTATTATTGAACGTTCAATACAGTTGTGGCAGTGGTACTAACATCATAAATAACTCTATATAACCCTATGCATAAATTAAATGAAGTATTTAACTATAAAATATACTACCACTTTGTTCATGAATTGAAGTATATGGTTTAAAACTGCAAAATTCAAAACGCTTTGGGAGGAGAATTTGTGTAACAAAGTATTATCACATAGCCATTACTGCCAAAACATGTCTTCCTAAAAATAGCACATTTAGTTTGACTCAAGTGTTCACTAAAATGTGTTTCTTTAGTACTCCTGTATCTGTAATCTTCAACTGCTGTAACACAGAACATAACAAAAACAAACAGAAGAACCAACAACCCACAGTACCATGAAAATGTACTCTTTTCAATAAATCTTAAGGATTTAAATTAACGACACAAGTATACATTTCATTCTGATAGCAGCTAGAATAGGCTAACATTCTTGCTTCCAGTTGAAGCAACCTGTTCAACAACATCCCTGGTAAGGTTACTTCTCTCTTGGCTGTGACGAAACAATACAACCTTTAGCCAACTTGCTATTTCATGGTTTGGGTGGTTCTTAGTTAAGATCATTCAGGCAGAAATTATGTAAGAATAGCTTCAGTCATACCACGGGGTCCCAGGCAAAGCTGTAGCTTGTCACAGCAGTGAGAAACAGTGATGGAGGGGAAGGGAGAAACATTTTTAGCTGCACGTACAATGTTCTGACTACAATGTACATAATGACTCTTTCTATAAAAGGTAACCACTCAGTACTTTCCTACCCCCTTATTTCCTGAAAACTTCTTCCATGAGCAGGATTCCCTTCATGTTAAAATGTATTTCCTCTAACCTGTGAAATACAGGTGTCCTTATATCAAATAAAGTAAAAGAAAAAAAATCTTGACTCACAGGGTGCTAACTGAAGACCCTGAAACTTCAGGAGGATAGAATGTGCACACAGCTTGTTTTGATAAAGGAAGAATGATGTGAAAGCCAACAGCTAGTGAAATGTATTTTCCTTTCATTTACAGACTGCAACAATTCTAGGTACATAATAGTAATAAGAATGGTGTAGTAGATCATTAGCCTCATTAATTTTCAATTACAGTATGTCAAAAGCATAGGAGAGATGTACTTTTGTATCGATATCCATGAACATGACAATTTTAAAATAATGTGATGCTGTTTTAACTATCTTTCAGGACAGATTATTCTTTCAAGGGAGGTTCACTGAGCTTTCTCAACCCTTCATCAGAAGACAATGGGTTTAGCAATTTCAGAAGTTCTCAGGCTCCTGAATAGATACAGTACTGCAGCTCCTGCTACTTACCTTCTGTGTAAACCTAACCAACCCACTTTGCCCCTGTGTATTATTTCCTTTTTAGCTCCAGACTGTATAAAAACCAGGACCATTTTCAATACATGCTGGTTCAATGGCTTTAGGATGCCACAATACTGCAACCATTACAGCAATGAGTGTGGGTGTGGAGAATAGAAGGTAACAGACTGAAAAAAATCCCTAAATCAGACCGAACAAGAATAACTCTTATGATGCAACTAAGATGACATGACTAGAAAAATATTTGGAATTGGATGTTTTCAAAGAACCAGTATTTTTAGATTTTAAGGAATGCAAAGTACATGCATCAGTACCAGAAAGGCTGTTTTTTCAGCAAGCAGAATACATAGCAACTGAGTAATGTCTATTTGCTCATGCATCACATGCTTACACTTGCCTGCTTAAAAGATGCAATTTATACAGACATAGGAAAAAAAAATACCACACTCTGACAGTAACATTTTAATGCTACTGAAATGAAAGCTCAGTGTTCTGCTGTGAGGAGACTATATGCCTTCACACTTTATCTCTTTTTGAATAGGGAACCACAGATCTGTATTTTTACATTAGAACAATCATTTCTAACTTATCTATACTCCTGTTAAAATTTTATGATAAACAAAATTCATGCCTTAATTCTATTTTTTCTTAAGTTTAGTAAAGTAATTTAGGTAAACAGAGTGAATTACAAACGGGACTCCAAAACCAATTTGGGTGGCCTGTGCCAGTACTCTGTTACCACCCTCACAGTGAAGAAGTGCTTCCAGATGTTCAGAGGGAACCTCCTGTGTTTCAATGTGTGTCCACTGTCCTGGCACTGGGGACCACTGAAAGGAGCTTGGTTCCATCCTCTCTGCACCCCCTCCTCAGGGATTTATATACATTGTTGAGATCCTCCCTGAGCCTCTTCTCTAGGCTGACCAGTGCCAGCTCTCTCAGCCTCTCTTCACCAGAGAGATGCTTGAGACCCTTCCTCATCTTCATGACCTTTCACTTGACTGTCTCCAGTATGTCCATGTCTCTTTTGTACAGGGGTATCCAGAACCAGACACAGCACTCTACATGTGGTCTCACGAGTGCTGAGTATAGGGGAAAGCCCACCTCCCTTGACCTGCTGGCAACACACTGCCTATTGAAGCCCAGGACACCATCAGACTTCTTTGCAGCAAGGGCACATAGCTGGCTCATGTTCAAGTTGGCGTCCACCAGGATGCCCAGGTCCTGTTCTGCCACGCTGCTTTCCAGCTGGGTGGCCCGCAGCACATCCTGGTGCCTGCGGTTGTTCCTTTTTGCACTTCTTGTTGAACTCGATGAGCTTCTTGTGAGCCCCACTCCTCCAGCCTAGACAGCAGCAGGACCTTCTGCTAGAATAGCCACTGCCCGCAGTTTTGTTTGCACAGATACAACTGATCAAGTCACGTTGCAAACAGAACTGGAATCTCTCTCTGAAAACTCTTACGTATGTAAACAAAAGGCTGGCATATTTTCCCTTATAGCACACTGTATACATCCCACAGTTTAAAATCACGTTGGTGGTAGGCAACACATTTAAGAAGTCCTGATTATCAGAGGCACAAGAGAAACAATATTATCTAACTCATGCGGGATGCCACACCATTAAAAGTAACATTAACTAAACCCACTAAACTTAATGGGAGCTCTGACCAGGAAGTTCTTCACTACTTCAAGGGATTAGATGCCTTACTAACAGGGTTAAAAAAGGCACACAAAAATATCTATATATTTTTTGAGAAAATGAATTAAAAGGAAAAAAGTATTGGAAAAAGAAAATAAACAGGAATAAAAAGAATTATCATTGCTTTTTCAGTCAGGAATACAAGGGAAGTAGTAGCTCATTCTCCTAAATAAGTTTGAAAAAAATGTATTTGTTTTAAATTAAAGAAAACGTTAGCTCAGAAAGGATACCATAGTGCAAACAAAATCCTTCCATGCATCCTACTACGTTAAGATACACATCACTTCTATCATTTGTTCTTTGATGGTCTACACAGACACACAGACTTCACTGTGTTAGACTGATAGCCTGGTCTTCCCCCCCCCCCACATAAAGGTTCCTCTCCTTCTGTGCAATTTCCAAGTGCAAAGCAAGAGAAGTCTCAAGTCACCTGCCATCATCTTGACTGATACTCTAACTAGATCAAATCTAGTAAGTCATCAGAAGTGGTACTTTATTCTTTCAGGTGGACTGAAAATTAACTGCAAGCATTTACTTCACAATAAGATACTTGCCAATTTCCACCTTGAATTTCTGTAACAACAGTTTCATACCAAATATCATCTCTAGCAGCATTTTGAAATGTATATATTATGCTGGGATGATTGTGCTATTTTTCCAAATCTTCTTCAATTTATAAAATTTCTTTATAATGAGTCCATTACTTGACACCTTACCATGATGACACACTCCAAATAAGCTAAATGGCACAGTCTTAAAATATTCTACCTGTTTCAAAAAGTGCTTTGGTAGAAAGCCATTAGCCACGTATTTTGCGTTCATCTGACTGATGAAAGACAGTCAAAGCAGGCATCCAGTATTAACCAACAGCATTGGCACAGATCTCACACGTGTAATTTAAGAATACAGCCAATCCTTTAAGTGTTGGAATGTTGTTCTTGGGCCGGTCCAAAACCAGCTTTTTGTGCGTCTGTCATTAACAGTGCAAAAAACTCTGATAAGGTCAGACACTAAAATGCCAGTGCCTCAACAACAAGCAGGAGATGCATCCAGCTTCTTCTTGCTTCAGATTTACAGCTTTTTCCACATAGATATGCAGTAAGTTAAAAGCATTGCTAGTAAATATCAGCATAGCATAATAAAAGCGGCATTAAAAGAATCCCAAGAACACATACTTATTGCATAGTATGCTCAGAATCGTGGTGGAAAGAGAACAAAGTTTTATACTGGGACAGTTGTATGAACTGAAGTTGCTACTATTTGAAATGGCTCTGTTAAGGGTGGAAGGTATTCAGAACTGTATCAATCAGAAAAGCAAAATTAAAAGTGTTCAATGTGAAGCTTATAATGCCAACAAAACACAAACAAGTGTTACCAGAAGTATACACTTGAGCAGCTTAAAATTTATAGCCATGGGGGGTGGAGGGAGTAGAGTTGCTTGAAGTTTGCTTATCGGAGTATGGATAAGCAAAAAAATGCAAGATCTTTAGTTAAAATCAATTTTCAGCTACTCTTTTATTTATACTTCCAGATAAGGCTTTGCATAATTCACAGATATAAAGAAGAACTACTGATGTGATTAATAGAATTTTGATGCTGGATATGGGAAAACTGTTTTATCACACAGAATATTTTAAAGGAATGAAAAATCATTCAGAAATACCATCTTAAAATCAGTTATCATTATATAAAACATATGTTCCATAAACAGTTTTTCAGAAGGCTTTTTTTAAAATAAGAAAACATCTTTCTCTGTATGTATCTCATTCTGTGCTCTTAAGTCAGTATCAGCTGTAGACAGATGGAAAACAGCAGTAAATGATTAGAGGAAAGAACTGGTACACTTACAAATGTGAGTTACTTATTTCTGAAGACAGGTAAAATGCAAATGTTGTTGTATGTACTACCATCACACTTAAAACATATTACTGTGCACTAGAAATGGATGTAAAATTGCTAAGGAAAAAAAATCATGTTTGATTTTATAAAACTAAAGTGTTCCTAGTGTGAGAGCCATTTAAAAATTGGTCTTAACTTTTGATGCAGTTCTGGTTTGACAAAAGTTCTTAATGTTTTAACTCACACTTCACTGAACTCACTTCTTATTTATTTATTTATTTTAAGACTACAGTACAGCCTGCTGCTGCAGCCCAAGTATCCACTTTCTTAACTCCCTTCTGCACACAGTACTTTGCAGGGTATTACCTACAACAGTGCTACTCCATGGTGGTCTCTTGAGACTATTAGAGGTCAAGCTAGAGACCCACGTAAGAATTATTTTTGTACTTAACCACGGGATTCAGTTCCTCCTTATGATGAAACTCTGGCTTTTTACACTTAGTTTTAAACTTCAAATGTCGAAAAACAACAAATAAACCTAACACGCATTCTTCACACAAGAAACTTGTTCTGTTAACAATTCATTAAATACTTTAAGAACGAGAAAGCATACAAGTAACAATAAAATGTTACAAGGACAGAGGATTTATTCTAACTACACACATTATACTTTTTGATTGTTATTATTTTTTAGGAAAAATCCAGACATATTAAGTAAAAATAAATAAATGATCAGGGAACACAAACAGCCTTAACTCTACCATTTGAGATAATCACAAAGGAGAAAAACCCTACAATTTTTTAACTTTCTGTTGGCCTACAATTTTGTAAATACCTTAATCATAACTGTGATGTACTGAAAAACAGCACCACTATAGGAAGCTGAAACTCTACTTTCCATTTCCTTAGCTTACATGTAATGCATTTCTTGTTTGTGTTCCTTAGACTTCTACAGGAGCTCTAAAGACAGTCGCGACACTTGTGAAGTGTACTGTGCTCTATGTCGTGAACCCCACATTGACAATGAAATTTACATTATAATACACTTTCTATATTGTAAAACTAGTTAAAATAATCACTACTTCCAAATAATTCTTTTAATCACTAACATTTTAAAGATATTATAATGTTTCTTATTAATAAATTACAAAAGAATATTTATTTGTAAATAGACACTTATACTTTCAATAGCCTAGATAAAAGCATCCTTACTCTTTCTCTGCATCTCCTTCACTTTCTTCTGCATGATCAAAGCTCCAATTATTTTTAAAACCTCCATCTTTCTTGGATTGTGATCTATCCAAAGCTGAAATGAGAACAAGTTAAGATAAGTCTTGATTTCAGGCTGGGTTATTAATCAACACAAACTAGAGGAGTAAACCAGATGTACATATTTTCCCCAAATATTTATTTTGTTGATGTAAACATTTAACTACCATTTGAGAAAATAAGTTCAGCAACACAGTGGCGAGTCATTTTCCTAGATAAATACAAGTAACTATCTGTCAACATCTTCATTAGTAATGCAGTAAGTTAGCACACTATTAAAATCATCAAGTGAGGTACTCAGCTGTTTTACTGGTATCTTAGCTGTTTACTGGTAACTGTAAATTTAAGGGTTCCTTTTCTGATATGAACTATATGCGACATGCACAAAGGCTCCTTATGTTTATTGTTTGAATGTCTAATTTCCAAACGTACTTAATTTTTCCATATAAAAGCAACAGTTTTCAACTACCCCAAATACAGTTTCAATATAATATGCTTTTTTTAATCCAACATCTGACTCTGACATGATTTAGATGCTAACTGAAATTTGAGGGTTAGAATCAATTAAGCAAGAACCTGAACTTCCTGAGAACAGTCACACTATATCTGATCTCCAATTTATCTACTGCGATATCCAACAGTGTGGAGATTTTCTTATAGTATGACATTAAGGTATTTGTAAGTGAAGGAGAACCAGAATATGTTAGCAGTATTCATTAAGGTTAAGTCACCTTAACCAGTGAGACTGCTTTATCCTCTCTCCAGTGAGGCTGGATTTGCTATTTTCACTATTATGGAGATCTGCGTTGATGTTATGCATTAGATACTTCCATCGCTCATGATATGTAAGAACCAGTTCAGAGCTAATCATGGTGTACAACAATTTAGACAAATCATTATTTTGCCCATTTCTCACTCACCTGCAGAGCATGGTATGCATCAAAATTGAATTTCATATATGACTTTTAACCCACAAAATGCAAATCCTGAGCATTAGCAATTTGCTTGAAGTCACAAGTACTTCTACTAACCCAAGTAAAGCTAGCACCATCTACAAACTTTTGCCACCTCACCATCACCTTTTTCTTTTTACCTGTGCATTCACTACATAGATCCTTGTGGAATTCAACTGGTTATCCCTTCTATTAAGAATCTGAACCGTTTTTGCCCTCTATCCCTCTGTTGTCAGTTGTTCACATGTAAGACTTCCATTTTATCCAGAGGAAACATACCTTCCCTAAAAGCCTTTGGCACAGGCAACAACAGAAGGAATGACCAAATTAATTCTGGTCTTCATTAACTTTCTATAAATTTGGGTCGTAGGGCCAAAGTTCACGGATGAGAAGTTCCTCAAATACCCCCGCTACCTTTTCAAAAAGGTGGTATCACACTAGCTACCTTCGCATCTAGTAGCAGAAAGACGATGCTAACCAACAAGTAACATGCTGTGGTCATCTCCTGCTTTATCCTCAAGTTCCTCTTGTAACACTTGGATAAATGCCATTTCATCATGCTGCCTTGCTCATTGTTTGCCTGACGTACTACATTTTCTTCTGCTGATGTTTCGTTTTGAGACATAACTCTACCATATTCCTTCTTAAAAAAAAATCTGGCACAAAGACCTCTGTAAGCATTGCTGAAGTGGGTTTAAACAATTCTGTTTTTTGGCTGACCTCATCTTCTCCAAAGCCTCCTTTTGAAACTTCAATGCCTACGCACCCAACAAGTACTCTAGAAATTCTTCTGCTGAGCCTGAAGAAAGACTCACCATTAGTTTATACTAATTATTATTATTTTTGACTGCCACATGGTATTTTTAAGTTTAATTCACCTGTATTGTTATTAATCTCTGTTTTCCTCATTCACACAAAAAATTAAGAAGAACAATGTTTTATTTCAGACACCTACCCATATCCTGCTGTGTAACCATGCCAACATTTTGGGGGCCTTTTGAAGTCTATTTAAATAAGCAGCATGCATTTGCTGTAAGCTTTCAATATGGTGTCTTTAAATAACTCCCAAGCTGCCTGCAAATATTTTACCCTCTGGCTGCGTCTTTTACTTCCTTTTCAAGAAGTTTAAGGGTTTCTTTAGTCTTCTCTTGCATTAAGCATTTCTATATCAGATGATTTTCCTCCAAGTTTAGAAATTCAACATCTTTACAGGATATTATGCACTTCAACATATGAACATACTGCAAAGTTTCCAACACCACCACTCACAACATTCTGCAGAACAAGTACATCCTGGAGTCACAATTTCACATGAGAGAATCAATGAAGCATACTGTCACTTCCTTTTGTGCACAAGGGTTTCCTCTTGAAGGAGAGCCAAAAGGCAGTTTTTCATCGAGACTTCTGCTATCAGTGTCCGCCATCTACCCAGCTTATAAATTTCTAACAGGTTACAGTTGGCATCACCCTGGTTAAGTAACCAGTAGTTCCCGTGCTATATTTTCCTTCACAGACATTGAATCATTATGGTTGGAAAATACCTCCAAGATCATCTGGTCCAACCATCCCCCTGCCACCAATGTCACCTACTAAACCATGTCCCTAAGCACCACGTCCAACCTTTCCTTGAACACCCCCAGGGTCGGTGACACCACTTCCCTGGGTAACCCATTCCAATGCCTGACTGCTCTTTCTGAGCAGAAATGTCTCCTCATACCCAACCTGAACCTCCCCTGGTGCAACTTGAGGCCATTCCTTCTAGTCCTAGCACTAGTTATCTGCAAGAAGAGGCTGACCCCCAGCTCCCCACACCTTCCTTTCAGGTAGTTGTAGAGAGCAATTAGGTCTCCCCTGAGCCTCCTCTTCTCCAGACCAAACAACCCCAGTTCCTCCAGCTACTCCTCACAGGACTTGTGTCCCAGTCTCTTCACCAGCTTCTCTGGACATGCTCTAGGGCCCTGATGTCCTTCTTGTAGTGAAGAGCCCAAAACTGAACACAGGATTCAAGGTGCAGCCTCACCAAAGCTGAGTCCTTGAATTCATCTGTATCCCATTTAGTTTTTTGAGCCATTTAAGTCTGATCTGACTTGAACATTGTCTGGAATATAGAGTACTTGTTTAGCCAACATTATCTGTTTTCCATTAGTCCCCTTTAGCTCCCATTTGTCATAATGTTTAATTATTTTCCTTCTAATTTCAATTAAGTTCATTCTGCCAGCTTCTAGTTCTCCCATTTTACCTGAAATATTTCTCTATGTTCCTATATACAAATAAGGCAAACACTTTTCTTATAGGATTTTTTTATGATTCTTATATTTAAATCAGACATATGCACTTAGTCTTTTATACCTGCATTCTTATTTGAGTTTTACCAGCCACAGTAGGGGACATAATTTTTGGTACTGAATGTACATTACATCAAACCATGTGCTGCTACACTTCTATCAGCCTCCCCTCACTCTTTAGGTGCCAACAGACTGACTCTATTTTCATTTTCAGAAAACCCATATCACTGAAGAGAACTCCCTCTCCTACGAAGAAACACATGTTAATCCATCTTCCCCACAACTTTTTTCTGATATTGGCTGGTTTTGTCGTCCTGCACTTGCTACAGAAGGCGCTAAGTTTTCTATCACAGGGATTGATACTACCAGCTCTTTTGTTGCATTTGCTACAAATCTTCAGTTATCTTACGAAGTTTACCATCTCTGTACCCAAAAGACAAATTGTCATGGATTCCGTCTACTGTCATAAACCCAGAAACCTGTTTGTGCACTATTCCAGTCCATCACTGTAGACCAGCTCACTTGTTTGTGGAAGAACACCCTTGGAGCCCTAGCTCTGCTCACTCAGCTCTGGATCAATTTTAACATCCTCTAGTATTCCTGGCTTTACCAAAAATATGAATCTATAAGTATATCATCATCTCAACCAGACTGCTCACCCAAGTTACTTGATCTAAATGGTCACTTGGGACCTGATTCTATATAGGATATATATATTTTTAAAGAGTTGTAAGACGTCATGTGTCAGAAATGCTGTTTCAAACTATTTTTTAAGACTCGAATTTGCAACCTGTATTTACTTGCAACCTGTTTTAGTCTTCACTAGTATACTGGCTCTGGCAGTATGCATATGAATACTACCATCTGCCAGCAAGACAGATTCATACCCAGAAGGTGAAAATATTCAAATAAGCAGACCTGGCCATAAGAGACTTAGCCAACAGAAGTCAATTACTCTCCCTTTGCCCAAGAAAGCCAGCATGTTGGAACAGATTTCACTACCAAGCAAATTGTTATTCCTCTCACTACAAGCTCCCTTTTGAGCTGGGAGATTAGGAATCCTGAGCCCCTGGAAACTAGATGGAATTTAAGTGGACATCTTATACAGATGTATAGAATGTATTTCACTGTTTGTTAAAATAATTATCATTTACATGCCATTTTTTAAATGCCAATTAAACAAAATTTCCTGGAATAGTGTACTTCAGTTTTTATTAAATCTTTTGTTTTTAACCACATCCTGAAGCCATCCTTTTAAAAATCTACATATTGCCTTTTTGGGTAAAACTTAACCAATTAACTGATTTTGGGTTACAAAGTACACCTGCAGGAAGAACAGCAGAAAGCAGATTAACCTCTCTAAGTTACTCAGTGTTGACACGGTTTTGTAAACTCCTTTAGCAGGAGTTTCCACCATTCAACAATATTGTTGAGTAATTCCTAAGCTAGAGGGGAAAAATATCCACAATGGATCTCTATGAAATAAGAGCAAAGTTGTACATTTGGAAAAAAAAAAAAAAAATCTGTCCATCAACAGTGACGTGAGGAGTGGCATATCCAGTACTTAATAAAGCGCTAGTGTCCAACAGAAGATGGCATTTTGGAAGATTTGCTTGTATGTCTTGTACTCTGTGGTGTAAGGCCAGTCATTCCATGTGAATCTGTATTACGGTTAACCAGAAGAGCATACATACCTCTAGTATTATTCTAGATATGATACCACACACATTTATTGGTTACACGAAGAACACCCTTAACTCCTTTAGGAAAGCAATTTTTTCCTATCATTAGATTGCCAGAGACCTTAATGTTTCTATTACAACACCCAGAAGCATTTACAAGTCTTTAGTCTGCTGAGATACCATGCATTTCTATGCACCACCCTGCACGTAAAAGCTAAACCAAAGGTTTGCTTTGGGACTAAGGAGTTTTTCCAGAGGACCTGAAATGTACATACTTTTTCTCCAGTTACACCGGTCTAAAAACAAAAATAATACAAGCTTTATGTTATAAATGTTTTGACCATCACAACTGCAGACAACTTCGCAGACGCCATAGCATTCACACAAAAAAAAGCAAATTAATTTAAATGCACTCAGACTCATTCCCTTCATCCACGATCATATTTAGGTAATGTATAAAGAATGCTTCTGAGCTAATCTGTTGTTCATTGGAAGTCGTCACATGTATTGATAAAAGAATACGATTATTCATAAAAATGTGACTAATTTAGAATAATTTATAGTTGTTTTTACTTTCCCTGTTGTTCCCTTACTCTTTCAGATAGGCTTCTGTGTAAACTAGCTTTTTATCTTCGAAGTTTGATAAGATCAGCTCTAATAGGTCAACTGTCTGACCACAGTGAGACCGCACTGTCATTATTTCGTAGCAGCATTGCACAAACTGGTTTACGCATCCCCTCACTTCCTGAAAGCTGGGGCTCCTTGCTCCTGCCCTGCACCCTGCATAGGCAGCCCAGGTGTTTCTTTACCAAGAGCAGGCCAAAAGAAAGGACCAATTTGGGAAAAAAAAGTATGCACACGCATGTGTCCGTGCCTGTGTGTGTGGTGGAATTATTTTTCAGGCATATCAGCTCCCACCTGCTCAACCACACTACCATTGCACAGTAGAGGTAAGGGGTTTACAGGACCAGGCTGTTTTAGGCACTGATGCCAAAAAAATCTCCATGGAACCATACCTTAGTCTGCATTTATAGCTAAACATTCAGAGATCTATTGCTTAAAAGATACTTTACCTTTCTTCTTCCTAAATTACCCAGAGATGTAAAACCAATGCAAATTCATGTCCAGTAGTGGGCAGCAATTATAAATTGATAGTGAGATATTCCACCAAGTACATAGTTGAGTGGTAAAGCTCTGATGCTATATAAAGGATACAAAGTATGGACACAACATTGTTATGTTACATATGAAGGCAACTTCTTTTCTCAGATACTTAATGAAAATAGTAATAAAAACTTTTTAGGAATGCTATTGGAACAGAAAATCAATGATGAACACAAAGAATCCACTACCAGACCGAAAAGAAAAATTACGAAGAAAAAGCATTTGTAAGAGGTACGTAGTTCAAAGATGGAAAAGCACCTGCGTGTCCTGACCAAAGACCTTTTTTCCCTCCAGAACTTCCATGTGCACTGTGCTCCTTACAGCGCAGAGTATCGTGCAGAATGATCGGAACCAACACCACAGAACTGCTTAAGCACGATCACTCACTGAACTTTTACAATTTTCTGAGAACTGATAACAACAGCTAACAAAGGAGGACAGCTTTGAAGTACATGTTTTCTTTACAACCTCTTTGATGGTTTTTCCAGTAAGACAGCAGTGGTAACCATATGACGGGCAGCCAGTGTTTCCTTGAGCCCTTCTACTGACTGTCCCAACAGAGAAGCAGAAGAGGCTGCCATTGGGATCGAAGCAGAAAACAATACAGAAGTACTTTTAAAGGGCCTCTTCAGTTACATCAGCAGCCAAAGGACTGCCAAGAAAAATGTGCACACATCGCTCAGTGACACTGGCAGCCTAGTGACAATAGTCACAGAAAAGGCCGAGGAACCCAATCCTCCTCCCCCTGCTCCCATTTCTCTGCTAAGTTCTGCCCTCCAGCCTCCCAGTACCCAGCTCCAGGAGCAGAATCTGTGGGAACACAGTACGATCCACTGTCAGGGAAGATAAAATTGATAAACGCTTAAGCCAGTGTTTGACTTCTGTGAGGACTTTGACGTGGTCTCCCACAGGGACCTTTTATCTAGATTGGAGAGAGAGACATGGACTAAGTAGTGAATGATAAGGTGAGTGGAAAACTAGCTGGATCAAATGGAAACCAGCATCATCAAAGAATGATGACAAATCCAGCTGGCTGCATCCCTAGACAATCAGTACCAGGGCCAATACTGCTCAAAGTCTTTGTTAACACTCAAGATGTTGAGATCAAGTGCAGTTGGCAAGTTCACAGACAATACTAACTTGGGGGAAGCAGCTGATACTCCGGAAGCCAGGGCTGCTGTTCAGAGAGACCTGGTAGGCTGGAGAAATGGGCTGACAATGAGCTTACAAAGTTCAACAGAAGCATCTGAGATCACAGAAGCAAGCCCTGCATTAGGAATGGAACAAGCCTGGGCAGCCGCACAGCTGGGGGCTGGCTGGCTAGGGAGCAGTGTCTCGGGAGGATCTCGGGGTTCCAACAGACAGCAAGTTAAACATGGGTCAACAGCGCAGCCCCACAGCAAGGAAGGCCAGACAGCTGACATGAAGTTCTGTCCGCAGTGAAGAGAAGCAACTCTTCCTCTCCATAGCGCACTTGTGAAAGCCTATCTAGTGTACTGCATTCAGTTTTGCACTCACCAGTGTAACAAAGACATTGAAACACTGGAGCAAGTCCAGCAGAGGGCTGTCAAGGCAGATGGGGGACTGAGGACATCATACATGGAGAGGCTGAAAGAGCAGGGCTCACTCAGGAGTAAAAACAAAAACAAACAAACAAACAAAAAAAAGGGTGGGGGGGAGGTCTTGGTTTGGGCAGGAGGTTCCAACCTACCTAATTCCGACCAGCGGCCACTCAGGTCCCAACTATGTGATCATAAGACAAAACTCAAAATAGTAATCAGTTGTGGGTACCAATGTTCTCCCAAGGAACTGCACCACCATCACAAATGCTTCCAGGATTAAGCATCTCTACCACTTTCCTTCTCTTCTCTCTCTCAGTAAGCCTGTCACCTACTCAATCTTTCCACAGAACTTAAATAACTTAAATAACATAAAAAGGCAAAAGGATCCAGCGATATAAGACCTCTGATGGTAGATGGAAAACAAACTAAAACTTTAGAAAGGAAGGAGAAAGCTTCAGTATTTTTATAGTCAGACATTTTCTCTGTATCTATCTTTCCCATTTTTTAAGAAAATTTGGAGAATAAAAGGTTAGGATAGAGCAGGGACAATTTCTAAACTGCCAACGTACTCTAAAAATGTGGAAATGTATCAAGCTAACAAGCCATTTCAAAGAGGATGACACTTGAGTAAGAATTCTAGAATGTGATTCCTGTGGCAAATCACTATGTGACATTAATCATACATGATCTCAAGTTTTGAATACTGGAAGAGTTTTAGAAGATAAGCAAAACGTGGCAGGAAACAGTACATTATGCATCTGATTTGCACACTTCTGATTTCAGACTTCGTTATGCACTGTGGGATCTATCTTCATAAAAAAGCTAAGCTTGTGCAATAGAGTATGTAGTAGCACTAAACAAACAGCCATCTATTTTTAGAAAGTGCTGAGAGGCAGTTACAGATACAGTAAGATTAACCATCTAGCCTAACTACCTGGAAATAAGGCAACCAACACTTTAAGAAGGTTTCCTGGTTTGATGCAGTAATTGGAACTTCGGCTTGAAATTAAGCGCTTTATCAATATAACTAAAAAGAAAGGGAAAAAAAATCAAGAATTTCTATTATTTACATTTCTAGAATTATCCTGAAAACCGCAAGAGTATTTTGGGCAGACGTTGTCCCCCCTGTAAAACTATAGTCCAGAAAGGTTCCATGACAAGAAAATAACTTGCAAAGATATGACAGAAGAAGAAACCCTAAAATGTAATTTAAGGAGAAAAAAGCCAGACACTTCTTTGATGCTGTCAATTGTTCAAAATCCTCCTGAAATTGACAGCAAAAAAAAAGCACACAGAAAAGAAAACAACAAAGAACCTCAATAACTTGGTCAAATGAAAAGGGCACATCTCAGAAAAATCTGAGTAAGGAAAGGATGAAAGGAGGATGAAAGAGTTATTTAAACTCTAGGCTATGAGAACAGTTTGCATTTACCTTTCTGTAGAGGCCAGAGACCTGTTGTTTTTTTTTTCCCCCCTATTCCCTGTAACACTGGCAAGCCTTCACACCCATACGAGAGAGTGGTCAGCTGGACTAGATTGCTAATATGGCTGAAAATGAGTGCAGGCTAGCTCCACCAACACATTTTCTTCCTCTAAGATGAGTTTTCTGCCAATTTAGCTCCTCCAGCCAACTTGCTGCAAAGCCAGAGAACTGTCAGTGTTGACACAAGCAAAGCTGCACCAGCCCTGGCCCTGGGAGGGGCAGCAGGACAAGCTGACAGCAGCATGGAGCTGGCAGGCCTGGCCCGGCTGCAAATCGCTGCTGCGGTGACTTGTAGGGTCACAAAGTACGGCCCAACACCTGGGGGCTTCTACTGGTTACAAAATGACCCTGCACACATACACACAGCTAAAAATCCAGTAGAGTATCTTTTTAAAAAGAAATCTGAAAACATAATCAGAGAAGTGCAACACAAGAATGGACAACAACCTCCTGCACGCACTAGATCCACTCTATGGACTTCAAGAGGACTTCAAGTCCATTTGCAGTCAGATGTTGTTAGGTCAATGGATGGAGTCAATGATCTTAAGGGTCTTTTCCAACCCATTTTACCATTCCATGGTTGAAGCTATAAGGCAAGCGAACCAGAGACCAGTTCAGCAGACATCGAGCAGCTGGTCACCCAGCAGCTCTGCGGGCTCCACTGGCTGTGTAATATAAGCTTAGATATTACATTTAAGTATCTTTATTGAATCCCATTACACAAAGTTCAAGTAAATTTGAAGAAAATATTGTAGCCTAAGTGCGCATACACACAAAGGCAACATGAACACAGTAACATGTTTGCGAATTTCTCTACTGCGTCACCACGGAAAGGCTATCTTCACACTATTTCTTTCCTTTGAGACAATATAGATTAGCAGCTGAAAGGGGGTGGTTTAAAATGGCAGAGCACTGCAACTAAAATATTACATTTACAACACAAATTTCTGTAATGGAAGTATTAAAGTTAACCAGACCTCACAACGAGTTTCAGGAACAGGGACAACTGTTAACTAAATCACAGTATGCTAAAACTCTCTTTAAAAAGGAAGAAATAAAATAATAAAAACCAAACAAAAACTACACAACTTTAACATCCCTGAAAAACTGAGTATTTTCTCAATCATTACTTTTAATGGCAGTGAAAACAAGGAAGTACTACCGATCAAGTAATTTTTAATATAACAGAATAACACACGTCAGCTTGCTAACTGCACCCAATTCTGAACTTGTTTTAAGAGCTATCACTCAAAAGACAACTGAAGCAAAACACTGGGCTTTTAAGAGACTATCCTGCAGCTGGAGATGGGCTTCTGCCATCTTCATCCGAACATGCAACCCACATTTATCTTCATCAAAAAACTATCAAGATCTAAGGAAGTGTATTCTGGGTTTCTATCAGTCCTTTCTATTCCAAGTCACTCTTCCAAAGAAGTGCAGCGCCTTCTCCATCTAGCAAGCACTGCACTAGATGACAAACAGCTTTTTGACTACATGCATGATGGAGATTTTTTTTTTTTCCTGGTATCCATCAGGTAAAGATTCAGTTACTACCAACTTGCCTTATGGCAGCATCTAGTAATCTCACCTAAAGGTTTACCATCTGACTGTGCTAAGCAAATGCAGTCATAATAATGTGGACCAGAGCAGTCCAGAAGTCCACTTTTTGAAAATTTATTCTTAATTTTAAAGGACCCTTAGGGTGCCTCTTGAGCAGTAAGCCTTGGCAGAAATGAAATTACAATGGACTGCAGTGTTTCCAAAAGAAGTGAGCCTCAGAAATTACAAAGGCAATTGCAAATATGAAACCTACCATCCACTGCATAGTTCAAATTCTCATCTAATGGGCTCTTGAATAATCTTTCTGTTAGACTACCGTATTAAATTCTGTCATCAGCAGGATATTCATATTTTGTTAAATGAGCCATAAAAATCGGACATGCCAAACAAACACAACATTATATCCTACAACTTTAATAAAAATACATCAACAGAATGAATTTTAGTACAAGAGAAAACAACTTTACTGCAGCAGACAAAAACATTCTCATGAAAATAACAAATATTTTCACAGCTGTTTCTTAGAAACATAAATTTCTAAGATTAAATAATATTAATCATGTCACACAGCACAGTGTTTTACCAGGCCAGCCAAATGTTATCCTTATTTATCATTCCCCAAAATCTCTGTGGCAAGTTTTATTTAAAAAAATAAATAAAAAATAACAATACCGGGGAGACTTTGCTTCAGCTCCAGCTTACGCGGTCTGAAAACAAAAATGGGAAAGCTTTGCACAGGGCTTCTGAATCATCACTTCAAGATTCGATCAGAGGGAGATATCCTGAATTCGACTCCTTTCACCCCGAATTATTCTTTCACAGGAGTCACTGGGACAAGCACTGAGAACTGTTTTGTTGCCTCCCGCAGCGCTTGCCCATTACCAAAACCTGCTGAAAGGCCTGCTGACCAACCTGGGAAAGAATAACCACAGCCTGCTAATTTATTTCCTCCAGTCTCCAGCCTCCACAATCAGCGAGTTCCATGCGGATCTCAACCTGTTATTTAAAATAACTGAACTTCCCTGGGCAGAGTAAAGCTGATGTTGCACAAGAGGATTTATTCTTAAGTTTAAGTTCCAGACTGCACCTTAAGCTGACTTTACAGCTCGCCAGAGACTGAAGGGGGAACGTCCTACTCCTGACACGCAGAGGCCGGCCGCCCTCCCCAAAGCAATCCATTGTCCTGCCTCTCAGGCTTACCCTTCAGCGAGCAAATTCAACAGAGGTTTGGCAGAGCGCTGATCCGGCAGGACAGTACACAGCAAATTCAACCTCTCTGGCAATAAACCGCTCCATCCCTGGGGTGATGGGCAGCGTGAGACACACCGCCAGGCTGGATGCTGGGGGAGGCCGGAGGGGACAGAGCAGCAGACCTCCCCCACCTGCGGCAGGGGGCCCTCAGAGCAGCACAGCTGCACCACGTAATGCTTTAATCAGTTTAAAACGTTCTGTTAGTCCCTATGCCTAAACCAGTTAATAATTTTAAGCCTTGCAAAGAGAACCAATAAATAGTTGGCATGCAGCTTTACATTCAAAATGGAGCTGCAGCATGATAAGATAAAAGCAGCAACGTCACAGTTCGCTGCGTTAGGAAATCCACGCACACGATTTATCGTTACCTTATTCCAGACAACGGCATCACACCACAATCATTTTACTGTTCTTTGGACAGTTTATTTTGAAGGAATTCTTTTCACATTCGGTATCTGCGAGCTGCAGACTGCTCGTGTGCATTAGCTACGAGACGCCGGCATTCTTGCTTTCACTACAATCATTTTAATAAGCAACTATCCCCATACATTATTAGAACATAATTCTTTCCATGGATTACTTAGAAAAAGTTATTCAAACAAGAGCATTGCCAAAATGTTATTTCTTTAACTCGTAGCAGACATTACACCATAAACAAAACCAAAAAGACTTCTCAAGTTATTTGCTCTTAATTATTCCTGTTAGTTACAGTACCCAAATAACCATTAGCCATTCCGGATTCTGATTTATACTACGCTGTAATTCAGAGACTGAATCCCATTTGGCACAATCCCCAGTTCTGTGCAGGGAGACACCACCATACAAGAAAATTAAGTAAGTTTGCAACACTTTTGCTACATTCTATTTAAAGTACTCAAAGACATCTCACAGCTATGTGTATGTACTAAGGAACTAAGCTCTAGTTATAGTGTTAGTAGTTTTCCAAAAAAAAGCTTCCATCCTAAATATTTGTATCACTGAATTAGGCAATGATATAATGAATAAAACCACACCATTTGATTTTAACTCACTATGTAACACCTGATTATCTTTGCCACTTTTCCTGAGGGCCAAGAAACTTCTTGGCATCAGCAGCAGAATCAAAAACATCTTTTATTTTGGATTTGTGAAGGGACAGGGCAATAGGGATTACCAGGTAATTCTTTTTGGACCATGACATCCACCAACACAGGCTGCAGAGCACCCACCCATTCAGAAAAGCACTATTTACTCCTGAGAATGTGACATTAACAAGCAACTGACTTGGCCAATCCAATGACTCCACCACAGCTTAGGATCAGCTTCACCTGAAAATATTACACATTCACTGCTGTTGAATACTGTAAGAGAAAGCTTAAGACATGCGTTTAAAAATTAAGGAAGATAAAATTACCACTGTGTTTATTTCTATGTAATGAATAAGAACATATATATATATATATATTTAACTTTAAGCAAGAACTAATAGAGAGCATCAGACAAATTTCAACCTACAAAAAGTAACTCTGCCCTACAAAAACTCCAACTTTAAACTAAACAGGCACTAACCGTGGGGCCCAGAGAAAGAAGCATTCCAACTCTGTTTTTTCCTCCAATGGAAGCGTCTTCCAGAACAACTAAGTTAGGAGTTACATTTCTGCTTCTTCCCCCAGAAGAATTTGTCCCCTCTATTTCTACAGCCTCCCCAGCTGCAGGAGCTCCATTTTTATCTTGTTTTCTCAGCTTCCTATCTTCAGCTATCCTGCACTCTTCCACTCCTCTCTGCAACACATACACACCCATGCAAGGCATACACTGACCTGTGCACGGAGTCCCCCAGCTCCTCCGGCCCCTGACTTCTCAGCCTGTGTGGGTACAAACATCACTTCACAGCAAGCTGAGCCATGCTGAGGAAACACTGAAGCCTTTGCTCGAGGGACTCTAATTATTGATTCTTCTGAATTAGTAAAGCGGGCAAATTTCACAAAGTCCCTATCTATTTACTTGTGAGGTATCTATTCATCAAACAAAAGGGTTCAAAAGTGTTAGTAGGAACAGAAGAAACAAATTGATGATGGCTAAAAAAACCACCCAAGCACCACACATTCTTATAAAGCATTCCTTAAAAGTGACAAGTTGAGTTTGGCTATTAGTCTCACTTTACAGGACCTGCTACAACACAAAGCACCTTGACATCCCTCAGTTATCTCAATTATAGACACAGTTAAAACTCTACAGAAGAGGTGAAGGCTGATACTGCGCTGAAATGTATGCACAGTCTTTCAGAAACAATAGCAATAAAAGCCAAAGGAGTTGTTTAGATCATTTCAGTAAATAATCCATTATGTGTTTTTATCTCTGTACATAAAACAAGCAGCAAAATACTAAAATATCCAAATAGGCTCATTATAGAAGTATTTGTGCAAGCAAGACATTTGCAAAATGCTGACTTATCTTTGCTAGCAAGCCATATATTGATGCTATTATTTATGTTATTACTATTATTTTTATCCTTACACTTACATCAAGAAGAGTGTAAGGATCTATTTTAGGAAGATTGCCAAGTTCCTGATTTGGGTTTGGTGTTTTTTTGCCACTAAAAGACAGCAGAATTTCCTTCCAAATCCAAGTGCCATAAAGTAACAGATGAGGCCTGCTGTACAACACAATTACTTACACCCAAAACTTCTATGTCCCACTTAGTGCAAAACTATTATAGCAGCAGCTACCAAATGATAGATGTGCTTTTAACTAAAACCCAGAAAATTGCACACAGATGCCTTCCAATTTAGAAAGCCAAGGACAAGCCTGGGCTCCTAAAATCCCATCTCATAATTAAACAGGAGATGATGTGGAAGCGGACTTGGGCACAGGCTATGTGCCACCGAATATATTACAACGTGTTTACAGAGCATTCAAAAACTAAGGTTTTTACTATCTTTCCACATGCTTTAAGAAACAGTTTCTCTTTTTATTAACATTTCATGCCATTTATTGCTTATGTTAGATTGACAAAAAACAGGGTAATATGAAGATAATTTCAATTCAATTTTTCTGAGAAACAGTTCTCAACAAGTGGGTTTAAGATCTCCCCACTCAATACCAGAAGTTAATGCCACTGTAGTGAATGAGGTGTCCTGTTCTTAAAAACGTTGGAAAGGACACTGAAACAATGGGCTGAGAAGAAAGAGACACAATGCTGTAAAAAAAATTTCAAATGGGGCTTAAGACAGGGAGACATGAGAGAGCCATTAGTCACAAATTTCTCACTTTCAGGTAGAAAACTACTCTGAAGAAAAACAGAAGAAAGGAACAGGACATATCTGGATACTGATGGGGCTGAGGGAGACCAGGGGAGTCTGGTCAACAGCATAAAGAAGTTTAGCTTCTGCTAAAGACACAGAAGAAGGTGAATGATGTTCCTTCAGTTCCAAGCAAATACTTATCTCCTCTAGGTCATCAATAAACGTGTCAGAAACAGCTTCAGAGACCATTAATACAATTAATAATTTCACTGTTAAGAGTAAAATAAATAGAAGAGGGATAGCAGGTGGAAAATTTTCAAGTATTCTATCTAAATATATACTCCACTCTGCCCTCCTAATTTGTGTTCTTCTCATCAGATTTCACAGCAAGATAAAAGCAATGAAAAAGCAGGAAAGGCTGACCACCACTTCAAATAGCAACTCTGCATCTACACAGGATCACACACAGGGCCTGTGTTTCTGTGCTGCTCCAGAATCTCTGCCTCCTTTAAGACGATACAAAAGTCCACAGCTCTTCATTTTGTGAAGACAATCCTTTATATGTGAGCTGAATGAAAAACTATACAGTCTTCTAGAGTCCTCAGACAATTGCGAAGTTTCTTCTGCTGCTGCTAATGGGTAATCCAAATAGCTTTCTCATTTGTTATTAGGAAACCTGTAGCCAAGAAAATGGAATGAAAATTGAGCAAATTCCTGTCATGACTGCACTCAAATCTCTCAGCAGCTCTGAAGGTAGGGACTGGCAACATTCCTTAGAGAGGAGGTCCTCAAACAGAAACTTCAAAATTAGTTCCCAGTATCACTACTGTAACCACCAGATTTTTTAAAGGGGAAAAAAAAAATGAAGAAAACATGAAGGAATAAAAGGTTTCTCCTTTCTTCTGGAAAATACGGGATTTGGAATACTTTATACAGTTCATCATTTCTCTTCTCCAGTCCTAAATTAAAAGCCTCTCTATATCCGTGCAATAGATAATAGGCAATATCTCCTTGCAGCTCAATAACATCTAAAGGGGCAGAATATAACAAGAGTTCCCACAATTTTTCCACGGGAGTAACAATCAATAGCATTCTCCATTCCTACAGTAAGCATTGAACATCCCCTCGTCCTAAATCTAAATGGAATTATCTGCTTTACATTTTACGGCTGACTATCAAGTAAAAAATACAAGAATTCATGCAGACAAATCTCTGTTCGCTAAATTTCTCGTCCTCCAAATCAGGAAAAAAAAATCCCATGCAACAGGGCTACTCTATTCACACAAATTTCTGCACATTCTTCCTATGGCTTTGAAACTTTACTGAGGAGGAAAGTAAATTCAGAAAACAAGGAAAAGGTTTTATGAATTCCACTTGCAAACTAGCTAAAATAACAAAAATGCAGTACTTTCCATTCTTCCAATGTTAACAGTCCCCACATCTCAAGGGAATTAAACGTGCAAGTCATGTATATTAATAGATATGATGTCTATTAACATACTAAAAACTATTACCACCCCTCCAGAAGGATAATGAATGCAGCTTTAAAGTGTCAAATATCATAGTTCTAGGAATCTTTTCCACATTTTCCATAAGACTATCTATACAACACAGCATAAAAAATGATGACACATTAGATATGTAAAACTGGCCAAAAATCTGAATGCTAGTATGAATCACACTACTGAAGAACAACATTAGCAGAAAGGCAACAGATAAATCACTCAAGGAACACCCTTCCAGAAAGACCCCTTTGTTTTTATTGGAGAATAATGAAAATATTAGAAGAAAACACTTGAACAATAGAATAATAGCCTATTTCTTTATGTTAATGTTTAATGCACTGAACGAGAAAAAAACAGCACCTTAGTGGACATTTGTAATCAAAACCAAAATTGCTATCTTATTTTGCAAGCAATTAATTTCATTCAAGTGCATTGTTTATCTCAAGTCTGACTGATAGTCAATGTAAGCGTGAAGCACCAGAATTTTCCATGCGCATATATACACACAGAGGTACATATTTAAACAGAGCAGTTTCTGTTAGATTGAGCTCAATTACAGTGACAGACATAACACGCATTTGGTACCAATTCATTTGTTTTGAGCATTAATGGCAGGGATGAACAGAAGAATTCTCAGTTCTCCCTCTTCACTCTATCAACCTTTACTCTAACACTTCTGAAAACGCCAAGCAAACAACTGTTAGTTGCTGCTTACATAGACTCCAATTGAGTCTGTGAAATATATAGACTCAGATTAGGCAGAGATTTAATTCTAGGCTCAAATTCTAATCATCACCTTGCAGTTGAGTTGCTAAATTCCCTACGCCATGCCCATTTTTTTCTGGTTTTGTCCACGTTGTACTTGTTTCACAAAACCTCGAACTCTTATGCTTGTCTGAAGTCCAACCTTTGAATGAATAATGTTTGTTCAAACATACTGTCATACATTTCCAGATTTAAAACTGCTAGATAATCCACACAGATGCCTTGTATGCCTTTTTCCTATGAAGTCAACACACCCTAATAAGAGGAAACCTCTCAGGTAACATTTGAAGCACTTCTTTTTCCTTTGCTTCAAGTCAGTACAAAGTTTACCTGTTCTTACTAGACCTGTTACAGTATCATCATCCCATTTGGACTTGGTCCACCCTTGTAAATTTTCATCACCACTGTCCATGTTAGGTTTTCGTCACAGAAGATTCCTAACACATACATGCGAGCATGCTTGCACACTCTTAGGGTTTGCATCCCATCTCATCATTAGTCCTAAAATTAACATGTCCCCGAATAAAGAGGAAACACAAACCCGACTGATTACTCTGCCCATCAGCCATGGAATACTGAAACTTCCAAGGGGGATGCTATCCAGTGTCATGTTGATACTGCTGTTGAAACGGGATCTCAAAAATAAAAAATGGGGGTGCTGCACATGAAACTTATCTATTGTTAGCCACCTGTCTAACCAGCATGCAGACAAGGTGCACAGAGAAGACAGTGACTAAACACCATCCTGGCACTCCAAGCAGTACAAGCAAACCTCACTGTATTCTGTAGAGAAAGTTCAGGAAAAAAAATGGGTGTCCACAATGGAGAGTCCTCCTTTCACCACCAAACACCTTAAAGGTAGAAGGAAGGTAACGTGACAGCAATTATTAACCAGAAGGCATTTCTGAACATCAGTACTTCAGATTAGTTATTCAAAGCAGCAAATAGTATTTTGTTCACTATTATGCACTATTTCTGCTCCAGAACATCTAGTAACAAGAAACAAAACTCAACATCCCGCAGGAAGATCTGCAAGAGGTAGTACCTATAGTATACAGATCATACAAAATCACCATTGCTAAGCTTACACCTGACTTGAAAAACTCCACTCACGAAGAACAAATTAATGTATTTTTTTCCTATCATTGTGATAAGAATTTAGCACCTATGGGCCCATGTTAACACGGTATGTGGTTATAGCAATTTTGCAAGACTACAATAGATGATTTTTTCACGGGTTAAACTGCAAAGAATCAACAGTTAAATACATTCGAAATTCAGTGTACTTTCTGTATTATAATTAAGAGGTTTACAGAGAAAAAAAATACACTGCAAGAAAAATACTCAAGGCTTTATAAATGCTAAAGGTTCCTTTTAGTTACAGCTGATAGATTCATCATCTAATTCTACAAATTACAGCCAAATGTAAGCACCAAACGCCCCCCCCCTCCCCAAATGAACCTCAGTGCCAAGCCTTCAAAGTAGCATTTTAGAAGCAGCCCGGCCTCATTTCACGGTGAGGGGTGAAAGGTAGGGCCTAGGCCGGGGCCTGGGCGCCGAGCAAGGGCAGGACGAGCCCCGCTTCCCCCTCGCCCTGCGGCTGCCAGCCCAGCGCCCCTGGGCGCGGAGCCCCCCCCCGCGCTGCGCCAAGCCCCGGCTGCTCTGGGCGCTCTGCCCCTGCGAACAAAACACGGCGCTGCCCCGGCCTCGGGAAATGAAAGAAAAGGAGAAAAAGCACAAGGGATCGGCTCGCCCTCGCTAAGCCCTCCCTCCGAAGCAGGTCTCTTTTCACCAAATGGAGCCAGCCCTGGCGGCACCCTCCCTTCCCCCACGCCACCGGGGCACCTCTCATTGTCGTCGGCCCCCAACGGGGACCCGATGCACGCACAGCCACACACGCACCCGCCTGCCCCCGGCCCCCAGCCCGCTCCGCGCCCCTCGCCGCTCGCCAGAAGCGCAACGCGGGCCGCGTTTCCCCCCGGGGGAGCCGTGCACGCACCTTCCAGAAACAAGCTGTCTCTGCAGCCGCCGCCGCCGCCGCCACCGGCCATCTTCCCGCTGCCGAGCCTCGCTGCCTCACTCCATCGCCCAGCGAGGCGGCGGGGCCTGGCCCTTCCCCCGGCCTGCGCGCTCCGCCGCCCACCCCCACTGCGGAAGGCTGCCCGACCCGCAGCGCCGGCAGCGGCAGCAGCAGCAGCGCCGAGGCCCGGCCCTCTCCGCTCCCTCTCCCGCTCCCCGTCGGCCCGGGCCCCGCTGCCTTCCGGCCCCCGCGCAGCGGCAGCAGCGGCAGCAGCCGGCGGCGGCAGCGCGCCCGCCCCGCTCCGCCCGCCCCCTGGCCGCCCGCCGCAGCCCCCCGCGCGGTCGCCGGCCGGGCCTGGCCCTGCGGCCGCCGCCGGAGCCCGCTGGGGGAGACGGGCCCGGCCGGGGCTCCGCCGGAGCCGCCTCCGAGCCGAGGGGGAGGCAGAGGGAAGGCTGCGCTCGCTGCCGCCCCTCTCTCTCCCCCATGAACGGGGCCTCGGCGGCGCTGCCCTGCCGGGCGCCCCCCCGGCTCCCCCGGGCCGGGCTCGGGCCCCCAGACGCTAAAATGGCCGCAGCGGCGCTGCGCCCTGCACGGCCGGGGCTCGGCCGCTCCCCCCTCGCTCGGGGCTGGAGGTGAGGAGGCGGCCGGGGCCGCGCACAATGAATGAACTCGGCGGCGGGGCCGGACGGGGCCCGCGGCTCTGCCCCTCGCGGGAGGCCGCCGAGGGCCGAGCAAGGCTGGCGAGTCCTCGCCTTACGTGCGGCCCGAGAGGGGTGTCTGCAAGCGCACGACGCGGATCCCGCAAACAAAACACGGCGCTGCCAAGGCGACTGCACAGAAACTGCAAGTCATGGCCTCCACTGTGTGTCATTTTTAAAAGAAAAAAAAAAAATAAAAGAAACAACTCCTTCGTCTAGCAAGCAGGGTTTTGTATTTTAAATGGCCTGCCCGTGAAGCCAAAGCACCAAAACATCTTTTAAAAACCGGAGGGTAAATTCTGACAGTCAGGAATTGGCAAAGCTAGAGATGGCTTTCTTGGACAGATGCCTTCATCTGACACTAGTAATGCTACTTTAATCGTAGAAATGAAGAATTCATGTCTGATTTAAAGTACCTAGTTTTAAAATGACTTCTCTCTGAAAAGCAAGCTCCCAAAACTAAGAAAACTCAAGACTTCACACACTTAAGTCCTAAAATAGGTTAATTTCAAGTATATGATGCGTATGAAGACTAAAAGCTAGATACAGGAAAACTCTGCAAGTTTCCTAAATTCATTAATTTAATTCCCAGATTTACTGACACCAACCACATTCAAAAGCCAGTATGTTTACAAACACTTAAGAGAGAGAGTGCTTAGTTTGCACACCAGCAAGAGGTGCAGAAAAGGAAGACACAAAAGATGTCAGTGCTCCCCCAGCGCTATATAGCATCACCAGAGCTAATGAGCAATTAGAAAAAAGCTCCAAAAGCTGGATCAGTGCTGCCTAACTTACACTTCTCTGTAGAAAAAGAAAGACTTTTTCTGAAGGAGGAATCACAAAATATTCTCCTTTCATTAGTAATAAAATTAAACAGGAATCAATTAGGAAAATTCAGTGCAAGCTAATTATGCAGAAACCAGAAGACCATATGTGCTTAATAGAAACCTAACATTAAAAGACCAAAAAGAAAAAAAGAGAGAAACAACAGAAGAAAGGAAATTTAGAATCTAATTTTATAAAAATACCCTATCATGTCTCAAAAGGGTATCGTCTGGACAGAGGGTTGGTTTATGGTGGAGTCACAACATTAAGTCTGCAAAAACAATTCCTATTTTCAGCTGAGACAGAAAGGTTCAGGTCTACCTAATTCTTCACAGATTTTTAAAAGCTAGGGATTCTGATTTATTGGAATAAATGTATAATGAAGTTTTGTGCTTTTGTTGGTCAAGTTATGGTACCAAATGCAGCTTCATAGTTTTGTATTTAGTGAGCTCAAGCACAGTATAGATAAAACACCTTAAAAAGTATAAATAGCAACGGAAGAAGTTACAAATACTCATCTGTGTGCAGCCTTCATTTTAGACTTTTTTGATTGATAACATCTACTTAATTATTATTTTTTTTAATGGAGAAGAGCTGCCCCCAAATTATATCTCACCACTATGTTTTTGTTTTTTTTCCCATTATTTTAAAACTGTTGAAGGATGCAAATGGCTAGTATGTAGTGAAATCTTTTTTCATAAAGCTTTTATTCATAGTCCACTCTCAGCCTTATAAGTTTGTTTTTGTTTGTTTGTTTGTTTGCTAAGTATTTGTGAAGGAGTCCAATACTGCTGAGTCAAGTCTCTTCAGCATCCTCCTAGCTTTGCTTAAAACCAGAGGATTTTGTCCACGTATAAGACATAAATTTATCATTATTGATAAAATTAGCATTCCTATCCCTGCTGGACAAAATCATATAGAATTTACTGCATTTTCTTTCTCTTCTAAGTCCAAATGCTAATTGTCTTCACTCAGGAAGAACCCAGGAATAAAATACAGCAGTTTGTTACTTCCTGGCCTTTAGCAGCCACTAGAAGTTGACCACTTCCATTACGGGTAGGTGTGGTTTGATGACAATCCCAGGACCCAATCAAGATCCTAAATTTACAAACATATATTGCTCTATTGTCACAGCACTGTATAGAGTGAAAAGCTTACTTACTTAATTAGGTGATTATCAGTTTTTACTTCACCTTAACAAATTCCACTTTTCCTTCTCTTCCCACAAAGAAAAGCCTGTTGTTAATAAATATTTAGATTATTTAGATGAATTAGATGATTTAGTACTGAAGTGACAAATATGTCTTTTTTCTTTGTATTTCTGATGCCTTCCAATTATTTCTTTTCTTTCTGTGTTTTTCAGGTTAGCCAACAAAATGGGTGACTACTGCATAGAAACTGTTTCCTTACTTAAGGAATAAAATAGAATTGGGATTACAATTTCACACCTTCTGTAGTTGTGGCATTATACATTACTATTTTTTTTTTTTTACTGCTACATGAATCACAGGGAATTTATTGGTACCTTGAATCAAACCTTTTGTAATTTACAACCCATGAACCCGTTCTACAGACTACAATCTGACTTAACAGTAACATCTTTTAGAAAATAATTATTATGGACTGAATTATTTGTCATTGTTTTCCACTGCTGTTCTTAGAACTATTCCTTGAATGTATTACAAATGCACAATCTATGCTATTTTAAAAATAAAAGCTTTTCTTTTGTCCTTTTAACCTGATGCCTGTTTCTCCTCTGCATTTTTAAAGCAAAATCAAATATATTTTTTGTGCTTACTTTGTCTTGTTCTTGCTGTTAAATTTACTGTTTCACGTTTAGTTTTTGTTGTTGGATTTTTTTGGTCTTGCCTTTTTTTTTTTTTTAAACCAGGTATTATTTCAGGACAGCTTGCATACCATAGTAAACTCTTCCAGAATATTCCCAAATGGAATAATACCACTTGTCTATATGCTAGGATTTACAACAATGCATCCATATTTGAAATATTTTTGTTAAATTTTTGTGTCCAAAGATAGTTTGCTGAGTAAATAGTAAACAAGTATAGACTGCTAAACATCATCAGGACTTAGACTAAAACATTCTTTTAATTCTTTCCTTGAAGGAGCCAAAGGAAAGTTTTTAAATCTGACTTGCCTACCTCAAAACACGACATCGTGTTGTTGAATAACCATAACGAACAAGAATCTATTAAACTTTCTGTTACTGTCATAAACATTTTGAAAATAAAAATCCTGTTATTCATTGCTGTGGTTGCTGCTTAAATGTCTGCTGCACTGTTTTAGTCATTACTACATTACCAAAGAGAAACAGTTTTGCCTTAAATCTGTAAGTTCTCTTGTTGGACAACGAGATCAAGCGACTGTATTGGACTAAAAAGCCATGACTCATTAAGCATCAAAGTGAGAGCTGTAGACCTGAAAGACTGATGGAGAGAAATGTACAACATCATTAGCCACAACACAGCATCAGAGAGTACTTTAGGAAGTAGTATTTCTTTCTGTAGGGTCTGGGCTCTGAAAGGCCCTTTTTTCTGGAAAAAAAGAAGAAAATAGAACTTGGTGCACAGCCCAGAACCACTGGAACAGAGACCAGGAAACAGTACCTCTCCTAAGTATAAGAATTATAATAGTAATCATGAAAAGAAATTTATAAAAGAGAATGATGTAAAACTCATACGTGGAGTCATACAAAAGAAGAAATGATCATTTATAACTCAAATGTAAAACATCCTATCTGAAAATGTGGAATAATTTTCTATATTCTAATTTATTCCTTAGTAATTACATAGTGTAATTATTTTATTGCACATTTTCAGGCAAGGATTGATCGTTGACCAAGCAAAAGAAGCTTTAGAAGATCGTTAAGAAACAAGACTGTTGGTAATAGTTTTGTAAATGTTAAAAAAGGAACACATAAAAGGCTGAACAAAATTTAACAGTTCTGAGACATTTAGAATATGTTTTCTTATATATTCAAAATGTTCAAAAATAAAAGATACCTCAGTATATTTTGACTCACTTTATCATATTTGCTAAGTTTCCTTAAGTAACTCCACTGTTAACCTGAAATAATATTTCCCCCTTCTCCGGCATTTTTATTGTGATATTCTAATGGCAATGTTTTTGCATACAAACTGATCAAATATATTTATTGGTTACAACCCAAACTTTATCAGTAGGCAACATTATAAGTCTGTTCTTGTCTGTCTTTGAGCAGAACTCTTTCATGATTTTACTACAAGAACAGAAGTTCTAACTGATTTAAAGGAAGCAAAATATAAAACATTGCATTTGTCAACATAAGTAGTATGGCATAACCACAATAGCCTTTCATCTGAGAACAAAAAGAAGATAATGAATGCATCCACAGCATGAAATATTAAAATCAAAGACTATGTAATCAGGGAAACAAAATTATAGAAAAATTTACCATAATAAAAATAAAAGCTCAGACTCAAACTGTTACTGAAGACACTTCAGGCATGCAAAAATATCCCACATACAAAACATATTATGCATATATGCACAGTGTCAGATCCTGTCTCCTGCTTTTCAAATCAATGCATAATATGCCTATGTCAACTTGGAATGTCTTTTTAAACATATTTAATAAATATTTAAACTCGGTTCATATTAAGTTACACAGAAGTCACTCTCACAATCACACATGGAAAGAAGAGTTCTTAATTGCCAGATAGAAAACAGAGCTTGTAGATGCTCTATTTTCGTAATGGTCTCACACCCATCAGGAAAGGAAACTGATTTGTAGCTGAAATCCTTGGAGATGCTTTGTAAATAATCATTAGCCTCCAAATCTTCATGCCAGTAGAACTATCCAATTTAAACCAATGTGTATAATAAACAGAAAACATCTAATCAAAATTGTTTGAGCAAGGTCACGCATTTTGGAGTAGGATCACCTTTCCTCTGCCTATCTGTTTCATAAGATACCTACTTGTATAAAGCTTAAAGGAAAATTACTTTTCAGAGCAATTAAGGCAATCTTTCAGTACAGGTTTTATGTAGGTAATTTCTGTATGTATCTGAATTACATTTCTAAAAATAAACTACATCCAGGACACATAGACCATCAAATATTAGCCTGTATACATACAAGCAGAAATACATACTGAAGTATGTGTTTGAGCGTGTAGGTATGAGTTTGTTTCTTACAGATTTCCCTCTAATCAGAAGAACCTCTAAAATCTGCTTCTCAGGTAAAAAAGGGAGAAGAGACTGGACTATGATGATGAATGTGCTTTTGTCTGCCTACTTCACTGGTTAAGTATAGTAGTGAGCTCATTCTCATCGCTGAAGTAGAACCAGTAAAAGCACATGTAAGAATAACCATACTGCAAAGAATAGAATCCACACAATAAGGATTTGAAAGATGTAAAGGGATCATTTAGTTTGTCCTCCTACATAGAGTCAAGTTGTAAAGACTTACAATGTCACCAGTATGTGCCCTTACAAATCAGTTTAAAATGGATCTTCAGTCTCCACAGATGGCATATCAGAACATTTTTCCTAGTATTAACCTAAATTATCTTTTCTACAGATAAGTTTCTTCTTCTACCTCAATTAGAGGTCACTGTGCTCTTCTGAACAACTTTTATATACTGAGAGACTGCTGTTATGTTTTTCAGTCTTTTCTACAATTCCTTCAGCCTTCCTTCACTTATTATTTTAATCTTCTCCCTGGAGTCCCTTTAACTTGCCTGCATTTTAAAGTGGGGCATTCAAAACAGGATGCAGCACTAATGTAGGTCTCTCTAAAGTCAAGTAAAGCAGAATGATTGTCTTCTGCTTCTGACATACAACAATTCCTTTTAATACATCCTAAAATACTTTGCAACAAAATTACAGTTAAATCGTGGTCAATTTGTAATCCAATATAACTCCCCAGCCCTTTTCTGTACTGTTGTTCCCTGGCTAGTTTGGATTAGTTCGTCTGCTTTCTCCTTCTGAAATCTATGATTTTGTACTTGCCACCACTACGTATTATCTTGCTGGTTTTAGATAATTTTCTTCATCTATCCATATCACCTTAAACTCAATCCTGTTATGGCAGGGGCTTGCAATACCTGCAGTCTGGCAGTGAAAATACGAGCAGAATTATGACTAGGACAAGCCTGCTTAGAATCAAATGCCACTCTCAGACCCACTGAAACACTAACAATGCCTTTTTTCAACCTGTTTCTTGTCAATTTTAAGACGTCACACAGGACAATGACTGAAGTCTTACTACAATCAGTATCACCTGCATTCTCTCCCTAATAAACCCATATGCCAACTACCCCACTGAAGATGGATAGAACTGTAGTTTGACATCAGAGCTTTCCAGTTATTCCTAGGAACAGGAGATTGGAATATGCAGAGATATGTAAGAAGACCTTGGTATCAGTGTACTTGAAACTCTTGCACTTCTTAGTGTTTTTCATCTTAGCCACACAAGGAGGGATGTCATTCTGGGACATTGTTTCCTCTGACAGAAGGTTGTGGATGTCCATTGCTTGAAGATGTTGCGTACATTCTTTATTGTAAGTACATCCTAGTAACATAGGCTCCCACAGCTCAATCTGTTACACATACAGTAGTTGTCAAATGATAGGATGTGCGTTTGGAAGGCTCAGGGCAAGATGAAATTTTCTCCAGAGTTGTGTGGAACTAGGCCCTGTATAATCACCGTGAAATCAGAGGTAAGACATCACCATGGAGTAGAGTCTCCGCTCTGGTGAAAAGTGTAGACAACTTTAATTGCAGTAAGCAACATGGGCCCTGAGACAGGGGAGCTTAAACAAACTGCAGTTGTCTCATGTGCTCACAGTTGTATTATACAAAGACATCTCAGTGAGATGGGATGTGCTAACTCAGTGAGTTTTGCAGTGTTTGTTAGCAAGCAGTCAGTTTATTAAGTAGCACATCACATGCTTTTTTTTTTTTTTTTTTTTAAAGTCTTTGAAGAGTCTCCCAGTCTTTACGCTCTTTGATAAGTGACAGTGTCTGTCATTACGTATCCATCCTTGATTGATTCATTCCAGGCACCTGTCATCCTTATTGCATTAGCTGCATGTATAAAGATGAATGAATCCAGTTGTCACTCGTGTATTGTTCATAATGGGCACCAACAGGTTACATTATTCAAGCAGTTACAAGAGGCTGCTAAAAGCAGGAGGCTAAGAGGTTGGGACACACTGGGGGCATGGAATGGCTGCTTCCATTCTGAATCCATCAATGGAGCCCCCTTGATATGACACACCCACATGACATAAACATGTCACTAGTATTGCTGTTGGTTTTTGTCAAAAGCTACGGAAATGTTAACTGTGATGGGCATAAGTGGTGTGTGATTTGCCTCTTTTGATTGGGGAAGGAGGGAAATTAGACTGGTTTTAGTGTCCCACTAATTTTTCCTGTTAAAACTTCATGAAAATTACTCTGGTAGTTACTCATCTTCTCTGGGAGCATGAGGTCCACAGAAGTAGATAAGTAGACTGTGAACATGTAAGCATATTACTCAGTCAATTTAGCATTCAGAATGTTCATGGAATATTGTGAAGATATTTCTTTTTTGAGAGAACTCTACCATGTGTTATTAAGATTACTTAATATATGGAATTGTGTAAGATTCTGTAAAAGGCACCAAGATCACCAGCACTGTTCTCTTTATTTTTAAAGAAAATACAGATGCAGACTACAGTTTTTCAGCAGTTTGAAGATGTATGTACTTTGACTGAGGATTTACGGTTGCTAAAACAACGTGAAATTTTAGCCAACTGTTTAAATTACAGTTACCATATGAGGCCATTTAAAGTGGAGCATACCTACTATTAACATCTGTCCTATTTGCTGCCTTGTAGTATAGATGCCGAATGTATTGTTTTTCAGCACTGAAAAGTTTTAAAGTGCTGTATCAGTTTTCATCATAAAAATTCCATTCTCTGCACCACCCATAAGGATGAATGAAGACTGAAATCATTCTGTGGAAAATTCAGCAAATGAAACATAAGCTTCTTAAGAATAACTAATATAATTTAAAGAAAATTAAATCATATTCATTACCCCTAAGTAGCTTTCCAAGGGGAAAATCATCAAATGACACTTAGAAAAGTATTGGGAAGAAATTCAATGCTATAGAATGTTTCCTTTCTTACTGTGTGAAACTTCATTGGTCTCATACAGTTGAGGATTTGAAGAGGTCTTAGGAGAATATATATGCTATATATATATATATTAACAGATATTAAGATGACTTTATGGTTAATAACTTGTGCGATCTGATTAATATATTTATAATTTGGGGATATATGTTTTGAATTCTATTAGCGTCCTCACCATGTAATTGCAACCCACCTGCTTCAACCCACCCCAAATGGACTCACCTTGTTTTCAGACTCTCTTTATCCATTCCTGTCTCAGTTCTCCCGGTGGTTCCTGCACTAAAAGCAATCCTTCAACTTCTGTCATTGCTCAAGTTCTTCTCTTCCCTCAGTCTTCCCTAATGTCTTTTTATTCAGTTTCTGTTTTCAGCTTCTTTCCTCCTACCAAAATCAGTACCGAAATCCCTCCCATGCTTCCAACAGAGAATTCTCCAACCCTTTCCCTCCACAATTGCTACCCCATTCCTGCCTTTTGTTATGACTCCCTCCCACTGCTGGTTCCTCTATATTAGCTTTTATTGAATAAGGCTCATGGATACTAACTGAGGATAGCAATAGCTGAATTTTAGCTAGATGAATAAAAAGAAAATCTAGTTGCTATTTGTTGAGCATATTTTCTTCAGTACTGTAATTCAGTTTGGTAATGAAACAATCTCCCCTTTTTCTATTAGCTAACACAAGTAATTTTGTTTTTAAACGTGTTGCACGCAGACATGTAAGACTGGAACAGGAATCCAACAAATTTCATATTCAGTGCAAAGAACCTCAACAAAAACATAATTAATGCAACACAATGTTTGAGATTTTAAGCCAACAAAAGCCAGACCATTTAGAGCTAAGGTTCCCATAGCAACCTTACTCTATCTCCTCCTGTGTCTGTGTGATAGGGTCTTTTTTTACATGACCACATATTGCTAGAGAATGTGCTGTATTATGCCATAAATAGAACATCAGTTTAATAGGTAAGTGAACTACACAAGGACTTAGAAAATTGTCTACATATCTTCAAAGGAAATTAAATCAGTGTGGCTTGCAGAGGTACTGTACGTATATAAACACTAGCAGAAATTTTCATGTAAGCTTCGACACAATGTTTCAACATCATTAATATAAATGATGCCTGCAAATGGCATAACTATAAACATGCCAAAAATTCAATTATCTATTTCCCTGTATATAGATAAAATAAAGTCAAAGAATTTTTTGGTATTCCTTAAAAAAATGCCTTTCTATACATGGAGACCCTTCAATTTTAAGGGATTATATTTTAGAGTAGGCAACTACCTAAAAGCATATAGGAACTCAAACGAAGCAGTCAAACTTCAGGGCCACGTTAACATCGAATCTGCACTTCACATTCTCCAGCTGTGACATTTTGAGGCAAAGTTGTCTGAGAGAACCTAAGAATATCTTGTTACAGGCAAAGTATAAGGCACCCAAATAAGTTTTGATCTACATGTATACCTCTGGATGCTGTTTTAGGCACTGCAGGTCAAAACAAATGGAACTCCAAGTTTCTACCAGATCCAGAGCAAGGCAGGGAAGTTGAGATCCCTTGTAAATTACCTGTAATCTTGAAGTATGTTTTTGGAATTGGAAATGTTTTGTATGACACAGATACAAAACTCTGCAAAACAGACAGCAATCCCTTAGTTTGGAAAGGATTTCAAAACAATAATAACGCAATGAAGATAACCAAGAAATATAATTGAAATACTCCTGACACAAATGAAAGAAGCATCATCTATTTCCTCAGCTGGGCTCTAACACAGATTTTCCGTATTCAGTTTCTTTGTAAACAAGCTTAAAGACCTGGTCAACGCTCTGACTGTTGTTAGCATCCAGGCAGGTGGATACTCTCAGCATTCAACCACCATTAGCTCTGAAGAAATCTGACACTCAGCAATGAGATGACCGGCAAATCCCTGAAGTATCTCCTTTCTCATAATAATATATGAACAATAACGGACAATGTGTCCAAATAGAAGTGGGTAGCAGCCTGAAATATTGAATAGTTCCCCAGAGAAATAATAACGAGGAACTATTCAACTAATATCCTTTTTCTGGCTCAAAAGGACATTACAAAGCAGTAATCATATTGTGCTAGGCTGGATTTAACTTTGTTGGAACTAGAACATTTAATTGTAAGCCTCCACTTTAGATAGTAAAAGGTCGTTTTCACCCAAATGAAAAAGCAAATGCCTGGGATCTTAAAGGTCTTCACAAAGACCTTTCATTTAGATAGATATTTCAGTAGGCACAACAGTGAAGTAGCTCTGTCCGAACACACAGAAACAACAAATTAAAAAAAAAAAGAAAAACATAATGAAGGAAAAAAATAAAAGCTTTAAAGTTTAAAGAATATAAGTGTGTGACCCCTGAAGTCAAGAGTACAAGGCAAAGTGCAGGCTGAAGTGGTTTTTCATACTATGAACAGGGGAACTAAGTTATCTAAATCTTCTTGTACCCAAGTAAGTAGAGCCTTGCAAATTCTTTTAACAGAGCAACAATAAGGATATTTGACCTCCTTACCCATTTGTCCTCTTGGCTGAAAAAGTCCACAACATTCCCTATAACAGGTCAATACACCTTTAACCTGTACACTACAAAGTTCACAGCTAACAGCACATAATTTTGGCACCTGAGACAGGAGTAACTGCAGCTCCTCGCTCCCAGGAGGGCACAGCCTGGGTGTGGGGCACACCACATGCTCCAGCTCACGACAGCCTCAGACAGACCCTCAACAGCTCTCTGGTGAGGGCTAATTTCACCTACAGGTAACAGTGTTATTCCTTTGCTGTTTTTTAGCCTGTGAGTGTTTAAATTTTCTTCACACACAACTACTTACGGGCTAGCAGCAGCTGCCTGGAGAAAGCAGGATCCGAAAGGGGCCAGGAGAACATCTTCCCTGCATTCCTGAGAGGAAGGAAAAGCCTCGACGTATGCGAAGAGATGAAAGCAATACCTCTGGTCCAGAAACTGCTACAGCTCTCGCTCAGCAGAGGAACCTTCTAGCAGCTTTCGGGCCTCGGCAACAGCACGGACAGAGCAGGGCACCGCAGGGATTCGGCCGTTGCCCCGGACCCGCCCAACGGCCGCCAACGGTCAGCAGCGGCGGCCGTTGGGCGGGACCGGGACCGGGCCCCGGCCACCTGCGCGCCTCAGCGCTCCCCGCGCCGCCCGCCCCGTCACGGGGCCACCTCGCTTCGTGTGGCGAGCAGAGGGGGCTTTTGTACCGCCCCCGAGACGGCTGCCTGCTGCCATGTGCCAGCCACCCCTTCCCTACCCTCACAACCCCCCCCAAAAAAAAGTGTGCGTGTGAGAAAACCCGGGGTTACAGCTAGAGTTAAACCCAGCTGTGTGCTCCTCTAAGAAAGCCATTTGCAAATCGTGTGCACACAACCATTATTTTCAGCTAGAAAGCTCACAAACATTATATATATATATATATATAATTTTTTTTTTCCCCTAGGGAATGGGTCAAGGCATTGTTACTTTACTTGAGCTGCTTGGTATGGGCTTCATAAATACCTACATTTCCACTGTTACTCATCACATAAGATATTTGAAAGTATGATGGTCATCATATATATATATATATATATATGGTACTAGTTTTGAAACACTTAGGCTAATATATAAAAGTATATTAGGATTGCAAACAACAAATTAAGTATTTCAATTTATATAAAACAGTAATAAACAAAAACTGCACCAAAGGATATCTCCACTTGCCTATAATGTGTGTTAACACGTAATAATAACTTACCACCATGGTAAGTGCAAGGGGATAACGTTACCGTTATCATCAACATTTGCCTTTCTTGGTTCACAAAGATTTTCTTGATGCTTTTATGCTTCACGTGTACTGTTTGCAGGATATGTGCAAGCCATAATGCCTTGGGAAGTGTGAGGGTACAAGATACCACAGAAACATTTTGGAACACTGCAAAGGCATTCCAATACAGAACTCTCCATTTTAAGAACTAACCACAATTTCTGACTATGATAAATGAACTTGGAAATTTGCAGTATACATTTTAGACATAAAATAGTGTGGATGCTAGAGATCCTAAACCTAGAGAAGGCTGCAGGGACACCTTGTAGTGGCCTTCCAGTATCTAAAGGGGGCCTACAGGAAAGCTGGGGAGGGACTTTACCAGGGAATGTAGGGATAGGACAAGAAGTAATGGCTTTCAACTAAAATTGGGTGTTTAGATTAGATATAGGAAGATTAGATTAGATATAAGGAAGAAATTCTTCACTCAGTAGTGAAGGTAATGAGGCATTGGAACCCGATGCTGAGAGAAGCAGTGGATGTCCCATCCCTGAAGGTGTTGAAGGCTAAGTTGGATGGGTCTTTGAGCAACCTGGTCTAGTGGGAGATCTCCCTGCCCCTGGCAGGGGGTTGGAATAAGATGATCTTTAAGGTTCCTTCCATCCCAAACCATTCTGTGATTCTATGGTCTAGCATCTGTGATTGCCTGAAGCATGGCTACTGGGAAAAGATATATTTAAATCTTTATTGGAGCTTCTGGTGCAATAATTACTGTTTACAATAATACAACTTTTAAATCTTTTTTTTTTTTTTTAATCATATGACCAAAAAAGTAATAAGCAATTACTTGTATTATTAATGACCTATCCGTGCTGCAGGATACAATTACCTGGCATCACGTGATAAATTAACACTTAGGTTACTATTTTTTGCTTTAATGAACCACCAAGAAATTTAAGAACCAGCAGTCACATGTAAGAGAGAAAAAACATTTTAGTCTTTTGCTCAATTTCAAATCAAACATTAATACAAGATGTTGAAAGTTGATAAAGGTAATTTAGGCAGGTCTCAGACAGGAGTTGTCAAATACAGAATCTCTTTCAGTTATGAAAGCAAGGAACCTAAAGTGCTGGAAAGAGTAGATAGAGCTCAAGCTGAGAAGAGAAAAATACTCTGGATGAGAATATGTAAGAGAAGTGAAGATCCAAATCAAGCTTCTAAATCCATCAGCAGGACCAGTTGGTGAATTATTTGGAAGATTGGTCAATTTACTTGGTCAATTTAACGTGAAACTAGAAAATCAGCACTTGGCCTTACTTTGTATTTTAGACAATAATACTGATAATACAGACTAACGTTTGTACAACACGTGAAGTGAGGTGCTATTAATAACAAAGTGTCCTATATACATATTATCTCAAATTACCTATCCTGAGAGATAAGAATTATTTAAATAAATGATATTATAAACATAAAATGCTGTTATAGCCACCTGGCTCATGAGAATTCAGTCTTTGAGGTATTCACATCCTCTAGTGCCTTAAAGTTCTTCTAACAAAGTCAGAAATATGATTATCCTCACTTAAAGGAACATAGGCACAAACAGTGGTATTCATCATTCTTGTCTTTAGATGACTACAGAACTAGTGTACATGTGAGCTAGGCGTCTGCCTTTCTTTTGTGTTTAATGGAGAGAAATAGGTACTTTGAAAGTGTGATTTATTTCTGATATTTTTGGATGTCTACTTGGGATGAATTGTTTCATCAAATCTGTTTCTTTCCATTCACTGTAAAGGGAATCTAGATGCCTTGCTCAGATGTAGATTTCTACAGCATAGGAGTCTCTGATTAGGTGAATCATATAAGCTGGCTATCTGAGTTCCAGAGTAGCTCTTGAATCACACAAACATCCCCAGTCTTGAGGAGGAGAGTAATGGATAAGTTTATATTTCTGTGCCACATCCAGTGTCTCAAATATTAATGGAATTTTTTTGCTCCTTTCCTCACTGATGTTTCTGTGCGGGTTCTTTTCTCCAATGCTTTTGGACCCTGATTTATGTTCAGAATATGCCTATGTGTCATGCTGTGAGTAGGCACAGTCTTTCTATGCCTGTGCTAATACAACTTCACACTGCCAGTGCTCTGAGCCAGCCATGAGTGTGCTCGCTCTGTGCACAGCCCAGGCTAATTAACTGTGCCAGACAGTAACCTTGTTAGCTCTGGCATGGTGAGACATTTACTGCACTCACACATCTCTTGGTCAGCACAGGGTGATCAGGGGTCTGTCTAAAGTACAACATGTAAACAGAGCTGCAGAAATTGTAGAACCCTTTTATTATTATTGCTATAATTTTTGCAGCTACACAATCTGCTTGTTGTTTGACATTGTAGTCAAACATTATGTATTAGATCATTATGTATTATGTATTATGTATTATGTATCATTATGTATGTATCATTATGTATTAGAGTAGGTAATAGGGTTAGTAAAATAGAAAAGAGCTAGTGATGTCTTGGAATTGGTGAATATACAGCTTCTTCTTTCTTCTGAGTGATATAGCTGAGTTAACAACTCTAACAAAAACAGTGTCCAGTCTTATAGATAGCCAAAACTTGATATTTGCTAATGTAAATAACAAGTAACTCAACAAGAGCACTTTTAAACTCGTAATTATAGTGTTTAAGATTAGAGGATGTCCTATACTGGGCAAAGGATATGATACACCTTCATTAGGGTGTAGTAAGGCTGAGATGCTGCAGTGGGATGCCCTTTATAAGAACTTCGCGTTAATCTCCCCAGGAAATTCAAGAGACAGCTTCACCTCATGCATCATATAGCAATATGTATCTATAAGCATTTTATCCATGTTATTCTTCACCCTTTTGCTTAACTTAATCACTTACTGTGTAAACAGCTATATGACATTTTTCCTTAACTGTTGTGTTGACTGCTGGGAACAGGGAACTTGTAGCCAGCGAGTAACTTCCTTATCCTGTTTCACACAGACATCATTTTGCTTCTGGAAGCAGCATCTTTAATCAGTTTTAGTTAGGATTTATCTCTTCTGCCATCTCTGGACTGAAAATTTCTTCCTCACTTTTTCATCTTGTGAAATTATATGGTTGTGCCCATGTTTTATAGTGCTGTCCTGTGTGTTTGATGAAGGTAATTACAAAATTTTAAGCAAGGATAAGGATTTGTAGACAACTTATTTATGCATGAGAGTGAGGTGGAGCACTGTCCTTCCAAAAAAACTTTTAGAAAGTAAGTCAAAGGATTATGGTTTTTGATTTTTATTTCCTTACAATGTTGAAACCACAAAATGTCTCTCTTCAAGTTTTTGAGGGAGTGTTCTAATTAGTCAGCTGAAGAACAGTTCCTACTATAAATGTTAATAGGCAGTCTTGGTTTTCTAAACTAGGTATGTGCAGTAACAAAAGAGCAAGTACCCTTGTAAATGACTTTGTTACCTTTTCAAATCATTCTTTCAGAACTATACTTTCATTTTTATGAATCTTGTCTTGGCCAGATTGTGCTATTAACATACTTTTTGTGTAGAAAACAACAAAAAACACCTGTTTTGTCAGTCTTAATCTTTAAAATAGGATAAATGAACTATAGAAAGTATGTATCAATATTTCACTCTTCAGAAAAAATTACAAATCTTACAAAAGTGCCCTGTCATGTCCTTGAACTCTGTAATACAAGGATCCACAGTACTAGGACAGAAGTAGCCCAAGTCAGTATAAGGTATCAGGATGTACAGCACTCTTTGATGACAGAACTTTTCTATGAATGACATTTAGTGGATGTTTTAGTGGACTGCATTTAGTGATGCTGAATTCTCACAATAGCATACAGAAGCTTTAATATAGCCTAGCCCACCTTTGATTTGTTTCACATGGAATTGTCAATTAATTTTTTCATGTAAAGACTGAAGGATTCTACAGATCCCAACAGTTTTTCTTAGTTTGTCACAAGGGGGCAGATCAGTACTATTCAAGTTTATCTTTTTTTTTCCCCTAATAATCAGCAGTAGCAATCAACAAAAGATGTATGTTTGGACTGATCATTTGAGAAATCTTGAAGTACATTGTTGCAGACAGTTTAATTTTAACATGAATACTGAATTTTTAGGGTTTTACTGAAATAGTTTGATTACAGAATGAGTGCTTGATTTGGAAGATTGTATTTGTAACCTTTAAATTCAAGAAATCAAATTAAACAATATAGTATAATGGATTTTCCACTTATTTCACTGTTCACATACTATTCTATTGAACACTGCAAATGGTTAGCTACTGCCACTTTTGTATCATATAATTTATAAATGCAAATGAGAAACATTTGATTCTTTAAAGCTTGCTTCCAAAACTTCTGTCTCTTTCACAATTTCTGGTACTTCTGTGATAATAGTGTGTAGTACCTTTTAAAAATCAATTTGATTTGTGAAGGTAAATTAAAAAGGTAGAAATTTAGTTCCAGAAATGCACCTCTTTCTTAAACAAACAAACAAAGAAACAAAACAAAAACAAAAACAAAACAAAACCAACCAACCAAACAAACAAAAAACCACACCTCTCTTTTACCTGTCACTTTTTGCAAACAGTGTATTCTTACCTCCAACTGCATCCCTCTGTTTATTTCCCTCTGTTTATTTGCTACTAAGATAACTCAATAACCCACTCAGTTGAAGGATGTAAACCAATTTAACTTGAATATTCATTATTTCCTGTGTGTCTTTTTTCTCCCTTTTATGGATTCTACTTATTCCTTGCTTTTCATTCTCTGCTGAAAAGTAACGTTCTAGGTTTCCTTTTTTGATATTCACTGAATTCAAAGCAGCAGCATTCAATCTTACTTGTTATGGTTGGGCCTCACTATGTTTACACATACATATGTATACTGAAAGAGGAAGAGAGCTGCGGCTTACAGATCTTTCAAGATAAGGCTGATCTTTCAAGATAAGGCTGTGCTCAAGACCTTAAACACATAGTATAAGCTAGTAATACCTGGCTTGAAAGGATCCCCTGCATTTTGATCTAGGAAGAGAAAAGTGTTTTTTCTATGAGAAGAAAAATACAAATAAATCTACTGAATAAACTGTATGTTGTAAAGGAAAGCCAAATTTGCATTTCTGTTAAAATTTTCCCTGAATTCTGTGGTAGCGTGAGAATATTTCCTATGCTGAGAGGTTGTAGACTGGACATTCACTGTAGCACTTTGAGCAAGTATTTTTAGAATATACGTACTAAACAACATCTCATTTTTAATAACAATGATTGTAACAAAATAAATATATAAACAATATATCAATATATTTAGAAGTTGCTACCAGGAAAAAGATAAAAATATGTCCAGTTATGACCACATTTAACAGAAATGTGACCACTGTCATGTGGCAAAAGGAAATTAGAAGAAAAACAGACGATATGAAAAGAAGCCTACCTGAATTTCAGGGATGGATTTAACCAAAATCCTGTTTTCTACTGTACAGACAGAAATTTCCATCTGTCAAACTCTTAACAAGCAATAAAATTTTAAGCACTTGCCTCTTAGGCATTTGCAAAATAAGACAATTAAGAAGGTTTCAATTTGATGACAAATAGTGGTTTTAAAGCATAAATACAACCTGCCTCTAGAAGTATCAGACCTCTTATGTAAGACAAGACAAAACAAGGAAAAAATGAACCTTAATTTTAGCAGAGTTGCAACCAGTCTTTACTAGAAGATGGCAAGAATTTTTCAATGAAATAAAATTTCTCAAACCAAATAAAAATAATCAGTCTGACACTGAAATCACATGTAGAAAATTCCAGCTTAGGTATTTAAGGTATGAGAATGCTATAGGAAACTGAAGACAGAATCTAGTTGGTAGTACCACTTTTTTTCCCCCTCTTTCTCTCTTTATTAATAAATATACATGTATTATGATAACAGTTCTTTCAAAGGAATTGGCATTTGACTAAAATATTTGGCACATTAAATTCTGATCCCATATTCAAAACAAAATTATTTAAATAGGATTAAAATTTTCATAAATATATATTCATGTATCTTCAGATGTCAGGTTTTGTTACAAATAAGCAAATAATTTAAATATCTGTTCATAGTTTGCAGGTCAAAGATACATGGGATGAAGTACAGAGTGGCAATTGTTCTGAGATCAAAAGAAAGGCATTAAAAAACTTTATTGAAATTTGTGCTCTGTTTTTAAAAGAACAAGATTTCAACTGGTCTTTGTCTTTTTCTACATCAAAACAGTGTTATCTAAACATATATAATTATTATGTACAATTCTCTTGTTTTAAAGTGTCCCCTTGGTAATAGTTAATGAGAGCAACAGAACTGTATTAATTATGCCAAATATTTATTCCATGCTGCCATTACTCCTACTGGTAAATCTAGTGTGTACTGACCTTATTCATTGTATCCAGGACATTATGTAAGGGAAAAGTATGCATAATGTTGTTGTGGACAGTACATCCCACACTTACACAGAATCAAAGTACTCTTTAAGACATTTTGTAGAATCTAACCAGTGATACAGACCAGATGGCAAACTTTCAGCATACAGTGTTTGCAGATTTCAGCTGAGCCTAAGAAATCTAAGAAATCTTACTGGATGTGAATGGACTTTCTACTCTCTATACATTTTAAAACACCATTGAGGATTTCTGTCAGATCTTCTCTTTAATTTTGAATTTGGCAACAAAGTGTAATGCCTAGAAACCTTTGGAAAACAGTGACAAAGGCTATGGTAAGTGCTTTTTTGTTGTTTGTTTCTAGATTCAGATTTATATTATGGTACTAGGGAAAAAAAAAACAACACACACACACAAAAAAAAAAAAAACCACAAAAAACAACTTTAGAAAAATAATTTTGAAGCTTAATTCTTAATTCAGTGGGCACATTTATTCTGTCGTTTTCACTGATTTTCTACCTTCTCAGCACTTTATGAATGAAGACCCAAGGTCATGTATTCTGTTGTTAATGGTTTTGCTGTTTGACTTGGATTTTCTAGAGATATATACTGATACATACATTTGTAGTATATAAATATATGTGAGCTGCATGACATTTTGTATGTTTATTGCATTTAGAAAAAAAAAAGTATTTTATCTTCTATCTTATTTTTTTAGGAAGTTATTTTTATTACTTTTATTGATCTCATGTATATATTTCTATAAGAAGAAAGAGGGCATACGACTGAATGGAAATTTTAGAGTTTAGAAAAAGTCATTAAACAAACGAAAAGGATACCATGCATCTTACATCTTATCCAGTTTTACAGTGAAAATGTCTAGAAACCATCTTTAAATGAAAGCTTAATCTGTAAAGGGTGTTCAGAAAACACTGTCACAGAGCATCAGATCTGTTCCCTCTATGATTTCTGTGGAGGACACATGGTGTTAGTGGAAAATGGAAAAGTTTCTGAATTATCTTTATGAGAAATAGGTATGGTTTGTTTTACCCACCTATTTTATATGGGGATCTAAGCCCCAAAGTGTTGATAACTCCTTAAGAAAGGGCAATGAGAGATGGTTGTCACTCATGTCATCAGGACTGCATGAGAGAATGTCCACTTCTAATTAGTGGAAAGAAAACAGGAAACGAACATGCAATGCTCCACACGCCTAAATTTAGTGGAGTTACTAAAATGGGAGCTTTGCTGTGTAGTGGCACTGTGGTTGTGCTCTAAGTCTGAGAAAGTTAACATAATGCTGGTGGAATATTCTTAAACTATTTATTTCCATCCAAATCTTAATATGCAAAAATGTCGCTTATTGTTCCAACTGATGACTATTTCTGAAAAGACGGCCCCATCTCAGAATATCTGAGGGTTGGCTTCTGGCTGGCTGGGAAGCTCTCTAGCAGAGACTGCGCTTTATGGAAGTAGCTGAAAGAACAGCTGTGAAAAAATGAAGGGTATTTCTTTACTGGTAAATTAAGCTGGTCCAAAATCATGGCCTCAGCACTGCCACATACAGTTAAATTGTTGGAGCAAGACCCTGTGACCCTGTAAGTGGTTTGTACCCACTAATACTTCCCTAGATAGTGCCTGGGAAAGGTTCAGGTTAGCACATGCCAGGGATGACTCCCACTAGGCAGAGTATTATCTACAGATTTAGCCAGGGGTGGTGAAGCCATAAGCCCAGACTCGGCATAACGAAGCTGGTAAAATGGAGACGTGTAAAGACTGGTATGAAAGGGTGTATTTCCAGAGGAGTCATATAAAACATCCAGTAGAATGAGAGCCCCTGTGGTTTATCTTGCTTTACATGGTACAGAACTACGCTCTGGCCATGTGCCCCTCTCCAGGCCATGTGCCCCATGGTCTGTTCTGCACTGGCTTTGAGGTGTGATCTCCACAGGTGGAGCATATATGTAAAATGTAAAGAGTTATAAATATATAATCAGGTTATTTCTAGTGTTTGTCATGCACCTTATGTTTTCTTTTGCTAAAAGTCAAAATATATTTACATCAGAATGGGTGCTCTATATTTGCTTTGAGACTTTAAATAGTTAGCTATTTCATGCTATAAATGGATAATAATAAGATTTGAAATCTAAATGAATAAGCTTTTTCTTTTTTTAGAAAATAAGTTTATTTTAAACACTAACATCAGAACTATGATAGTTTTGGTCACCAATTGCACAATTAGACCTCCTAAGTGACGAACTTCAGCAGTTTTCAAAAAAATGAAGCCCTATGCCTCTAGGTGGCGTTATGTAGTCATTTAATAACTATGGAAAGGCATAGAAGGCTGACAATCTACACAGGTAATGTGAAAACCAGTATTACTGCACCGCAATAAATCTTTTTTTTTCTTTCATTTTTTTTTTCAAGTAGTAATAAAGTTTTGTAATGGTATCACTGCAAGAGCAAGACATAAGATACAAAACTTGAATATTGTTTTTCTAACAGAATACTAGCAATTGCTAGCTTATTAACTCAGATTAATATGCATTTAAAAGGATTTCTATGGAAAACGTAGTAATATTTAAAAAGTGGACAAATAACAAAGGCATTGTGAGCACAATGCACTCACACAGTGTAAGGTTTTTTCTGCAGTTCCTCCATTTGTATCCAGCCTTGACTTAGAGATGCAGATGGGTCTTGGTTAAAACCCTGGAGAGGAATAACTCCAAGCCCTGATGATGTTCAACACTCATTTCCAGTTACAAATTTTGCAAATGTTCCCCATATTTAGATTGAGACCAGCTCCTGGAACCAATTACTCATGATCTTTAGTTTGCTTGGAATCCAGTCTCAGATCCAAAATTTGCAGCCTTAGTACGCTCTCTACCAAGAGTACTGTGGCCCTTGGGACTTTTTTTAACAAAGTCTATTCAGTCTACCAGTTGCTATGATGGCTTCATAATGAGAGAAAATATCCATGAGAAACTAGTTTTGAAATGCCTGAGATCTGCAGATAATGCATGTAAACCAGAGGATTGTCTTATTAGTAATGGCCCCAATTCTGACCAGACCTATAGCTGTTGTTGATTTACCTTTATAGATTAGGGCACATTTGGTCTATAAATTTCTTGAAAAGTTTTATAAAAATCTGAGTTTTACTTATTTGTAAGTTTTGTTTATAGGTGCTTTAAGTTTCTTAAAAAATTCTAATTTCTGAAGTGTATTATTGAACAGATGAAACAACATTTACCTTGAGCAAACTGTGTAGTCCTTTTCCCCTTTACTAGATTAACGAGAGTTATGGTGAGGAAAAGGTAAGTTTTGCTTCAGTTCTTTGCTGTACCAGTAGGTCAGCATCTGGAAGCTACATTTCCAGGTTTTAGGAGAGCCTACCTGTCAAGTCCATACGTGCACAGCCTGTCATAGGCTAAGAGGGCTTCAAGTATAAAGTTTTAGCTTGGAACCATGCCTAACAGTGCGGCTTCTTGAAGCCCAGGACTGTGCTAAGTGATATTGCTGAATGTCCCCATCAGTCTGTAACAATGTACTAAAGTACAGCTGGGACAGACCAGCCAGCTGCACATGGTATGCTCAGTGCTGGGGCAGGAGAGTGGCAGTGACAGGACTATTGGTCCTTGAGATGCAGGTGCAGCAGTGGGAGAACCTGAAACTCCCGTCAAATGAATATCATGCTTCGTGTAAGGTACTTGACAGGTCTGCCAAAATAAAAGAGGTGTTCTCCAGTAGCACCTACAAAACAAGAAAGGAAGCTCTTGCTTTTAGTTTTTGCTGCATGACATGTTTTTCTGAATGAAGGAGTCTTAATAACAGATAGAGCTTGGTGATGCATAGCTCATATGATGTGTTCGTAACGGTACTGGGACGAAGCGGAGAGATACATCAGTCTTCAATTCATGGTGGAAATCCTCCATTTGTGGTACTGGTGTCTTTCAGATCCAGAAGGCTGCCAAAATTGGCAGGCAGCTGTTTTAGAACCTGAGTAGGCAAATTCTTCACTTGATTACTAGAAGAAGAAGGTTTCCATCCCATATGCTTTTAGTATTTGTCATTAGCATATGTGAGTAGAAGGTATAAAAGTATACATTATTGTGATTTTTTTTTTTCTTTTTAGATTTAACCTAACAAAGTGTCATGCAAATGCAGGCATTAGAAACGTAACCTGTTCTTTCACCTGTTGCACTCATTCACTCTATGCATGATAATAGTGTAACATCTGTTCTATAGTGTACTGGGACATCTGCATACAAATATAGCTAATATAGCATCATAAGTCTGTCTGCTACTGACAGAGCTATCTCTGAGGTAGTTTATTTTTCTTTGGGGGGGGGGTTGTCTTTTTTTTTTCCTTTGGTACATACTGAATATGATTTACTGTTCTTTATAAAGATCGGATGTAAATAAGGCTTGGATTTGATTAATAAAACTTCTCTGAGATAACCAGGATGCTTTCAAGAGGTTTTAGTGTTTTGTTCTAGGCCCTTCCTTGTTTATACTGGCTTTGGCTGTTGTAAGCATGACCACAGAGATAGTTTACTTCAAATTCAAGTAGAAATGTTGGGTTAAAATTTGGAGAAAAGCATTACTAACTTAGCTAAATGCATTTGTTCCAGAGGTATGTCTCTCTATTGACCCTTAGTCAAGAGGTCTCAGCAGTCTTCATTATCTGTGGCATACTGTTCTGGTGAAACAGAAGAACTGAAGAAAAAATGAAAAACACAGGGCCACTAAATGTAATGAAAATGGAGAAAGCCCACGAACAGAAAATTAGCTGTTTGAAATAGCTGCTGAAATGAAAACTTCAAGTTTGTGACAGAAATAAAATTGTGGTTTTTTTTGGAGTAGACAGATACGTGGGATCTAGAAGCAACAGCTAAGACAGCAAGGGTGAACATTGTATTGTCAAATTTCAGACATCAGAGAGATTTGATTTAGTCTCACCATTTTACCAGTGGAGAGAAATAAATAATTCTAGGGAGTGATTTCACTGGCTGTGTTAGTAAGAGAGGAACTACACTTTAGAAATGCTTGTTTCTCTCAACACCATGGGGAGTCTGGATAGCTGGCTCAAAAGCATTCACGAGCACTATAGATTTCTATATTAGTACAGCTGAATCCCATGCTGAACATAATGTGTATGATCCCTAGTGTGGGTATCACAATGATGGGCAAGTTCGCTAGCAGCTGAAGTGAGAGTGTGGGTTAAAGAGGCTCGTGCCCCTGCTTGCCTCTCCTTTCTTTAGAAATTCCTCTGGTTTCAGATGCAAAACTCTCTTAAACCAATAGGTGTTTGGTACCAAATGAATAAACTTGGGAAAGTTTTTATATACAATTTACTAACATCTTTCTTCTTGCAGTATAGTACATAGTTATCTCAAGCTCCTTATGGATGTGTTTTCCTTCCATTTATGTGAAGTTCATTGGCTGAAGCCCACAATTACAAAAAGTCCTCTTAACACTGGACTATCTAGTCTGAAGTGTCCTGTCTTTGAGTATCAGCGTTCTCAGAGTCATACTTCTTCTATGAAGAGCAATTGTTGGACTACTTCTTCTGACCAGTAAAGTGTTGCATTTCTATGTAGCCACTACCAGTATCTTGAATTAGTCCCAGAGTGGTGGGGCGAGTTAGAGCAATATTTTCATATTATAATATATTGAAAAGTTGCAATATATCATTTGTTACACTGATGGAGTTAGACAAATAACAGAAGCTAATTGTGGAAGCACCATGCTGTTGTGTTTGTTTGTTTGTTTGTTTGTTTAACAAATAGTGCATTACTGAGGTGTTCCATAGAAAGAATGAGAAGACTGGGAAGGTGTGGGCAGTCCAGGAGAATGGGTATCACCATAATTCCATTTTTTTCTGAAGGTCAGGTGAAGGCTGACTTAATTTGATGGCAGCTGAACAGAAAACAAACCTGCTTACATTCCAGAGGAGTTAATTCAATGATTGTGGTGAAGTCAAAGAAGAGGAATTTGGGAGGGTTTGTTCATTAGGGATTTCTTGGAACAACATTTTGGTGCTTCTTTTCCTTTTATATGCTTTAACTCATTTATTTTTATCCTAATCAAACAATACAGAAAAGCAAATACCGTCTTTTGTTTTTGAAGTTGTTATTTATAAATATTGTTTGCTATATAAATATTGTGCTTATTTTGTTGTAACAAGCAGATAATTTCATAATATTTGTAAATTTCTAATTTGCAAAAATAATGATGTTGGAGTATTTAATGAAACTATGACAAATTTATTCTGCTGTTTTCTCTTGTACTTATTCATTGAAGAAACCTGAGGCAAGATCTGGGATGTCAGAAATATTTACATAAAGAACAGGGAGATGTTCATATTCACTTCCATAAATGCATTTAAAGTTTATTTGACCCATATATATTTGGTCTGATTTATTCTTATTCTTATTCTTATTCTTATTCTTATTCTTATTCTTATTCTTATTCTTATTCTTATTCTTATTCTTATTCTTATTCTTATTCTTATTCTTATTCTTATTCTTATTCTTATTCTTATTCTTATTCTTATTCTATCTTTTGTGGAATCTCTTGGAAGTACAGGTCTTATTTTTGGAGTAGCCTATTTATCTATTTATTCTTGTAATGTACCCAGGAAACAAATCTGGGATAGAATAAAGGACATGCACTAGCTAGGATTAAAGGGAAAAACAAACAAACAAACAAAAAACAGGTATGATCAGTTGTAACAAAAATGTGACTAACCAGTCAGAAGATATTCACTATTCTATCCATGGCTTGACAACAGTAATGGAAGGGCTTCTTCCCACTGTGCTTCTGTAAAGGTTTTACTGGACTTGTTGGAGAAGATCTCAAAGAAGATATGGTTCCTCACGGGGATGTGAGTCCCTTTCTATCTTATATTCCTGCCTGTGACTAGTCCTGCCTGTGTCCTTTCCACCAGGGTGGAGGCTCTCTTGCTTTGTGCCATCAAATGGTGACTGTAATTTCAGATCTTAGCCATCCTTTGTAGTTGATGTGAGTTGACTACACTTGACTACTGGTAAATTCCTTACAGTCAAGAGGATAAACGTGCAGCAGGCATCTGGTCAGGAGCTGTGACTTTTCCTACCATCCTAACAAAACTTCTCGTATGCAGCTCTCGCTCTATACCCACCTCATTTTCACCTCTTGCATCCTGATAACTTGAGATGTTAACCCAGTAGCCCAGGAGTGTCACATCAAAAGGTTTCCAGCTGCTCCCAAATACAGTATTTGTCCAGGTTCACTTTGTCATCAGTTCTAGGTCTTTGTGGGACATGCAAGGCCTGTGATAAGCTGCTGTACCAGGCAGGTCCTCTTTTCAGCTCCTCTGACTCTCCGTGCTTCTGCCTGGTGTACTCTGGTATTCCAAGGGCCTGCTCCAAACATGCTGACCAGCAAATGCAAAACAGTTATTTTCTTTGTTTTTCTCTGTATTTTTCCCTGTACTCCCTGAAGGATGGCAAAGAATATTTCTTCCACAGTTTAACACAGTGATTGGGGTGAGCAAGTGAATGACAAAATGCTCATATGTGCAGAAACAGAAGGAAAGAATATAAATTGCCTACCCAACACCTTTACTACACATAGGGATACACTGTTCCTTCCTCTCTTGTTCCCTTCCAAAAGAAAATGCTCTGAAGACACAACATTCATCCAATATTTTGTACTTTCAGAAATTTTGCCCTCAGACAGGTCTCAATATCTGAGTTAAAGACCTAAGTGAAGCTGGAGTGATTATAGAAAGCTGCTTTCTACTTCAGTGTAGTAACTGGTTTCAATTTCAATCAGCACAGAAGACCATTTAAAATACCATTCTATTTTATTATTTCTTATCATATTTCTGTTCTGGTATTACAACAGACCATGAATATTTCTTGTTTTAATTGCTTTTAAAGTCCATTTACATATTTGGAGGCAAACAGTTTTTTTTTTTTTTTATTATTATATATCTTTCTATATAAATGTATCAAAATAATTGAATCACATGTTTGTAGGCAAAGGCCTGCCTTGTTGAAGGCTTGGAACTCATATACATACTGAAGAGTGTTTATTTTTCTTGGACTTGGAGAGACGTATATTTAATAATGTCCATCAGCTGGCACTGTAAGCCAAACAGAACAGTCATATATGTCTTGTTAGGTTCTTAGACTGCCCTCATTTCTGGAATTTCCTTATTTACGCTACAATACATTGAGCAATATCTATCCCAGCTCTTCAATTTATTTATTTATTTATTTATTTATTTATTTATTTATTTATTTATTTATTTTTTCAGCATTAGAACATTTTTCTCTTTTTTTCCCTGTCCTGGTTGGTTGGTTTGCTTGTTTCCCTTCTGGGCTTTTGCTTGTTGCTCAACAGAGAAGGTACAATTCCTACTGGTATTTAAGGTGAAGGATGCAGAGCTCTCTTTATCAGATTTTTTCTCCTTTTTCGACAACCAAGCTATTTGTTTGGTTTCTCTGTTTTATAGTGCACTAAAACTCTATGTGACAAACCAGCCGTATCCTTCAGCTACAGCAGAATTAATCTTGTCTTTAGGTTTTCAGGTTCTGCTTCAGCACTTTGTTACCCTCTGTTGAGAATGATTTATTTCAGTTGTTTTGCAATGTTTTTCTGATTTGTCTTGTTTTTAACTTAGAATGGTCATGTAGTTCTATTCTGCTTGAGTTAATTCTCAGATATGTCACCACGGTCTGGTGAGTATTAGCTTTTTTATCTATTGCTTGTTTTCTCGAAGGCTAAACTGTCCCTAGAAGAGTCTTAGTGATGGTGTCTTGGAGATCTGTTACCTGCTGGAAATATTTTATGTTGCAATCCATCACACGTGTAACACTAAAAAACAAACAATGCAGAAGCCCTTAGTGGATGATGTGGGGGGCATCCTTTTGACAGAAATACAAAAGAATAATTTGAGATTCATGAGTGTCTTCTTGACTTTCTAGAAAGATTTACTTAGGCCTAAGGGAGAAAGAAAACCGGCTTAATATGGAAGAGTTGTGGTAAAAACATGCCAATATAAAGTAAATGTAAATTTGTAAAGGTATATATGTGGGAGGGAAGCTCAAAACACAGATCTTGGCTTCCTGCCTTCTGTAAAAGGAGAAATGTGAGGGCAATATTTGCCAAATAAATAAATAAATAAATAAAATCTGTTTCCTGTTAAGGAAATCTTAGGCTTAAAATAGATTCTAGGGATAATACAACATACTCCGTGTATCAGCTCTGAATATATAATTGAATCATACAACTCCTCAGTATCATTTAATTATGCAGTTCAAGAGATTCTTTGGACTTTTCTTAGAAAAACACTGACTTTCAAAGACAGATACTGTGCTCTTCAGCATTGGAAGACCTGTGTCACTTAAATCACCAGGAGAGTGCTATCGGTTTGAGCAATCAGCAGTGCAGCTTGCTGCTTGACCCTCTTTTATTTGGCAATGTACTAACAATAAAGACTTAGATCTTGACATACAAGAAGTCTTGAAAACATAAAAATGACCATAACGGTAGGAATTGCTGGGAAAAAAAAAATCTGCTTTATTTACTTTCTAGTTAAAAAACAAACAAACAAACAAAACAACAACAACAACAACAAAAAAACCTTTGATTTTTGAAAATGTTACATTCACGTAAAATAAGCACATGAAAAATACTACTAGATATATTCAAGACATTAATATAAATTATTACTCTATAAAATTATAAATATAAAATGAAATTAAATGTGGAATTGTGTTGGAGATCAGATTCTTCTGACATTACTTAATCACAAATGAGTGTTTAATCATATCTGGAAGATGAGACAATTCACTGTGAATCAACTCTGATTGTACACCTAACTTCATGACTGATTTAGGTGAGACAAAATCTGCTCTGATGTGCTACTGTTCATTTTGTGTGCTGACTCCATCCTTGGAGGTACTCAAAGCCATCTGGACATGGTGTTGGGCAGTCTGCTTAGGGTCAATTTGCTTCAGCAGGAGGATGGGAAGATGACCTCCAGAGGTCCCTCAGAGTCTTAACCATTCTGTGATTCTCTGCCATTTTACATAAATAAATTAATAAATATTGCAAATAAAAAGCAGCAATATTTGTAAAGAGAAATGTGGCCTAATAAAGCAAATAATATAATTTGTGTATAATTTTCTTGAGCCAGTAGTAGCTCTGGCCTCTGGCTTCTCTGCTCAACCTTCTCTGTTCTGGTATACTTTTGAGTACTGAAAGATGGGATACTCAGGAATTAGCTGGATGTAGAGCTACCTAAATAATCCTGATAATAAAAAGGAAGAAAACCTACATGGCTAGCAATGGTAATTGTGGTTGACCTGGTGTCTACCTCCTTCTGTTGAGGTTGCTTATATCCTGAAAGCCAATAGTTTACAGGATACAGAATGTTTAAAGTATTCCCTCAGATTGTCTCCATTTCAGTTTCCAGGCAGAGATGCCTTGCTAGGCTTTCTGCAAGTGCTCATGCTACCACTGGCTCAGGTTCCACTCTGTGTCCCAACTTTTGATTTCTGCACCATGCAGTTACTTATTTCCCTATTGCACAGGGATTCCCCGTCTCATCTCCCATCACACTATTTTGGTTTCTCTAAAAGAAATGCATTTTTATTTACAAGGGCTGTGAGGAAACTCTAGTCACTTCTTCTAACTTGCAGGGTTTTTCTTCTTGGTAATTTGCATAAGTAGGCAGGTATTGGGCAGTAGTCCAGTGAGATTATCAGAGGTGCATTCTAGGTTTTAGCTCAGGTGGATTTTCTAAGCAATTGTATTGCCAGTATATATGGAAGAAAAGGGACGTATTCAATAGTATGCTATTTAGCACTATGAGCATATCACAGAATCTCAGAATGGCTGAGGTTGGCAGGGCCCTCTAGAGACCTTTGTTCAAACAAAGTCACCCAGAGTAGACTGCCCAGGCGGCTCTTGAAGATCACCGAGGAGGAATCTTCAGAACCTCTCTGGGCAGCCTGTGCCAGGGCTCAGTCACCATCTGCACAGTGAAATGCTTCCTGATGTTCAGAAGGAACCTCCTGTGTTCAAGCTTGTGCCCATTGCCTCTTGTCCTGGCACTGGGCACCACTGAACAGAGCCTGGCTCCATCCTCTCTGCACCCTCCCTTCAGTTGGTGACATCCTCCCTGAGTCTCCTCTTCTCCAGGGTGAACAGTGCGGGCTCTCTCAGCCTCTCCTCAAAGAGTTTCATCATCTTGGTGGCTTTTTTTTTTTTTTTTTTTTTAAATAAAATTCCTATTGTGAACCTCCTGTTAAAATTCTGCTATCTAAATTCTCTTGCTCTCTTCTAGTGGTCAATAAAAAAGGCAAAACAATTCTTTCCTAATGTACCCAAGTGAACTGTGCTCATAAAGAACTGTTCTCAACACTGCTGCTTAAAAACAAGGCATTTTGAAAGACCATTTCATTTTCGAGTATCACTGGCAAACTATGTCTGCATGCAAATGAGTGGAACAGCAATTTAACTGAGCCTTCCTCCTTATTGTTTACCAAATTCTTAAATAATAGGAAATAGAAAGGAGTGCTTCAAAAGACTCCTCTTCCTGACACTCTGAAAGTAAAACCACAAAATGTAATTTATGGCAAATGTACAGTGATACCTCAAGAACAAGGCCTGTTGTTTGCTGAGCAGTTTGATAGAAGTAAGCTGGCTTGCATGTATCTTCCCCTTCTTTATATTTCAAGCATCAGGTCTTTGATACTTTGTGGAAAATATAATCTTGGATTTCAAAGGCTTGCTTCCACCCCCTTGCAGAGATGTTCTTCAAGCATGGATTTGTGCCTGGCGCTAAATACTTTATCCATTCCCTCTTATTTTCCTTAGTGCATGCAATTTAGTCTTGCAAATGACTATCTTTGAGAGGTGTATGTGGCTGGTTTGGTAATGGGACTGGAGACAGTTCTTCAGAAAATGGTAGCTGGACTGTAATTTACATCTGGAGTGCATTGGTGGCTCATCCCTAGGGCAAAGTTAGGAAAGGCTGCTCCCGTCAGCTGCCCCTTTCCTTGGTACAGAGGTCCAGGTAGGTACAAATTTTGAATCTCATGGGCTGCTTACATGTATTTGAGCCACTCCTTTCTCCTCAGCAATTGAAGCTCTACAGATCCACAGATAATGTAGTAACAGTCTTGGGCTTCTGTGAACAAAATCTGTGGGAGTATTAATGATATAAGAGGTTTAGCTTAAAATGCCTTAAGTAAACTAGGTATGACCAGTCAGCACTTGACCTGACAGGTGTACATGGAACTGAGCTGGTGGCAGAAAGCAGTGTGGTGTGGGAAATGCAACTACAGCCTGGGGATGTGCAGTGGAAGCAGCTTCCCTCAGCCCGCAGGAAACCCAGCCAGGGAACAACGGATGCTGCTGAAATGGCTGCAAGGAAAACAGCCCCTTCCTGGTCCTCTCCCACCGTCTCCCCTGAATTACCTCTAACGTGCAGATAGGTGGCACTGTGTTCTTGGAGATGTCAAAAGCAGCACTTCCCTCCTATGAGCAGCCAGGAGGGCATGGCACTGTTTGCAAGGACAGAGGTCCTGTTCTTGGCAATCGAGTCCTTGGGTGCTGCAGCTTTAATAATGCGTATCAGATAATCGTGATAATCTTTTTTTATTATTGTTATTATTATTTATTTATTTATTTATTTATTTATTTATTTTGGAATAAATACTTCTGGGCTACGTATTTCTTGTTGAATAACACATTCATAGAGAGGGGAGAGTTCTGGTAAAAACTGCATCTACTGTAGAGGGATCTTACCAAGTTGTGACGATATCTGTACTGCTACACGATTGCAATGAGGGAATTACATCTGTTTGATAATGAGTTTTCCTACAAGCTGCTTGAACTAACGAAGGCAGTGCAGCAGAATTGAAGCCTTGTTAAAGACAAATGGCCAGGCCCTTCAGTGGTATAAAACAGCTGTTGATCTGACAGTAACAAAGCTATGGTTTTCTGGTTCACAGCTTGTTAGATTTTTGAAAAGCTTGAGGTGCTAAGGGGGTTGAACACAGTTAAGCTGAACTGCAGGATAAGGATGTTTTACTTGGTCATCTTCCATTAAAAGTGTAAGTGAAGTTTGTGTTTGTTTCATTAAAAGCAAATGTTTATAAGATTTTTCACGTGTGCTACCAACAATTACCACTGGCAGTCGATACCTTCGTGTTTCTTTCCAAGTGTTTTTTTCACATAAATTTGCTTCAGACTAGTAGTAAATGGAAGGTGATATTTAGATTACATTACAGTAATTGGTAACAAATCTGTTGGATTCCCTTCGGGGATGAACAGCACACAGACAAATCTTGAGAAAATACAGGACTACTGTTATTCAGTGGGATTATTCATGAAACATATTCTAGGTGTCTTTTCAAGGAAATATTTAATCCTCAAAATAGTATTCTATTTTTATCTAAATTTATCTGAATTTATCCATATTTATCTGATTGATAATCTTATGTCACAGGCTTACCCAGGTAGGGTGCTTGTTTAATTGCTTGATTATTTTTTAACAACTGTATGCAATTTAAGTGTGTCCTATCATAATATGCAAATATCTGCTAAGGGATAGTGAAAAGTTCATGCAATTTAGTCTATAAGAGAGAAGGCTCAGAAACAACTTGATTTTTAATAACCTGCATAGGAAGAAGTGGTTTAGAATTTCATTCTGTGATTCAAGGATATCTGTGCACTGTTTCCAAGGGGGTCACAGAAAAATCAGGATAAGCAAGGTTAGCTCCTGTATACTTGGACTTTTTCTGCAGGCGTTTTAATCTCCCCAGGAAATTTTTTAGGATTCCAGAAATTGAGAGAGGCTGAAGGCTACTGACTAGCCATTGAATGGGCTGGGAGCTAAAGTCAGCTAATAGCAAACTGGAAATAAATTGCAAAGTTTTGGTTTGCTTGAAATAGTAAGAGTAATTAGATGTTGTGGGTGCCCCATCCCTGCAGATGTTCAAGGCCAGGCGGGATGGGGCTTTGAGCAACCTGGTCTAGTGGAAGGTGTTCCTGCCCATGGCAGGGGGTTGGAATTAGATGATCTTTAAGGTCCCTTCCAGTCCAAGCCATTCTGTGAATCATTCCATGATTCTATCTTGAGTTGGCAGATTGTCCATATTTGCTTTATATAATCTTTCTGAAGGATGTGCTTTAATTCACCGCAAGTTGCTGCTTTGCTTGAGGAAAATTCCCCTGCCTTTCCTGTGTAGGAGGCAATATTAGATTATCAAAGTAGCTTATGCTGGCCTTAAAAGCAATTAATCCATGCTCAGCTCATTTTTATCATAGTCTTTGAGCAAGTTACATACCACTCCTGGGGTGTGGCAGCGGAGCAAATAAGATGATTTGCTCTATTTCCAGAGACCTGACTTGGCACTTTCCTCCAGATTTAGGCTTCAGGCTGTCTCCATTTGACCCAGCTGTTAGCAAGTGCCAGGTTTTGGAGCTTCAGACTCAAGTGTCCAATTCAGATACAAATCTTATCACTATTTTTCCCATCATTTGTCATAAACAGTGTTGAGCCCCTCTAAGTCTGATGGGCCATCTGACATTTTTGGTGTGGTTGTCTGTCTGACTGTAGTCATCTCAGAATTATGCCTATTTCATAATTAGAAGACTTATGAAATGCTGATATTTTTGTTGGCAAAATGCAAAAATATCAAATTTAAAACAACTGAAATGCCCAAGCATTTTAACATGTTTCTTTAATTAAAATATTTTCAAAAGAAATTATTTCTGAAGAAAAAAATATAGATCAAGACATTATAAGAAGAAACAAAATGAAAGACACCCTATTTTTATCTCACTGATAAAGCATGAAAAACTGTTACAGGAAAGATTATAAAACTCCAGTAAGAGTTCCTGGAAATTTGTAGCTGTGGCAAGCATCTTACATCACTGATTTTTTAGATATATGTGATGTGTTTACAACAAATAAAATTAAGATTAATGCAGATGTCAAAAAAACAAAAAACAACAACAACAACAACAACAACAAAAAAACAAAACACAAAAAACAGGGAGTAAAAAGGTTTAAGGGAAATAAAAATAGCAGTGTTAATTACACAATTCACTTTTAAATTACACCTAGGAAAATAATTTATGTATCTGGGAAAATATTTGAATTGTGGGATATCACGAAGTTTTATTAGTTTAATTAATTTGGCAAGATTATAAAACAGACAACTAAATGAAATCTATGAACTAGGTGGCAGAAATATTTTATTCTTTGGTTCTAAAAAAGCAGGTGCTTGAGCTGAGGATATAGAAGATCTAATATCTAAAAAGCAATATCAGTTTTATGAGGTGACAATAGTATCTGGAAAAGCAGAAAAAATACCTTGCCTTCTCAAAATATAAATCTGAGGGGATGCAGCCAAGATCATGTTAATCAAAATATGATCAACCACCCTCCCTGCCAGTTATACTGTAAAGCTGAAACAAAGGTAAAAGCAGCAGCGCAATCTAAAATAATACAGCTCTTATGGAAGTGAACAAAAGTCTTATAAAACCAGGGTGTCAGCAGACCTTTCAAGCAAATAAAAAAATATTTTTTTTAGAAATTAAAATACTAATGACTCCTTACCCTTCAATGAAGAGCTTTCTGTACTCTTCAGTACCCTTCAATGAGGAGCAAAGTAATGAATAACTGACTGTAGTTGCTCTCACAAAATTTTACCCATAGTAGAGCTTCTCTGAACATACATTTCTGAAGAAACCCTAAACCCACTTGGATAATTTGTTTCTGGTACATTGGGCCAGTTAATTATGATGTACAATATTTGAGAAGAGAAAAGGTATAAGGCACTGACTCTGGATTCCCCCACGGCTTTAGAGAATGAGATGAAGTTATTCACTGCGGTGATGGACAGTTGAAATAAAAATTATATAGTAATGCTATATACATTATATATATAGCATATATAAATATATATAGTAATGCATATTTTCCAGAATGAGATTATTTACAGATATTTTCAAGTCAGGTGGGACCAGTACAGTCAGAAGAAGACATCTGTTTTGATCTTGTCAACAACAACAACAACAAAAATATATATATATATTTTTTTCTGCTGGTAATTTCTGCCTCAAACTACAGGTTTCTCTGGAGCAGCTCAGGACATATTTTCTGTTTCATATTTTCTGTTTCATATTTTCTGTTTCATATTTTCTTCTGTTTTCTAGTGAAGTTGGTACAGAGAAATGGGACAGTGTGAACATTGGCAATCCCTTTTCTATATCTGTGACTAACATGATATCCAAAGATGGCAACATGTCCTGCACTCTCTAGGGCTACGTTTGGTCCCCTTTGTCTTGTGTGGCTCTGGCCTTTGGTGTTTTGTTGGAAACAATGCTGAGAGCTTCAGCTTCCTTTAAGAATTTTCTTGGGAGTATTTACATTGGACTCCAGTATCCTGGCTGCTTAATTAGGAGGTATCACACTTTCTAGACTTAGTTGTAGGATGATGGTGTAAGTTGACACTAAGACCTCATGTAGGATGGATGTCAAACTAAAAAGTCTCTTCTGTGGTTCAGTTTCTTATCTTACTATTCTCCAGCCTCCCCAACCTATGTTTTATAATTATAGTTTCTCTTAAAGCAGTAAGAAAAATACATACATACACATAAAAATGTGAACCATTTTTATACCACACAAAGTTAGAAATTTTACACTTTCAGGAATTGCACTGTTATCTATGCTGTAAGTGCTTGTATTTTCTTTGATTTCCGTTTTCAACATTTTTTTTTCTTCTGAAATTCCCACTGTTTTATAGGAGAAATATTTATGGGGCACAGCTGGGGAGTATGATTGCAAGTGTAGAAGAATGAGCAGACTTGCATCAGCGGGCCACTGTTGAAACCCACCCACAAGGGCTGGCAGCAGAGATTGCCTCCTAAGAAGTTGCATTGTTTTGCACTCAGTGAATATGCCACTAACTAATGGGAGAGAAATGTTGAGAATCACTCCGTTTCTCTGAGATTTATGAGCTTAGTTAATTGTTTTCTTTGCCTAATTTGTTGTAGGTGATTGGATAAAGTACTATTAATATTGAACTTTGAGCAAGAAGTTAAGGCCAGAATAGTCAAAAAGTTACTCATCTGCTTGGAATACCTCAATTTTGTACCAGAGAACAAAATCACATGGTCTTTTTAGAATGTGGATATACGTAACTCACTTCAGTTCAAAGTGGAAGTATGTAACACCACGCTTTGTGCCAATATATTATCTGTTCCTACAATAAACTTCCAAATAGCTGTTTCTATAAAATAGAGTGTTTATATTTTTGTACATTCTAGATACTCTGTCCAAGTTAAATATTTAAATGGACAACATGAAATTAGTGTTTATTACTTGGTCTCCAAAATAAAATATATTTGATACAATGGAAGCATTTGGGACATTTATAAATCTACCATCAACGTCTAAATATCAGTTACTTGACATAGTACCTAGTATTTACTACATCTTTATAAGCTCATTGGGAATGGGAGTCTTCCTTCACTGTTCCTTCCTTGTTTAGAAAATATCACAGCTCAAGCAGAATGTAAGCCTGTCTCATTATGGAGATGGGTTTAGAGTACCAAGGTACAGCTAATACTACAGCTCCATCCCATGAGGGCTTGTGCTCACCCTTTGGCATCTCATATAGTTATGCCCAGTTAGGATCCTACATGTTGAAATCAGCACAAAGAGCACAATACCTCTCTGCTTCCCCCCTACTATCTGCACAGTGACCCAGCATCAACAAAAGGTATTGTTATGATTTGCGTGTATCTCCTGCTTTTGCTCTGAACGGATGACATGTCTCCAGGTACAAATATGGATGCGTGATTTTTTAAATGTTTTTCTACCTTTTTCTTTCCTTTCTTCTTTCTTTCCTGCCTCTTCATCTAACCGTAGGTGAATATTGCAAATTGTCACTGGGGTAAAGCTTTCCAAGAGGCCCATTTTGCATTTCACTCTGAAGCACAGCTCGGGTCTGAACAGAGTTGTTAGGGTAAGAAATAGTCTTTGCCAGAGACATTTACAGGGGCTGTTCTGCCATGAATTGGTAGAACTTCACTCCAGAGTCTGAGACTGCAAAGTCTTTGGAGAACTTTGATATGTGGTGGTTTGTGGGCTGAAAAGCTGCCCAATGGTACTCCTGGTTGGTTGATTTGGAGACATGGCTTGGAATTAGCATCAATTAGATTCAGAAGCAAATGTGGATACACAAAAATGTATGCAACGTATCAAGTGATGTGTTCCTAATACTCCTTCTTGCCTGATTCATATCAAGCAAATCAAGGTTTGTGTGGCTTTCCTTTTCTTCTTCAATGAGAGTTAGAGTCAGAGTAGTGAAGCTCTTGGTCCTGGGGAAAAAGGTTGTATTTGGAATAGACATCACGCTGAAAACTTTCCAGCCTAAACCTTTCATTAATTTCCCTGTGTCATCTTAACAAATTTAAACTCTGTAAAAATTATGCTGCAAGAAGTTCTCCCCACGTGTAATTTTTCCTCAAGTGAAGTGCATACCTTTCAAATTATAAACTTCCTACATGTCCTAGGAAAATCCTCACTGTATAAATAATTGAACTCATCTGCTGTGAACACAAGTATTCTTTCTCTAGTGGTCTAAAATATATGCCTAAATACACATCTTGTTCTTAGTGCTTTAAATAGTAATTACTCCCGTGAAGTCACTGGAAGCCCTTAAAAGGATTTGACGGTTTCCTCGCAATCTTTCAGTGAATGTAGTAGCTGGGCTGTGCAGTGCTACATCCACTGATAATTCAGCAGCTGAGGAACTCAGCAAAGCCTGCTCCAAACTTCTCAGCTGTTGACAGGCTTGACTTGCTGAGAACACTGGTTAAATATAGCACAAGCGAGCTGAGCTCAACAAAGTCATTGCTGTAACACTGTGTGAAGAGACCAGAAGAGGGGAAATACAATCTGAGAACTAAACTGCCAAAGCCTAACACCACCTAGCAACAGTTGAAAAAACTTTTAAACAAAAGTCTGGGTGAGACACAGACAGAGTATACCTCCTACTTCTCCTGCCTGGGATTTCTGCGAGAAGCAACTCAGTCCTCTGTTCTCTACCCTATTTCCTTCATTCCTTCAGCTGCTGGTAGACCTTGAAAAGTGGGAAAAGTTTCTCTCTTTGTGTTCTCCTGGGCTGGATCAGGCTACTGCTGTGGTAGTACTGTGGGACAAGCTACTGCGATCTGGCAGTGTAAAGGATCTATTCCTAAGTTCTTGCTGACAGGTAAGACTGAGCTAACCACTCTAATGAATTCTTTTTACAAGGGAGATTCTTTGCTACTGATTATTGTCTGCTCCCTTCTATGAACAATCTTCTGCATGATTTGCAAACTTCAGTAGATAAAAGCTGGGATAAATGTCTTGGATGTTTAATTTAATGCTTTCATCACAGAAAAACGTTGCTCAAATAACTTTTTCAGTTCTTAGAACAAGCACAATCAAGTAGCTATTATTATTATTAAAAAAAAAAAAAGTGTGTGGATTTTGACATGTATCTTGCTTATATCTGCTCACATGCTGACAGAGGACAAACCAAGATTTAAGAATAGAATACATATCACCCCTTACCAGCGATAGTTTAGCAGCTATTAAAAAACAGTGACAGCCTGTATGATAAGTAAGAGGAAATAGCCGTTCAGTAACTGAATTCACTGCATAGTTTGTGACCTAGCATATTTGTACTTTTTGTGTCCTTAATAACTTTCAGTGCGCGGGCACACCTGGTACCTTTCGTACTACTCCAACAGCTCTTGGTTCTTCCTCTTATACTTATTTATACCGATAGAATATTAATCTGATTGATTGTTTAGCTGCATAATCTGCATAACGCGACTTTCCTAAAAACTGACCTTATGTTTGTTATATCCAAGTGTGCTTGAGCTGGGTCATTTTTTATTTTTTTTAAGTGTTTGTTCCTTTCAGCAAAATTGATGAGAAATAAGTTCTCAGATCTTCTACTTTGATACCACAACAGAAGCCTGTGTATCTGTTTGAATAACCTATGGTTTTGTAATGGTCATATAATTTATGAGAGTAATTGCTCAGTATGATTTGCTTTGTCTAAATTAACAAAAGCTCTTTGGTCAATTGAAGAATGAGTTTCCCTAGGTCTTTTAAACCCATTTTCTTTAAACAAAATAAATTTGGTATCCATTAATTTTTAAAAGATGCACTGATTATGAATTCATCTGTAATATGAATTTAGTTATGAAAGCAACAATTTAAAAAATGCATTTAACACGTGCAAAAACCTTGTCTGCAGATTTATGTAGAATTGTCTCAGATGAAAAATATTTGTCCTAAGGAAGGGACTGATTGAGTCTATGTTGACTGTCTACACTGTTTGACACTCAGTCTGTGGACTCAGGGACTGCCTCAGGAAGCTGAGAAGGTCTTGCTTTAGCTAAATCATGCTAGGTTCACTGCTGCATACTATGTAAATTACATCAATACCACATCTTAGCAATGGTATGCTTGCAGATTGGATGAAACAAAACGCTCTGAAGCAACTTTGACCGGGTGGCTGAGAAAATAACTGCCTATGAAACAATAAGATAAATGAAGTGTTAGGATGGAGAAAAATTCTTAAAAGCAAAAGTAATATAGTTTGCTTTTTATTTCATAGCAAGTGGCATCCTACTTAAGCACTAAATAGGAATATTTTTGGTGGCCATGATTTAATGTGATAATGATTACTGTGGAATTACTACAGCAGTATGGTATCCCAAGTCTAAATCTCAAAAGGAAACTTTGCTATTACTTTTTAATGTAGACACATCCTGAGAAAGTTATTTTTTCATAAGAAAGCTGTACAATAAGAAATAAAGCTGAGACAAAGATTACTTATACAGTTTTTGTCATCTTGACATAAGAGTGAAAGTTACTGTTTCTTATTTTCATTGAATTCATTGGCAAATAAGAAAAACTGTGGAGAAATGTCAAACTTGACCCTTTGAATACATGTGAATGACAAAATATGGGAAAATATGCTAATTGCTGACTGCTTTTTGGTTTCAGTTGTTGCTCAGCCTGATATACAATTTAAAAATTTTAGTTTTCTTGTGGAATTTATGTTTAGCAAAGTTTTTAAATGCAAAGGGGAAATTTATTAACCTCAAAATTTTATCAAATGAAGAAACTTTGGAACAGTCTGATAGTGAATTCTAACACATGGAGTTGTGGTTTTACATACATCTGTCTTCCTCTCCATTTCAAAATGGAGAAGGAGGCTAAAATTACTCTTCTCAACAGGTGTCCACAAAGAGGCTCTGAGATTTTCCAATCAGATCTGTGGAATATGCAATGTGGCTATTCAACAGATGGTTTCATTTTTGAAGAATAGCCAATTCTACTAATGATTACAGTGAAACCAAGCTCAATTTTATATCAAATCAAAAAGTAATTTAGGTTTTGGCAATATTCTCCTTTGTAGAGATTTTCTTGGAAGACAAGCACACTCATTTATTTCCCCTCTTCTATATTATTTTGATTTTGTTTATATTCCCATAGCCGTGGAAAATGAATGATACCGTTCATGGTGCTAAAGACTGTGTATCCCTCCTAATCTGAATCCACTTCCAGACTCTGCCTGTGGCTCATTCTTCCACCTTCATTTTAGCAATATTATAATTTATGACCTCTTTTAGCCAATCTAGTCACAGTTAAAGTCATAATCTTAACTGAGTATCTTGTCATCACCCCCATCTTTCAATCTCTTTATAGAACGTCTGGTTCTTTTTAACACCAGATTTAACACAAGACTTGAAGTTCATCTTCAAAGCTCCTCACGGTTCTGCCCCTGCCTATATCTGCTGTGATTTACCCTTACTCCTCCCACTTGTATTTGGTGGACAATTAATCACAACTGTGGTGTTAACTGGTCCATCCTCTGTGCCACAGGTTTCAGTAAGCTTGAGACTGATCTAGTGAATAAATTCTCTATTGTGCCTCTCAGTGTAGCACCTGGTGCTACTGTCACATAGACTAAACTTCTCTACAAACCAAGCTAGGCTGACTGAGATAGGACTCCTGAAGTTGTGTTTCCTAGTGGCAGTTTGAAAATAAGCACAAGTATGTCAGAAAATCTCTACTTTTTCTAACATCTCCTGTTTTGGTCCTCTGGATCACAATTTTGCCAGTGTAGTCATTTCCATACTGAAATCTTTTTACTGATATATATGTATCAGTAAAACTCCTGCTGATAGGAATTCTGTTGGCACAAATATGTGTATCAGAGTTGCACTGAAGCAGAGGCCAAGTGTATGCCACTGAATTCAAAGTAAGTTTTCCTTAAAGTTTAATAAGATCAGGTCTTAGTGTTCAATAATTAATAAACAAATTTCCAGTCCCCTCAAGAGCATTTGCCAAAAGACATCATCTATATTCCTGTCCATATTTTTTTTCTCAAGAGACATCTTACTTTTTCTCTCATTTCCTGTTTCTTCCCTTCCTTTCTCAAGGAGCTACTGTTGCAGTTTGCCATACTGTTGTAATACATAATCTGAATCTGGGGGAGGGATTTTGCCCTACTGCATATCTGAAATGCCATTTGGAGAAACAGTTATAATGTGTTTGAAGAAGCCAGATGAAACAAGACAAACTAGAAAGAACTCCATCTACTGATACTTCCTATTTCAACAAAAATATTTAGTATTTAAAACCTGAGATAAGAACTGAAATTGAGAAGAAGAAAAATGTGCATGTGACAAGATAATGTTATCTACTACATAGAAAAGTTTAAATGCTTCTTTGTAAGAAGCACAAGTGCCTGTACTTTTCGGTTTCACCATCACATTCTGGTGGCTTTCTTTTTAGCTTTTTCTCTCTTCTGTCAGTGTTTCCTGCTGAAGGTTGTTTCCTGATTTTATACATAATGCCAGCAAATTTCAGAGGTCACTTGTCATGTAAAACAGACAAGAGAAGTCAGAATTATCTAGGGCATGAAAGTTATTCTTGATACTGCATCTAATAATTAATATTTATTAACTTCTCTTTTTCTCACTTAGTAGCTAGTATTTGTACAAAGTTAGTGTTACTAGGAGAAAAAAAAATAATAAAAAGGCATTTATAGCACAGTCCTTTAATTATTCTTTGAGGTACTGGCATCCAAAGGACAGGAACAATTGTACCTGTTTCCTGGTGATGAGAGGCTATGAGAGTCTCTAATGTTGCAGTTTGTACGATACCTAATGTATTTGTGAAAGTCATGGCTCTAATGAATTACATAGTGTTTTTTTTTTTTCTTTTTTTAATCCAAGATGGCTTTGCCCTATCACTCTCATTCTGCTTTGGCTGAACTATGAATCTTTTCTCCAAGTAAAGCATGCAAATGCTAGATACAAGGGTGATATGTAAAATTACATAGATTGTGATTGCCTCCAAAATGGTTTGCACACTTTGCAATTACAGAGAATGAAACGATTCCTACCATTAAAGGCATATATCCTAAAAGCACAATTATGTGTCATTTTGGAATTATTCTTCTAAAGATACACAGCTGTTAAAATACATGATATATCCAGGACTGTTTAGAGGGTGGTGTTATTGAGGTAATGAAGTAGTATTTCCACTTTTTTTCTTCCTTCCCAGTTAACAGAAAATCGCTGTATGTGGTATAATATAAATAAAATAAATAAATAAATAAAAAAGAATTCCAACATCCACTTCCTTAATTTTACAGCTCTACAAGAGCTGAAGCTTAATCATAAAAGTGCATACGTGTGTGCACGTGTGCATGCCTTTTGTGAGAGCAGAAATGTTTTTTGGCATTACAGAATGCATTGCTGAAGGAGTGGGACAAACACATGCGAAGTACAGGGAAATGGGCTGGAGCCTGTACTTTTTCCCTTAAATGGGCAACCCGTCTAGTTGCTGTTAGCTGACACAACCAAAGGGGTGTGTGAATCTAAAAGATTGCTGTACGATGTCCAAATAAGTTTCATTTCAGAGATGATAAAACTGCAATTAAAATCTTGATCATTTATTATGTGAACAGACTCATCCAGATAGAAAGCAATGGGGTTTCAGAAAAAAAGCAAACACCTCACTGGATTAGCAAAAAAATGTTTTGAGTTTGATTTATATACTTTAACAGCTCTTTAGTACAGTAAGGATTGCTTTTTTTGCTTTTCCTTTTTGGGGAAATGGTGTCAAAGTGTATAATGTTTTGTGATTTATGTTGTTCAAAAATTTGTTCCACTGCATGTGCAAAAGTAATATTTTTGGAAGCTAAATCCGCTTTCTATCTGAAGTCCAGAGGGGCTTATAGGCTGGGGAGGTGCAGGGAGTTATCTAACTAGTGCATTATGGCTGTGGATAGCAAGAGCTACAGCTTCGCTGACAAACTTTTAAAAATTGAGAAAAAGTAGAATTACTGTAATAACAGGGAACTTTTAGGAACTGGTTTTAAGGCTGCTTCTTTTTTTTTTTTAAAAAAAAAAAAAGTAAAGGAAAATGAAAGGTCATGTGTCCTTGGTAAAAGAATTTTCATTAGAGTTTATCAGACTGCTTGCATTTTTCAGAAAATATAAACCAAATGAATGCAACGGAAAGCAGGAGACTCTTAACATCAGTGTAATCGAACTGCTGCCAACTTGCCTTGTTTATCTAAGAGATCTCTGTGAAAATAAGGTCTTTCCCACACATGCATGAGTCATAGGATGTAATGGGGCTAAGCAGGCTTGCTTCAAGCTTTCTAATGCACACATATCTAAACTAACCTGTTTTAGTGTCTGTTCCTGTAACTAAATGAGATCTAGCCAGACAACAGGAAGGGAGAAGTGGTGGTGAGTTCATGATGCTATTTCAGTGCAATAACCTGAATGCTTAAGGAAACGATGCAATTTCCATTTATTGGGAAAATTACAGTTACTGTGACAACAAATATACACTAAAGAAAACATACATGATTTATCCTCAAGTTCAAATTTGTGAAAATAGTAGATAGGATATTCATAAAACCTCATACTATCCGGTTATGTGACTCAAAGTACATTCTTACTTTTAAAATATGTAATTCAGATTCTTGGAAAAAATACTCATTTAAAAACCGTAAGCAAGAACATACATGAAAGGGTGGCAAGACACACGTGGCTAACCATGATTGGTTCAGTGTTGAGCTGACAAAAATAATAAAAAAAATTAGGCATATGCTTGTCCTACATATTTAATCACAAACCATTTTGGATCTAAATTTTAAGGTAAAGTTTACAGGAGGTCTTCTGTTATATCTCAAATTTCCCACTTTTATTATTCCACAAGGATTTACATAATAAGAGAAACCTGAACTGTATTTCAGTAGGTAAGGATTTCAATTCCTCAATCTGGTTAAAAAAAAAAAAAAAAGAAAAAAATTAACATTCTGATTTTTGACTTTGGGCAGTAGGCAGAAGGAAGGGAACCATGACCATGCTAGATGCCCTCAAGCATGTCAAACAGCACAGAACAAGATGTCCCTTCTGCACGGAGGGACACACATGGCACCAGAGCTTCTGAGTGCCAGGGAAACCATGTTGGTATGAGGCAGCTGGCAGTGGGAACCACTGTTGCTTTGAGTGGCAGAAGCCAAAAAAATGGAATCCAAGTGACAAGAGATATCACATTGCAAACAGTAAAAGATGGAGTCACAGCTGAGTGTCCTCTGAATGGGAGCTGCCACTTACGGGATTCCAGGACCAGAATTTCAGTATAAGGAACTGCCAGAAGCCATCCAGTCTCACTCAAAGCAGGGCTAAGCTGTAGAGTTCGATCAGGTTGCTCATGGCTTTGATTATTTTCAGTTATCTTAAGTACTTTCAGGTCTCACGTCCGGTTAGGTTCACAAAGTTTTGAACGTGGCTACTGAGTAATATTTTGCTGGTGATGATAATGACTGTATTCATATCCATGTGCTGTAATACAAGATGACTGGAGAGACGGTTGAAAATAACATAAATCATGGTCCTTTGGTTGACACTTTCAGAATTGCAGAAGATGAAATATCTGTTTTGTTGTTGTTGTTGTTTGTTTTGTTTTGTTTTTGTTATGTTTGCTGTGGTATATCCTTAAATAAGCATAATAAGAACCAAAAATTTCATTTGTAGTTTGCTACCCGAGTTTATATCAGCTAATAAAATGTACACACTCCTCCTTCTCCAGGACACATTCTGTTTCAAAGCTGAACATTTAGAATTATGCCATTAAGATGACATCTTTCTGCAAATGAATTCTGTAAAAATGTTAAGTATACTTCATCGTTATGTTTTCAGCTAGTCCAGTAAACTGAAAGGCTGGCATAGAGATAGTAAAGAATAAGCAATAAGGAAGGAAAACAGAGATTTTGAGGAAGGAAGCCCTGGAGACTGTTCCCAGCTGCTGAGTTCACTTTTCTTACTGAAAATCTCTTTCCAATTGTATCCTAATCAGGAGCATAGAGCGATACACTTATGGCAAACAAGATTCCTAGGTGGACTTCTGGTTAACCTGGGACAAACTTAGGCTCTTTTTGGTCTACAAGTTGTGGAAGCATCTCTACCTGGTGGTGATTACTGCAGCATAAAGCAAAGGCAAAGCAGTGGTCTTGTGGAACTCAAGGGGATGGGACAAGCAGTCTTACCATACAGGATTTCTCACACTTATGGTACCTTTCTCATACCTAGAAACAGGTATTCTGTTTCGCTTTAGAGGGATCAGCAAATAATATTCCTAAAACCGGATGCTGTAACTAGAATTTTGCCATCATCCATAGAGACGAGTGAAAAAAGCCAAAGGAATTCTCACTGCCAGTGTTGTGCAGAGGTCTTGGATCCCACGGTGTTTGACTAGAGCAAACTCAGCACTTGCTACAGAGAAGAACTTGAGCTAATATCACACGCACACACAGAGGTCATACATATTACCCTTGGAGCTTCTTAAATACAGGCTGCCCAAATGCAACCATAGGGGTTAAGTTAGTGAGAAAGCTAGTGTGATGTAGGAAGATGGGACCATGCTCTGAAAGACACCAGAGTGAACTAGGACAGACAAGAATTGTTTCAGCACAAGGCCAGCAAGCTTAATCTTTTAAAGCTTAGGGCATCTAAATCATGTGTTAACCAGATAATAGCATCTTTAATTACCCTGCCCTAAATCCATGTGGCCAGTGGTTTTAAAAGTAGTTTATGAGTTGGAGAAAAAATTAACTAAATTGATTTTCCTACTTTCAGAGAATACTTTCCTAACTGCAACATTATTTTGTCTTAAAGAGGATAGGTTTAGATTATGCACTGGGAAGAAATTCTTCACTCAAAGGGTAGTGAGGCACTGGCACAGAGAAGCTGTGGATGCCCCATCCCTGGAGGTGCTCAAAGCCATGCTCGATGGGGCCTCGGCCAACCTGATCTAGTGGGTGGCATCCCTGCCTGTGGCAGGGGAGTTGGAGTTAGTTGGTCTGTAAGTCCCTTCCAACCCAAGCCATCCAATGATTCTATGATTCTATTATTCTGTGATTTTGGAACAGCTTTTATGAGAAAGACGGAGGGGCTACAGTATTAATAGCTTTGAGACAGAATTGGTCTATTTGTAAATGGAAATGCAGCATGGGATTGTTGCGGTACATGAGGGCCCAGAAGGACATGTTCAGGGCCCACTCTGTGAATGTGAAAGTTGCCTGGTTAAGGAAAAACAAATTCTCAGCAGTAATACCAGTTTCTTGTCCCTGCTATGAGCCACATGACCTATAGCTCCATGGTTCTCTGAGAACTGAAGTACCAGAAAAATATGTGAAGCTAGCTATGGACAGTGTAGTACGTTTCTCCTTAGCTCCAGTAGTACAAAGGAAACACAGGAATGTATCAGGAATAAGCTGAATAATCTATGAAAGTGTTCAGTGAATACCCTGAACATAACACAACAGTTTGTAGCAGCTTCTTAATAAATAAGCAGAGCAGGAACACCAATTCTGCAGGCCACTGCTGTCAGCTCAAAAAATCCCTCTAAGGCAGTAGCAAGTACCTAAGCATGTGGCAAACAAACTGCATGCAAGGAGAGTTAATTTAGATACCTCCAGCATTAGTTATATAAACAAAGACTAAATCGCACTGCAGGGAATAGACTGTAAGAGTGACAGGACATCTGATTGATTGCTTATTAATGAGAAACACTGGTAAATTCATGTTTCATGTCCAAAATATTTGTGTCATGTTTTAATTTTGTTGTTTATCCCTTTCAGGTAGTTTTGCTTATCCTTTTCAGGTGTTAGGTACATACCATCGGTAGAGGAAGGCTGGTTAAATGGCTAGCTTTCACGTCAGTGACTCCTTGTACAACTCCCAGCAAGCTATTTACTTCTATACTTTTAATAACACCTGGGATGTTACAAGGATAAATATAGCAGTGACTTTGACACCCTGAGATGTTGCAGTATTGAACATCATGTCAACAGCTTTGAATAAGGAGATTTAAATAGCCTTCCTTGGAAACCAGATTCTACTGGGAGAAGTAGGAATAGCAGTTGAATTTATCTGAGTGACAATAATATGTATTTTTAGAGGAGCTCTCCAGAGAGAAGAAGCATAGCTGTGCCCTGACTTGTGGGTAGAAAGCAATTAGCCATACGCAGCAGAAAAAGGAAAGAGAAGGACCAGGGTTGTGACCAGGAAGCTATGACGAGAAAAACATGCCAAAATAGGAGCCAAACTAGTGTCAATACTGAGAGGCTTCAAGAAAAAGAAAACCATTCCCTCAGATCCAGTTGTACTAGAGGTAATTCACCAGGCAGAGGAGGTGCTGTCAGTTCCTGGGGGTGTTATTTTGCTAAGAACTGCTACAGAGCTAAAGGTAACAGAAGTCCCCATGAGTACTAGTGGTATCAGTGGTGGTCTGTTTGCTTTTTTGTGTCAAAAGGAGGGGGCAGAGAGTGCTCAGGACAAGCAGCCTGGTACAAGAGAAAGGGTGCTGAGGGAAAAAAAAAAACAATTTGATGGGAAAATTTTGGTGCCTTTGAAGGAACGGCTGGATATGTGGGGAAACACTGTCTGGCAAGTAGCTGTCCCAAATCAGTTAGTGGTGGGGCAACCCCAGAGCAGCCATGGGGATAAGGACAGGCCCCAATGACTGATTGTACTGGCTGGGGGAAGAGAGAGTTCCTGGAAAACAGGAGCAGCCTGCACTGCTGCCTGGCTCCTGTAGGCCCAGCAAGCAGCTTGGGTCTCCAGGCCTGCCCAGTTGGCCAAAGCAATGGTAGCAGCTCAAAGGGCTCTCTCAGCAACTGGCATTTTCAATAAGGACTTTAGGAATTAGGTCATCATTATAGATTCAGCTTTAATTAAAAACAGAGAAAAAATAGAAGAAAAAAAAAACAAAAGCAAAAACAAACACCACATCCTTCACAGCTTCAAGAGTTGAAGGCTACAAGCTCAAGACCTGACACCAGAAGGCCTTTAAAAAGGTTCCATGATGTATTGCTTTAAAATCTCCTGAACCCATGGCTTTGCAAGCTTGACTTAAAACTTTGTACAAGCACAATCAGCAATACCATTAGACAGGGGATTGAGTTTGGGAGCAGGAAGGAGTCCAACACTCATCTATTTGCCATGGCACACGTGAGGCAGGCCCAGGTTTGCAGGCACAGCTGCCAAAATACAGCAGAAGGCAGCCCAGGGCTGCCACGCTGTGCCCTGCCTTGGTTTAATGGCAGCAACAACTGTGACAAAGGGCCCAAAGCTGCTCCAGAGAGATGCAGGAGATCTGACATTATTTATTAGTTTACTTGAGAGCCTTCCCGTGAAGGGAAAGACTTGGGTAATAAATTGCCTTTCCATGGATTTTGTAAAAGGAAGATCAGGTCTTTATTGTAAGAGCTTCCTCTGATAGAACTAAAAGGTGCAAAATATGGAAGTCCAAAAAACCACCACATACCTGGAAGGACTGGAGGGACAGGGGCTCAACTGCACTGTATGCCCTGCTCTGCCCCAAGCAGCAGTGGCAGCTGTAGTCCTCCCCTGGGATAAGATGTGGGGAAAGGTTGTGGGAATAGAAGAAAGCACAGCTACCGAGAAATGGGGAAGAGTGAAAAATGAAAGTCTCCTGGGTTGGTTGTATTAACCTGCAAGAGTGGGGAGTGGAAAGGAAAAGAAATCAGCAGCACCCTTTTACAGGATCCCCAGCTATCTTTAGGAAAACAGTTATTTTCTCTCAATGTTTCTGGTGGTAACAACATTTTAAGGTCTGCAAAACTGCTAGGAAGCTATATATGTACCGTAGTGCTGTTCAGAAATGGAGCAGCGTTTCAGCAACTGCTTTATTGTTGTGGTGAGGGGAGCTCCTCCCCACATGTATGAAAACAGCACCCATGCTCTTACAAGGGTGTTATAGAGCCATCACCACTCTTCAACACACCATGTGTCCAGAAGGTTTGTTTAAAGGTCTACAGTAAATCGCATCATATCAGTTTTTCATTTGTTTGTTTGTTTTCTGAATTTTGTGGGTTTTGTTTTAGTCTCTTGTGTATGTTTTTTTTTTTTTTTCTTTTTTTTTGGGGGGGTGGTTGTGTGGGGGTGTTTTGTTTTGTTTTGTTTTTCCTTTTATAGAGAAAGAACAAAGTAAAACCCGCGGGGTTTTGGACCTACTGTCCCAAGGCTGAGCCTAATATCTAATCTCTAAGCTCCCCTGGAAAGCCTGCTTCATTCCTGTTTTCCTGGTGTTCAAACAAGGGACTCTGAGAAACAGACAGCCAGTAACTTCGTTTCAGGGTGGTCATTTGGTTGCTTCTTGAATCAGGCAGCTTGAGATGCTTGAAAACAACTCCGTGTATCTCCCCCAGAGGATACATATACATCACATCTCTGATGTGTCTAAGCTCTCTTGGCCTCCGTCCAGGAACATCCAGATTTCCTGACTCATGGCAATGTACCCTGTCTGGTTGTACTTCATTAGCAGCAGCTCAAAAATCAGAACAGTATTATGCCGTTGCATAAGTTTTTCCAAGCAGTAAACAATAACACCCCGCCACAAGCTTTATTACATTTATCTTGGAATTCAGGATCCCGAAGAGACTGCAGCTTATTATTTTCTTTAATCATTACCCAAAAAGACTGTGAGATGTTATTTTTTAATAAATATTTTCAGGATAGATACGTATCTATTAATGAAATGTTCTGAAAAGGAAGAAAAAATCCTACAGAAGCTACAATAAGATAAGAACTTTTCTTCCAAATGAGAAATGTGGTTATGATTTTATATTATTGTATCAATATTGTTGTCATATCAGCACTTATGTACTAAAACAGTGTGGGCAAATTTTGGGATACAGAAGCTGACAATAATTACGAGGAAAAAAATGCATTGTGTAGGCATAGTAACATACCTCTCAATAAGTCCCATTCTAAATAGATCTTTACTTGCATTTCAAGCTTTTGTTTTGAACATTTTAAAAGCAGGAGCATTATCAACTGGCTCAAAGCAGTCTTGAAAATAAAGTCTACGGCTATTAATGGGGTTCATTAAAAGAAAACTCTGTCTGACTCGAAGGTCTATTTTGGAGCTACGATTGCTCCACTCCCCTGCTTGTGGCATGATGCAGCTGCTCTTTCTTTAATATTTTTGCTGACAGCTACAGCTGACAGATAACATTTCAGTTCACCCCAACATCAACCCTATCTGAAGGCTCCCTTACTTAGGCTGAAAATGCTGGCTTCCTAATGGCTTTACCTGCATCACAGCACGACTGTGTGACTATGAAATTAGTCATACCACTCATTTGTAATGGGGCACATATAGATAGATGGTAACACACTAAAACATAGGTTCAGGGAGCAAGGTGCAAAGACCAGAGAACCTGAGTGGGTTCAGTGAGAAGGGGACACAGGAATAAACACAGTAGCCAGTGTTTTACAACACAGTCAGTCTTTAAAAGGCTACAGTTAAGAGTTTTATTTTTATGAAATACCAGAGGAGACAGGAGTTTTCTAGCCAAGGGAGAACACCCTGGTGTTCATGTAGTCAAAGTGTGAGAGGATTTCCCAGCCTCGGGGCAGGCACAGCTCCAGCCTGGGTGAGCATTATGGCTGCAGCCAGGCTATGTTCTGGGGGAGTGCATGAGCCATACCACGACTGCTGATGGTGCAGCAACAGCTCCTCATCTTTCCCTTGCTTCATCTCCCCTCCCACGCTCTAAGAAAATATGCTTCTGGATCTGGGAATAAAAATAATAATGCATACATAGACATGCAATATGTCAATTGCTATTTGTTGCCATACATTAGTTGTTGCCATATATACATATAATAGAAGTAGTTTTTTATATTCATTACCATTGTTAATACAAAACATATTTTCTCCATCTTAATGCATAATCTGCTAGAAAACAAACTTTGATTTCTGAGTTCATAAAAGTTTTTGGGTAGTAATCACTCAGTAGTACTGTGATGCACACAAAATGAACTTTTCACAAATATAACACCTTTCCTCCTAGACAAAAATAAAAAATAAATTATTTGCAGAGCTCCCAGTTCTGCCCTTGAGCCTCCAGAGATGTAAGAGAGGGGAAGAAGAAAGTAGAGGATAGGTTTGAGAAGCAGACAGCAAGTAAGAGAGAGGCACAGACAGAATGGTGGGAGGGAGATACTGTTCAGTTAGTCCTTCAAAGGATTCCCAGGAAAATTAATTATGATTAAGTCTATGTATATCTTTGTACTTTTTGGATTGATGGTTGAACCTAAAAATAAATAAATGCTTTGCTGTGATTTTTTCAGGATTTGCAATGAGGCACGTTAGTTTTTGTTTGCTTTAAATATTTTACCAGACAGCAAAATACTGTTTTTCTTATGGGGCTCCTCTAGCAAAATTTAAAGAACAGGAAGACAAGTGGGAGTTTGGAACCATGAAAAAAAAAAAACAAAAAAAAAAAACAAAAAAAAACACAAAAAAACACAAAGCAACCCACAAAGGAAAAAGTTAGGATACTTACTATGAGATAGGGATTAAATCACAGTCCTCCACCTCCCAGGAAAATACTTTAAATGTGAGTTATTCTGGGATGACTGCTTCATTCTCTGCACAGAAAATTTTTCTACTTTATATGAAATACTTAAATATTTACTGGAGCAAGAGCAGACACTTGGGGAGACTCAAAGTTAAATGCAACGTCATAGAGTTTTCCGTACTCCATGCGACCCAATACTCAGTCACGTCAAATACCTGGTTTGTGGACAATTTGAACAACAGTTTCTTTCTGTATAGTAAGAACTTTAAACAGTACTTGGCCTTGAAAGGGAATAGGGACTAGTGAAAGAAGAGGACAGAAAACATTTTCTTAACAGTTTTCCTTCAGAGTACTCAGAACTATGGTTTTAGGTGGGATGAGTTGTCTACTAGAAGATATCACCCAACATTTCAGCTGCAGCATCTACTCAGGCTATTCTGCTCCCAGTCCCCCTGCAGTGGGAATCCTCATACAGGTGCTCTGGCTTTTCTCTAGGCCATGGGAACTGACTCGACATTAGAAAATTGGGAGATTAACTTCATATTCCCATTTCTCTCCATAGATATAAGAAGAAAGCACAAGCCATCACTGAAAAAAAAAATATCTACCAGTACAAATAAATAATACAGTGTCATTGTGCAATCAACAAAGCAATAAAACCTAGGTTTCCTGAGCCACTGTGAATCCAGTGGTGATAGTAGATTATGAAGCCTGTGACAATCTAAGAAATATCTAGAGTATGTAGTGTTGAGTTTTGGTTTTGGTTTATTCTAAATCTCTTCTTTGGTACAATTCTTTTTTTTCCACAGGCTTATCAAGGGTGGTAAAACCGTAGCATTTTTTTCATGCAGTTTGCTCAATCCAGAATCTTTGAGACTCTAACTGAAGAGTAGTGTTGCATCTATGCAACTCCTAAAATGAAAACATTTATTTATTTATTTATTTTATGGAAATAAAGCCTTTCTTAAACAGCTTGAATTAAAGCTTCATTGTATTTTAATAGGTCAGAATTCCCAAGGACATTGCAGAGAAATCTGGCAGAGCGTCAGATAGGTTCATCTTAAAAATGCTGTCATAGAGCATTGCAGGCAGGAAAACATAAATTGCAGATTTTTTAATTTTTTTTTTTTTTAGTATATATATGTTCTGGGTGCTGCCAAAATCGGTCATTTGCAGATCAAATAAAGGAAAAAACTTAGTAAGCTTGGCTGAAATTGCTATAAGGAATATTTAGACATTTCTAAGGGCATCTGAAAATGTACTGACTGTGTCAGCTCACCAATCTCTAAACCCTCTCCTTTTCTCATGTACTCTCTAAGAAATCATGAAATCCACTGAGAATAAGATAGTGAATGTGAGAACAGACCCTGCTTCTGATGTTTCCTTTACAAATGAAAATATTTGAAAATATGAACTGTGTTAACAAAAGCTGTGTCTTTTTTTTAGCATTTTAAAATTATTATTTTTTTTTTTGAACATGGAAGGGAATGATGCTTTTGTTGATAAGCAGTCTTATGAACACAGCTAGATACATTCTCAATCTCATCTGTTTAATTCTTGCAAGAGAATTAGTTGATCTAAGTCAACTGCTTGAGTTGCCTTATCTTAAATTTTCTGTGTGAGTCCTTCCTTAAAGTCATGGGAAATATGGAAAAATCAGGACGTTCCATCCAACTACTTCTGTGAGGCTTACAAAGATTTCTCTGACCTAGAAAATAATCTGAAACTCTGTTAACAGAAGCATTCAAAGGATTTCTATTAGTCTCTGTTTTGTCATAATGCTAACAAAATATAGCTAATCATCTCTGAATTAGCAAGAGATAAAAATTTGAAGTATAAATGTGAGCAGATATGAAGCTATATCCTATATATAGCCATGTATGCCAATTGACTTGCAATGATGTTAAGCTGGGACTTAGAAGAGCAGAAATGCTACAGAGCAAACTTATAGCAAGACGTCTAAGTTTGCCTGACAATTTTCATTAAAATATCTACTATTGTATGAAACAGTTGCTTACAACTTTGCCAAACTTCAGTTGTTCAGGCTGGACGTCTGGCTGAGTCTGAATTGTTTTTGGAAGTTCCAACTAAAATGCTTCAAGCATTTCCAAGAATGAGATGAGAAAAAAAATGTTGTTTGCCCATGTTAAAACAATCCCACAACCATTTTGCTGAAGTTTTAATGTCTCCGTGTTCCAGAGCAATCTACTGAGGTTCAGCTGGGGTACTGCTCAATGGCAAGGAACTGACTCTTGCCATCCCTGCGAAACTTATGCCAGGCTAAGAGCCACTGAAAGAAAGCATTTCATGAAGGTCACCTGGTAGAGATTGGTAGCTAAATTCTCTGAATAGCCTGAGTATGCTGATGCCATTCCAGTTGCTCACACCTAACCTGTTGCAGCTGCCCTGTGCACATGCCATTCCCAGAAAGCACACCCATCTCAGGGCTACAGGGCTAAACAGTGCCCTTCCCACTACTAAAGCCACAGTGCAAGAACTGAGGTGATGGATCTTGTTCCTTCTGTTTCAACAATTCTTCCTCAGCACAGCTTGTGACACAGTGGGGAGGAAAAAAAAAAGTGTGGATGGCATGATTACCCTTGTCACTGGGAAGGGAGAGTGGGGAGGACTAGTATTGTGACAAAATGTTTTTTAAGATTTTGTACCTGTCAGTCAGAATCTCTCTTAGTGATAGGTATCATCCACCACCTTTGCCATGGGATGGAAACACTGTACAAATACACTTTTATTGGAAATTTATTTGGGTCTTCAACTGACTGATTCAGAATCAACAGTATCTTGGTTCATGTCTCTCTGTGGTCAAAGCTTTGTCATTGCTCTCTTTGGCACTCACCGCTGCCCACCAAGCTGGCCATCCCTCTGGGTCCACCTTGACTGACCTGCTAGCTATGAGCTCTAGAAGTGCTCTTCTCCATTCCTTCTCCAACAGCTGCAGCAACTCAGAGCCCAGCATCACCAATCTGCATGGCACCACATTTCCCTGCAAGGCTGTCTTCTCAATTCTCCCCTTTGGATTTGTGCACGGGGCATGCTCCCAAGGTGATTTGCTTAGCCTGTTTCACTTGTGTAGGAGTAGCTGTGGCAGCTGCCATTCCCATATTTTGCCATGCCCACTGCTCTCCTTCTCTCTGCTGTGCTCCCCCTCAGGAATTCACTCCATCTGACTGTACCATCTGTCTGAGCACTTCTCATTTGCTTGCCCCCCTCTCAAAAACCAGGGTTTTGCAGTTCTGTTGTGGTTTTGTAGGGCAACAATGTGCGTTTCCACTTGTCACAGCTGTATCGTTGTTTGAAAGCAAGGTGATAATGGCCATACAGAAACTGTTAAGAATTTATGGATGACACTTTGGCTATTTCTGTTATCAGGAAATTAGACAGTGCCTGTGCCAGTTCTCTGACCCTGAGTGCAATTGTCACTCGTGGTCATACCTAGTCCTCAAACCTCCTTAGCCTTCGGAGCAGGTTGGCTATGTCCAGTCTGCCAGCCCCCAGCGAGGCTGGTCCCCAGCCAGGGCCAATTCCAGATCCCTTCCAGGAAGACCACTGGTTGGGCTGTGCCAGCATTTTACCCAAGCCCTGGCACTGTTTATCCTGCTAGTTTAGACATAATCCTCATGTCATACTCATCTGAGCATGTCAGATGCCTGGGATCATCTGCACAATCACATGAAACCTTTTCTGCATTATAAAGAAATATTTTATTATTATTGAATAAGACTTTTCTGAGATCACAGATAGAGTGACTGCTTTCCAAGAATATTTTGAACATCCAACACTGGAAAATTCTAACATTGGAAAAAAATTTTGTGACATGTTTAAGACCTTTTATTTTTTTTTGAGTTGGTTTAGGCATTATTTTAATATCTCCTCTGAATGCACCTTTGTTTGCTTTCTGCTGTTCTGCTTTGAATGTCTGTTTCCTTGTCCTCCTTTCATTAGATGAGCTTTGAAAAAAAAAATTAATAAAGCTTGGGGACAAATGTTTCCACCTGAACTATTGTTAATGAGCATAGCAGATGATACTTCAGTCAGATGAGACAAAGCTAATAACACTCCATTGGGTCTTCTTAGTTCTTCATGGACAAGCAGCGCTTACAGCTACAGGCACAGTTGGTGCACAGAATTTCTCAAGACTGGCTTTACCTCTTTTCAACAGGAAACATAAGCAGGGAAAAAAATGTCTGCAGAAATGCTTATTTTAACCATATGTGGTTGTGGAGGACTGACTTTTATTGAACTGCAGTTCAATGAGTACCATAAAAAACTCATACAAGCAATTCTAAACTCTGTCAGAGAAGAGAACAATAATAATTCCTTGATACATCAAAGGCTAAACTGGAAACAGCCAACAAGCCAACCAGAAACTCAAGTAACCAGTTTGTACTCTTGGCTTCATCAGAAGGGAGCACAAGACTTTAGGTAGTGGCAATGCCATGCTCTGAGGAGCTTTCTGTATTGTTACATGCAGGACTAGAGCACTGGGGTGTGCAGTAACTAGTAGGGATTTGATGCCAGTTGAATCCCTTGCCCTTCTCCTTACAGCCCTAGGAGTTGTTCCCTGTTTGTGAAGCAAAACCTCAGAGGCAACACTTTCCTGAAGTGATCACATGAACAGTGCATGTTTCCAATGCCCCACGTACAATGCACATTTTCTTAACATTAGACATCACAATTCTGAATCAAAGCAAAAGGGCTTTTATCTGCCAACATCCTTGTTCAAGATCCTTCTCCAAGAGCTGATGAAATCATCTGACATAAAGCAGAGCAGAGGCTGTATTCTTTGCAGAGCTTTGAGTGATACATATTTTACCAACTCTGCCATAAGAATGGCATTTTTGAACAAAACTGCAAAGTGAAAGAAGACATAATTTTAAAAATATGCTTATGTGGAATTTTAGCTGTGACATACACCGTGAACATTGCTAGTGATTTCAGATATTAGACTATTCTGAAGCGATTCAATACACCGTTAAATTGTAGCTTGGAAAATGCGCCCTATGTTTCCACTACTTTTATCTTAAGTAGTCTTTCTGGTGTAATAAAAATTTGGATACAGATTGTTTAAAACCAACAACTCCAGCACTAATTCAGCTGAAAAATTTCTGAGGAGCAAATGTTACATAAATAAATATAACTATCTGAATATACATGTGATGAAGATCCTTGCTGTTCAAGAGACTCACCTTTAATTTTTAGGCACTTAAGGCATAACTGAAAGCTTAAAGATATTACTGAACAGAGTGCTGTGACATTGAAGCCGTGGCATGCAACTCATTTGCAGTGATAAACAACTTTCTCTACCCTTCTTTCTGTCCATGGGAAGGGTTGATTTTGGATTTAATTGAAGGGTGAGGCAAGTGCTTTTGAGATAACGTTTTGCAGTTCCCTGCTGCTCTGTTCTTATTTTCAGGCCCGTTAAATATTGTTTTGCAAGAACAGCTTTCTGATTTGAACTGCCCAGTAATGACAACAAATTCTTGTGGTTTAAAGCTAACATGAGCCAGTTCCAGAGCACCTGCCAGGAGATATGATTTTTGTGTACCTCAGCTGAGGATACAATTGGCTTGTATGAATGAGTATGAATTATAGTTTTTATTCTAAAAGTAGAAGTCTTTCGCATTCGGACAATGAAGGAAACATAACATGTACTTTCAAAAGAATTCAGTGAAAGCATCCTTGGTGGGAAAACAATGTTTTTCATGTCAGTAGTGCAGTGGGATAAATGAGCTTGCTTTCAAGGGTCCCGGCCAAGCCATAGTAATTTAAAAGAGCTGAGCATCAAGTCCTTCAGATTTAGCTCCTCATCCTGTCATAAGCAATCAGACAAAAACAGAGAAGTTTGCTAAATTAGCAGGAAGCCACTGACAAATTTTCCCAAGGTAAGGTTTAAGCCTTGCACTCTCTTTTGGCCAACCCCTGCAATTCAGTGAACTTGAGGGAACTCCACAGCATAATTTGTGGCAGCCGGGGACTGCATTTGTTCTCTGCCCTGGAAAAACAAACAAACAAAGAAGTAAACACACAGACCGATGGCTGAAAACAGATAGCCAGGGAGAGCAAGTACAGGGCAGCGATACAAAACTTCCTCTGAGCACTCTCACTGCCTCCAGCTATTTTCAACTATAGAGATTGGTTGAAGCTGATGTGGTTTATCTGATAGCAACAACAAGTGAGTATTTCTCCCAAGTATTTCTCCAGTCTCCCTCCAAGCCATGTAAAATCCAGAGACAAGGAGATCTTCAGATCTGCTGTTCAGTGTGAGAAGAACCACCTCATTTTGTTCATCTGAAGAGAGTTTCTGAAAGTTTGTATAAACTAAAAATAATCAGCCAAAGTGAGCAGGTGCCAGGAAGCGACAGGAACATGCACTAATTTTCTACTAGGACTATATCAGTTGGAAAGATGTCAGTTACCTGCCTTCTTGGCCTCCTACCCAGACATAGACTGAGCTCTGCTGAGCGCTGGATGAGCAAGTGTGAAGGCCAAAGCCCTTGCAATGCACAGAAATGATCAGATACGTCTGTGGGATTGTTGAGAACAGGTTTCCTGATTAATAAAAAGCCTGCACGTGAATTCGTCCCATGGGGTCAAGATCTAGAATTAGTATTCTAAACTTTGTCATCACCCCTAGATTGTTTACCTCCAGTATTTCAGAGGATTAGAGACAACAGCAGTCCCTAGGGAGGTTCTACTGTACTTAAACTAGACATAAATTGGACTTAACAGCTATAATGCTGGAGATTCCTTAGTGAAGCCATCCTTTATATCTGATAAACAAACCTCAGTGAAATAATGTGGCCTACTAGGATTTTCTTAGACACCTTCCAGAGCCCTGACATCTTTTCATTGACTGCCTAATGAAATTAGTTCATGACCTTTGCCTTGTCAGTGTTCAGCACCTCTGTGTAGGGTCTGTGTGCCAAGATACCCTGGTGCTTTTGTTACATGAATTTGTGTCTTTTAGGAGTTCCACCACAACCATTAATTCATTCCACAGAAACAACAGAGAAGTCTTGAGAAAATACGGACTTCTGTTTACTACCAGCCTGACCCATCATCACACAGGCACATTGAAATTCTGTGTTTTAATCAGCTCTTCATAAGTATGGCAGCCACGCTTAATTTATCTTCTCTAAATCAATCCAGTTTTACTCGACATGGAAATTATTTAGTTTATGGATTAGGGAAATCAGCCTATTTACACAGTAAAATGTGTGTTAGTCATTGAGAAAGAAAAATAGAAAATGACTAACCATCTTCTTTTTTTTTTATTTTTTTTTACAAGACTAAGAAAAATTATAAAATTTCAACTAAAGATTAGCATAAGTCAACATGTTACTGTTTTAGAACTACATTAGTGTATTTATGATAAAGTAGTGGAAAAGTAGAAAAGAGATTGGACATTGCTTTAAATTGTTAGGTGACAGTGATTTATGTTACTTTTTATGTGAGAGGAAAAAAATAAGAATTAACAGTCTGATGGAAAAAAAAATCAAAGGAGTGCATTTTGAAAAAAAAAAGTTTTGAATTGCAGATATGTAAATTCAGAAACCACTGTAATAAATATAAATTCAGCACATAACATCTCTTTTGCAAATGCATCAAGTTTTCTCTTAAAGTTGGTGAGGCCATTTTCCCCTATGTATGAAAAAATGTTCCAGAACATCAGTCTTCTGAAAGCTCATCAGTCTCCATTTATTCATGACCAGCTTGTTTGAAAGAGTTTGGAACACACAGACAGTTTATGTTCAAATCAAGGACTACTTTTCCTTGAGATAAAAGTAGCAGTTTAAAAAGGAAATTAGATTGTTGGGAGGTATATACACGACGTGCAATGCTGAGGTAAATGGGGAACTCGAAAAATGCATATCCTTTCTGATTGTATCCTTATAAATATATAATGAGAATAGAAACATGCTACAATGAAGGTCACTAGCATTGTCAGCATTAAAAGTGAAACTGGGATTGCTTTGTTGAGAGAAAAAGGTATAAAGGAGGCATGAAGGGAGGATATTGAATAAGGGGAGGCTGAAGAAGCTCCTTCACAATGCACGGGTGAACATACATGTGGTAAAAGCAAAAGGCAACAAAATTAAAACAACCAACAACATGCAAAGCTATGCAGACAAGCACATATGTAAACGGGTGCTTGTTTTTCAGAGTGCTTGATTAAAGCCAGAAGCTTAGTATGCTTTCAAGGGAATTTTTATGTAAGATAGGGAAAGATGTTAACATTCAGTAATGCAAGTCCTAAACCATCCATTAACTGGTGACAATGGAGAGATGTTTTCCATTCTACTGGATCCTTTCTTCCTGAGCATATCATGCTGAATCTGAAGAGATGAAACTGGCATTTTTCACAAGAAACTGGTGAGAGATTTTTAACTTTACTTGCTGAATGAACTGGTAATAACAAACCCACTTTGGGTGGGATTAGGGTGAGTGAGATTAAGATAAACAAAATCTTATGTTTTGGGCATCTTCATAGTAAAATTTGCCTTCAGTGTGCTAATATACTTTATATCAAGATAGCATGCTGCTAATTCCTGTAAAATTTTTGTCAAGGAGTGACAGGAAAGCGAACATATACATAGCTCCATTGCGGCAGTAATTTTGTTCCATTCAAGGTGTATGTGTGTCTGTGCATTGAGAAAAAATACCTTTTGTAAATGATTGATTTTATGTAAAAATGTTACTGGCTTTGGCAAAAGTAAACTTTTTCCAAACTTTTTTTTTTTTTCCTACAAAGTTTTCTGCTTTGTAGAAGTTCCTGAAGTTTTTGTAGAAGTTCCTGAAGTTTTTGCTTCAAGCTCAGCATAAGCTATCTTGTAAGCATGAGAAAACTGAAGTTCTGTACAGTTTTTCCCAAAACAGACAGCTCTCCTTTTAACAAAATATCTTTCCTCTCACATGTACAACCCATGCTATGACCAAAGTAAATGAGAAACAATCATAATTCTGTTCCTTTAGCTGTATCTTTTGGATACCCTCCAACATAAAATGCATTAGCACAAAAATGTACTTGTCCTTAATTAATTTATAGCTTAGAGCAGAATACCAGAAATAACACTTGAAGTTCAGATACAGAGGTTTTAAAGTTGTGGATAAAATATTGTATTAAATTTGTAATAAACCTTAAACAGGGCAAAAAAAAAAAAAAAACAAAACTAATTATCAATAATCTTAGGAATTTCAGTGATGGAGAAGTGAATGTAAAAGATGTTTATTTTGTAAAACATTTAAATTCTATTGAATTTATTGTCATTTTGGGAGACAAAATTATTTAAGTTTTTCCACTACCCTGAACAAGGACATTTACTAAACTTTTTTTTTTTTTTTTTTTTGTGCTTTTGGTATTTTGTTGTTGTTGTTTTAAATAGCTTGAAGCATATAGAATATGCTGTAATATCTTGTTCTGAAGTGTGCATGCTAAAAGGTTACAGAATCTGTATTATATAGTACAGCTTTATTCAGGAACATGGGAGTAGAAAGGGTATAATGGATTATCACATTTATTCTCCTAATATTGTAGAAATCACACTTTATAAACCCCCTTCAGAAGTTTATCAGGTTTCACTGTAAGTGTCATTAGGATTTTTGCTGCTGTTACTGCAACTGGAAAATTGTTCCCAAATCTCAATGCTCCAGGTGAGAACCTGTTTCTACCTTGTAGCACAGAATAAATTCTAGCCAATCTGTGCCTTTGGGTTCCCTTGCCAAAACTGTCATGTAGTTTAAATGGCTCTTCCATCTCCCTGATGTTTCCCTCACTGATATATTTATAGACAGCAACTGGATCGCTTAACAGCCCTTATTTTGCTAAGCTAAACAAGTCAAGCTCTTCATTATCTCTTCTCATATGATAGGTTCCCTCTTCCTCAGTCACCCTAGAAGTCCATCTTTGTTCCTGAACAAGTCTGAGGTAATGTGCTACAAATGACAAAGTACAACAGTCTTGTATAATAGCGTAATAAAAGAAGCTATAGCAAACAGAGTAATAATTTCAGGCTTGCAAGGATGTGCAGTGCCAAATATTTAGGAGATTGAGTAAAGGTTTTGAAATCTTCTAAGGGGATCTTTATTAGAAGGAATGCTTTTATCTAAGCAGTTGATTGAAATTGCATTATAAAATGTTTTAGGGTTTAATCAAAAGCTGGGAAATCGATGAAAATCATGATTTAGTTGAGAGTTTCAGCCAGCTCAGTATGCAGGTGATTAGACTTGTGACAGCAATCACAGAAGAAAAGGATCTGAGATTTTCAAAGATTGTTTCACAATAACAGAAAATTCCTGTGAATGCTGTATAGAATGTGATAAATCTTTCCGGGGAAAGCCACAGTTGTATTCATATGATGTCTTTAAGAAATTTCAATGGAAGAGTTCAGCTGGTTCCTTAGAGTGAGTGCTGCAGAGTGGGGTTCTTGCTGATGACAGGCACTGTAAAGCAAAGAGAGTGTGGGGACAACTGATCCCACCACCTCCAAGGACCGTAGAGAAAAGGATATTTGATCACATCCAGTATCCCCTGGTTTCTTGTGTGATCACTTCTTGGAAATCTTCAGGAAACTCACAACTCCCAGCTGTAAGGGCTGTGACAGCTATCTGTTTTATTTATTTATTTATTTATTTATTTATTTTATTTTAATCCATAGTGAAGAAATAGTTTCATCAAGTCTAATGGGTAGCTTTGTACAGAAACTTTTCCCCTATTGTTCTGAACCTGCCTTCCCAGAGCAGGGGCCATAGTCACTGGTGTGTAGGATACCTCTTAGTTTGGAGATGAGAGGGATTTTTTTTTATTTTATTTTTTGTACTGAAATCCTTCTTTTTTTAAGGAATTAGCACACTAATTTCCTTCTAGCTTTTCTCTGCCCTATAAAGAAAAAAAAAGGGGGGGGGGGTCATGATAGACCATAGGAAAAGAGAAGGACTACTTTTAGCTGGTACACATGTGCACGAAGATCAGTGAAAATGAAATGCTCTTGACAACACAAGCTATTTCTTAAGTGAGAGCAAAGGGGATTCCCATCCATAGTTAGGAGCAATTCAATACATGCTGAAGAAAATACATGTCAGGGCACTGCACAGGTGGCCAGGGGCTGGGAATGGTGGGCTCCTGGCACCTCCCTGGGGTTGGGGACAGGCCATGGACCCATGAGTGGGCCTGGATCATTTGGGCCCATGGCTGAGCATGGCGGGGCTGTGGGGAGCTGGATCTGGCCCTGCTGCAGCCTTACTGGGGCAGGAAGTGATGGCCCTGATGCTGACTGGGATCCTGGGCCCTTGGGGCCCTGATGATAAATTAAATGGAGATAAAGTTGTAGAGAACATTTCTAACAGTTAACAGGGTAAAATAAAGCCACAGAATTCATACATGTGTCCATATGATGCAAAATACCACCAGCAGGCAGTGGTAAGAAGGGAATTTTCATCAAAGCTGTCATCGGAGTATTTTGGTCCAAATGCCAAAGAAGACTTCAGCTTTCCTCCTGCTGAATTTGGTTTCCCAGTCCATGGCTTCTTCCCACCAGGGAGAAAGGGATATATATGTATATGTAAAAGGGGAGAGCTGAGGCAGAGTTTCTCCAAAACAGATTTATAGAGAATCAGTAGCTTCACATCACTACGTTGAGAGTAACAAAAAAAATTAACCAATTTACATTTATTCAGTTAAATTGTGATGTTTACATACCTGATATTTTGATGTCATGTGCTTATACAGTTGGTGCATGGGATCAACACCCTCAGCAACAGGCATGGAAAAACAGGAGACAGAGGAGCCCAAGAGGCATCCTGCTGTGAAGAGGTGGGATGTTTTCATAGGGTGAGAGATGCCAGGGCGCAAAGTCTGCAAGCAAAGCTGCTGCTTTGGTTAGCCCAGTGGGTGGTTAGGAGTGGTTTTAGTGTGATTGTATGGTCAACGTGGGTGAAATCCTTCCTGAACATCAGGAAGCACTTCTTCACTGTGCAGGTGATGGAGCATGGGCACAGGTTGCTCACAGAGGTTTTGGAGTCTTCCTCCTTGGGGACATTCAAAAGCCACCAGGACATGGTCCTGGCTGAGTGGCTCTAGGAGTCTATGGCAATATCTCCTCTTGGGAAGATTTAGGAATAGCTGCTACACTTAGATGACTTTAAAACAATATATTGTGGAAGCAAATTACTCTTAAGGGTATGGTTTTAAACCACATCTCCTGTGAGCAAGTTTTTTTGAAAACCATGCACCAAGCCACTATTTTGCATTGAGTACGTCAGGTTTTAAAATCATTTAAGCTGATGAAAATCTGGAGTGACTTTGTAAACTCAGAAGAGTCAAGACTCTTCAAATATGAAGTCAGAATTTATGCCTTGGTCCACCTTTTTTTTTTTTTTGTAATTTTAATAGATTAGCATGAGCTGATTAACATAAAACTGTTCTTTATTTCTTATAATTCATGAATTGCACTAAATTTTAGGCTCTTCATTATGAGTACATGGCTCACTTTCTTCTATCAGCCCTAAATATTTGCATGCTAACTTTTAAAGACAATAATCTTGCTGCTTCATTTTTCAAATTAATTAAAAAACTTTCACGGACTCTTCTGAAGGACAATCTTTTCATAGGGCAAAAAATTAATTTCTGTAAATCCCATGTTCCTCATACACATTATCTACAAATTGCCTTTTGTAAACTGCCATGTCAAATGCGATTCAGAGCTTGTGGGTATAACAGTGAGATAACACAAGTCCTTGTGCTTGTAGCAAATGTTTTGTGTGATAAATAAATTACTAAATAAATAAATGCTCTACTTTCTTCTAGAACTTGCTGTTCAAGACTGAAGTTTCCAAACCAATTTTTCATGAAAATTTAAATATTTGTCAATGAAATAATCTATAAAACCAGGTTTAATTTAAGGGGTTTGCACCACTTTAATTGTGATTACATCTGGTTAAGACATCTTTACTGTGTCTATGCGTACATTGCTCATAATCCAGTTAATCATGTTCTGTCAATGCAGAGCAGGGACAAAAGCCATCTGTAAATGCCAAGCTGATATTTACTATTTTGCAAGAATTCACATACAGTTTGTTGAGAAATAATGGGGAAATGTGCCATACACTGTTCTAGCTGCCTTAAGCTTAGACACCATAGTGGTCCTGCTTTATTCCTTAAGTGTTAATCCCCCCATATGTCTGCATTGTTATTAGGAGAATTATATAAATGATTTAAACAGCAGTCAGTCTCTTATGTCGGCTATACTTCCAGACTTCCATGGTTGTTGGAATTGTCACCATGGCCCCAGCCTTATTTGCCTTGCAGGCTGTGCAAGAAACTGGTCTGCAGCTCCTGCTGTGTTGCTGATTGCCCAGCTGGGCCAGCCAAGGGAGTCACACAAGGGAGTCTGTGGACTATGTGCAGTGTGATTACTGGATGGGACAAGCAGGAGAGCTTACATCTCTGCAGTCATTTCATCATCACATTGCATTGCACTCCATATATTCTGCAGAGCTAATCTATTCAGTGAGGAACCCAGCATATTACATCCCATTTTTTTATTTCACTTGTTACAGCTACTCTCTTTTGGGAAGAGAGTTTTACTTGGTATTGATTGCTAAATTAGAGCAGAAAGCTGCAACTTGTAGCACTGGCTCAGGAGGAGGCAGCAGGAGTGTAAGGTTTTACTGCCTGGACTGCTATTTCTGTATCATATCTTTAAGTGCATCACCTGGTGTATTCTGTGCTCTGCCTGTGGAGATACCTAGATAAAGTCAAAAGGAATCTTTAATTTATATATATATATATATATATATATACACACACTTTTTCAAGGCATTTTAAATCTGGAAGTCTTCAGCCCCTGAGCTTTATCTTTTCTCCAGGGAGCAGCAGGGACTCCAGTCAGCCTCAGGTGGGAGCAGCAGAGCGATGACACAGGGACAGCTCCATCCTCGACCCCCTCCTACCCCCTCCGGACCTAGATTCTAGCGAAGCCCCTGCTCTGGAAGCGTCCCTCGACACAGGTACTGCTGCACACCACGGGCTGTCCAGCCAACACAACATTTAGGAGTTGCAGTTGCAATAGCATGGCTGAAAAGCAACTCTTGAGTTTCCTGCAGATGTCAGCTCCAGGAGGTGAACAAAATAACTTATGTCATCTGCTGCCTTTCAAAGGCTCCTTGGAATTGCAGGGCTGTCAGAGCCCTTAGGGGTTGTTGAGGATTAGCAAGGACATCCTGAATGTACAATATTTTCCCTGAAACCTTTTAACGTATTTTTTAGTTCATAATAAGCATCCTGAGTTAAGGAATTATTGTAAGGATGAACCCTTCAGCAGGCACCACTGACTCTAATGACCACATCGGATGCCTCAGTATTGTTTGGGATTTTGCCTATCTTTTACAAGCCCTGTTGCTAGAATTATGTTGGTTATACAATGCTCTTTATTTCCAGTTTTAAAATGTCTTGCAGTGCTGGAATGTACCTTGAAATTGAGAACCCAGATCAAGACTTGGAAGGCAACCACTGACTAGCTTTCTAAAAATCTCAGAACTTTAAGCCCAGTATCATATCATATTTTGAAATGTCTGACTCATTTGGAAAGCTTGGGATTGTGTATATTAATTACGGCCCCAGAAGATCTATCTTAACAATCAGAAAGCAGCTCCATTTGTAGTCAAGGATTGCAAACACAATCTTCCTGGAACTGAAAATTGTACATTGTGCAATTTTTATGGCTTGTACAGCTTTTCTATTTTTAGCGGGTTGAAACCTGTGATACATCTTATAATCCTCCTTAAATTGTCATTCATAATGCTAATTTCCATTAACTTGGCATAACTAAGTTTCTATCTTAAATTTATATAGTTACTGTTTTACCTAACAGTGCTACACAGAGAAAATATTATTTTTCTCTGGCACAAAACAGATGCGAGTACAGTTAATGAGTACAGTTAATGTTTCTAGTTAATAGATTTTTTAAATCAGATTTAACACAGTATCTTCTGTTTTATTTAAAAATGTGCATGCATTATGAAGTTCAATATCTTTTCCATTACTTGAACAAACCATTTATTTAATCCTTCACCTTTTTAGGCATTTGGAACAGTTCCTCTGAGGTTTGGGAAAGCCTAATAAACTTATGCTTTTCAGCTTTTAGGAGGATACAATGGGAAGAATGATTCTGTTGTATTTTTTTGTTTTGTTCTGTTTTGCTTTCCTTTATAAAATACCTCTTCAAGGTACAAGAGATCATTACATGACACGTTTTTATACACAACAGTCCAGTCTTGTTCTTGTTAACCTAAATACAAATAATGCCAAGTATTTGGCTACCTGCAGAAGCCAAGTGCACAACATTTTTTCATCCCCGACCTTGAGCGCAGTGGTGTGCCACAGAAAAATGCTAAATTCTAGGTTCTGACAATATTTTTATTTTCTAGGGTTTCTTATCCATCTAATTATAATCCGTTAGCTATCTTAGGTCAATCACATGGCAAACTCACAGCTATACAGAGACTTTCTAAACATTGCCATTTCATCGCAGGTCAGTTTTATAGCCCTAGAGCCCACTGGCAAACTACTGAGTGATTATTTTTATTATTTATGCTGTTTGTTTGACATACACTCAGTGATGTTGTATGGGAGGAATTTAAAGGATATAGTTGGATACAAGCTTTTGGAATTAACTTTGATTAAGTGAGTTACAGAACTTAATGTGGAGGCCAGTAATATTTTGAGTGTTTGACTGAGTTTAACGATTACTCTAAGGCAGTGATATACAAATACTAAACGTCTGTGCTGATTAAAGAAAACCAGAAAGTGTGACTGGATAGAAATAAACATGAACCGATGAATTTAGTTTAGCTTCCTACCTGATGAATATTTTAATAATAAACAAGTGCATGTATTCCTCAAATTATAGTTAGTTTAGCAGTCTTTCAGGTTTAAGGATATAAAATATCCTTAATAATTTGGTAAGGAAATATTTATTTAACTTGAGGACTTTGTCCTGACTTTTCTGAAATCCTTTTGAAGTATCCTCAGCATATATTCAGCAGAGGCTGAGCTGGCTAGTCTGAGCGTGCTTTTCCTGGACTGTTGTGCTCACCAGTCAGCTGCCCTGGGCTGTGGTTTAACTCTCAGCTGGGCAGGTCTGAAAAAAAAAATATTTCACTTCTGAAATTCCTGCAGTGTGCATGTGAACAAATACAGATAAGGAAAAGCTCTTATCCGTGGACCATGCAGGGAGTAGCAACAGGAAAGAGGTTGTACTTAAAGTTCACTTAGACATTTGCATGAGGTATAAGAACATGAGAGAGCTGGGAATAAATTGTGGGGGTGGCAAAAAATGAGCATGTGAGAATAGTTTCTGTTACATATTGTTTCTTTAGATAGCTGAAAGAGCACCATGGTATGAAGAGATGAACTTCCATCCTCGCAGGAGGAAAACAGGTTATTTTCCAGACCACAGGTGGGAAGCTAAAAAACAATATCATTTTGAACAATTCAGACAGAGGAATAAAAGTTAGGCTTTTGATCATAACCAGCATTTATACCTCTTGTTGCACAGAATCAATGGGATTTCAGTATCCTTATTGCCTTTTAAGATCAATTCCCATCTGTTACAATGACAATTTGGGAAAGAGAGAGAATTTTATTTGAGGTTGTCCCGAGGCACTGTTGGGGAGGGGACCCGATGGTCTCTGCCTTCCTCACAAGACTCAGGGTTTTGCTGTCCTGTGCCAGTCACAAATCTCTGCCTCCCAAAGCATCCCACTGCCTGGGCTGGGGGCTGGCTCCCTCCCTGTGCAGCCAAGATGGGATGGAGCCACCAGTGCTGCCCTCCCGACCGCAGCATCGCCTTGCCAAGGCTGCGGGTCCACCGCACAGTGCACCAGAGAAGCAGCCCAAAGTAATTTCTCAGTCACCTACACTTCCTTGAAGGCAGCTGAAAAGTATTTAAGTAAACAAATAAGTAATGCTGAGACATTACATAAGTGCTGGAAAAAATATTTTCTCAGACTGTTTTTCAGTAACTGAAGAGAAACAGTGATTTCTCTTTTTATATGCCACTTTCTTAGGTGAATTCTTTACCCGATTTACCAATTAGAATTGCAGATGCATCCCCCTGGCTTTTTTGGGTAATGACCGAACATTTTGGCATCTTCATGAAAAGTCAAGTCAGCCTTTTCAATTTGCATTAAGAGACCCAATGAGTCTATGATATTTAGAGGCACCCACCAGTTTCTTTCAGCAACACTGTGAACCAAATCGCTTTTCTGTCATCTTTCTCCTCATAAGAAACAGACATTTGAAAAATTTATGATGATTTTTTTTTCAGGTTTACCTTCATTGCCAAAATTGAGTCTCTGATGTATTTCACTTACTCTAACTGAATAAAAAAATAAAAAATAAAAAAATAAAATCTAACATAGATCCATTGCTTGTTGCTGTTTCTGAAATTATTTGTTTTGGACAATAATAGACAAATTCCTCCCCACCCCAAGTTTTTCTCTCAGAAGGAGAGTTCAACACAAGGACTTGTGGCTGGATAGTCAAATGATCTGCTTTCCTATTTAGGTAACCCAGTAAGACTGAGCTTTTGGCTCTTTTGAATACTTTTTAGAAACACCGGGTTCTCTACTCCTCTCTGCCAGAAGTGTCCCTGAGATAGCATTTGTATGCTGATGCCTTGGGAAAATCCACCCCCAAAGCAAAAGTCACTGTTTGTAACTTCATTAATGCAACATTGATTATAGCAGGGACCGTGGGGGGAAAGGGGAGCACAACCTCTGTCATGTCCTAACTTTTGCCACCGAGTAGGCACTCTGTCAGATACTGATAATGAGGTGCCAAACACGTGCCTTTGCCTCCCTGCCCAGCAGCAAAACCAGCCTTCATGATGTCGTGTTTATATATCCGGCTCTAGTTTATCAGCCAGCCAAAAGAAGTGCCCAAATTAGAGGCACAGCCTCTTTAGGGAGCCAGTGGTGGCCCTAAGGGGTAAAGCTGAGACCTCCCAGCACTTCCTCGGGGCAGGATGCAGCAGTGTCCTCCAGCCAAGTTCTTTCACAGGGATTCTGGAGCATCAAAGGCCACTTTCCACCACCTTTTCCATGGAAAGAAAGTCAGGGAATGCTTTACTCGCTAGGCAGGAGCCATGGCAGGCTTCAGAGGTGGTCACTGAAGCTGTACGACCAAGGATGGGGACAATCCTGAAGTCTTGACATAGCCTCAGAGAGCTCTGGCTCCATTTCAAGGACACTGCAGATTAAAAATGAAACCTAAAGCCCTAGTTCAGTCACACAAGTAAGATGCTTAAAGCTCAACAGTGTGACTTTGTGCCAGTGCAGATGATTTTATCTTCATGTAGGCTTGTAAAACACCCACTCCATTTGTAGGAGCTCCTTTTAATATCTTTCCATGGCTCTGAACTGAAATTACTTTCTAAGAAAACAGCTAACATTTTTTTACTCTACCCTAGTGGAAAAAAAAAAATCTCTTTTTTTCTTCTTTTTTTTTATATTTTTTATTTTTAATTTTTTTATATTCACAGTGAGGCAAATGAAACTGACTTAGATTTTATCCCTGTTGAAATTGGATTTTAAGAAATCACAGACATTAAAGCATTGGATCTGGCAGCAAGTAATTTTAGATTTTAGTTTTGTTGATGCAAGACCATGCCGGGATATTCATTAACATCTTTTATCTCAATTCCTCTGCTACTCAAGGTAGCTATGCTATATGCTATGTTTTCAGCTTAGCCTGTTGGTTTTTTTTTTCTTTTTTTTTTTTTTTTTTCAGTGAACTAAAATCCCCAATGAAGATTTGAGCAGATTAACGGTGAGAGGATGTTCAAAAAAATCAAATCTGCTCAACCTGTAGATGCAGCATAACTATTTAACTTCATTCTTTTCAAACAAAGAAATTATCTAGGGATTTCAAAACCAAGGCATTAGAAGAGCCACCTAAATACGGTTTCTATATATGACAACTATTAAAGTGGATGAGAACATATTCAATGCCCTGGTGAACTTTCTGAAAGTTTTTATGCTGCTCCCTGTCAGCATGAGGCATTGGTATTATTTAAATCAGTCAGGCTGACATTTACTCCTTTACTTTTTGCCACGTGTTCTTAAGTCAGTGGAAAGCCTGCAGGAGTCCTGGGAAATAATGACAGTCACTGGGCTGGCACTGCCAGGAATGAAGTAAGACTCTCCTTTCATTTTACCTCTTTACAAATGGTAATGACAACTGAAGGCCAAGGTTCTCAATAATGCAAGAGCCTGTGGAGCCCCACAGTGCTAGTCTGTTTTATCAGTGATGTGTAGCAGAAGAGCTCAAATTTTGTATCACTAAGCTCAGCGAAGTCCAGGAGAAGCCTGGTGTGAGGTGGGGATGTTGTGCCACCTCTCGCCTTCAGCTGTGGTGTCTCTTAGTGATCAGTGCTGAACTGCTGTACTATCCATCATTACAGACTTAAAAATACACTTCTAGAATAAACAGTACACTTTTGCATGCCTTGACCTGACTTGCTTAAAAAAAAAATGTTTTCTTTTCTGTTTTCCCACCACCCTGAGCTTATTTTCCCTCTGTAAACTTAGTATTTATGGTGAGTTGCACTTTCTCTGTGCAGAGCTGAGTAGTTTTCCATTTCCTTTGTTTGTAAAGAAGCAGGCTGTGGAGGAGAGAGAAAGACAGGCAAATTAAGCAGTGCCAGGGCATGAGCACAGATACTGGGAGGTGAATGTCTGTGCTCTTAAACAGTTGGAGTGGTCCCCGGCACGCTTTTGGCCCGGCCACTTAACACCCTCCCGAACCATTTGAGAGCATGTTTTGGGAGTCAGCAGAGGCTAGGAGCTATTCCCAGTGGGCAGTGTGGATGCAGCCAGCATGTTATGGATGCTAAGAGGGCTTAAGAGCCTGAAGGATTTTCCAGGACAGCTGGCCTCACAGTCAGAGAGCAGCCCTGGCCATGGTTAATCTCTAGTGTGCATGTAGCCAGAGAATTCCTTTTTTTTTTTTTTTTTTTTTTTTTCCCAACAAGAATGATATTATTGTAAACCCACCAAAATTGATAGTGAAACTCAAGGGCAGGTTTAGCATCAGAGGTTTTTTTAACTTCTTGTTTTTTACCAGTTAGACTTGACAGTTCTACCCTTCAGGAGGTAGAACACAGCCCAGTTTAAAGCAGGGGGTTAAATTCACCTCTCACCAATAGGCCAGGCATGCATGTGCAAGCTGGTACTCTATGTCTATCAACAACTGAAGCTTCCCACAAAGAAGTCACTGAGAGAGATTTGGAACTTGCTCCCTGCTTTGGTTGACAGCTGAAATTTGAGATGCTGCAGATGTGTTTTTGCACTGTTGTCTCTTGGAGACACTATTTGTAGAAGATACAGGTCTTCTGTATAATTCTTTTTTTTTTCCTTTGCTGTAAAATCTGTGAGCATATCTACATCCTAGTTCTTTTTGGTTATTTTTATAAAACAAAAGAAATTAAAATGAGTCAAATGTAAAATATAGCTATAGTTGTTTACTAGCTTCTGTGAAACCAGAGCTGTGCCAATCACAGCTACTGAAAAGAAAACAGGATTTGTGTCTGGTCAGCAAGAGACAGCAACACTTTCTTGGACCCAAACCCTGAGATTTGCTTTTGGTACATTTATCTTTTTGTCTTGTCTCACACTTATTAAAATCCAAGTCAATTTTATAATAAAGTATCATTTTGAAGTGAAAAGTTGAAATAGATTTTTAGAAAGCTAGTAATAGTTGCCTCCTTTCCTAAGAGTGTTCCCTATTTGCCACGTGGTTTATAAAAACATGTTTCTAGGTTAAGACAGGATTGCAAGGACAATAGCTTGACTTTACTTTCCATGCCATGTTCCCTTGGTGATATTGGTTTTATGTATTTTGGTTGGTCACTGTAAGGATAGGGACAAGGGACTTGGAGACAAAGCTGTGATTATTATCAACTGGCTCCTGTCTGTGGCTACTTCCAGCAGTTTTCTGCCACCTTGGAAGCAGAAAATACACTGGTAATGGAGCAGTGGTCTTTAAAAACTACTTAAAAGAGGTATGGCATGGCTCTTGAGTCCACAGTATATTTGATCTTGCAGGTTGTAAGCATAGTTCTGTGGTGTCAACAAAACAGAAATGACTAATGTTTATTTAACACCAAAGATTACCCATTTGCAGGAGTGAAGAATCTTTGGTAGGCCAGCTAATCTGCATCACCTCTCTTACCATTTTCCAGGCGTGTTCTGGCTGTCAGACGATAAAACAAATGTTTAGTGGGTTCAAAACTGAAACTGATGGTGACATTGCTAGCTTTATCTTCATGTGAAGCTCAAGGTTTGATTTTTCACTCAAAATGGAATAACCAAAAGGGCTGCAAGCTGTAAAAGAAGATGCAATGAACCACAACAGGGCACGGTGCTCATCCAGCCCTCAATGAGTGGCCATGTCTCAAGAGAAATGTTGAGCAACCACAGGCCCCATCAGTTAGGCATGAGGTATGTGCCCCAGGAAGCCATCTCCTCTAAAGATCTATCCCTTTCCTTCAAGTCAGGAGTAGTCCTGGACACAGGGCACTCCAGAAGGGTAGAAACAGGCCATGAAGAGGGTTGAGAAGGAGCCAACCTCCTCCCATCTCTTTCAGCCCAGCTGAAACATGCTAGAAAGGCCGCACCGCAGGCAGATAGCACTCTTGCCACCTAGTTTGCTCCTGGCCAGTCCCTTTCAGCCACTCTGGAGAAAAAATACCTAAACCCTCATCAGACCTAGAGGCATGTTTGTCTAGTGGTGTCAGCTACTTGAGCTGGCTTCTTTGCAACTCCTGTTTGTACTTTCTGGCAGCTGGAAAGCACAGTAATCAAAACATGGATGGAGTGATATATAAAAGTTTATTTTTTTGACTGAATGATGATCTAATAGCTTATCATTCCTCATGTCTCATGCATCCAAGATGTTTTTCCAGATGAAGCCTGGGAAACATGAATTTCTGTGAAACAAGTCTACGTTACTCCTTAGTTTGGTCAGTGTGCATTACTCAAGAAAAAGTATTCCAGCTGAAACCACAAGTTTGTCTGAAAATGACAAAGTTAATGGAATTATACCAGCATAAACTCTGTTCTTTGTAAAGTTGTGCCATAATTTAGCCAGAGAAGAGTTTATCTTGGAGTTAAGAAAATGGTGTTAAAGCAGTATAAATCTGCCTTAGTGATGACTGGGTTTCCTCCTAGCTCTGCGAATTTCTTTTCTGCTTTCAAGTAGATTACACCTATTCAGAATGGCAACTGGATATGGAATTTGCAAAAATCTTTTCTTCTTTCAGAACATTCACGCTTATCCCTTTCCTTTCTTTTTCCAAGTGAAGGAACTATTATGAACATAATCGCTGGTGAATAGAATTCATGTGCTGTTATGCTCCAGTGTTACAAGAATCAATTTTAGAAGCTATAAAATAAATCTTTGATAAAACAAAAAAGCCTTACAGAATCTCATGCTGTACCTCTACAAGCGTATCTGCTGTAACTTTGCTAATGTTCTACCCTATTTGTTAGCAGCATAAAAAGAAAAGTTGACCAAAATGGATTAGGGAATAATGAGCCGGCAGTGACCCGACAGAAGAAAATAATGTAAGTCCTGCATTAAAATCAGTCACTGCATTTTTGTCAGACAGCAATAATAGAGACAAATTCTCCATTTTTCTGATAATTAAAGCTACTCAAATTTATTCTGCCCACGGAACAAAGTGTATCAAGAAGTGAGGGAGACAGCGTGACAGCTGTCTGTCATGGGGCAATGTCTCCTTCCTGAACGGGCTCCTCTGAGTAATGCCATGCACTATCCCCCTCTCCCGAGTGCAGGCTGCAGGTGCAGCTGGCAAATGGTCCTGCGGGGTGGGAAGGAGCCTGCAGAGCAACACTCTCAGTGCAGGTGGTGCAAACCGTGCTATGGAGGTAACATCAGCAGGAAGATGAACATGAACATCTCATCTTTGGTGCAGGAGGCTCAGCAAGTGTGCTTGGGCGCTGCTCATCCTAACTCTGTTGTGACAAGTGTTTTTCCAGCTCCACAAGTGGACCAGGTGAAAGGGTGAAGGCAGCAGTGGTGTTGTGTAGTAGCCACAAGTGCTCTCCTTGTGTATAAGAATTAGGGCCCTGTGGCTTGGTTATTCAGGCTGTTCGTTGAGTAGAGAATTGCCCCTATTCACAAGGTACCACTGTGCCAATCTCCAACACTGAGGGCAAGCAGCTAACACATACTCTCACAAAAGCACATGTATAATAAGTCCAGAAGGAACAAAGACCTTTCATTGTCTGCTTTTGCAGATAAGTCATATGTATGAGGACAAGAGACTGGGGGACTCTATTGACAAAGCGTATGATGATTAGTGCTCCAGTTGCAAATGTTTAGAAATTCAGGAAACTCCAGAACTGCTAAGGGGAGATATTTGTTCCTTTCTTCATTGTATTAGTCATTTGGTTTGACACTCTCCTCTGACCGGCACGACTGAAACAAACACTGGAGTCATCTGCGAAAGCAAACCAAGAATGAGGTCTGCATTCCCTTGGCACAGCATTGCTTGGCTATCACAGAGTCCGGAGTCTGACACACGTCTGCTCCATGCAGCATCTGAGTCCAACTGCGCACAATGCAGCCGTCAGTTCCTACCAGCTCCTTTGGGAATGCACTGGTACCCCCCATCCTTTTTAATTTTTCAGGTCAGTCAAAACAACGATAATGAAAGCTTGCAGAGTTCAGGAAAACAGCCTACGCAGTAATACTTTTAACCAGTCTCTGAGGTGGTGTGAACAGTTGTGCCTGTAAATGTTTTTCATGTAACCACCACACTACTGAGGCCACATAGCCTTTGTTCTGTCTATCGAAATCCCTTGGGGCTAAGGACAGCCATCCCCATCTGGAGCAGCCCTTGCTGAAGACTTTTCAGAGAACAAAGTCAATTTGTTGTCCCAATCTTCCTCTCTTCCAGATGCCTGATAAGGTGCTGTCTTTTTTTTTGTTTGGTTGGTTTTGTTTTGTTTTGTCTTGGTTTGTTGGTACTTATTGCTTGAAGATACAGATGATATTTTCTTCAGTCATCACTTGGAGCATATTTCAAATTACCTTCTGCTTTTAGTTCTCTTTGCAGATCAGCAGTCTTTGGGCAGAGATCTCTGCCATATACCAGGTCCTTCTGCACTGCGCACTGCCCTGCTCCAGTGGCCTGTCCAGCAGAGCTGCTGAAAGTTGCAGTTCCCCATCATGCAGCTCCCAAAGCCACAGCTTAGAAATAATTTCAGTTTTGACTCAGTAATAACGCAATTGCACTGACCCTACCATCAACTGTTAGTCTGTCAGAAACCCAGCACTTTCATGTGATATTTTAATCAGTTAAATCTGCAACTGAGTTCCAGACTACAAATTTGCAGCCAAAGGCAACAACTATATCATGGCTGTAAATCAACATTATTTATTTATTTATTTTTGTATTATAACATTGTTAGTATTATTATTATTATAAGGGAAAGCACTACAGAGCCAAAATCAGCATGTCCAATTAGCAGGAGGGACTGCACATTAAGTTTAAAGAACCCTTTTGCACTATCTGATTCTAATAGCAGAAATAATGGAGCCTAATCTGACCCATCATTTCTGAGCTATAGGGAAAACAAATTGCTGTTGACGGGGGAAAAGTTTGGACCAGCATGCAGCCTGTCCTCTCCTGACATCCTACTCAGCAAATTCCTCACAGATTTCCTCCCAATGTCAGTACAACTAACATAAAGGTTATTTCATAAAATTTTGTGTGGATTGCTAACTTGTGAAAACCAAAGGACCCGTGCCCAAAACAACAATACAGACTCAAGTAAATAATCATAGCATTTTTCCCTTATGCTTAAAGCTTCACAGACAAATGCAGCAGAAGAGAGACTGAAGTTTCCCTGCCAAGTACCAATACTGTGAGCACATATTGAAATGAGTAGCCAATAAATGTCGAAATCAAGGTGACTGATCACATAAAAACTTCTTGTTTGACTGGCGACTGTTCGGAAAGGTTTCTAGTTTAATGTGCAGTATGATGAAGGGTGGAAAAAAAACCAGCAGAATTAAATATTAAATGCTGAAGTCATTATAAATCATACCAGCTATTTCTTTAGCAGATCGGGAATTCTGTAAGACACAGAGGTGTGGTCAGGGTGGATAGGAGGAGGACATTTGTTACCAGCATTAGACTAGCAGTGTCCCACAAATCAATTTTGGAACCTTGATGAAAAAACAGATAGGCAAAGTTTTGAAGGTTTGGTATTTGCATACCAAAATGTCATGCAACTGGTCAGAAAGTTTTGTTGTTTATCATGATGCTATCAGACATGTGGATGAATATCCAAAATGATAATACCAAGGTCTCATTCCCAACATACAGTGTTTCAGCCAAGATCACTGGTATGTTCTGGCTACTTCACACTGCTCCAATTAAAACTCAGTCAGTCTTACAGCTGCTTTGTATTCCTAGAGCAGTGCAGAACAGCTGGATCGTGCCATTGACTTTGGCCCTCAAACTCCTTGGAAATTACTATGTCAATATCAAAACTTTGGCCCTTTCTGTCATTATTTAGGCTTGAGTTGACCTGCATTTCTGGCTTCAGCAAGCAACACCTTCTCATTTGGGTAACATGTTGGAAATGTATCAACATTATAACTGAAGACAGAGTAGGTGTCAGCGTTGCACTGATTTTGGCAGGCTTTTACACAAAGAAAGGCTGTTAAGGGTAATGTCCCTGAGAGTAACAGGCTGTCTGCCACACTTACTGTGATGTAAGACTTGATGCAAAATAAACCTACAAGTGCTAAAGAAATTAAAAAAAAACTCAAAGGCTTGATTTCCTTTAGTGACAGCCATAGTCTAATTAGCTGGTTGACGCAAAGCTCCAGATCAGTTGGTTAAGGTATTCTGCTGCTGTATTAATGAATTAAAAAAATAAATTTGACATCTGTCCTTGTGGTCCTGCATTACCTATAACAATTTACACGAAGTTAAAATGTAAGACTACTCAGTCTTTAAATGGCTTCATGGCCTGCTATCTCTGCTTCCACAGGGACTGGTGGATCAAAGTGGCTGTCTTAAGTTATGATTTGACAGGGTGACACACCAGCTTTCATGAAGTCTAACATACCCAAGTGCATCTGTTTGATTATGCTGTGCTTGAGGTAGATACTGTGTCTCAACTAGTCATGAGTTAAATTTAAATTTAGTTGTGCACCTTCAGGTTGAGTCATCTTTCTACCGAGAGATCACTAACACAACATGTTACTAAGCAGTGTAATGTAATAATCTGTTTTCCACTGGAAAACATGTGTAAGACACACTTACAATATTTATTCTTAAAACATGTAGGATATTCTAGAGTCACGAGGCCATTCACGGTAAGCCATGAAAAATAAGCCATGGTTAAGAGATGAAAGTGGCTGGAGGCTGTGGCCCACAGGGACTCAGAAGGAAATACTCAGAAAACACAGACAGCTTGAATCCCAAGTGCTCTCTCCTGAGAGGAAGCATGGTTGAAAAGTTTAAAATCCATTAAAGTTAAACAAATTGAAAAGCCCTATCTGAGAGGAAACATAGTACAATGTTTATTTTTCCATTACAAACCTGAGACCTAAAAGATTTCCTGAGGTTCTCAGGTATTGTTCAGGGTTATAATGGAGATCTGTTTTTAGAAAGTGTAATTCATGTGTTTAATCCAAACTATTTGATGAAAAACACACTGCTTAAGCATTCAGGAAGTTAAAGGCCATTGTATACCTGTATCACACATTGTTTGGATAGGAGCTGACCTACAATGCAAGGAATCTCATCATGAAACTCTCTCACTCAAAAACATTGGGTCTAATTCACTCCTCATTCATGCTGCTGGCTGAATTCCACTGAATTAATGAAGTTAAGACATGAGTAACCAATGATAATAAAAAGCCAATCTTCCTGCTGAGTGTGAAACTACCAAAATGCAAGGCTAATTTGAGTAAGAGATTTATAATACTGGCCTACTTCAAGTAAGTAGCAAGCCCTAGCAGGCCCAGCCTAACATTAGCCAAGCAGATTAGTCAATGTATCTTAGGGTTTGCTCCACCACCTCTATCTGCTACACTGAGATCCTTATCAGCAAAATGTGTGATGTTGAGAAGCATCTGTTTGAATAATGAACAAGCTGCAAACTAAATCCAGAGGTGAATTTAAGTGAAAAGAAAGATTTGGAAGCAGAGGAATATTCCTCATTAGATTTATTGATACAGAAACTGGGCAAGTTTAAGACATACAGACCCTTCTTCAGCTTTCTTCTATTTGCTTTGCTCATGCAACTAAAACAAGATACATCTCTGTACAAATCTTACTTTTCCAGTATTCTTAGGCTATCTTGGGTAAACGGGGCTTAAGTAAAAACGGAGGTAGTGGGAGATACAACCATACACATAATTAAGTTGAAGTTAGGCAACATAAATTTCTGGTGGTTTCCCTTGACTGCTATACAAGCAATTTCAAGTAAGATGAATTTTTAAGAGATTAACATAATTTAAATTTGCACTGCCTTACATTTTACCTCTAAGTTTGACACTGAACCAAACTGAAATTCATTCTTGCCTTTTTATTTCATATGGCAGATGTATCCTGATTCCAAATAGCAAACAAGGCCACCTACATTTAAGCATGGACAATCATTACAAAGACCTACTTCAACACAGGAAGGCCACATAATAGAAATATGGGTCCATATATAAGCATGTCTGAGTATGTTTTGTACATCTTTTTAATACTGATAAGTAATGAAATACACACGGTTGAATCCATCCTGTCTTCTGCCATTGTTGGCTAGTGACAGAGAATGAAACTTTACAGGATAAATGGGATTTTAAGGGGTGTCAATCTCCCCAGCCAAGTCTGCAGGGTCAAGGGAGAAAAGGGAGAGACAGTTATAGAAGGAGAAAACAGACAGGCAGATTAAGCTAATTTTAGCTGAATGTGTTGATGGTTGATATATCAAAAAGGGATGACAGATAAGAAAGAAGAGAACTGTGAAAAAAATCTGAAGACAAGGGCAAGTTGTTTAACTTGATATTGCTGAGCAGCATCCAGCAGAGGAAATCATCTTTGATGAAGATGATTCACGGAAAGGATGATTTTAGCAGCTGTGTTTTGTGTGACACCAAAGCTACGTTACTTGTAAACTAAATGGTCCCAGAGCCCCATTCTGTCCATGAGGTCAAATAGCACAACCTGGCCATGCTCGCACTACTGAGCTCTTCTGTTCCAGAACAGGGGGGCTGCATCTGCACTGTCTTTTGGACTGGTCCCTGGTGTGGGATGAGAACTGGCTGTGAGAGTGGTAGTTCTTCTGGACCAGAAGTGTGCCAAGGAGCTGCAAATAATACTATAGTTTGATAATAGTCAAGTGTCAGAGCTCAGGAAAATTTGCTTCACCAATGTCCTAGGATAGACATAGCCTAAGCATACAGTGTAGGTGCTTTAAGAGAACAGAGACATGAATGTTCAATAACCAAGACCTAACATTTTGCAGAAACAGTGAATATTCTGGAAGGAAGGACTGCTTTGATCGTGGCCATTTACCTCTTACTGTTTTCATGCCTTCTTGTGCTTCTTATTCAAACTTCTTTTCAGCTTTCCTTCATCGCACTCACAGCCTAATAATCTCTTGCAGTATTTATCCTAAAATGCAGTTTACCACTTGATTTAGTCTACATTCCCAAGTTTTCTTAGTTACCTGGAACAAAACCAATGCTTCACTGAGGGGAGCTATAGAGTGACCATTGCTTATCATGCATTGTCACTCCACTCTCTCATAAAGACTTAATGCTTAAGGAACATACTTTTTGAGAATTTAAATTGCATTTCTGCCTTTCAGGTAAACCTTGTGTTAAAATAGGGCCTACTTCAGCAAGCTGTTTTGTTCAGTAGTAGTTAATTGCAAATAATCAAAACGTTGACTTTTGGGAAGGTCACCCTGGAAAATGTTTGTTATTATTTTCCTGCATCACTTTAGGCTCCATACATTGTAGCTCATATCAGTGTCCTGGCATGCTGACAAGCAGGGTTACTCTTACGTTAGGACTCCATTAAATTTATAATCAATGCTCTGGATTCACTGTCTACCACACACAAAGTTATTGAAAAATTTGAGCTTTGTGCCCCCTTCCTTTGAGCACGACAGTATATTTCTGTATTTAGAAGACTGTTGTTCTGCCAAAAGGCAGTATTTCTGCTGTGGCTTTTTGTAAATAGTTTTGTTTATAAAATGCACCTTTATGTTTCTTTCTAGGTAGGGATGAGATCCCGAAACCAAGGCGGAGAAAGCTCGTCTAACGGGCACTTCTCCAATTCCAAGCCTGTCATCAGCCATGCAGAGAATGAAAAACTCCAGGATGATGCCAAGAAAAAGAATAAACCTCATCGGAAGGAAGATGAGGTCATGGTTTCAGCAACTGTCAAACGGCACTCAAGATCACCTGGGCCTAGTGAACGAAAGAACAAGAAGTCCATAGAGCTCTCTAAAGAGGACTTGATCAAACTCCTCAGTATAATGGAAGGAGAACTGCAGGTAAATTAAACAACATTTTAAATGTATTTTCTATTTATCTATATATTCTTAGGCTGTCCAAGAATCATGGGGCTCAAGAGACAGTGACATGCAAATGTAAGGCAAAGGACCATAAGGAGAGTGCTAGTTGGTTTCTAACAGGATAGTCACAGTTTTAAGTACTGCTTAATTTACCATGTCTATCTGCAGCTACTGTAGCAAGTGATATTGCAAACACCTGTCAGAACTGATGAAGAAAGGGGAGTCTGATGGTCTTCAATGCTTAAAAAGAGGCACAAAACAACCACAGGAGAATCAGGTCAGAAAAAGACAACAAATACAGTGAGTGCAATTAGAGTCTTAAATACAAATATTCCAGGGAGAAATCCAGAAGTCACTAATACTGGAAGAGGTCTTAAGATAGCCCAGGACCTTATGCATACTCAGGGGGTTGCTCAGGTCTCAGCCACAGCTCTGCCTGTCCCACCTGACCTCCAGCACTATCTGCACATCCCCTTCCTTGCAAAGGTCCATTGGTTTTCTTTCCTGGAGCAGTGCTCACTTGGAAGTTTAGTCAGTTGTCCAGATTTGCATATTTATTCAACCCAGTAATAAGTCTGCTATGGCAGACAGCTTAGGTTTGTGTTTAACTCACATCCCCCTAATTTCCATCCAGTTTCAAGGGTTCTCTTTAACAATAATAAATCACTGAACTCTCAGGAGTCTCAGCCATTAGGGAAAATGCAATTTCAAAATGAAAAGCTGAAACACAGTATTTGAAAAAGTCAGTGTGAAGACTTCTGACTTTTTGTAACTTATCCCCATTTGCATTAGGACTGCTTGCCAAATTTATACATTCTTTTGTTTCCACTCTAATGCTATTTTTCAGTGAATCTGTTGTGAAGCAGAAAAAACTTGCCCAACCTGTGTGAAAACATGCTATATTGTGATGTCTTAATTCTACGTAATCATTATTTAGCATTTCACATCAGGCTTTACTTTTTCCCTGAAATTTGCATTCATTTTTATCATTTTTCTGATTAAGGGAAGCAATTGTTTTAGAAGTGATCCATTAATTTATTTGGTACATGAGTCATCTGAGTTATACCATTACTGCAACTCTGTGATTTCATCTCACTTCAGGTTGTCAGAAAGCACTTTCAAGTTTCAGGAAATATGCATTTAAAGTAAATAGTTGTGTCACAAAGACCAAGAACAGTCATTTGGCAGTGAAAAACTGGGGAAAAAGGCAAAAAAAAAAATCTGCTGAATGCAATTTTGCTATGAAAAAAATTGTATCATTATAGAACAGTAGTCATAGTCATAGCACTTCCTTTTACTTTATACAAAAACTAGTACGTGTTAATTGCTAAAATATGGAGCTAGCATGCAGCTCTGGGGGTGAATAGAGCCAAATCTGATTATAAACATATTGTTCTCATGTAGTTCAGAAAGATTTACCCTGAAGTCACCTTTGTGGTCTTTAAAGGGGATGTGAAGAAAGTCACTAATACTTCATGGGTGACATTAAATGTGGTCTTTATTCTTATCTCTGAGTAACTCTCTTGGTCAACACATGGAGCTGTGGCTCTTTGTCCTTGTCCTCCACTTCATAGCCAAGTTACACAACCTTTAAAGGGCTGCCCACATTCTCATTATCCCCATGAGGAAGATGGGGATAACTGCCATCTTCTGTTAGTATGGATTGAAAATCCTCACCAAGGTTATACATGCATTGTCCCGCACAATACTTTTAGGGATATTTCTGCGTAGAAGCCCCACAGAGATGTTAGGCCACACTAAGGCATCCCAGCGTCACAGGAGGCTTCTGAGGACAAACACACTGACAGCTGTAAAGTGCATCTCTTCTTCTGCTCCCTCCAGACAGGGACAAGAATCATTTATATTTTTAAGCCATCGGAGTTTTAAATTTCATTTCAAAACCCCCTGTTTGAGGCAGTTATTTACCTGGTACCTGTGTTGAACTGTTACTGAAGTGGGCAAGCTACAGCTCTTTGGCCTGAGATGAGAGCCTGGCTTTGACACTGCAAACGAGGATGAGCCAAGGCAGACTCCAGCCAAGTAAATACTCTGGTATTACCTCCTGGCTGTCACAGTGACCTAATACACTGAGTCATTTTGTGGCTTTTCATTTACAGATCTGTACAGACATTGCTAGTGACTGGCTGGCATTTTGTTGGACCGGCAAATCAGACTGTGGGTTTATTTTGAAGCCACTTCAATATTGGCAAAGCAAACAGTGTATAGGCACATGTAAGGAGATTTTTGTTTTGAGAATAACAGTGGGCCATACCTATAGGGTCATCCAATAATTTCTGAAGAAAAAAGTGCAGTAAAATACACTGACTATTTACTCAGCAGCCATCAGCAGAGGCCTTACATCTGTACTACTGAACAGTGTGCAGGGTGACACTGCCTTGCACTCTCCAAACAAAGAGCCCAGTTGGGGATGCCATGGTCATGGCAACCATGGGCTTCAGCAGATTAAATTAAAAACTCTACATATGCTTCATGTGCTTAGTTCACTATTTTCACCTGACATCGTAGCAAACACAGTCACAAGCCATGTTGCTCCAGGTATCAGTTCTGAGTCCTTACTTTGGATCTCCCAGCTGTAATTTTGAAAGGTGAAAGTGCCAGTAAACTATGAAGACATGCCCCAGCAGTGATGTTTATGTCTTCTTCTTCTTCTTCTTCTTCTTCTTCTTCTTCTTCTTCTTCTTCTTCTTCTTCTTCTTCTTCTTCTTCTTCTTCTTCTTTTTTTTTTTTTTTTTCTTTTTTTTCTTTTTCTTTTTTACTCTTTATTATAATGACCTCAGGTAGCTTGCTTTCGTTTTAGCTTCCAGTGCCAAGTTGGACTTGGCTTTGCCTGTCGTCAAGTTTCTTGGCTGGGCCCTGTGCTCTTACTGCATGTAGAGAAGAGAAAGTTTTCATCAACTTCTGAGGTCACTGGAGCTTAGGCCTTATTTTGTAAGAAAACAAAAGGGGAGAAAAAGTATACAGAAGCTGCAGTGATGAAAATGTGTCCCAGTATACATCGCAGGAGAGCTCTTAAGTGCAACCTCTTTGGAGGAGAGTGAGAAGAAAATGGACTGATGACAGGAATTGATTTGAAAGGCCTTGTAGCTCAGTAGAGGGTCTTTTTTCTTGAGGGCTCCCACTGGTCATATAATAAACCAGTGATTACATGGTCTCTAACATGCATTGGATACACAGAGATAAAAGATCCATTAAGGTGTTTTCTCCATATGCATGGGAAAAAATAATCTGATAATGCCATTGGAATAAATTGGACTATGAATCACAGTGTTAATTTGTCTGTTTGTTGCAGTGGTTTCAGTCAAACCAATGTGTAAATATTACTAATTACAAAGCAGCACAGGCAGCATGAATCTCTACAATGACTACATAATCCTATCTGTGGTAAACAGATTTTTGTCCAACAGCCCATATATTTGGCCTGTATGCTTTTTGAGCAGTGACTGTTTTTCTCCAGCCATATCAGCACTGATTTTCAACATTTCCTGATTAGGGGTCTGAGAGGAAATGGGGGGCAGTATTCATACATGTTTACCATGCACTCTTTTATTGCATGTTCAGGGGAAAAAAAAAAAAAAATTGTTTAAAAACTACAAATTATTGAATTTTTTAAGAAAAATCATTCCTTTGTTAGGTTCTATGCCTGTTGCCAGACAGATGAAACTTTAAGTTTGGGAGGCAGTTTTCTGTATTTCACACCAATTAAACCAGGACCAACTTTTGCACTCAAGGCCTTTGTTATAGTCTGTGCTTTGCAGCATTTCTCCAGTGCAGAAACGGCATCACCCCCTGCAGCTCAGCCACCCGTTCTGTTGCCTCACCCAGTGAGGTTCCTTGCACTTTTTAGGACAGATGGACAGGCTTCCAGCTTCTATTTGACAGAACCAGGTAGAGCTTGCCTTCAGGCTGTTTCCAGACGTTCTCTGTGACCTGGGCATTTCAGGGGAGGGTTTGCAGAGTTGGGTGACGACACTGTTGTGTTTTCTCTGGGAAATACTTAGGTACAAGCAGCTGTACATCCTGCTGCGAGGGAAATCCTCTCTCATAACAAACTCAAATAGCCGGTTCCCACATGGGTAGTATAGTAGCTAGAGCATGTTAACGTTTTAAAAGACAATTTAGCACTTTACCACCTGCCTTTCTATCAGAAGATTAAGCTTTGTAAATGTAAAGGGTGAAAGGAAAATTATTTCCTGTTTCCATTTTCTGCTTTCTTCCCTTTTTATATATGTACATATTTTATTAAAACATTTTATTCTATTTTTATTCTATTTTATTCTATGATAACTATGAAATAAAATAATTTTATGAAACTGTGCTATACAGCAATCATGTTTTAAATAGCTTACCTCTCTCTACTGTTTAATGCCCAATGTGTTTGTAGATGGCAGTCACACACCTCCTGAGTCTTTACTTCACTGTGCTAGCTGTGCCACCTTCATTTTCTATAGCAGAAGAGGCTTCCCACTCTTTCAATCATCACTTGATCAGCACCAGTTGCATACTAGCTTTGTCTTTCCTAAATGTCTGCAGCTAGAACTGTACATAGTGTCTCAAACATTGGTTTTAATATTTCATTTTCTATGCTGAAATGGCTTTATTTGGCCCTTCCATCCCTTGATAAAATGATTGATATATGAAATGGTTTGACTTAGTTGCTGTAGGTGTATTATTTTCTCTCCTTCTTTTTCTCCTTCTTCCTCTTGCTGCACTGTGTTAACTTTCATGCAATGCCTTAAACTGCTTTTGTTTATTGAACTGCTTTGTCAAGGAAACCTGAGTTTCCTAAGAAGCTGAAACACCACTGTGACAGACATCTCAATATTACTTAGTTAAAAACACCATACAAATTCCTATATTTTTTCTTCAGTGCCTTTCTTGATACTCTTGAATAAATACAATTGAATATTGAGTTCCACAAAAGCTCAAGATCTGGAAATACTTTAGATAGGTGGGTGGAAACCAGAAGTGTTTCTTTTGGGTAATGTTACAGTTGCAAAAGAAAGCTGGGAAAACAGGCCACAGCACTGATCCAGAGGGAAGAATACAAAGCATAATGAAGAGGAAAAAGCTTCCAACTGATCACTAGCCATATCTCCCAGTTTGAGAAGCTGTAGTTATCTGTAGAGAAGCTTGAGTAAGTAAAGAATGGGTAAAGCCACAGAAAAGTGTGTGTAGAGTAGCTTTGCCTAAGTGTTTATAACTATGAAATCTTGTTAATTGGATTGAAAGAGTTTAGTATTTTCTGAATATATCACACAGACAAAATTCAAATCCCCCTACAGAAAAACCTTGGCATAGACAGAGCTACAGGGAAAAAGTGAGGATAGGGTTAATCTGGGGAGAGAGAGGTGACAAGGATAATAGAATGAGAGGAAAGAGTTTGGGCAACAGAAGAAAAAGAGTGTAAGGAAAGGGGGATGCAACAGTGATAAATGGATCCAAGTTAGAAATGTGGAAAGGGGATGTAGAAATGACAAGAGGATGTGGAGACAAGTGGTATGGGCTAGCACAGCAATATCACTACAAGGAACTAAACAATTCTCTCCTGTCTGACTGAGTCCTTGTTTGTTTGTGTTTTCTTGGTGGAGCAGGCTTTTTCAGGACAAAATTTAGGGTAGATTTCAGACCACAAATTTATAGCCAGAGATGAATTGTGATTTTCTTCAATTCACAACCATTGCTGTGCAAAATGCATGAAATACAGGGTTTGTCTAGCAAGTCACAGAAATTATGAATTTTAAAATAGAATCCTGCTGGTATATGAAAAAAAAAAAAAAAAGAGAAAAAAAAAAGATAAGACAATTCACTGAAATATAGTTAAATTGTGCTGTTCAGGCAATTTACTACTGTGAAATCAAGGGCAGAGGTACTATCAATTATAGTAATGAAAAAATCATAGAATGGTTTGGGTTGGAAAGGACCTTAAAGATCATCTAATTCCAACCCCCCTACCATGGGCAGGGACACCTCCCACTAGATCCAGTTGCCAAAAGGCCCACCCAGCCTAGCTTTGAACACCTCCAGGGATGGGGCATCCATAGCTTCTCTGGGCAACCTGTGCCAGTGCTTTACCACCCTCTAAGTAAAGAATTTCTCCTAAATGTCTAACCTAAATCTACTGTTTTTTAGTTTAAAGCTATCACTTTTTGTGATGGTTTTGTGATGGACACTTTTGTGATGGACACAATCATCTATTTGGTAATAAAACTGCTTTAGAATTACGTGTTTTACAAAGTCATTATCCTTAATAAAATGTCAGTATGACTGGACAGCTGTAGGCTGAAAACCACTTCCACAGAGTTTTAACATCCTTCTCTGCTAATGCCTGAACTGCACTCACTAGAGCTAGATCATGTTGTTTAGACTTGGAGGGTCAGCTGGAGAGGAAGGAATACTGGAATAACTGTTTCTGATCCATTAAACATCTTGTCTAGAGGGGAGGGAAGAGGATGAGCAGCTTTTTTTTTTTTTTTTTTTTTTTTTTTTTTTTTTTTTAATTAATGTATTTCTGTACAAAATGTAACAGAAAGTACTGCCCCAGATCAACTTTAAGTTTTGGTCTTGGGATCAGTGTCCTTAACTGATCCTCCTTTGCAATCTTCTTCAAATCATTTTAGTCACCTGATGTCACTTGACTAGGTTTTTATTTGTTTGTTTTTGGTTTTGTTTTTTCATGTACGTAATAAGACTTGTACACTCAGTGCAACAATAATGAGAACATGTATGTCATTTCTCATTTTCCTGGGAAAAGGCTCACTCTGTGGAAGAGAACATGGCCAACCCATTTGTGATAGATGCTAGATGCATGGACTTTCTGCCTTTAAAATATCTGGGATTCTCAGGAGAGCTTGCAGTAAGCATATCTCTTATGTGTCATACTGCTGTCCAGTCCTCTGAGTCACCAGCTGTTAATTTAACATTTCAGTTGTAGCTAAGTCTGTTTTTATTAACTTTGCTGTCCCCGTTGTGTATTTATTAAGTTTGTGTCTCCTATTCTCCAGCTGACAATCAGATAAGCTCTTGAGAGCAAAACTGATTATTTTCCATCCAAAATGAGTTTTAATAAAAGCAAATATAAGCCTTTATATAACAACTGTGAGAACATGGCTATCTGAGAAAGTGTCTTGTTTCTAGGGTTAAAGGCTCCACCTATTGGTTGACTAAAACGAGAGAAATGCAATATTTCAATATAGAAAACGGCTGGTCCTACTGAACATCCTGTGTCTTGCCACATCTTTGCGAAACTGCTGGCTTCAGTGTAGGACTATGCATGAGGTCCAAAGTAAAACGAGCTCAGTGACATATTTCTGAGAGCTGTGCACACGCGGCACTCAAACTGATGCAGGGCTGAGAGATTATTAAGGGAAATCCTTTTCTAAGACAGGAATGGTTTGGATTTTTCAAATGAAGAGCTTCTTACCCTGGAAATGACTGTTTTTCTTTGGAAAATAAAATAAAATAAAATAAAATAAAATAAAATAAAATAAAATAAAATAAAATAAAATAAAATAAAATAAAATCAAATCATAAATTCTTCCAAGCCAGCAAAATTAGTGGAACTGACTGACCCAAGTACAGTTAGAAGGTACCTTCCAGGCATTTGTGGCCTTTGTGTTTAGACAAGACGGGAGCAGAAGTGTTGATGGAGTCAGTTTTATAATGAAAGCCCATTTCCCAAGATTGTCCCAGGCAGTTTCAGCAGTTCAGGCAATACGGCAGTTTGAAAGCTCTGGTATTGTTCCTGGGGACTCAACGGGGAGATGGAGAAGGGACAGGACATCTGAGAGAAGCTTGGAGAAGACAAGAGGAAGGACAGATGTTGAACACAATCAGGGGGATTTTGGAGACAGTGGGAGGCTATGAGGACATTGTGGGCATTGGCAGGAGTCTTCATTCTGCACCTTTTGTTGTCTGCCCTCGCAAAGTCACTTTTCTCTAAGAGCTCGCACCACTTCCCTTGTCTCCTCTGACTATTCCTTTGCTCAAGTAGTTGGCTGTACTGGTAAGTGCTCGCTGTAATGCAACCCTGCTATTCTTGCCCATTCATCAGTCATCAGTAACTTGAATGCGTATCCGTGGAGCACAGAGCACTGGAAAACATTTTGTTGAAGCCAACAAAATGCTTGGACAAGAGAAAGTTGTGTATACAGTTTATTACACATGTATACACGCTTGCTGCTGTTGGTATCCTGCTCTGAGTTATGCAGTCTCTGCAGACGAGGCAGAAGGATTTCCTCTGAACTTTGTCATCCTGACAGCTATGGCCCCAGTGGCACCAGCTTGTCTCTCACTCTGACCTGCTCCACACATGCTCATTCCTGCTAGAAGCCAGCTAGATGACTGCAGAAAGAAATACCTGTTTGGGTTTGCTCCTCTCAGAGAAACACCAAGAGGTACTTACACCAGCATCTTCTAGTACCTACCTGACGTTCAGGTCAGAGCATCTAATTTCAAGTGCTTCAGATCCTCACAGAGTCAATGAAACACTTTCAAAAACCAGTTTGTAGAGCTTGAGTTGCACATCTAATTAAGATGCTTTTAAGTTTCCCATGGACTTCAGCAAATTGGATGGTAATGTAGAAATACATAAACATGGAAGAAATAGAGGAATACAGTGAAATGAAGAGAAGAGCAATGATATTGATGTCCCAGTGCTTTATTTTTTTGTAGCATTCAAAACTTTAGAACCTGGGGATCTTGTATGTATTAATGAATTAAGTCTCCTGGAATTTCTGGGAAGTATTATTTCCTTTACAAAATGGAAACTGGAGCATTGTGAAGGTTAAATTATATGTGGTAAACACTGAAAAGAGGTTAATGGACAGAACATCTCTTGAGTTATGGTCCAGACTTTTTACTGTAGCATTAAAGGGAAGATTATAACACAAGAAAGAGGAAACAAAATGCTTTTCCTTTCATTACCCTTTCATAAGTCATCTTTTTTATCTTTTTTTTTTTTCTCTCTTAATTATGTGCTAACTGATCATAAAATAATTTGTGGTTACGGAGGGAAGGTCTCAAAGGAAGGCACCTTACTACACAATACCAAAATACCAAAACACCTTAATGTGTGTGAAACATGTTGCATTTTACTGATTTCCTCTGCTGCTAAAGTGCCTCATGATCTGCCGCTCACCTACGATGTGGAAAGCTGCAGATCATTTCTTTAGTATGAAAAAGGCAGAAAAGGCACTTAAGCTATTGGAGTTTTCTATGTCTGATTTGGCATACCACAACCAGGGGGTCTCCTCTGCCTTTGCAAGCATTGTGGTGACTGCCAGCTGCTGCTCTGAGATGTTAAGCTGATTTGTTAATTACCTCATTTGTTAGGTTGCACACCACAACACAGCAGCCACATACCAGCCCTGAACTGTGAATGCAGTCACTCCTGCGCTGGCGTTAATGATTCTCCCTGCGCAAGTGTCCAAAAAGGTGCTTTAACAGATGTTCCTCCCTCTCCCTGCTGGCTGCTTGCATCAATGCGGGGCCTCCGCTTGCTGCCGGGCTTCAGGTCATGTGCAAAATGTTATTATACGCTTAAAGTTGGCTGAGACGTATGGTCTGAATGGCTGGATACGGTAAACCCAAACCAGCGGGGTTAGCCCTGGTGGTGCATTCCTGAAGTATGTAAAGCACATCCCAACATGCAGATTTGTGCGCATAATTGAAGGTGACCTCCTGTATCTGTCTCTCCGTGCCGAGTAAATCACGACACTGTAATTCTTCATGCTGCAGTAACTGCCCTGCAATTTGATAATATCGAGCAAAACGCTCTTTCAGTGCGAAAAGGCAGGATAACCCAGACCCTAATAATTCTGAAAACATCAAGCAGTGTGGAGTTAATACTTCTCGGGGCCTTACCATGGGAATTTTCTGGCTGTGGCCCAGACTACAGATAATTAATTATGTCAGTGAAAGGCTCTGGTGGCCTGTTTTCTTCAGAAAAAAGTGACATCATCCATGCAGCTCTCTGGCAATAAAGCAGAACAAAGCTGTGTGGGCAGGAAATAACAGACAGATGTCTTCTAGTGCTCATTTGATCTGTTTCGAAGCTTGCTGTAAGAAGTAATATACTGTTCAGTGCTGCTTCTCCCCAGCTCTCCAATCTTTAGTGCGGATGTTTTTAAACATAAGAGGCCAAATTAATTCTTCTGGAGCCACTTCAGAGGATTTATGCAGTAGTTGAGCTGGTCTATCACGTGCCTCTCCTTCAGTATTGATTTTAGGAGGACTTTCTGTGTTATCACTGTAAGATAACTCACAGCAGGATGAGATACACCACGTAGTTCCAAGGGCTTTGTACGGGGCCAGAAAGTTCTGTGCGGTGCGAACAATACAGGACAACCCTGTTTTACATCACCAGTGTCACAAGACATCACTTGCATTTCCTGGTATATTACACTAAACTGTCGTACAAAAAGCATTGGAGGTCACTTCTTAGCACTGAACTCATCTCTCTACTTCCAGCACAAATCACGCACACAGACCCGAGTCCAGAAATGTTAAAAGAAATTAGTGCAAGTGAACTCCACAGTTTTAAGTATCAGGGAATTTAGCTAAGATGACAGGAAAGAAAAAAAAAACTTGCATTGTCTTCTTTGCAAGAAAAACAACGCATACATGTCATTACCTACCATTTTCAATGGATAGAACCATTAGGTGAGTGATACAAACATGGCTACTTCAGACATCCAGTATAGGAGACAAAAATATTTCTTGAGTTTCAAGCAAAAATGAGCTTTGTATGATGTAATATACAGTAAAGCATCTAACTTCCTAGCTTTGAAGCACTAAATGCATCTGTCCCTGAAAATAAGTTTACATTCAATCCTTGCAGCAGTATGTAGGGATAGCCTGGGGAAGCAAGCCTGTAGCAGGTGTTGCTCTATTAGGCAGGGTAAGTTTTATTAATTTCTCTATTTGTGCTCATAGCATCACAATGCAAAATGAATAAAGTTTGGTTTCTTTTTAATTGCTTGAATTTCCTTCCAAGGTAAGAAAAGAAAGGAAGTTACTGAGTAAAAACATGCGGATTAGTGTTAGGAAAGTTTTACAGATAGAGTTTTTCAACTACTATTGCCCGAAGGTGCTGTCTTCATTAAATTAAACTAAACAAAAATGCTGTAGGTCTCTAATGGGAATTTTCAGAAACAAGACTATTCCTGCTGGCTGTGACACAGCATGAGTGTGTTCTGGATAGTGCAGAAAGCAGTGTGAGAGCATCCTCCCAATTTCCTTTAGAGGCATGCCTTGGTCGTGATGTTTGCTAGCTCTAGGTGAAGTTTGCGAAGTCTACTGGAATTTAGGAAATCAGCCACTGGGAAGATCACAACATTGCATGGAGAACCTGTGACCTTATCTAGTTTCTGATGCAGTGCAGGGCAGCTGTTGCACTATTAATAACCTGAGCTGTGTGAAACACAAGTAACAACACCACAAGTAACAAGTTAAGGTTCCTGTCTGTGGTTTTATAGTTATTTCTTGCCATTAATCACTAACAAGAAAAACATGATTTCATAAACATTAAACCTCTGTTACTTGGTGTTTTCACTTGTGCAGGCATAACAGGGTGTCATGATAACTGGGAAAGAAATACTCAAAAGATGGAAATATCAGAACTTCCAAATATTGTATTAGTGTATTCCCTCTTAGCTCTGCTCCTGGTCCTGAATTTTCAGAACTCCTTTCAATAAATTGAGAGGAGTCTCATCATGTTATTGAAGTGTTTAGGTCGCTCTGAAGTCATTAGATGTATTTTAGATTGAACACTGAACTGTAAGGGACATGGTTACAGATTTAGAGAGCAGTAACACTGTGTATTTGCAGGAAGACAACTTATGAACAAACAAAATTCATGAGAACAGTTTAGGAAATGGCCTGGCAAAGGATCTCAAGTTGGATTTTCCTCTCATCTGACAGTGATTACTTTGAATCCATTTGGCCCATCTTGAATGCAACTGAATTTTTTTCCCAATTTACTAGATGCCTTATATGAAACGAGTTTGACCAGCCCAGTCCCATTTCCCAGGTGACAAATGGGCTATCGCAAAAATTCCCCGTTTAGTGGGTGCTAAGTTTTGTTCACAGTCTCACGGGAGAGGCCAAAGACTGTGGGAATGGGGAGAGAGGGCTGTGGTAAATTGGCAGGGCAGTGCAGGAGGAGGAAGCACGTCCGAATGCTGGGCTTGTGTAACAGTCTTTCCATTGACCAGGAATTTGGTTGCTAGGCTGCCAGTCCCCTTTTACAAGCAGCAGAGTCATGCTATTGTTTCCTAAATGGTTTCAATTTTATGCAGGGACCTCTTTACATCCCTTCTATATCATTTAAATATTTTACTAGGCACGTATTAAAGTGAGGTTTGGAACTCAGACCCCTGCTCTGCTCAAGCCTGTAAGCAGAAGAAAGCCCTTCTCTTTTATTCTGCCAAAAAGTGAGTATTTCAGGGTAACCGTGCGAAAAGTGGCCTCTCGTTGGCCTTCCAGCGGGGCAGCCAGCGTGCAGGCCTGAGGGGAGGAGAGCATTGTGTTGCAGGAGTTCCTGTTCCCAGGTAGAAACAGCGACCCTGTCACCTAAGTGGGTGCTGCAACCACTGGGCAGTGGAGAAGTGGGAGAGGAGAGCAGGAGAAGCTCTGCGGGACAGCAGTGTTTGGTTGGATTTCAGACCCTCTGTGGATTTACTAGAGACTTGAGGTCATCGTCCTTTAGATTTGGGCACCTCCAGTAAGGACAAAATGAGGCTTAGACAGATGATACAGTTTGATGTTGCAGTTCCTCTCTCAGCAGGGACAGTAGGAGTTTGGTGGACAGAGAGGCTCTAAGCAGGCTTTGCTCCTGAAGAAAACGAATGTGGAAAAACACCTCTCAACCTATATGGCCATTTGTGTTTTTTGCCTTGAGAGAATTTCTAGGAGGTAAAATTGAACTGCTCATTCATCCGACTTGATCATTCCTACAGTTTAGAGGATGAACTGTTTGAGAGCACTTTATTAGCAGAAAAATGTGTTTATTTTCTGAGAAACCACAATCTCAACAGTAAAAAAAGAAGCTTATCTTCAAGTTTTCTGGAGGACAATTTAAGTCACAACATGCTGAAGAGGCAAATACACTTATTTTCTAAATTCTGTATCTTGGCTTTCAAGACCTTCTCTGGCTATTTGCAGTCTTCTGGACTTACACAAATAATTGTAGTATTCTCTCATCAGAGCACCACCAGAAAGAAGTGGACATGAGAGAGGGTTTTCCTTTGCCAAGCACAATGTTTCTGTCACTAAAATAGCTAAGAACTTTAGCCTGTGATTTATATACAAGTTTACTTCCCATTTGAAATCGCTTCCTTTTGTTTGTCTCCTAGCTTATGATTTATGCTAAACAGCATTGTGCTTTGAGGCAATGGAAGCACATAAAGTAGATGTCCATCAGTAGGGACAGCTTGCCAGTATAGCTCTTCCTAGCTAGGAAGAGGGACCTCTTGTACCTCTTTGCAGGTACCTGTGTTGAAGTAACCCAAATGTTCCTCCCCAGGATTATTCTGACTTGTTATCTGGAAATGTTCTGTGTCCTGAGGTTTAATACAGTGATAACTGTTCCCCATACGTGGAAAGAAAACATCTCCTTATGGGTCTTCTAGTTTCAGTGGAAAATTAGTCATTTGGAGGAAACAAGAAATCATGAATTATACAGGCCTGCAGTTTCATCTCCTTCCCTGTACATTTATCCTGAAAGAGCTTCAGAGAGGTTAATTGGGGTTTTCAAATCCCAAGGTTGATGGGAAGTTAGGACATAACTACCCTGATGTGGGGCAGTTGCACTGCAGAATCTTTCTGTGCTGAGGCTTTGTCTCTGACCAAATAAAAGGAAATTTCCCTCCAGTTTATTATTAGCACAAGGCCTCCTTTTTTTTTTTTTTTTTTTTTTTTTTCTCCAGTGCTTCCTAGCAACCTGAGTGTCTGTTTGTTAGTTTTCTTTTCACAAACAGTTATCATAAATCCATGGAAACAGAATACTTGGTGAAGTAGGCGATACCCTTGAAAAGATAATGACAGAGCCCTGGCCAAACCCAGAAAAGGCAGAAGGCACCTTGCCATGCTACTGTCATCCATGTCCCGAGTGCCCACAAAGGGGAACATGAAGGGGTAGGTGCCACCCAACCTGTCCCACAGGCTGGCAACCCTTTCCTCGACCTGCAGCGAGGGGCCTCTCTGTTCAGGGTTTCCAGGGCTCTGCTCTGTGCTCTGGAGCTTAGAGTGTCACAGCTTTCCTTTAAAGATGGCAAAGTGAATAACTGGACGTGGTCTTGGGGCCCCTTCTCTAGGTGGTGCAGCTAGAGGAGGGGGTTGGAGCAGATGGCCTCCAGAGGGCCCTGGCAGCCTCAGCCGTTCAGTGGTTCTGTGAATAAGGACCTTCAAACCTTCAAAGCTCTGTCTGAATTTGGACACCTTCCCCTTTCTCAATTGGGGTGTCAGGCCTTTGTTCACCTGCTTCCTGACATCTCTCCTGATGGCTCTTAGGGGACCCAAGCCTTCAACATCCAGAAACCTCTCTTAACTGGCGAGTTTTAAAATGCTTCAGGGACTTTCTCATTCCCTCCTGCTAACATTGCTCCACTTCAGTCGTCAATGATTAAAGACTAATGAGGCTGGAAGGAAAGTATGCACAGCCGTGTGTAACTGGACAGGGGCTAACGTACTCACTGGGAAGGGCAGTTTGGTCCCTCTGTCAGCTTTACTGGCACTAAATCACCACACCGGAGTTGCCTCTGTTTGCTTTACCTGTCAATGTTTAATTATGCCATGTGGGGCTCGACAGCTGCAACAGGAGAGAATGAATTCACCCTCCTTCCTCCCCCTTTCCCCCCTCCCTTAGCCGAGGCTCCCAGGTGGGTCTGTTCCTGAGAAGTGGGGGTTTGGAGCTCCCTGTGCTCAGCACTAAAATGAACCAAGGTTTCAGCATGGTTGTGTCCGTGGCCCTTGGTGCACAGGGCAAAAAGGTGCTGCCTCCTTTGTCCCCATATTTTCAGTGTTCCCCATAAGCATGCCTGCGGTGTGGAGCTGGCAATGGGACACCGAGTTCATGCCTTGAGACAACACAGACATGGCCAGGAAACGGAGGCCAAGGTCCTCAGGTGCCATTTAGTGGGTTCAGCAGTAGGTACTAACCAGAAGAGGTAGGTGCCAACAAGAAGAGTCGACCATTTATTTTAGGAACCCAGTGTAGTCATTGTCTGCTGATTGTAGTGAGGTGACGGGACAGAGAGGTTTCCTACTCTCTGCTTTGCCAGAGCATATAATGGTTATTGCATTCATTCACCACGGAGGGAAAAAAACATTTCTCAGACTAGAAGCACTAGCCTCATAGTAACAAAGACACTAAGATAACTGTTATTTTTACAGGAATATAAAAAATGATATGTTCTTGAAACTAAAACTTTCCTAAAATATCATTTTTTTCTTTTCCGAGAGTGGCATATTCCCGGGACGTGAGGCAGGGAGGTGGACAGGCTCTCTTGGCACTCCTTGTGACTGGCCTGCATAATTCACTTGTAGTTTTGACATCTGTGAGCGATGCACCCTTCCCACACTCATGCTGAAAAAACTTTAATACCATTCCAGTCTGTTATTTGTATCTTGCAGACAGAGTGACATGTAAAGCTTTTACTTAAGGTTACAAAATGTTGTACAGGGTAAGCCCCTACAGTTAGCTGTTTATAATTCACCTAGTTCTCAATTGGGTGGCATGATCTTTGCCTCAAGCTCATTTTTTATTTATTTTCATGTTACTCTATTTTATTAAGAAAAGATTAAATGGTCTTTGTCATTTCCTGAGATTATTTCCTTGCTCATTTCAAAAGCAGATGGTTTTGTGGAGCTGTGATGTCTCTGTGGTATTGGGTAAAGATTTAAGATTTGCTACAGGGATAATATAGACTGCCATTACGAACACTGGAAAAGCATGAAACTTTGGCCAGTTCATAAATCCTAAACAGTCATTGCTTATATAGGGGCTGGATTTGCAAGAGATTTTTCCTAAAATATCCAAACTTTTCCTTAGCTCTTAATTTGCTTCCCAAGCTCACATGATTGAATATCTGAAAGGCAAGCAAAAGAAAAATTGGTGCATGTACCCTTCTGCTTTGTATCCCTTTCGGCTTGTGAGAGATATGCCCTCCAGGCAAACCAAGGAGCTCCCTTTTTTTTTTTTTTTTTTTTTAAGCAAACTAAACTGAGAAAACTTTATTTAAAAAGCTACTTGAAGACAACCTGTAGTCACAAAGTCAGGCAGGGGGCTACTAGGAAATACTTGACTAAAGGCTGTCTGAGAAATAATAATTCAGTACAGTTGTGCTTCTTCTTTTACTCATCCCTTTACTGCAGTCAGTAAACAGCATGGACAGGGAATAAGTGAAAAAATACATGAAGACTAATGATGTTCCCTGGCTTTACTTTCAACCCAGATAAAAACCCACTGCATTCAAATGTAATGACAGGCAGGAATAGAATAATTAATGCCTGCAGGGACTACATTTGCTTGACACAGATTGTGTTTACTCTGATATCTCCCAAAGTTTTATATTTGCATTGGCAGCCCAGCATTCTTCTCATTTATGCTATTTTTGTGTATGCAGTCTGTACATATGAAATGCCCCTATTTTCCCTCTTTCCCTTGTTGGTTAGCACGTTGGCTTATGGTACTGATTTGCCATGTTACAGGCAAGAGAGGATGTGATCCACATGCTGAAGACAGAGAAAACCAAACCTGAAGTTTTAGAAGCTCATTACGGGTCTGCCGCTCCAGAGAGTGTGCTGCGAGTGCTACACAGAGATGCCATCCTTGCCCAAGAAAAATCTATAGGCGAAGACGTCTATGAGAAACCAATTTCAGAGGTAATAACTTCTTGATTTGCATCTACAAGTCTGTGCAGGGGGAATCCTAACCAAAGGGGAAACTCTGTGTATTTTGCATGTATGCAAAGCTCACAAGAGGATAATACAATTCTTGTGCAAATTACACAAAATTGAAGAAAAATTGAATATACTTGTTCTCTCAACCATCAGAATAAACTGTAAGAAAAATCATAGGGTCTGAACACAAACAATATGGACCTTGTATGCTCCTTAGAGCTGGTGCAGGTAAATGAGAACAAAATATTTGGGTGTTGCTTTTTTGTTTTCCAAATTTCCTTTCAATTATAAGCTCCAACCTCTATTGCTTACAGCACTGCTAAGTGCTCTGTGACTTTCTTGGCATACTAAAGCTCTATCACAGCAGTAGTTAGGGAAAGAAGACCAACAGAGATTGACTTTGACTATATTTAAAGGATCACAAATCCCTAATCATTTTATGTCTCTTCAGTTCCAGGGCTGTGAAGTCAGTTCAGCCCTAAAGGAGATCTGCAGGACATTAAACCAAAGATTTAAACCCTTGGTTTAAAATCTAAGCAATAAATAAATGTAGAATAGACCTGGGAATGTCTGAGGCCAATGTGAATGCCAAAATAAGCAACCACTGCTTATGGTTATAGTTTCTTAACAGTCCAGGGCATGGAGAAAGAGCACGCAATAACATACCGTACAGTGCACTGTAGCATCTGTCCAACTCTTCATAGTTCCTTGGTTCAGAACATTTACTGTTTAACCAGGAATTGTGTCTACCACAGGTTATCTTTATACTCTGCACCCCTATTGCAGTATCTTCTGGGATTTTAGGGGGGTGATAGAAAATAAGGAAAGCAGACATTAGCATCTGGGAACATGCATGAAATACTGGCTATCAAGAGTAAAAGAACTTAGCAGGTCTTTTGTCTAAAGAAGATGATAATTTGACAGGGACCTCAGTCTACAGTAACTTCTGTCGTGTCTAGGTCCGCAGAGGTTATGTGGGAGCTAAAATAGGATGGTGCAAAAGATTTACTCTCAAAGTTCTGCACCCAACCTGGTTCCTTTACAAAATGGATCGCCTCTTTTTGACTGTCGTTGTCAGCTTCTGGAGGGCTGCTTGAGAGCAGCTGCAGCCCTCCTGCTCTCCTATTTCCCACAGTTTGCAGAGGCACCCTGTGAAACAGCAGCTTTCTGGTGAAGCCGGGGCAGAGGGAGATGCAACTCCCACAGGGGCTGGGCACCAGGTGGGGAGAGCACACTACATTCAGACTTTTTATCTCAGCAGTCCTACAGGTACAACTGTGTTGACATTGAAGCTCAAATTTCAGCCTTGAGCTTATATTTTGCTACTCACATAGGTGCCCATGTCCCTATAGAGGTACTTGAACTTGGGATCCTAGGGTCTGAGAGCATGTATTCCTCCTGGGGATTTGTTACTGCTTTTCCCACGTGAAATGAGGAGAGTGTATGCAGCACCTTGTCACGGGAGGCATTCTGCACTGCAGCAATATTGTTTGTTACCCTAAAACCACATGAATTCCTGTCCTTTGTGTATCCAAGAATGATGTAAATGTTTATTGCAAACGCGTTGTCCAAAAAAATTATTTTTACAGGACAGTTACTCCTATTTTTAGGCACTGCTTTATGTAAAGTGCAGGATGTAAAATTCTGGGACTTGCATTTACCAAACATGACACTGTTTGTTAATAAATCAGATGAAGTAAGCAAGGAAACCTCTAAAATAACCTATTCTCCTTTCCTACAACCCAGCTGGACAGGCTTGAAGAAAAGCAGAAGGAGACATATCGACGCATGCTGGAACAGCTTCTTTTGGCAGAAAAATGCCATCGCCGCACAGTTTATGAGCTTGAAAACGAGAAGCATAAACATACAGATTACATGAACAAGAGCGATGACTTTACCAACCTCTTGGAGCAGGAGCGGGAAAGGTGAGTACCAATGACAGTGCAAAGAATACCCTCGATACCCCAGTATTTTTCAGTTCAGCAGTGACATCGTCTGGTCTTTCCTGCATTTAAATGGCAATAAACTCATGTAAACCATTGGTAAAAGTCAGTCCTCTCATGTTAGTAGTACATTACTGTGCAAGTCTAGGGCTGGAAGAACACCATTGAACATTCCTGCAGTGTGCGCTTGAATTTAAAAATGAATTTGTTTTGACTTACTCATGCCCATTTTGGGTTCATCTCTTGATAGCTTTTGAGAGATCAGATGTTATTTATGTTGGCTAAGGTTTGAGCTGGCTTGCTCCGCTGAGTGCTGCATTTTGTGAAGGACAGGGCACTGTGTCACTGTGGGAGGAATGGGTAAGGAAAACAACCCATTTGGTTGTTGGCACACAAATGGTAGGGAATTTGCCATGCCCTTCACATTTAGGCTTGGAAAGTCACTAACAAAATAATTTGCATTATTTTTCATATTTCTGAATGGGTTTACCTCAGGCAAGATCTACATCCCCCTGGAAGAAAATATTTTCATGTTTTATAAAATGTGCCCAGCCTGTGACGGACTACCTGAAGGTCTTCATCTAACAGGCTCAATGCTAAATTTTTTTCCCTTCAAGTGTTTGTCCTCATTGTAGGAGTAATTTGTCCTCTAAGTCAAAAGAGGACACCTTTTGCAGCACATAGCTTAGGTGAAAAACGAGCACTCGGCAACAGTCTGAGTTTTGCAATATGAAATGTCATGCTCATACCAAACTACTTGAAATCAAACCACAAAGTTTGGTGGAAAAAAAAAAAAAAAAAGCTCTGGGAAGAATACTTAAGGCAAGTTCAAAGAAGAAATGCTTTTGAGGAAACCACAGTCTGGTGGCAGACATTTTCAAAAAGCCAGGAGCTAAATTGTTTAGTGAATTTCCTGAGCTCTGTTCAGTGCCAGCTTTGAGTAGGTGGCACATGAGCTAAAGTGACCATATTTCCTTGTTTAATAGCTGCTGTTTTTCTGGCTCTTTGTCTTCCTGTGTTCACTGGCAAACTTTAAAGAACGAAAATGTGTCTGCATATTAACAATTTTATTCCCTTAAGAGAAAATAAAAAATCTGTTGTATTTGCAAGTAAGGAGTAATTTCATATCTGATTCTCTTAGACGTCATTTTTTCTCAATGATGAATATCTGTGCATGTGTGGAGAAGCAGGCAACTGAATTGCTACAAAAGTAAAGGCTATATTAAAATACCATTCACATTTCTTTTTACTTTTTAAATTCACTTTAATTTATCAGTTGCTGCCTTCTTATTATTCCAGCTGAACTCCTGAAGGCCACTAAACAGCCTGAGTTTATAAACTGTTTGCTTTGAACCAATTTCCTTTAATGAATTGATTTAAAAGATTTCTGTCTCACATTACTATAGCTGGCATATCAACTCCTGTCCCAGGGGCGTTTTCGTATACTCTTCCTGCTGTTCTGTGTCTTTGAAGCTCCAGTTTTCCTATACCCTACAATTTTTGGAAAAACAGAAATAAAAAAATAAAAAGGGGGAATTTGAGTTTGAACTTGTGTTGAAATCTTTGAGAATAACCAAATCCTCTAGCTTTAATCAATGGTACCTCTGTACTGGTGGTTGCAGGTGAAGAGCTGCAGTGCGTTTGGGTTATGCTGAGTGACCAGAGAAACCTGGTGTTTGCTATTTAATCCACTTTGTCCAAGGCATTAATGAGAAAAATCACATCACGTTTAGTAGCAACCAAGTGGAGAGGACATGGCACATGACTAAACATGGAAAACCAGCATGCAGAACCCTCCCTCTCTAGGCTGCTCCTCCTTCATCCCTTACAGAGCGGGTTAGAAAAGCCAGGATGGCCTGGAAACCACTCACTAGCATATATTTTGAATGACCTCAACTCCTCATCTTTGTTTGCCGAGTGCACATAAAACTCAGGATTTGCCCGCATCTTCATAGGTTTTGAAAACTGGAAGTAGTGTGGTTCAAAGGCTGTGTTCCAGGACAGAGCAGATGATGGGATGACTTCTCAGGAAAGCCCTGTAATGGCAGCCAGCAAGAGATTTTTGTCAAAATGACAGCGTTTGCAATAGAAAGATTAAATTGTGATAGGTTAATATATATATGTGTGTGTGTATATATATATATATATATATATAAACACAACACCATGCTCACTTAATGTGCATAGTGGGACAGAGAACTGGCCTGCCTAAAGGCAGTTCATAGGCTCCTGCCTAGCATTCTTGTTTTATAAGTATCACCATATACATATTTTTTTTATTGTTGTGCTTTGAGGCCCAAGGGTTACTTTGTTAAGAGCTGAGCAGACTTGTAGTCGCCATGAAAAAAGAAAGGGACACTGAGGTGAACTTTGCCCGTCAGCCGCTCTGCTGCACTCGCAGTTATAACGTTAATGAGACAGGGTGAGCGGGAGGAAGAACAGTCCTGTGGGACAGCCATTTCACAGCCGTCTGGTACAATGAGAGCAGCCATAATTTCTGTCCTGTTTGCAAGGAAGAATTTCTGCCCCTGCAGTGTTTTACCAATCTTTCCTCACTAGTGTTGTCCACACCAGCTTTTAGAAGCCACATCTGCTTTGCTGTCCTGTGGGAGTTCAAACGAGATAAAATGGGGAATTCTCTAAGAGCAGAAATATCCCTTGGTTCTAATGCATTTCCAGCACTCTCATACTGCATTTACTTTGGAATATTTATTTGCATATACTTTCACACATGAACTCTAATCCATCCACAACAACATAATATGAAAGCTAATAGTCTCTATGTGAAACTAATTATGAGTCCAGCCTTGCACAGTGAGAAAGAAGTGAGAGAAAAGCATGATTTGTCAAGAATAATTATGCATGAAAGGTATAAAAAAGAGAAAATTGTACACAAGGATATTTGAAATGTAGACAGCTAGGAGGAGCAAAATGAAGCAGCAAGGAGGGCCTGGCTGTTGGTGTTGGCTCTGCAAGTAAACTGTGGAAAGGCTGTAGGAAAATGTCAACACGTTACAGGACAATGGTAGAAAATAATGACAACCCTTTTCCAGATAGATAGAGATTAACAAAATCTGATACCTTTACAGGAAGGTGCTTCTGTAAACATGGTGGCTGACATGTTTTGCAAATTTCCCTATAGTATGCTAAAATCACTGCATAAAGATGAGTATGTCTTGAAAGTTAAGGACAGTATTTTCAATTTTTACCAAAATTGACCAAAATTACCCTTTTCGACACCTGTATACCTCAGCCGCTCTCTCCATACCATCAAGATCTTCTTTGTCATTTTACTTCCCCTCCCCAGGACTGCAAATCAGCCCTCTCCCTGCAGCCTCATGACTAGGCTGAGGAATAAGAAGAGCTGGAGCCCCCCAGGCCTTCACAGAGACCTTTAGTGGCAGACGGTGGGGTGAGGGGTCTCTGAGGATGAGGGGTCTGTGTGGAGCTGCACTGACAACGTGGCTTGGACACCTGAAGATCAGGAGATCCCACAGCAGCTGGAATGGTGAAGTTAGTCCTTTCAGCACAGGCACCCCTCTTGTTTTTTTGGTGGCACATTAGGAAATGAGCTGGTGGCATGAACTTGGTCACTGGGTGATCTGGCTGCAGCTGAACCAGCTATGGGCACTTCTATACCCCCAAAAATTCTTGTGCAAAACTGGGTCAACATGAAGTTAAATTTGGTTGTTCTCTGGGTTGCTGAGTCCCAGCCCTCAGGCCTCTTTAGGGAACTGTAGGGGAAGAAAAAGTAAGTCTTTAGGATCGAGTATAAATGTTTTTGTCTGATCAGCAGTCCTTTTCCCCCCTGGAAAGGGGAAGAGCTCTGCATAACCTCGGTACTGCTTCAAGCTCTTAATTCGACCTAAAAGGTGAGGTTTGAAATCCTGACATTTTCAGAGGTGCTAATCTCTGAACAATTTGTCTTGTACTCTTCTTCTAATCCAGTTTGTTGACAGCATATTTTGCTTCTATTAAAAGCACTGGAAAGCTCCTATTGATTTTAATGGTTCAGAAACAGGCCTGTGGTGAGGACGGCTGCGGCGGTCCTGCGGGATGGCAGAAATAGCCTGTAAGTCTTCCAAATGTGAGGGGGGTGTTCTTTCAGATGCAGGGGACATTGTTTGCTGCATACATGGTGCGATGTGGCAGCAAGGCTTTGTTGGAGCTTGCTGAGGGTGATCTGTGCGACAGCTTTGTGAGTCATTTGATCATTTCCAGCATGATCCTTGAGACTGCTGAGACTTTTACTGCACCACACAGCGTGTCAGTAAATCACACCAAGTATCTAATGTAAGCATTGTTCATATGGATGCATCGATATTACATCTGGTCACATTTTTATGAAATGCATCATCATTGAAGCTATGAGGATTTTAAGTTGGTTCTTGCTTCTCTTGCTGTGGCTTCAAGTTATTCTTTACAACCGAAGGGACAGCGCTCCCTGCACACTGAGGCATTTTGCACTTTCCTCAAAGACAGGGCTGAGAGGACTCATTCTGTACTCCCTAAGCAATGCCCTGTTGAATCTGGTTTTAGTTAAACCCTCTTTTTGAAGTACACAACCATAATTAGATCTGCTTAGAGGAGACAGCAGGACTGTGACCCCAGATCTTTCCTCTACAAAGTTTCCTTTCAGCCCTTGCGTAAAATCATCTCCTCTCTGCCTCCCCCATCACAGCACCCCCAGCAAGGAATGCACTGGCGAGTCCCTCCGCGGTCTGTGATAATGCATTCCTCTCGGCTTCGGTCATCCTGGCACTGAGATGCTCTTGGCTGCTCTGCTGGTGATGTAATTCTGGGCCCGCATCACCTGCAAAGGAAACCGATCTGCAAGCAATAAAGCACACAGCCGTCTTGAAACAAAAATGGGAGTGTTGATGTTAGCAGGTTTTTGAAAATCTTTTGTTTTCCCTTTTTACATTTCTGCCTTTTTTTCTTTTTCTTTTTTTTTTTTTTGTCCAATCTCCCCTTCTTCTTCTTCCCACGAGACGGCAGCACCAAGTCTTTCACTGGGGAGCGCTTGCATTTTTGTTTCCCTTTATTTAATTGCACCCAAGCAAGTGTAGAGGCTGGAGTGCAAAAGGGCTTGGAGATTTTGTGTACGTTACCTTTCCAGTTTGCATTTTTTCTTGATTTTTATGGAGACTGTAAAATAAAGAACCTGGCAGAAAGACAGCAGGGCAGAGCCTCCATCTCTTGTATAGAGAACAATCAAGCCAAAAGTCTGAAGTGTTCAGGGCTAATAAATCTCTGTGATTTACCAGTTTAAGGCCAAATTCTGTGATAAGAACAGCCCTATACTGAGATATTGGGGTGAGATGTATGGTACAAACAGACAGCAGTCTTTGGCCTGCAACTGTGTAATCTGTTGGTGGTTCCTTTGAAGTATGGAAATTAAGTTCTTTTACAAAATTATTTTTTTTGTTGTTTCTTTCGCTCCAAGATTTCCTAGCCATATTCATACCCAGACTTTAGGTTTTTTCATCTCTTCATTGTTTCTCTGTCCTGTTTTCCAAATTGTGACCCAAAAAAAGGAAAAGTCAGCCCAACGGGACTGTGGGAATTCACCATTGCCTACAGTAGTTACTCATCTTTCTGCACATTACTGGCTGTAGTAAAGCACTGAGTCACTCTCTGTCTACTTTTCAGTAATTGCATTTCTAAACCTTTAATCTTATAATGTAGAAGGCAAGGGTTACAGTTTAATAAAAAAATAAACAGTTTTTATTCTTTTCTTTTAAGCTGACATACTATCTGTATAGTTTGGAAACACTTTTTTTTTTCCTACAAATGTAATATTTTTGTAGATCACAGATTACAAATTCTGTGGTAGTCTATTAAAAGGAATAAATGAATAAACCTGGCAGTGACAAATACCAGTTCTGCACAGTTAAGTAAATCTGAAGGTCATCCATTTTACAGGTCCTGTTTTACAGTCCTAGCTGTAAAGACTGCAAGGCCGCGGCTGTTCCCTGCAACTTGCTCGAAGCTCATGTTTTAACTAATGATTCTGGTCTCAAGCTCCAACAAAATAGCTCCAAAGGTACTTTAAAAATGAGAGAACAAACAGCTACACCGAACTGTGGAGAAACAATGTGAAAGTATTGCGAGTCTTACACAATGCGAGGCTTGCCATGAGCTGGGACTAATCCAAATCCATCTCTTCACACTTGGATAGTCTTCAAAACTGTCCAGTCTTTCAGTCACTTCTGGGATTATATAAAATAGCATCATGTGTTGTTTCAGCTATTCTTCCAAAATTATTTCTAAGTAGGCATCAGCTTCACAGCCCTTGAGAGAGAATTATTATACAAAACTATATGTAGTTCATTATTCCTACCAAGTTTGCTTGCTAAAATCATCAATTCAAATGCTCCCAGGGTCAGATGGGGGGAAAAAATTACTTCATTCAAAATCTACTCACGGACCCAAACTCTGTCCAGGGTGCAATAGGTAACAATTTGAACATTTAAGGGGCCTTTGGCATGTTTCAGAGTTATTATACTACTGAAATAAATATCAGTTCACGGTTCTATTGAGGCCATCTTTTTAAGTTGTCATTTTTTTAGGCAAAGAAAATGAGAACTGAATCGGGGTCATGTTGGGAAAATTGCTTCCTCATTCAGAAAGATTAGAAACAGGTTTTAGTGGACGTGCCAGGTTTCACTGAATTTCTAAACATTTTAGACAGATGCCACTTATTTACAAGTATAAATATATGCTAAAAAGGCACTCAAGCTTGAACATGCTAGGCATTTGCTTTATGTATAAATGGAAGTTTACCACTGCAGAGATGTACAGAATGACTAGCGAAGAATATGGCATACTATGTTTATTCAAGACCTGTTCTACACTGTCAAATAACTTTCAATATCTTGTGTGAAGAACCTCAGGGTTCCATCTGATCTGGGGTGCTGTTCTGACTCAGTGAGCCTATACAAGGAGCTGTCCTAACCCTAAAAAGATGCAAAGCTTTTTCAATCCTTTGCTGTCATTCCTGCCAGGATCTCAGGTGCCTTCTCCTTATAGATATGAGAACATAATGGAGGACAGTGGTATAGTGGGGGTGGCAGAAGGAAGAGAACTGGAAGAGGAATGGATGCAAGTGAATTTCTGTCAGTTTGGCATAACTGAGAGGTTGACTTGCTGTATTGTTGGGGGAGACAAGATCTGAGTCAAGGTCTCCCCTAAAGATTTATTTTCTTAGGAAGACCAAAACTAGGTTTCAGTAAAAATGATAGGTTCCACTGAAATCCTAACAATAATGCTGCTGTTGGGTCCCTGAACATGTCATTTTACCTCTTCATGCCACATTTTTGTTCCTTCCACACAGGAGCATGTATCTAACCAGGACGGGATAACTGGTGAAGCTTACCTCCATGGCCATGAATCAATCCCAACTGCCTGGAAGGAACTTGGGGCATCCCTGTGTGTTGAGGCTGCCAGGGTGACCCAAAGCCGCAGGCAGGACCCCTGGCTCTGTGCTGTTTCTGGTATCGTCTCCCCAGCCATAATCAACAACACAACATTGGGGAAGAACTGGCCCCAGTCTGACGCAGTATAGCTCCCCTTATGTTCTCATATCTGTGTAAGCCAGAAGAGCCTTTTGGCAGAAGTCCTTTTTACTTGTGAGTTTAAGTGCCAAGTACCATGAGGCAATAACTTTATTTAAGACCTCTGGACAATGCTGGCAAATAATAGCTGATAGATTATAGGCATGCCACCAGCAGCGGAGAATACCAGTAATAAGTTTTGTATTTGCATCATTTCAGTTTTCATTTCTTTTTAAGGCTTATATGTGGAAAAAATCTTAAGGCAGAATGAAAAATAATAAAAAATAAAGAACAAGGGGATGCAAAAATCCAAAGTAAATGTTCTCGTGAAACTTGCTGTAATTTGTGCAAATGTAAGGGAGAAGGACTGTAGAGTAAAATATGTATAATTGAGCACATATTTATAAAGCACCTATGATGCTAATAATGAATTGTCAAAGTTTGCATTTGGACTAATTATTTAAAATTTTGTTTTACAAAGGCCACTTTGTAAGAAAATTGTTAGAAATATCACAAATGGAAATCTAGTGGCGTAATTCATAAGACCAGCTAGTCAAAAACAAACAAACAAACAACAACAACAACAAAACATACCAAATAACCCTGTGGTTATGCTGTTCACCTGGACTGTGGGAGACTTTCAATCCTCCCTTCACCCTGATGGGATCTGAAGTCACCTCTTGGAGGAGGCCTGGTCACCTTGTTTCATCTCCTGGGGAGGTCTCTTCCCACCCAAAATTGTTCCACTTTTACAAATCATTTACATGCTTTTTGAGTTCCTTCCACCCAAGGGGTGAAAATGATGTCCTTGTAGGTCAGTGCCTGGGTATTCAGACTCCCCAGACACAGGAATTCACTGGGCTGGGACTCTGTCTCCTGGAAAGGGAGGATTTCTCACTTGTTGGTTTGGCGAATGGTGCCAAGTTATTGCCTCCCTGTTTGCTGCTTTTCTTAAAATGACAAAGATGGAATGAAAAGGCTTATTCAAGATGAACAAATGTTTCACTGAATTTCACATTTTTTCTTGAATGAGAGAGAAAAATAAAGCTTTTTTATTATTATTTCATTTGATAATTACTTGTTGAATTTTTAGATCAGCTAAGGAATTGAAAAATCAATTATTCACACAGCTCTGTTATCCAGTTGCTTATGGTGGGAAAAGATTAATAGTAACATAGCTGAATATGTAATGCCCTAATGAGAAAGGATAATGAAATGAGTAGAAAATGAGGCTAAATTACAGCAGAGCGGCAGCAGTGCTTCTCTGATGGTAGCAATTATGTCATAGGTGAAAAAGTGCCTCTTGGTGACAAGTATATATATCACAGGCTGAAAGTTCCTCTGCAATTCCATACAAAATGTTTATTTTCAGAGGAATTGGAAATGGATAGAAGTATTCTCTTTCAACATTTACATATTGGGCTTTGCCTGGATGACTTAACTCATTTTAAAATGATGCATAGCTTTCAGCGTTTTTCATTTTGCAGGTTACTGGATGGGATACAACCCAGTTTCCAGAAGTGGCAGGGGCAGAGCACTGTCCATCCCGGTGGTGCGGGTGGTAGAGCTCTGCTGCTCACAGTTGTTGCACATCTCGTGCCTCTGTGTGCTGCTAATCCTTCAGCAGAGAAGACCGTGTCCTGGTTTGACTGGCTCGTGTCCTCACCTGACAGGCCAAGCGCTGCTGGTCCAACTTGCTTTCACTGGCAGGCACTATTGCTTTGTGCCCATCATTAGCACACTGAGCTCCCTGCATCCAGCTTCTTTGGGTCTTAGGAAATAACTAATCTGTAAAAACACCAGCCTGACTCCGGGTTTCATGAGCACAAAGCTGGCACTGGTGCAATTCCTTTGAAGTCAGGAGAGCTCTTCTTGATTAATGGGATAAATGAGTAGGAACTCCAAAAATGCATATATAAATGTAGCACATACAGCAGTTAGCAGAGTTACAGCTTCTGAGTAAGAGCTTGTTCTCCAAAAAAATAACGCATCAACAATATCTATTTCCTTTATGATTATATTTTTATATAAGTTCTGTCTGCATTTATGTTCATGATAATAAACACTTAGGACCATACTATTTTAAAATAATTTCTATAGCCAAATAATGTCTTTATATTTTGAGTTATTTTGGCCAGTATCGCCTACTGGTTCTGCCAAGGAAGCTGTAAGCTTTTCCAAACTGTTGTCTCTCTTGTTGTGTGAGGCATCATTTGCACTTACATCACTATAACATTTTGAAAAATAATAGCAATTTGTAAGTGAGGGATGCTCAGTGGAAGTTGACAGCTGAAAAGCAAATACACAATTAGAAATCAGCGGGACCAGGACACACAGGCGGTGCAGTTGTTCAGAGGGCAAGGCAGAGATGGTAGAAAAGAAGCTGTAAGGCAAGCAGAGGCAGGAATGGCAGCTTGCAATTTACACTTACTGTGTGAGATTGGCCTCACGTCTCATATCAGCTGCGAGATGGGTTAATGGGTTTGGTGTTATGGGAGAGCCATGGGCTCTGGGCAACCAGACTCCCATTTTTTTTGTTCTTAGCAAATACAAATATAAGGTTAAAATAGCAGGCTCAAACCCTGGGGGAGTCCAGCCCCTGGATGAGTGCTGTGGGGTGTACAGTGAGGGCATTCTCTGCTGCAATGGCCTCTCAATAGACACACATCTAATGCAAGCAACAAACCCAACAAATGCATGAGCTGTATCAATTAGCCACGTGGTAGTAGAAAAGCTTTGTGTAGGTGTAGGGATTTTTTTTTTTCCCATTTATGCTCCACCTTCAGAACACAGGGGCAGAAAGAGCTGGCAAAGCTGTGTTTGTGAGACAGATGTGGCGGGCAGGTGTGTGCTCCTTTGTGTTCTGGGCAAGAGCTGAGGGTCCTGGCATGAGTGTTAACAGAAATACCTTCTTAGCTCTTCAGACTGACAGTTGGGACATGGCATATTAGGATGTGGTGAAAGCCAGGATTACTCAGTGCTGATGTTGTTAAAATCTATCAGTCCCAGTTTAGGTCATAAAAGCAGCAGCTGATTGCTCTTGCACAGCATATGAAGCCTTTAACTGAGGATCCATTTGCTAAATCACAAAGTTTGGAGCTCACAGGAAATGATGTTTAAAAACCAGGAAGGAATCTTCATGAGATGATTTATTTTTCTCTGTTTTTATAGGTGCATAGTGCTTTATCCTTACATCAAGCTGTGACTGAGGTGGCAAAATGTAATATAAAACAGTGCAAGCATAGCCTGCATTTCTTAGAAAATCTGAGATCCTGCACTGAGAGAGGTTCTTTATATTGACCCCACTTGAGCAAAGTCTTGTTCTCAGGCTGCATGGCTGTTGTACAAAGCAGCTGGAGAATAAGCTTGACTAGCACAGTGCATGCAATTATTTGAATGATGGCTGCTTCCTATATGTAGTTTTTTAAACCTCTTCAATCTTTTATTTGTAAACACTTGTCCCTTGTTTTCATGGTGACACTATCTCTTGGATTGGTTGATGTTAAAACAAAGTAGTAATTATCTGGAGTCTGTTTTCTCTCATTTTTCCTCCCCAGTGGTTTTATCCACTCTACCAAATGCATTATTTCAGTGACATATCAAATAAGAAACAGTGAGGTGGATAACTTCTAGTTTTAGATGCAGGACTCAGGTGTGCATGCTTTCCGGCCCCAATCAGTCACTGGATCACATTGCTTCGAGGAGAGGAAGTCCAAAAAAAAAAAAAAAAAAAAAAAGAGCTGGAATTAAAGCAGTTAATCCCTTCAGGGGCAAGAAATGAACAGATGGAACAGGAAGGTAAAGGATGAGGAACAGCAAAGAGGCAGGTTTAGGGCAGGGGATGGCAGCTGCAAAGCAAAGAATATGGAAGTGAATATGAATTAGAGTTTAATGTGAATTAGAGAACCAAGGGAGTGGTGAGGGGAATGAAGTGTTGGTGGACGTGGAGTCCTGTAGGCCTGCCAGGTGGATGACAGAGGGAAGAAAGATGGTGAAGAGGTGAAGATGAAGAACAGACCAAGCTGGAAGCAAATGCAAGACCAAAATGCAAGAAGATATCTAAAGATACACCAAAAATAAAGGAGAAGTCTTCATATTTATCATGTTCAACACGTGATCAATAGCACAGACACTGGGACTTTCCAGAACTTGTTTGCACCAGAAAATCATACACTTGGAGGGGGGGGAGGGGAAATACTTTTGCCTTAATTTTCATTTTCTAGTTAGGGAATATTCACTGCAATTCTTTATTAGTTACTTGCTTTAAAAGTTATTTACAGCTCTTTATGAGTTTCATGCTTAAAAATGTGACCCTTACCTCTGGGTGGAGTATCTCTGTACTGTAACCCCATGCTCAGAAAAGTAAGATGAGAGGGAGGCAAACGAAGGGGCAACAGCAGAGCCAGCTATCAACAGAACAAAAGCAACACACTGGTGAAAATCAGTCAGGCTTACTCCTTTGTTGTTAATGTCATTCTTTCTTCTTGTGATAGCCACCATCATTTCTTATGCTGTATATTGTAAGAGTACTTGAGACCCTTTGCCATCTGAGGAGGCCCAATTGTACAAATACAGAATAGGAACAGGCATTTTCAAGAGCTGCTTGAAAGACCCTGAGATTTGTCATGTCACTGAAGTAAAAGAATTGCTCTAAAATGGGAGGTTTGATGGAGAACATTTATGGACAGACAGAGGGTGCTGTGTGAAGGAGCAGAAGCTAGGTTCTGCTCAGTGAAAATGTAGTATGGGTGTTACAATTAATTTTCTCTTTAAGAGAGTCTCTGGAAACACATCAGCCTGGTCCCACACCCTGGGCCATTGTGACTTGCCATCTCTAAGTTCCAGCACTAAAAGTCCTCCATCACTTAGGTTTCATAAGAAAAAATGGTTTTCTCTGATAGTTTCCCATGGCACATACGCCCTAGGAGAACTGTGAAGCTTCTCATGTCCCAGACCCAAGTCAAGTGAAAGAGGCCAAGACATCACCAAAAGATGAAGCATCTCTCTCCTGGTAACCTATGAAGAGTCACAGCTCTTCCTGTTCTCAAAGCCTCAAGCTCACTCCTCCACGTCATTTCTCTGTATGAACACCTAACACATCAAAAGTGAGTAAATTAGTAAAACGAGAAATGATAGGGACACGGCAGAGAGGGTGCTCTGATTAAGCACAGTTGTCAGTAAAAATTGTAGGTCTACAGGGGGCAGCAAGGAACTATCCTGCCGTCCTCCTGATTTCTCTGAGGTCCTGAACACCTCTGATGCTGACTCCAGAGATGCTTTGGTCAAAGGGCCACAGCCAACTTCTGTGACAGTATTGGTGCCTATTCACAAAATAAAGATCAAAACATACTATAAAGACGTGTCATTGACTAGGTATAACTGGTGTAAATGTCTCCTTTTTCATCTGGAATCATCTTTATTTCAAGGAGGTCAGAGTGTACCCATACCCCCAGTGACTTTGCAGATAACACAAAAGAGTTGTGCTGCCATCCAGAGGGATCTGGACATGTTGGAGTGGTGCACCAATAGCAAAATCATGGAATGCCAAGTCCTGCACCTGGGAAGAACAACCCCATCCACCAGTATGCACTGGGGGCCACCCAGCTGGAAAGCTGCCTGTCAGAGAAGTACTTGGGGACCTGGTGGTGGACACAGAAGGTTCCCCTTGAACATCTGAAGCACTTCTTTACTATGTGGGTGACTGAGCACTGGCACAGGTTGCCCAGAGAGGCTCTAGAGTCTCCCTCCTTGGAGACCTTCAAAAGTGAACTGGACGTGGTCCTGGGAAGGCTGCTCTGGGTGGCACTACTTGAGTAGGGGTTGGACCTCATGGCCTCCAGAGGGCCCTGCCAACATCTGGGATTTTGTGAGCCCCACCAATGCAGGTTTTGCTATTCATGGAGAGAAAAAATGAGTGATGTAACTTCGTGTGGTGTATTTCTGTAATGATCTATGGTTTGCAGTTAAATTTGCGCTGTTTATTTATTAAAATATCTGAGTCACACATGCAACTGTGAAGATATTAAGCTTTCCCAGATACCAGGAGGATACACACAAGTGTTATGGAAGTAGAAAAGCAGAAGAAAACAAACAAACAAACAAACAATAACAACAACAACAAAGTGGAAAAGAAAAAACAAATCCAGAACTGCTTTTTTTTAAAAACTTTTGAATCATGCTTCCATAAAAGGCAGCATGCCCTAATGTAGGGCAATTTTCATGCTGCAAAAAGAAAAAGAATTTTAAATCTAATCAGCATGACATATTTAGAAAGATCTGGGGAGTAATAAAAAAGCCTGTGTGTGAATGTGTGCATGTGTGTGTGTGCATGCACAGTTTTTTTTTAACAGCTGCATGGAACAACCTGTTTTAAATAAGAACAAAGGTGAACAAAGCCAGTTGTCAGTGTAGCTCACCAAATGAAGTTTTTAGTGTGCATGACGTAAGCCATATAAAATGTATTGCCTGAGATATAACAGCACAGGGTCCAACTTGAAGTCTTTTTCTCAGGCTTTTCCTACAAAGTCATGTTTCAAGAATTTATTACATCTATCTTCGTTATTTATTTGTGTTCAGAAGGCACAGCGTATCACCTTGTTCACCATATCTTCAGCAGCAAATTAATATCAGCCTCTCCCCTCCCTCTATATTTGAAGTTTTCACATTTTGTCAGGATGCCACTGAACTCATATTAGTATGTTACGCTCAGAGCAGGCAACTGGGTGAGTAGAAATTGTTTGACTTACAGATGAGTTTGACTACCAAAAGGAAAAAATGAAACATCATGGAAGATTTTCACTGTTCTTGAGGTTTTATGAAGAACAACAACAACAAAAAGTCTTGCAAGCTACACAAAGTACTTTTTCATGTATATAAGTAAACACAAACTCAGGAAAAGCTTTGTTCTGTTTTGCACAAATAAAAATATTTGGACTTTTTGTTAGATGATAGAAAACTTGGAGAGAGTTGCAAGGGCTGCTTTCCTTGTAAACGTTACATATGTTTCTACACAGAAGATAAAGAGCCAACAGAGAGTAGGGTAGTCTGCTGGAAAGATTACAAAGCCCTGTTTACAGAGAATTTTATAATAAGGCAATCATTTGTTACAAGTCTCTACGATCTACAAGAGAAGTCCATTGCTGTGCACAGTTCACTGAATTTTAAAGAGAGCAACATATCAAAGAAATGTGTAGTCTATTAGCACATCATTAAGCAGTTAAACCAATTCCATCCTTTGCTTCCCAGTTACTCTCCTCTATGGCAGAGACAGTGCCAGATGCACAGTACAATTTCTGACTTTCAGAGGTGAGCTGGAATTTGGGATTCCTAGCTATTCCCTCCCCTGCGTGAACTTTTTTTTTTTTTCTTCTTACCTGGCCTCACCATGTTGCAAGTACTGCTTTAGTCAGGAATTCTTGGACTACATCATCCCAATATCCCAATGACAGCATAAACAAAAAGAGACATGACGTTCTGGGGAACAGGTTAGATTTCTCCAGCCTTTAATGTGACTTAAAAGTGATGGTATTGTTGAGCAATAACAACATACAAGGTGTCCTTATACTTTTTTATATATATATATACACACACACACACACAATATTCAATTACCATACAGTAGAAGTTGTGGAGGTTGAAAGCCAGTTTGGCCTTTGCTGTGACGTCCTACATGATGTTTTCTCTACCTTTGGCACTGCTGTAGTGGTGGTACCTGGAGTAGTTGGCTTGGTGGTGGAGAACACTTTAATTATTAGGTCCAGTGGGGGCACAGACATACCTCAGCTAGTGCTGGCTGTGCAGGCACGGCACTGCCATGCTGTGCCTTCTTTAACAAGTCTTGCATCTGCTGGCTCACAACCAGATGACTTCTGTGTGTCTGTGTCCCATTCCCTGCATTTTTATTTCTAAGTCACGGAGTAAGCTGGGGGATCTGGTGATCTGGGATAAGGGCCCTGTGGGGCGAGCTGGTGGTCACAGGTGCTGCTAGCGGCTATCGTGAGGCAGTGTATGTGATACATGTCACCTCGTGTCGATGATCGAACCTAATTTCGGTATCTTCCAGCATGTGGTTGGGCAGGTCCTGGAACAGGCTCCCTGGAGAGGTTGGAGGCACCTGAGACCCAGGTAGAGCAGGCCCTGTGCTCGGACCTGCTCTTAGACATCCCCAAGGTCCTTTCTGACCTTGACCATTTTGTGCTTTTATGATTCAGCACTGTCCAGAGGATGCTTTGGGCTTCCTTGGGACTCTGCTCACACCTGGGTGAGCAGTGGTGGCATTCTGTGATGTGGCGGCCTCCTCAGAGGCCTTGCTGTCCGCTGCTGATTGTGGTCCAGCCTGTCCACCAGCAGATGGCTCAGCAACTTGCTTGCAAAGTGCTTCGTACCCTTCTGGTATGGATTGTCTCGAGGCTGCCAACATGATGTTGCTACTGATTATTTTGCTAACGCAGGATGCAGACTTTTATGCAGGTGATCTAAATGCTTCTGGTGATCCCTCTGGGTGCCAATGGTTGATTTTTATTGTAGTGTTTCCCATTATGTATGTGGTGTTCTCTGGCAATTCTGTGCTCTGTTGAGACTCTGATGAGTGTGTGGTAAAAAGAGCCTTGAATAAAGAGCATAAAATCAGTCATTAAGCACCTGCTTTGCAAATGAACACTGTCCAGCTCATATACAGAGAGTCCTACGTAAAAATAATGATAGAAGAGGGAATTGAATAGTTTCCCCAAAATATAAATACACGCTCATCCATGTTTGTGGATAATTATATTAGATGTGATAAGTTTTCAATGTTTTGGGATATTACAGGCTTCTTGAGAAAAGGGAAGAGGAAGAGGAAGAGGAAAGAAAGGGGTAAGCAGAAGGGAAATGGGAAGGGCAAGGGAAGGGAAGAATGGTTTCTAGTTCTCCCAGTAAAGACTGAAGAGGTGACCATGGCCAATCTAGGGAGTCATTTGGCAAATAGAAGGAATCCCCAAATTCTTTTGTGGTGGTTGGGGAACAGAGGTGCTGCTGCAGGACTTTTTAATGCCAGGAGTGGGCAGAATGGTGCTTTGCAGACTTTATGCATACTCTCGGTTGGCCTTGCTACTCCGCATGAATTTTGGAGACCAGATAAGCACACACGTTAAGTCCACTGGGGATTTTCAGGTATTCATGCCTCCACCAGCAGCACGAAGCATCCTGGTGAGGGTTCCCCGAGGATCCTTTACCACAACCCCACATACCCCAAGCCCGGAGGGGGTTTGTCGGGTCCCGAGCTCGGCGAAAGGCCACTAAGAGGAGATGCTGCCCGAAGCCCCCCGCGGGCCGGGCAGGGCAGGGCAGTTCAGGGCAGCCCCCTCCCCTCTGCACCCCCCTTCTCCCCGCCGCACCCCCGGCCCCGCAGCCCGGCCGCCGCCTTCCCCGCTCCACCCCTTCCCCTGCCCCGAGCCGGCGCGACCGGCGCCGCGGCCGGCACCGTGCGGCGGGGACACGGCGGGGACACGGAGGGGACACGGAGGGGACACGGCACGGACACGGCGGGGGGACCTGAGCGACGGCTCCGACCCGCCGGGGGCTGCGGGCTATTCCTTTCGGTAGCTTAAAAAAAAAAAAAAAAAAAAAAAGTCCATTTATAAGGTAAGATCATGCCAATTTAATAATTATTTTATTTATTTATTCTTATTGTTATTACTATTTTTAGTTGGAGCGGCTCCCATCCGTGCGCACGCCGCTCTCGAGCTGGATGCCCGGCATAGGCAGGGAGCGGGGGCTGCCCTGAAAGGGGGAAATTTGGGAGCTGCTGCTGGGGCCGGGAGGGAGCCCCCCCAATGCCGAGGGGTGCCCTAGGGTTTTCTGGGGAGGACTGAGCCCCGAGGGGTCAGGGGAGGACAACCGCGGGGCTGGCAAACGCGATCGCCGAGCGGAGCGCGGCGCCTTCCTTTCCGATGCTCTGCTCGCCCTCCCTCCCGGCTGGGAAATTAATGGGGGTGTCTTAATTGGGATTGAGGGTGAGGGGGGTGGGTGGGAAAAAAGTGCGTGTCCGGTTGTAATGCTGTTCCATTCCCTGAGCAAGTTTCGGTTGTGGTGGTGTTCGTCGAGATCTTTGGTGCGCTCCTTACCTGGAGAAAGTATGGGCAGGTCGGTGGGGCGCTGGACCTCGTAAGGGTTCCTCCTCCTGCCTTACTCACTGTGCGGACTGACAGACAGCCTCAGCACCGACAGACTGCTTCGGCACAGGGGAATTTCAGTTGTACAAAATCAGGGTTAGGAATTTAAAGAAAAAAAAAGAGAAAAGTAGCATTGTATGAGACAATCAATGCCAATGTAAGACAATTTCCTAAATCGAGAAGATGTTTTCCATGATATAACTTGGGCACTGTCATGTAGTTTTGAAGTAGCAAGAGTATTAGTTTGCTTTTAATTTAATTTTATACAATCACTTCTCAAAAGTTAATTCAGCAGTGAAGAATATGTTTGTTGTTTTTTTACACTTTAATTTTACATAGTAAATAGCCACAAAAATGTGTCCTTAGGTTCACTAGAACTGGTAACTATATATTTTTTTTTAACAAGTTGTATTTGTTTTCATAGTTGACCCTGTGATAACAGAACAGCATCTCGGGAAGTTCTGTAGCAAGGCAAAACAAGCAGATGCCTCTTTGTTAGTCGGCTTTAAAGTCTGATGAATTGAAAGGAGAAAGGAGCACAAATGTAGTTTGTTTATTGCTTTTCCTGCCCTAGGACCTGATCTCATTCACATCTTTCTTCTGTCAGCTGAGATGCGTCTAAGTGTATAAGGTATAATCAGGCCTGCAGCTGATGATTTGAAAGAGCTGTTTAATTTTCAGTTTTCCAGCTTAAGTGTTGTTAGGCCTGATTTTTGCTTCCTAGGGAGCCTGGCCACCTTCTGCCTCTGCTTAGTTTGAGTTGAAATTGTAGGTGCTCAGAGTCCTTGAATCTCAGCCTGGTGGCTGGGACACAGTTGCAATCAGAAATGGAGAAGTGGAGAATTTCCCAGTGGCCATAGAAATAATCTTCAAAATCAGCTGTTATACATTAAACAGAAAAAAAGAAAAATAAAGAGGGAACTGCTTTATTAAGTTAAAGTACCTCTTGGTGGTGTTTGTTGTCCCTGGATTCTAGCACTCAGCCCCTCACATCACCTAATGGGCAGCAGGTTTTGACCTCCTGCTAGGAAGTTGTCTAGTGTGTCTAACACTGCACCAATGCTGTACCGACTGTTCAGGGCTCAAGTGGAAAGACAGAAGAGAGGAGCTTGTGAAGGTGTTTTCTTGCCCAGTCCTTCCTCAGGACAGCTGTGTGAGTGGCAGAAACACTGCCAGCTGGTGTGGTTGGCCCCTCGTGGAGGAAGCAGCCTTCACCAGCTGCCAGCCAGCTTATCCTTGGAGTGACTGTGTCCTTGTTAGTGTGCTTCTCTTAACCCTCACTTCCCAGCCACACACAAAATAGGGTAGAAGTCATTACATTGCATCACAACAAGCTTTTAGGAGTTGAAATGGTGAAGGAGGTACTACAGGAGAAGTACATCTGAGGTGGCTTTGTGCTAGAGCAGCAGTAAGGAGCTCTGTGGACCTCCAGGCTATGTATAAGTTTAGCTAAAAGGTGCTCCTGAGATCTTATCTGCTTCCCATCCTCCTTCCCATCCTTCTATCTGGTGTTCCCTCTGCTGCCCCTGGCTTGATAGTGCGGGAAATACCTCTTCACGTATCTCTGGCTTACTCTCTGTGTTGGCCCCTCTTGTGGGTTCTTCATTAAACACTTGGAGATACCTTGAAAGCTTAACTTAGTCTTCTTGCACCGGAGGGAGCTAAACTAGGCCAGCACAGAAAAAGTGTGGTGCCAAAATGTTGATGCACACATGAACTGCTCATTTCAGGTCATGTTCTGCCTTACCAGGGTTTCCTCGCATAGCTGAATTCCCAATTTCTGCCGTAGAGGTGGGAAAGGCTGTGCAGTCATTGGAGATGTTTTTCTTATCTTGATGGAAGTACTCTGACAAATGGAAATGGAAAGTGCAGTGCAAACTCTGGTATAATTTTCAATAAATGTTTTGGGGGCTTTTCACTTTTACATGCTCTGCTTAAGACATTCTGAAGTGAATGCTTCCGTAAGAGGACAAATGGCTTATTGGAAATCACTGAGCATCTTGCCCTGGATAACTGAAACTTCTTTGTGTTTTCCTAAAAGATTGTAAGCCATCTGAAATCCAGTAATGCTCATCTAAGTTATGGTATAAAGTTATCACAGTGTCTTTCAAAACCACCAAAACATCGTTCTCCAGCTCTAAGTTATAATTTGTGTTGGAGTCTCACTCAAGTCTGAGAGGAGACACTGTGAAAATAGTAATGTGGGGTTCCTCCTGCACGTCTCAGCAAGAAAACTTGACATATGCAGAAGTAAACCAGCAAAAACAGTGTATATGGCTAAAATAAGTCTGTAGTTGTCTGATTTAGTGATTCAATTAATTGATCAGAGTTAAGGGAACATTAAACCACCCTGATGGCTAACCAGCAGCATTAATCCAGTGCAGACTCCAGCAAGGAGCCCTTTCAGCCCTTGTTTATTCCCACTGGAAGGACTGGAGAGCCGGCTGTGTCCTATGTCACCCATCCTTTGGGGCATAGTCAGTGTCCCTCATAAGGCAGGAGCAGTGCTTGCAGCAGGCTGAAGCCCTGCCTGTGCTGGAGAACTCTTGCTTCACAACATACCCAACGTGCCTCTTTACAAACCCAGTCTGCACTGTAATCCAGAACTGTCTCTTGCAAAGACGTTGACACAATAGCCAGACTTTCTGGCAGCAGGCATCTGGCTGAGGGGGGAAAATTGTATGGTTTTGGCCAGGTTTCCAAACGGAAAAAATGCCTTCTAGACCTGAAGGAGTGATTAGCCCCAGCCTGAGCAAGTAATTCGGGACAGGTAGGACAAAGCATAGACATATAACCATAACAAAAGAAGTGGAACAACATCCCTGGAGGGACAGGGCTTGGCAGATATCAGCATCCCAGCCCACTTCTGACAATCCGAAGCATGGAGGAGCGAAGGGGAAGCAGAAAGACCTCGTGCAATGAAATGCTTCAGCACCAAACCCGCAGGAAGGAGGGCAGGGAGGGCCTGGTGCCCACCCCCTCACACCTCCACCCTTGCCGGCTGTTTCCAGCACATGGCTCATCGAGAAGATTAAAACCAAGCCTGTAGCTGCTCTTCCTCCACTCTTGTGTCTGCAAATTGACTGATTTATGCAAATCTTCCTGTTCTTAATCCTGTGGTTGGTTTTGTGCTGTCATGGCACAAACCATGCCAGGCTGTGCCAGAAGCTTCAGTAGGCTGGTGTCCTGCCCCGGCACCAGGATCAGGTGCCTCTTCTCTTTCATTGTGGTACAAAATTAGGGAATAGTGTTGTCCTAGGATGTTTTTAACTGAGGCAGCTAACAGTTTGCATGTAATTGTATATAAGGATTTGCTATTTTATTTACCCAATTTACTGTAAAGGGGAAAGGAGGGTACTGCGCCAAGCTCAGCAGCGCTTTTCACTGAGAAGCAGGTGTTATGGTGAAGCAGTTACAAGGCGTTGAGCAGATCTGCCTTCCCTTCATCCCTACTGTGGTCTGTATGCTTGAGCCCTCTATACTCTTATTGATGAATGCAGATAATATAATTATATCCAAATATTTCTCATCTCTTAAAAAAAAAAAGCAAACCAAGACAGAAAATACAAGGGCTGGACTCAGAGTGCCAAACTGTTGGCTTGTCAGTGTTTTGACTAGCTCACATTTCATTATTAAAATGCTTTTTTTTTTTTTTTTTTTTTTTTTTTTTTGCGTATTTTGACCCTGAATGCAGGTGTTTTCAACCTCCTGACAACCCAGAATGCAGTTGCTCCAGACAAATACATTAAGGACACGTGTGCTCTGAGTCTCTGAGGTGCTTTCAGAGTTTCATCAGAGCCCACGCAGGTCGGTGTCACTTAGCAAACACCAGCAGCAGCAGCAGTCAGATGAAAAGCCTGGTAGCAGAGCAGTTGTGAGGGTCAAGATGGGGCAACACCACTTTGCAGTCCTGCTGAAATTCCAGTTTAGCCACTGAGGTATGAGAGTTGTACAGCAGACACAAGCAGGAGTAAGCTTCAAGTCAACTTTATTATAGTGGTTAGAAATACCACAGAAGAGGTGTAGATATTGTTTATTCCTTTGGCACCTGCGCAGCTTTCCCATCCATCCTTCACAGAAGCAGCTTCCCTGGCTGTGGAAAACAGAAGTGTCATCAAGTATCGGACTTCTGTGAAAGCTCACTTGCCAGATCCTAGGCAGTCTGGTTTCACTGTCTAAAGGCTGAGGCAGAATAGAAGGCTCCATGATGTTTCCTACCTTGTTCAATATGCATACATAAGCTAATTCACCTAGTATTGGCACAGTTATGGTATTTTTGCTTTTCTCAGAGGTGCAAGTCCAGTTATTCCACACTGCTGACTCTCCTAAGAGTTGCAGCATGGCAGTAACAGGCAGTAATGTTCTTTCTTCTTCTCCATTTGATCTGTCTCATCCCTGGCTTAGTTTATCAATCAGGTGTTGGTTTTGTTTGTTTGTTTGTTTGTTTTCAGAGAGGAATTGTCTCAGCAGCATTCCCACTAGGTTCTCAGATAACTGTGCAGCCAGTGAATTGTTTTTGCACTCTGCATAGCATCCTGGCTTCATTGTACCTCCTGTAGCAACTGCTGGGTAAAAATCACACATGCCCTTTGCAAACAGCCTAGGAATTCAAAATCATACACAATTTTCTGAGCATCTCTACACAGACTTTCAAAAGGGAATATTCTTTAAAAGAAATCAAAAGAGTCTTCTGTTCTTTGAATTTACAGGGGGCACTTTAATTTTTATTTTTTTTTTAAAGATCTTGCATTCTTGTATATATGTTCATGACTTTGGGAGCTGGTTCATTCAGAGCTCTGCCAGGCTAGTTCCCACTGTTCTGTTGTGGCAAAAAATAATAATAATAATAATATATATATATATATATATATTCTGTGAGAGCACGCATCCTATTTCTTTATAAATGTAGCCTGGGAGAGAGAGGGAGAGTTCTTGGCAGAAACTTTTGCATGAAGCAGTGTGATGGAGTAGCTAGGGAATATATTTCATGCTAATAAAGTTCCTCATTTGGTGTGAAAAGGGAGTGCTTTGTGAGTGGCAGCAGGTCTTTTTTTACCTTTTGACATTCTAACGTGACCCATAGTGAGGCATACGCCAGCATGTTTTTTCAGTCCTTTCCAAAGAGTTGCCAAAACTAAAGAGATTTTTTTTGTGACCCAGCAAGGTTGGCTGCAAGGTTTGTTTGTTTTTCCCTCTCCTGCTGGTTCCTACTATTCTCTTACTCCCACATCCTATCCGACTCTTGTTTTCAAATGCATTCTTCAGCCTTCTCCTTCCCTACCTACTGCATCCTGTTCTGCTTTCTGACTTCCTTTTCTTTTCTGATAGCTTTGCATTCTAGTTCCTGTTTCTTTTGGTCTCTGAGGGACAAGGAGTAAAACATTAATAGTTGCTGGAAAACCAAGTGAACGTGGCTGGTTTTATGAGTTTAGAGTTCAGGTGAGCGTTCCGGGAGACATTGCTGGTGTTTCACATTGTGCCCCAGAGCTCCCTGCACCACTTCATTGCTGGGGCAGCAGAGAGGAGTGTGTACCTGTGCTTCACCCACTGCCACGTACAGTACAGCATTTTACATAGCAGTACTGATTAAAGTCAGTCTTTGCTAAGATTTGGATCTTTCAGTTACTACAAGTCAAATTGTGGTGGCAAATTGCTCTGCTGTTACCACCTCATTGTTTGTCGCAGTTAAAAGAAGTTTAAATGTTTCAGGCATAGGGTGAGCAAAACGAGTGGACTTGAATCATTATATGGGAGTTGTAGGTGCTTTGAAAAATGTCATTTCACAATAAATTCAGCATGCATACCTGTATCTTTTCTAAATCATACTGCTGTTTTTACGGTAACACTCTTATATTAGTAGGGGATATATCCCTGTGTTATCTGTACCTCTTTATCAGTTGAGGATCACCATCCTCATAAGTCTGTGCTTTTAATATATGCAGATGTCAATGCAAATGTCTTGTGCTGATGTCAACGTATTCTCACTATAAATCACAGATATAGAGTACCTATGAGTGTGCTTCACTTTCCCATTGAAATGTTGCATAGGTAATGGGTAATGCATTTTCCCATGCTGGAAAATGTACGTCTATATTATTGTTCTGAGGATAGATCTGATTTGTGTTTTTATATTGTCTGAAAATACAACTTTAAAGGCTATAAAGTAGAGAATTTTCCAGCTACAGTTAGCTGTAGCCAAAGGTTTGATGGGTCTGACCCTTGTAGTCAACAATATCTGCTATTGGAAATGGAAATGTAACAGGGAGAACAAACCTCTCAACATAAGAATTGCTGTGCTGGCAAATTTCTCTTACTGCAAATTTCTTATGCCTGGGATGCCCAGATGGTTATCTGTCATGTGCTAACATATTCTTTTGTCCAGCTGGTTTATTTATAACCAGGATTGATCCGTTTATCTATAGTTGCATTAGTTTTCTTTTTTTCTTTTTTTTTTTTTTTTTTTAAATCTTATTTTACACATTCTTCTGTATGTAAGACATTACTGAGGAAATCACCTTTCAAAAAAATTCAATAAATATGGATTGGTGAATAGATATATCTGTCCTGATATACCCTTATCAACATCATCCTAGCTGAGAAATAAATGTAAAGGAGTTAAAAACTGGTGTGTCTGCTATCTATACATGTATAAGATTTCACTGTTTTTCAGAATTCTAGATGATTATTTATAATCTTCTCTTAATTTTATAATTTAAAATAGTTTGTCTTGGGAATGTAAGTGTGATGGTAGTTACTTGTTGGAAGGCTACCTACATTATTAATGGAGAAAAAAAATCCTAATAAAATGAAAGTGAGTTAAAAATGGAGAAAAACACCAAACTGAGAAATGTGCCAAATATATATATACTTTAATGTGTTTGTTGTAACTTGTTTCAGGTTGAAGAAACTTCTTGAGCAGGAGAAGATCTATCAAGCTCGTAAGGAGAAAGAACATACAAAGAGACTCAGTAAACTAAGAGAAGAACTTGTCAAGCTCAAGTCATTTGCACTCATGCTGGTGGATGAAAGACAAATGCATATTGAACAACTTGGTCAACAAAGCCAGAAAATACAAGATTTAAATCAAAAACTAAAGGAAGAAGAAGAAAAGCTTAAAATCATTACTGCAAAAGCAAAAGAGGATGGACAAAAACTGATGAAGTTAGAGACAGAACTTGAACACAAAACATCATCATTTTCTCAAGAACATGAGGAGATGACGGCTAAACTGGCTAATCAAGAGTCACATAACAGACAGCTAAGGCTTAAGTTGGTTGGGTTGACTCGCAGAATAGAGGAGTTAGAAGAAACTAACAAAAGTCTTCAAAAAGCTGAGGAGGAACTTCAAGAACTAAGAGATAAAATAGCAAAAGGGGAATGTGGGAACTCTAGCTTAATGGCAGAAGTGGAAAACCTTCGCAAGCGTGTGCTTGAAATGGAGGGAAAAGATGAAGAGATCACAAAAACCGAATCCCAGTGTAAAGAACTGAAAAATAAACTGCAAGAGGAAGAGCACCATAGCAAAGAGCTGAAACTTGAAGTGGAAAAGTTGCAGAAGAGAATGTCAGAACTGGAGAAGCTGGAAGAGGCTTTCAGTAAAAGTAAGTCTGAATGCACCCAGCTACACATAAACTTGGAGAAAGAAAAGAATTTAACTAAGGATTTGATAAATGAGTTGGAAGTGGTGAAGACTCGAGTGAAAGACCTTGAGGCATCAGAAAGTAAGTTGGAAAAGGCTGAAATAAGCTTAAAAGATGACCTTACAAAGCTGAAGTCGTTTACTGTAATGTTGGTCGATGAACGGAAAAATATGATGGAAAAAATAAAGCAGGAGGAAAAAAGGGTTGAGGGTCTAAACAAGAATTTTAAAGTTGAACAAGGGAAAGTTATGGATGTAACAGAGAAGCTGATAGAAGAAAGTAAGAAATTTTTGAAACTGAAATCTGAAATGGAGGAAAAGGTGTCTAGTTTGACAAAGGAAAGGGATGAGTTGATTGGCAAACTGAAAAGTGAAGAAGAAAAATCCTCTGAACTAAGCTGTAGAGTTGACCTGTTAAAGAAAAGAATTGATGGTATGGAGGAAGTAGAAAGAGAAATTACGAGAGGTCGAACCAGAAAAGGACCAGAGCATGGTTGTCATGAGGACAACAAGATTAAGGAGCTTACCATTGAAATTGAAAGACTGAAAAAACGTCTCAAACAATTGGAAGTGGTTGAAGGAGATTTGATGAAGACAGAAGATGAATATGATCAGCTAGAGCAGAAATTTAGGACTGAGCAGGATAAAGCTAACTTACTTTCTCAACAGCTGGAGGAGATGAAGCTCCAGATTGCCAAAAACAAAGCAATAGAAAAAGGTGAAGCAGTGAGCCAGGAGGCAGAGTTGAGGCACAGGTTTCGTCTGGAAGAGGCTAAAAGCAGAGATTTGAAAGCAGAAGTTCAAGCTCTTAAGGAGAAAATCCATGAGCTGATGAACAAAGAAGACCAACTTTCTCAGCTTCAGGTTGATTACTCGGTTCTGCAGCAGAGGTTTATGGAAGAAGAAAATAAGAACAAGAGCATGGGACAGGAGGTTTTGAACCTAACAAGAGAGTTAGAGCTTTCTAAGCGTTACAGCCGTGCTCTGAGACCCAGCATAAATGGACGAAGAATAGTTGATGTTCCTGTGACATCCACTGGTGTGCAAACAGATGCTGTAAGCAGTGAAGCAGCTGAAGAAGAAACTCCAGCTGTGTTTATACGAAAATCCTTCCAGGAGGAGAATCATATAATGAGCAATCTGCGACAGGTAGGTCTGAAGAAACCCATGGAGCGTTCTTCAGTCCTTGAGAGATATCCTCCAGCGGCGAATGACCTTGCAATGAGGAAATCTTGGATACCATGGATGAGAAAGAGGGAAACTGGGGCTCAGGCAACTCCAGATAAAGGAGCCCGAGCCCATGGTAGTCCAGCGCATCCTGGCGAGGTTGTCCTTTCGCCAAAACAGGGTCAGCCTCTTCATATTCGGGTGACACCAGATCATGAGAACAGCACAGCTACTTTGGAGATAACTAGTCCAACCTCAGAGGAGTTTTTTTCAAGTACAACTGTCATTCCTACTTTGGGAAATCAGAAGCCACGAATAACCATAATTCCCTCTCCAAATGTTATGCCCCAAAAAGGAAAAGGCAGCGAAAGTCCAATGGGCCCAGACCGTTCTATGTCTCCAGTCACGATTACAACATTCTCCAGAGAAAAGTCTCCAGATGGAGGGAGAGCACCCTTCGTCGACAGACCTGCATCACCGATTCAGATTATGACAGTATCGACATCCGCAGCACCAACAGAAATCTCTGTTTCCCCTCAGTCACAAGACACGACCATGGGAAGGGCTGTCTTCAAAGTTACACCAGAAAAACAAACCGTCCCAACTCCAATCCGGAAATACAACGCCAACGCCAACATTATTACAACAGAAGACAACAAAATCCACATCCACTTAGGTTCCCAGTTTAAACGCTCTCCTGGTGCCACGCTGGATGGTGCAAATCCTGTGATAACAGTCAGACCAGTGAACATAGCAGCCGAGAAGGAGGTTGTCACTGGCACCGTCCTTCGATCACCCCGGAACAACCTGTCCTCGCGACCTGCAGCGAGCAAAGTGACAAGTACTATCACCATAACTCCTGTTACTACGTCTTCCACACGAGGAACACAGTCAGTGGTAAGCAGCATGGTCTCATGGTCTCATTTTGTAGTCTCTGTGGTAAGGAGAAGGGAGATCATAGTTTGGGTTTGGGACACCAGCAGGACAAGAATGGGTGGGAGGAGGAGAAAAACTCCTGACTTCCCTACATTTATTTCAGATATAAGCTTGAACATAAATTCAGAATTTACATGATTTCCCTGTGGTGGAAATGGATATTTTTATACCAGCATTGGACGCTAGTGTACTTTTGGCATTATCTCCCAAAGGATCAACTCTGAAAAGAAGTCCCTGCAAAGTTACTGAAAATAATGTCAATCCTGTAAAATTCCAACTGAAAGAAGGAGAGGGACAAAGAATGATGGAGCAAGAAACTCTATTTTTATTTTTCCAAAGTGCAAATTCTGACTCCTGAAAATACTCCTAATAGGTTTTGGCCCAGCTGGATAGTCTTCAGAGTCTGATCACGCAGGCTGATATTTCTTTGGTAGAATCCCCTTACATTTATAATTTAATTAGGATCTGCTGTACTGAACTCCAAAGGAATGAATAGCCAGACATGGTATCATTGCTTTTGGCTCCAAGTCTTTTTCAGCCAGCAAATACTAAAGCTCTTTCTGTTCCTCTGACATTCTCAACTTTTATAAGGGCCATGTTACAATAGTGCTTCCTCCACAATATTAGAATCATAGAATCATAGAATGGCTTGGGTTGGAAGGGACCTTATTTTTTGCTGATTTCTCTCTGTGTCATGGTGGTGGTTCCCTAGTTTCTTTTTCATAGAAAATCAAATTTAAATCAGTCTCTCACCTCTGTATTTAACCACATTGGACAAGATTTTTTGATAGGCCTACCACCAAGGTTTACTAGGCCTTGGACATCATTTTGCATTGTTTCAGTTGGGAAAGAAGGTTTTGACCAAAATATAAAAGCAGCAGTACTGAATTAGTCCAAAATATCATTTAGCTATACAGTAGCTTGTAGCAGATGCTTTGGGTAGAATTATTTTAAGTGAGTAGATTAAACATAGATTAATGTTTCCCTCAGTGTCTGTTCCCAATTTTTGGCTAGGTGGGTACTTCTTTCTGAACCAGAGCTTGTAGTCACCTCTTTGTGTTTAATAGACTGTGGTAGAGTGTTTTTTTTTTTTTTTTTTTTTTGTTTTGTTTTTTCAAGAATTCCTCATTCTTTATTACTGGATGTCTGTCCCTTCTGTGATGATGCACTGAACCATGACACATAATTTTGTTTTGTTTTGTTTTTAACTGGCTAAAAAGTGGCTTCTTTCTTCACTTCATCCCTGATTTGGAATGTAAGGAAGAATCGTGGCTCAACCCTGCGATTTACTTTATCTTATGCTTTCCTTTGTTTTTTAAGACCCCTAATCAGATTACCAGGAAACTTCTAACAAGCCCAAATGTGCTTTTTCCTCTCTATGAAAAAAATAAAAAAAAAGCAGAGAAGTTGAATATTCACCATCTGGTATGCAAATGGCTGTTTTATAAACACGTGCAATACCCCTTGTTGAAAAAACAAGTTGTAATCATTTACTCAGTAACACTAGAAGAAACCAACATAGATACCGTTTTGAGGGGGTGAGTTCATAAAAGCAAAGAAGGCAAACCCATACAAAGCTGCTTTCTGAGCTCACAGGTTTTACTTTTTTCTAAGCTCTCCTCATATGAGATGCTCTGTACAATGTACTTATGCAGTACCAAGCTCCAAAGGGGAAACTAATTCTAAGTTCCTCGCTGGCACTTTCTGCTACACCAAATTTGCAGTTACAGTTTTCGTATCTGAAAACATGTGACTCTTTTTCCAATTTGAAGTTATAGAGTTGTCTTCTGTACTGCAGGCACCGGAGCAGTTAACTTTAGGTACAAGATTCAGTCTGACCTGTGGTGTCTGCCTGCCTAACAGTCCAAAGCCAGAGACTGTTTTGTGGTGGAGCAGGTAGGCGGGTGGAGGACTACGGGGCGTTACTGTTGATTTACAGCAACTCTTCTGGTTCTCTCCTGGTGACCGAGGGCACAGGGCACGGCTGAGAGGCTGTTGGGTGCCAGCACTCACTGGGCACACATTAAAGTAGCTATAAGGCTACTCTCATTTGGGCAGTGTTTAGGTTGAGATCAGCATCTAAATTTACATGTAGCTCTTTGTAGGCGTCCACTGGGCTACCCTGGCTGCACTTAGTGACCAGGCCTCAAGTCCCACCCATTCAGGATTCAATTGCCTAAACATACTTCTTTCATGCCATTTAAAGTGCTGTCAAGTAGGCTGCCTAACTTCCAGCTGCTTTATCAGAGGTTGCAGGTCTCCTTAGATCCTCTCTTATCTACCAGCCCTGTGCAGATAGCTTGAATAGCCCAGAGCATCTCAAATTGCACTGGATACCTTTGCCTCAGCCGCTGAACCGAACCGTTTTTGTCCAGGGTAAGCTGCTCCCCGATCTGATTAAGAACAAATGCTGAAAATGCACCTCTTATTAAAATATCCCAAAAGTGAACATGTGCATGAAAGCTCTCTTTTCCATCAAATGCACCACGCGAGATCTGTTACAAACCACGAAAACACAGTAAATGTTGTGTACATTCAGATTGCTTTTCGCCCTTTAATGCAACTGTCCAACCTCACTGATTATTGCACTTGCAAGTGAGCTCTGCTTATCGACCCAAACAGCTTGGTGGCTGCACGTATTTGTCCTGCAGTCAGAATGCAGTAATGTGTTCAGTGGCCTGCCTCTGGCTGCCTGCACTGCTCCAGTACCATGCACAGCCAGCTCACAGCCAGGGAACTTCACCCTGCTTTCCTCTGGAGCTGCTTCGCTGCCAAGTTGTGCTGGCTGCACAAGAATTGAGCGGGTTTTCTGGGGTTTCGGCCACAGACATGACTGAAGCCTCCCAGCATCCCGTGCCTGCTTCTGCCGTCACTCTTGCTTGCACAAGGGGACGTCTTGCTGAAGAGCCACCTTTGTGCTGTTTTTCTTTGCTTTGCAAACACAAAATGCTTTTGCAGCCGTCTGTGAAGCGGGCATTAGCTTCTACATGATCAACATGTTTGTATGCCACAATGAAGGAAACTAAAAATTTTAAAACAAGTTAAGAGTTCTTTTCAAAGTGATTTTGAGTGATTTAGACTTGAAATGAGTAACTTGAAAGCACCCAAATCCTTAGCTAATAATTAACATGCGAATAAAGCTGAAGAAATGCCTGAGATTCCAGCTACTTCATTTGATTGCCTCATGTTTACACACTGTGGAGCTCTTTCAGGGAGCACAAGATGTTTGTCATTTGGGTTCCCTGGGATGTTGACATATTTTCCAAGGCTGATGGAATGCATTTGCATGTTTTGCCCTACAGAATTGTATGGACCTAACTTGTTTTGACATCTACATGTGAGTTCCATATTAGCCTTTAGACTGCTATTGTAAATGTTGCTTTTAGTTATTGAAAATGGCTTCCTTCCTGCCAGGCAGACAGCATTCAAGTTTTCCAATTGTGATTTTTTTTTTGTGTACACATAGGGTTTTGAACTGGTCTTAGAAGATTAAGGAATGGCTTTCCTTTGAATGCTCAGGATGCAGACAGACGGCTCTGATGCTACTGGCTGGAAATCCTTCGAGAGAGAAAAATGCTCCTTCGTGGAGCATTTTTTAAAAGCATTTTAAAGTAAATGTGCAAATACATGTTACAATTGACAGAATCCTCTAATCCAATCTTCCTCAGCAGCTTAGTGTTATTTTGCTTATATGCCATAACTTGCAGAATTTAGTCATTTAGCAAATAGATCTTGCTAGGATTTCAGGATCATACGAAAAGTGTTGCCTTTTGTGAGATCAAAATCGTCACTGCTATCTGAAAAGAAAAAAGCCAAATTTGACATTCAGCTGATGCATAAGTTGTCCCTGTTAACATGTATCTATATTGCAAACTACAGAAGGTAATGCACATTTTCCTCACAGGATTGTCATGGTTGTAGGTATTTCTTTTAGGTTGCGGTCCATACGGGCTAGCTTCCAGTTTTGGTCAACATTATCTGCCCAAAAAAGACCAGTTGGCTCTTTTGAATCTTTTTGTCCTATCCAAGTGCTCCTTGTATGTTTACACAGTGGGATTTGGTTGCCTGAACCTATGTGTGGATTGCCGTTTTCAAAGCCGTGGGATAGCCTGCCTGGCCGCCAGCTGGCACTGTGGATGGGCACAGATCCCTGGTAGCTGCTGTGCTGGATCTGCCAGCCCTGTGCAGAGGGCTCAGGCCCTCAACCAGCTTCCCTCCAGAAGAAATAAACATTAAAGATTGCTCTGGGCCTTTTAAATTTAATTTTATTTTTTTTTCTGATGTCCCCTAACTTGAGGATCAGTGTGCTGTAGTTAAGGCAAAAGTGATCACCTCCATGCTGCCCTGAGGTAGGCCTGGAAATGCGGTCTCCTTTGCCAGAGTTCACCAGGTCATGGCTATGGCTCCCACGTCCTTCCTCCCGCAGGAGAAGGAAATCCAAATCTTTGCCCTGTCTCTGTCCTGGCCCTATTTGCTTCCTTCTGCCCCTGTACTTCCCGATGCAGAAGTGGCCCAGCCATGGCCCAGCACACTTGGGGAAGCAAAGTTCAATTTTATTTACATGGCTGAGAGATCTTGTCCCAGCCCTGAAAACATGGCAATTAGTCAGGGCTCAGCTTTAGCCACTGGTTCAGTGGCTTCTGAGTGAGCCCTGCATTGTGTTGTGCTGCAGAATCAGTTCTGCAGGTATTCCCATCCTTAGGACATCCTGATCCAAAATGCTTCACCTCAGCTCTGGAAGGCTAGTTTCACCCTGATTTTGTACCTTCGGCCCTGCTCTAGTAGCGTTTGCTGCTGCCAGGTTTCAAATGCAAGCATTAATTTGCTAATAGGCATGATTTGCGACATTGTTGCTTCAGAGGCAAATGAAGAACCAGTTAAAAGTGTATGATGAGAATATATGAGAAGCAAAAACCCTCAGTTCACGTAATTTCTCTCTCTGTGTCTCTTTTGCAGACAGGACAGGATGGGTCATCCCCGAGACCTACACCCACCCGCATTCCTGTGTCAAAAGGTATGAAAGCAGGAAAGCCAGTAGTGGCAGCCCCAGGAGCAGGAAATGTGACAAAATTCGAGCCTCGTGCCGAGACTCAGTCTATGAAAATAGAACTGAAGAAATCTTCAGGCAGCGGCTCTGGCTCCCTGGGCGGGGGTCAGGGCTGATGGCGGTGGCTCAGGGGGTATGGTATGTTCTGCAGGTGTTACTGCTACCATGAACTCAGCCCCCTGTCTGTGTTTGCCCGTACTAACGAAGCCCGGTCACTTACAACAAACTAATGAGTGTGTGCGTTGACTACTTCAGTAACAACATCCTTTTCTTTTATTCATGATTGGGGAAAAAGCCACCAAAAAGGCACTGTATGTCAGGAATATGTTCAGCCGGGGAGGTGAGAACGGGCAACCACACCAAGTTATTAATCCAGCCCAGGAATTCTTAATGATAGACTCGATCAGTTTTAAATAGATCAAAGGAAGATTGGTCACTTTTAATAGATTGTGTCCCATGTTAACAGATCACTTCCCACCCTGGCTACTGGGTAGAGCACCTGCCTGTAACCCCCTTTCTGAGAGGCTGCCCTGTCCAGGGATGCAATGCCAGGATGCAGTGACCTTGAGGTTTTATTTTACTAAAAGGCCGTGCCTCAGGTGCAGGAGGGGGAGGCAGAGAGAACGGACCACTCTTTGTGACCAGCCTTCTCTCTAGGACTCTCTTTTAAATCAGCATTTCTCCCTTGTGAGCTGCTTTCTCAAGGTGGTGACACAAGGGGGTATGGAGGTTGTCCAATGCAGGCAGCAGCAGCACTGAGCAGCAGTGTATTTCTTCCCAAGTGGGGTCCACGCTTGCAGTCAGTACTTACAGTCAGGGTCTCCATTCTCTGACTTTGACTGGGTTACTGCCAGTTCTGGGGCTGGATGCAGGCGAGTGAGCCAAAAAGTGTTTAGTCTTTAAAAAGAGCTTCAGAGAAACATTGATCTGGCCAAAATCAATACAGTCCATTTGTGCCTGCTCGAAAGACCACAGAAGTCTATGAAGCAAGTCATTCAGCTGGCTTCATAAGGTTTGCAGTTTTCCTTGTTGGATGGACTTGTGCTCTGTAGTTATACCTGAGTTCCCAGGCATCCTTATGGGGGACGTTAGAGGGAAAGTCAACGCAGATTACTGGCAGCAAATTGCTATCTAAAGGCACAGCTTGTGCACGGGCAGTCAGATAGATAGGGTTTGGTATGCGAGTTACTCTCAATTCTCATTTGTTTGAAATATTTTGTCTTAAATACAGACCACCTAAGAATACCATGGAGATTCATCTTTCTTCTCTCTTTGCGATTTCTTCATTTACATGTTTGCATTTTTAAGCATGTTTTAAGGAATTGTTCCAGCATGGAAATGGTGTGGATATTGATGATTGTTATGACTATTTATTTAATAACACTAAAGTTATTAAAGGGCATTTCCATTAAGTGATCAATTTTCACAGGAGAAAGTTACAAACAAAAGAAACTGAGCTGAGCAGGCTGATTTAAAACCTTATTTGGGTTTTAAAGCTTGTATGTCTCAGCCATCACGGAAGACTGTAAAGGACCCACTGGTTAGGAATAGCTTTCGGAAGGAAAGGCAGGAAGACAACGCATAAATAATAAATACAATTCACAGGAAAGAAAATGCACCAGTGGGTGAAATATTAAGTGGCTTTTTGTCTGGGAGAAGAAATTAGATGGAATAATCTGCCACAGAAGGTCAGCAAAATTATATTCAATCCAAGCAATGTTTAGTCTTCAGTCTGTGCTTTGCAGTGCTCTTCAATTTAAGATCCAGATATGGCCATTATCCCAGAGTAAAGCTGGCATTTTTTGATTCACATGAAGGACACTTTGTGATGTAAAAGCTGCTGTCATATACAAAAAGAAACAGGCTTCCATTTCTACATGTGTGTAGCACCTGCAATATCTGCTAATTTTAAGGTTCTGGATCCTATGACATCTGCAAATCAGATTCACTTGAGCAGCATTTTTCGTAATATTTGAGAATTTCAGATAAAACTTGGAGACTGGAATTATCAAGCGGTGTGGTTTACCATGCCAGAAATGCATCAGATCCTCTCAACTAAGTGTTATCACTTAAAAGCTTCAATTTGTCAATAAACGGTTGCTGAGATCTTACTGTTCTTGTACGATAGACTTGTATTTTGTAAGATAATGAGATTGTAAGATAGACTTTTCAGCAGATGTTTGAAGAAAACACGTTATTAAGAGCTTTTAGCTGGATAGTCACTCTAAATACTGGCACTGAAGCAAGCCTTTAGTTCAAAACAGTCATTTAAATAATACTGCAAACATGAGCCCCAAGCTAATGTGGCTTGATACAGTGATGAGCTACAGCTGGCTTAAGCCTTCCTTCTCAAATATTTTTTTCAAATAAATTAGCTATTCCTTAGTTAACTGTTGTCATACCCAGGACAATATTCTACCTGTGCCTGTGGTTGAAAAATTTGTTTTGCCTAACATCCGAAAACACTATTTCACCTGAAGAAAGAAGCCAGACTTAAAGTACCTGAAATCCAGGACATGAAAATCAACACAACTGAACCAGAACTGCAGGCACAAGCTAAGAACTGCGCTTGTAGAGTCAGTAGGATTTTATGAGACAGACTTGAGAAATTCCAGACAGGTCAGACCAAGGATCCTGTTATTTTTCCCAGGGGCAGCACAACAAAAAGGAACTTTTGCTCCACAGCCAACCCAGCAGAAGTCCAGGGAGTTGGAATCAGGCAACTAGTTTGACTGTTGGCTAAAATTATGTATTTAGTTGTACTGAACATTTTCTAACATCTGTTTTAATTGACCTGAGATTTTTGTTTCTTAAAGTCAGAAAAAAAAAAAGAAAGATGATGATACCATAAAAACGTAGAGCCTATAGTTTAGAAGTCTTAACAGTTGAAGGCTCTTGGGACTTCAACAACACTGAACATGTCAACCACTTTCAACCTGACAAAGCAACGGAGGTCTCAAGAGGAAGGAGTTCTTCCAGTTTAATGAAGAGGGTGACTGAGAGAAGGAGCAAGACCTTAGCAGAACCCTGTTGCACGAAAAAATGTAGCATGAGCTCACCTTCGCACAGTATCAAAGAACAAACACAAGAGAGTGACGGCAGAAATGCCACAAGGACAAGCTTTGCTCAGACCTCAGATTTTACTCGGCACCAAAGGATCAAACTGTGAGACATAAATCCATAGGAAATTACTCGGGCCTTTATTTATGGGGCCTCATTTTGTGTATTTTACATAACTGGATTACGGTGCAGAAACCAATCTTCCTCTGGCCAGGTGACCATCAGGGATTACTCATCCTCATGCTTTCTCTCTCTTCCCTTTTTCTCTGTATTGATTTTTGTAATGAAGTGGAACAGTTTCAGTAACAAAATGCATTCAGCTCAGAGTAATAGTGGTGGTTATGGTGGTCTTTGAAACAGGGGAGACACAGACTTGAATCCCTTCAGGCACAGGTGAAATTGAACCTACAGCCTGCATATTATGGAACGCTTCTCTCACCATGGAATTTTGGTGTAAGAAGTGAAAATTTCTAGTTCTTTCCCTGTCTTTTAAGATCTTCACTATTGTAAAGACATTGAGAGAATGTGCCTGCCTGATTTTCTGTTTTCATGAGATTGTTACGGCCTGTGAGTGTGTAACAGAGGAAGGAGCCTCTGGCAAGGCTTAGCAAGACACCTGAACCTCAGAGGCGGGGCAGGATTCAGAAGTTACAGCTTTGTCCTCAGCATTACACTTTTGGCTGGGTTTAGGTGTCTTCCTGCTCAGCATGCTTTTTTTTTTTTTTTTTCTTTTTTTCCTTTTTTTTTTTTCTTTTTTTTTTTTTTTCTGGATCCAGTGCTGAGTTCTGTGCTCTTTGTGGGTGATAAAGATGACAAGGCATCAAATACGTAATTCTTAATTTCAGTAGAGGAACCAGCTTAGCAAAAGCAAGACCGTGGTGCCATGAACATTTAAAGCAAGCAGAAAACCTCCTCTTTGCCATGCCTCCCCCTGTTGCCTTGTAACAGCAGTGCCAAAAACCTTCTTTGAATCCAGTCACCATTGAAAATCCATGTTACTGCCTGAGATGTGCTACATGACCTCTAAAACACGCTCAGTATTTACACGGCTATTTGGTGGTTCTGATCAGAAACTGAAGCGTGTGTCTCCAGAGAGAGCAAGTCACCATCCTGCTGCGTTTCAGGTGCTTGGCACAAGCTGCAGCAGTCAGGACAATTTTCAGACCAATTACATGTTCCTATCACACATCAGTGGCCGATTTCACTGAGTCAGTTTGAAACCTGTAGTTTGCTGGCAGGAGTTTCTGTGAGCTCATCCTCTGAACTCATTTTCATTTAGGGGAATGTTTTTTTTTCCCCTTTGGCAGTATGAGTTATCCTCTTCCCTTAATTCTGACTGAGCTCACTCTTTCAGACCTGTATCCAACATATCTGATCATAGACGTTCACTTCATTTTGAATTTCTCTTGCTACCTACATGCTGCTCTTACTTGTTTTTGTTTTTTTTTTTTTTTTTTTTTTTTTTTTTTTTTTTTGGAAGATGCAATCAGGGTTAAATACTCACAGATTCAGAGCTGTCAGCTCTGAGATTCAGGTATGAATTGTTCAGGTATGAATGGTTCCTCCCTTTAAAATTTCTTTTCAACAGGGTTTTAAAAACAGAAATACTGACACATGATTTGCTTCTGTTATTTGGGTGTGCACTTTCTGTGGTACATACATTTCTGTATCATTTGGTGGTGTTTGTATATATTGTAAGAAGAAATTAAACTTTGTATATAAAAATTCTATCAGTTGATGTGGTTCATTATGAGAATTGGTATTTTTGATAGGCCAGCTGTTAATGCTGTATTTCCCTAAGAAATTCCAGTTTACATCGGGGAGTCTGAAATCAGAATTAGCATTTTTATATTAACATACCTTGGTTCTCTTTTCCTGTCATTAAAATAAATTCAGTTGCATTTAAGTGAATTCACAGCACCTTGAAATGTCCAGACCTATAACCCCAGACAAATCCATGTAATCATATCCTACAGATATCATATTCCTACAGAGGTTACACCTACAGAACTCTGACAAAATCTACCCTCCTAAAATTTCAGTTTAATAACTGTTCGGGCATCTATTTTAGTTACTACAGTATGTATATAATATATACACATTACATATATAACATATATAATATATATATTACATTACATATATAACATTTCAATACAAAATAAATTCTTAGAAAAAACAATACTTGCAAACTTATACGTGTGTGAGAAATTCATGAAAAAATTAATAGTGGAAGTAGATATTATATATTTTTAAAATATCTTTCCTACCCTTTTCTGCAAAAATGTTATATTTAGGCTGTAGGAGGAAGACTGATTCAGAAACCTATTATATTTTTGCTGTTCATTTAGTAATTGCACCTTTGCAAGGAAGATGATACTTTCAGCAGCTCATTTAGTTCTTAGAATTTTGTAACTAAACTCTGGATTAATAGAGAATGTGCAAATTGAATATTAAGAATGTGTTTTTATAGAGTTCATGTGACTCCCACTGAAGTGAAAGGGAGATTTCACCTGAGGTTATAATCTGATACTAATTAAATGCAGCTTTTTGCATCCTCTTCAAGACCTTGTTAGAGAACAGCACTGGTTGTAAGGTAATTTTTTTACTGTAGTTTGTGGTTCTTTCATATTAATTGCTTGAGTCTCTGAGAACAGGTATACTTATATTTTTGAAAATTATTTTTACTGATAAATTATATAAAAAGGAAATGCTTTTACTTCAGAAATTCTACTATTTCATCTGACATACCATACTTTCCTGAATGCTGCCTTAAATCCTGCTGTTCTAGCTCAGCGTGGATGAAAAGCATAACTGGAATCTGCCATCTAGTGGAAAAGGTCTGGCATGACGAGTACATGAAAAACGGCGATTCTCTTCCTTCTAACATGTAACTAATTCAAGCACCTTGCAAATATTTGCAGGCAAAGGCAAAAGTCAAGGCAAATGTAAAAGGCAATAAAGACCTGGTTGATGTAATGTCTTAGGTTGCACACTTTTTGAAAAATCTTCAGGCTATTGAGAAAGAAAATGTTGCCTGTCCGAGCTGTGTGCTCAGAAGAACCGAAGACCAGGTGATCACCTTGTATTTCAGCAGAGCCTGGAGATTAATCTGGGAGCTCCCGTGTTACACAGAGCAAAGTTAAACCCAGCCTTTCAAAGACAAGGCAAACACTTTGTTTTGCATACTGTGGGTGGAATTTATGTGCATTTAAGTTAATAGTGTCAATTCATGGAGACCTGCTGAATAAAATCAGCATTCGTTTCTGAAGCAAAATTGAATTAAAAACAAGAAATGAGCCCATACGTCTTTCTCATCCCCACTTCAGATTTGCCAGCTGGGTTTTGATGGCTTTGCTCAGATGGGATGCAAGAGTCCCAATTTCAATCATCCTCTACCTGATGCAGGTGTGGGACTGGAACTGTTGTGTTCCAGTGGTTCAACTACACAATATTCAAATATATTGTTCTTTTTCCCTACGGATGACCAAGTGGTGGCCTTGACACTGAAGTGGAAGTCGAGGGCTCCTGAGCCTTATCCTGGTACTAACTGAGGTTCCCCTGGTAGCGCTAGTCAGTGCACTTTTAATCAAACAGGGATGTGAGAGCAAGTCTACAAGATAGTTCTTGAAGAAAAATGCATTGCCGATGTAGTTGTTCTTCTTTATAGTGACTTGCAACTTCTCTACAGCTTCATAAAACCAAATGTTTTGCTATCTTTTCTTTTAGAGAGCGTCATCATTCACCAGTTACGCATGAGCTCCAGATGAGTTACCAGCCCCGTAGATTCTCTCTGTGTGCGCTGCCCTCCTTGCCAGTTGGATGGATCATTGGAGAAGCTCTCTACCATCAACACCAGGGTCACTTGTGCTACTGATTCTTCGTGGAAGTATTTATTGCTTCCATTACATTTTATGTATTTTATCTTGGTAGAGCTTTAAGAACGAAGGGCCTTGCTGATATTTTGAAGGATACAGGCCGGGATACAGGGGGAAAAGCAGTCTTTCTGCCAGCTGAATTTCACTTTTATTTGCAAAGCCTAAGGCACGCGCTTGATTTCGTTTGATGTTTGCTATATAATTTATTTTTATAATACACTTTGTAAAGTAACTGTCCCGAAGTTGCAATTCCTGTTGTCCATGGCGCATTTATTTGTAGAATACACTGTCAAATTTGCAATTCGATATTTTTGTAATATAGAGTATGTAAAGAAAGAAAAATTTAACTTCAACAATGTTTTGTTTTTAAATGAAAAAATAACTCAGCGCAATTTTTTGCCACCATATGATTCTGTGAGACTAAATACTCTGAAGACTGCTGTATGGAACTTGTACTATTGCAGAATATTTCTTGCACTGTGTGATGGTTTGGCATAAAACTATTAACTAGTAAAGTCCAATGTCTTGAAATACAACCAGATTTACTCATTTTAAACAATGTAAGCCGGTTTTTAAAGCTGTGATTTTTTTTCTATATAATGTATGTTTTTATTCTGCCTGTACCAAAAAAGTTGATTTTCACTACACTGTAACTAATAAATTTTCACAACTATGCAAATGTAAGCGTTTCAATTTTAACTCTATTTTCTTAATGTTGACAGTCTTTGCATACACATTTGTTTATAGGGACATGATGTATGGCTTTGGAAGTGACTTTTTCTGACAGGTATTTCACTGCAGTATCACAGTGACGTACCTAGTAAAACCGCCTCTAATATTGTTTATGATCCGAAGAGGGATCTATCACCAAGCACTCAATGACATAATCGTGCTAACCTGGTGCTCTCACTGCTTTGGCAGATAGGTTCAGTTGATACGATCAGACTGTTTAGTGCACGACTAACAGGACTGTATACATGAGATGCCATGTGGTGAACTCAGCGTTTTACACTGGTGGCTGTAGCTTTTCAAATAGCACCCAGAGACTTCTGTGGCAGCTACACTTAAAATGATTTTTGAATGAATTACATGTAAAGCTGGATAAAATGTCAGATCTTTTTTTTTTTTTTTTTTTTTTTTCTTATACATTTCATAATAAATTACCTTTAATCTAAGTCGTGGGCACATATTTAAAATACCACATTTTTTTTTTTTAATTGTAGAAGCTACTGGGAGAAACTATTTTTTGGAAGAGAAAGCAGCGTTGCTTGCAGGAGATATGTTGTGGGATGCCAGAAAAAGTGCATTAACTCAGTGTCCCACTGAGATGAGTAGGCCAGTTACCTTTGAAGCTGGAATAACGCATTGGTACATAGCCAATTTGATCTTCATGCTTTAGCTTGCTTGCCAACCATGGCAGCTATTTTATCTCCTATATATGAGCTCCGCACCAAATGTTGAAACTGTAGAGAGTCAGGATATTTTTGGACCTGTAGGAACTCTCTTGGAGTTGATCTGCACTGCGAGGAGATAGCCAATGCAACTCTACTGAGTAATCTAAACAAAATAAATGCTGTTTATACTTACCAAACTAATTTGTTGCTATAGCTTTTGACTACACCAGGACTTCAGCAGGTAGGCCTTTTTTTAATTTTATTTTTAAATTTTTTTTACAACTGACAATTACGTAGCTGTGTCTGTAGGTCAAATTTTAGAGTGAGTTGAGAAGAATTCCAGCTTTCAGAGAGTAATAGAGCTTGGGGTGAATCATGTTTAGTATGTGCCACGTTTCAATTTACTGTGCAGTGGAATGAACATAGTGCTGACCCAAATCTTCTAGTTTCAAAGCATCACTTGTGAATCCAGAACTAACCGTGAGCTCACCTGGAATGAAATTGCCAGCTATTTGAAAGTGACAGTGACATGTCTGAAATAGTTTTGCGTATGAGCAACATATAATACAACCTTACTTTGAAGTTGAGACAGGATTAAAAAAGATCCTATCAAAGTAGAAAATACTTTCCTTGTCTAGATTTTAATATAAAACTGATTCAGTATGAGTGTATGTACAAGTTGTCCCCTTTTGTTTTATGATTCCTAAACAAATACATAAACTTTTACGGTTTCGCAAATGCATTACGTTTTTAAGCTTTAAAAAATAAAGACTTGTTTAAAGCATAAATATAGTTGTGGTGTATTTGAAATCTTTTAGATTTTAAAATACTGTAGATGAACTGCAGCACTTTATCAGAATGGCAATGCTGGTCGTAAAAGGTCAGTAGTGACACACACTATTGCATCATTGGTAGTGGTTTATGCAGGTAAAATAATAAATTCTGATCTGACACCTGGCAAGCAGCAAACTATTTCATTAAAATGCCTGGTCAGTAAAACTCCTGTGTGCAAGGGGTGCTTTGACAGGTGTATTTCATCCTTGGTGCATTTATGTTCCTGGGCATTTTTTTAAACCTCGCCTAATCTGGATTTGAATCTAAAACAAGTAAACTAAGTGCATTAGGCACATAATTAGCTAATACTTTGGGAATGCTCAGGAAGAAATGTATCAATGTAGAATGAAAATGTGGTTTATTTCTAAAAGTATTACAATTTTAAAGAAAGTAATCATGCAGTGTTTTCAGACAAAGACAACGTACCTGGGACTACAGATACCAGTAGTTTATAAGCAACTCAAAATTGGTGAAAGATCAGCTTTTCCTTTAAGAAACTCTAACTGTCTACAGAGAATTGAAAGACCTGTGTTAGTATAATTATAGGTGATAAAATATGACACCCATTAAAAAATCTCAAATACTTTGATTTCTAGAGAAAAACTCTTTCACAGCCACTGAGTTTTCCATTTGCCTCGTCATGAAATGTGGTTAGACATAGAGGAGACAAAACTACCTGCTTTGTAGAACAGCCTGCAATGTAGAAAACAAGATATAAAGAGAAAATTGAGGTTACTGCCCTGAATGTTCCACTTTCTACTATTAATTTCTGGGTTTTAGCTCTTCTTCTGAACAGTAACATTTAATTTTAAACTGAAGACTTTTTATTTAATGCTTGATTTCACCTGCGTAGATTTGTTCACTGAAATAATCCATTTGGCAGTTAATGCATTTTATTTGCCTTAATTGACTATTTTATGTATTAGCGGTTCTAACAGCATGAAGTTTTATTTCTTTAGATTTTATTTTAAAGAGCATCAATTATTTACATTTTTTTTTCCAGAAATAAGTGGAAAATGTTATAAGGTAAGTGTCAGAAGAAGATCATTTAGGGGTGCTTAATAGAATTCAATTAAAAAATAAGTGTCAATTGTTGTTTAGATTAACCACAATACATTCATTTTTGTAATTTTTGTACAATTTTAAGGCTCATTTAATACCCTCAAAATCAGACTTCAGTTTTCAAAGTCCAATTTTGTGATTTCAGCGTTTGGTTTGAGGTGGTCTGATGTGTATTTGTTTCTTCCTTGTCTTAAACATTAGCATGTGTAACACATTGAGGGTTTGACTGTGTAATATGCCTGCAGCATTCATTGCCAAGGTAATGCCTAACGAATCCATTTGCCATATCATATATTAAAAAAGAGCGTTATAAGTGTATGTTTTTGTAAGTATTTATTTCTATATCTGTTTTTCTTATAACTGTGCACAGACCAGTACAAGGCACACAATATTGCACAGCACCTCACTTTAAAATTTCATGAGCATGAACTATGTTGGTTGGACTTGCCTGGATATAAATTTATTTCTCCTAGCGTAAAACTACAGAATAATATCCATCCAAGATGGTTACAGGCAATAAAGTAGTGCCAATATATTGAAGTATTCGTGCTGATATTCTTTATTTCTCTAAAGAATGGAGGTAAGATATACCCTGTGATTGTATCCATATTTAGGTTCTGAGAATATGATTACCTTGGTAAAAAGAAGAACAAAACAAAACAAAACATGCTTGTAATTAACCCTGTTGTTACAATGAAAACATATGTGTGGGCTAAGCTTATAGATGAGCATATACCATTTGATACAACTAATTGGAAAAAAGAAAAAAAAAATAATAAAGCCATAACTATAAGATCTGATCTGCATGGTACATTAAGTTGTTTTTCTCTTTCACATCATACAGAATGGAGAAGAGAGTCTAGTTTAGATGGTTCCCTTCAATTACTTTTCAATATGGCAATACTTGTCCCAAAATCAGGACTCGGCAATTATGTGCACCCTACACCTTTTTGAATGCAAACTGTTCAGAATCTGACAGCATTAAAAAGGCAGGTGATTCTACTGGGAAAGAAAGTAGGAAATTCTCCTGATCTCTCAACCTTACACATTTCCCAGCTTTATCCTTGGCCTTGTGGCTATGGCTCCATTAGCACATCAAATGAAGCAGATCAGTACTGAGCCTGTTCACATCTTGATTAGAATCATAAAATCATAGAATGGCTTGGGTTGGAAGGGACCTTAAAGACCATCCAGTTCCAACCCCCCTGCCATGGGCAGGGACACCTCCCACCAGCCCAGGCTGCCCACAGCCCCATCCAGCCTGGTCTTGAGCACCTCCAGGGATGGGGCATCCACAGCTTCTCTGGGCAGCCTGTGCCACTGCCTCACCACCCTCTCAGTAAATAATTTCTTTCTTATATCTAATCTAAATCTCTTCTCTTTTAAAGTGTCACTATAATCCCTGACAAAGAGTCTCTCCCCAGCTTTCCTGTAGACCCCTTTTAGGTACTGAAAGACCACCATAAGATCTCCCCAGAGCCTTCTCCAGGCTGAACAACTCCAAGTGGCTCAGCCTGAGGTCCCTCATCTGTTAGTCCTAATTTGACATTTCCTTGGATTGGATTTAGTCTGGTCCCCTGGGCTGTAGTTGTTTTTTGTTTGTTTGTTTGTTTTTTGAGGAAAACTTTCACACCAGGCTGTGTTTCTTGATGGAGGGCCTCCCTGCAAGATCCTCTAGGAAGTGCCCCCCTATTGTGTCTGTTCCACATAAACGATGGTGCCATATTTTGTCACTGTGGCCCACCGCCCTGCATCACTCATGTGGCTGTTCCCCATGGGCTGTCAGAGCCCATGCCCAGCGTGACCGCTTGCTTGCAGAACAGAAGTGGAAAGTGTATTTGGTTGTCTCATTCCATGATGACAGGCCCCGTTTTATGGACCTTGTGCCAAAGCTCCCAGCACCATCCCTGTGGTGCCCTGTGTGTCTCTGCAAGGATGAACGGATGCCTTTCCACCAAATTTCTGCAGGGGCTGTGTTCAGCCCTGTCAGTGGTTGAGGTGGTCCTTCACTGATGGAGGCCATAAAGATGCTGGGTGTCTAGGAAGGGTCAGGGTGGCATGGGGGGAATGTGATCAGCCCTCGATCCTTTTTCCTGAGTGGTTAATAAAATGCAGAAGTTACAAAGGCACAGATTCCCACCAGAATTCAATGTGCCCCTTCTTGCCACTCCTCTTGGACCTGGCATCACGAGGCTAGCATTTTACTGCCATCTCACAGCACAGGTTTACAAGCAGGATTATTCCCTCAGCGGATTTTTTGGGGGGGCTCAGGTGACACAAGCTGCTTTAGCCGATGGCATAAGACAAAAGATAATAATGAAAAGGGCTGTAATAGGGTGAAAGGGCTTGGCTATGGGGAACAACAATGGCAGGTAGGCACACCAGAAGCTGTGAGGGATGTGTTAGGGACGAGATACAGTTATGGCACAGCCACTGCAAGGAATACGATTCATTTTGGAGCCCTAGATAATTGCTGAGGGCCCGAAGTGACTTAATTATAAGTTTAAGCTGCCCAAAAACCCAAGGCGCCCGAGGACCGCCGAATCGGGACATTTGCTCCCCCCAGCGCTCTCCGCCGGTATTTCGGATGGCCCCACAAGTCGCACGGCGCTTATTTGGGGGGAAAGCCGGTCTTAAAACACCCAAAAAGCGCCGCCTGCGTGAAGTGCTTGTGAAACTGCTTCATTTTTATTTCTCCTGAAGGCCACACCAACACAGAAACAGCGTGCGGGGGGGCGGATTTTTGAAGGGGAAGCGCCGACAAGAGCCAGAAACACGGTCTCTCTCAGCGCAGCGCCGCCTCCCCGTAACGAGCCAACCGACTAACGAGCAGCGCCCATTACGGGCAGCCACACCCCTCCCTCACAGCTCGGCGGGAAACCCGCCCCGCCGCACTGCGCATGCGCACCCCCTAAAAGGGCGGGAGGGGGCCGCTCCCCCTCTCCCCCGGGCAGCCGTGAGGAGGCTGCGTCACCTCCCAACCGCCCGGCGGTCACGTGGCGGGGGCGGGTCACGTGTGGAGGGCCGGTCACGTGTCGAGGGCGGCGGCGGCGGGGCGGGCGGGTGTCATGGCGGTGAACTACAGCGCCAAGGAGGAGGCGGACGGGCACCCCGCGGCCGGCGGCGGGGCCCAGGGGGGCAGCGGGGCGGCGGGGGGCGGCGGGGGGACAGGAGGAGGAGCAGGGGGAGGAGGAGGTGGTGGAGGGGCGGTGAAGAGCCGCAAGCCGGACAACACGGCGTTCAAGCAGCAGCGGCTGCCCGCCTGGCAGCCCATCCTGACGGCGGGCACCGTGCTGCCGGCATTCTTCGTCATCGGGCTCATCTTCATCCCCATCGGCATCGGCATCTTCGTCACCTCCAACAACATCCGCGAGTACGAGGTGCGTATGTACGGGGTGTGTGTGTGTCGGTGTGTAGGGGCCGCGCCACCCTACACGCCACAGCTGGGGTGTCCCGCAGTCACGGGCAGCGTGTGTTTAAACAGCTTGTCTTTAAGCAGTTTAACTTTACAACTCTGGGTATTACAGCCTTAAACAGTCCCGGGTAATATAGTTTCAAGTTAGAGCTCTGCACTGAGCGTCCTGCTCCAGTTCTTACGTGTACAGGTGAGTTAATGTTTCAGGTGCTGCGTGGGAGGCCGGTGTGTCAGGAGTGGGTTGGAAAACAAACTCTGGAGAGCGTAGCCTTTCCTGGTTATACCTGCAAAACCTCAGAGCCTTTTATAATTCATCACACTGCTGTGAAAAGCTGCTGAGCGTTAACCCCAAAACTAAGCTATACATCACTCTGAAGTTTGATAACAGAATTGCTTTGTGTTATAAGGAAACAACCCAAAGGGCTCAGAGACAACCTTGAAAAGGAAGTTGACAGCTGCCATTAGTTCCAGGAAGTTTAATGGAGCCAGGATTGATTGTAGAAAAACACAGAGTAAAATCTGCAGCTGTTTGTTGTATTGGCATATTGGAGAACATGAATTTGTGGATACAGCCATTTTAGCTGTCAGAGTAACCTGTCTCTTTCCAGTAAGTGATGTTCAAAGCAGTGGCTTGACTAGTGATACCCATGTGACAGCGAAACTAAATTAACTAAAGAAGGCTTGAGACAGACAGTGAATGGTATTATCTTTTTGTATATTTACTAAAACATGCACAATGTTACAATAAAGCTAATTTAAAGATCACTTTCCTTTTACACTAAAAATTAAAATTCCACACAATGAAAAGATGAAGTGGAAAATCTGGAATGTATTTTTCAGTATTTAACTGTTTATGTAAGGATATTCGTGAAAATCAATTCCTTCTTGTCTGGAAGTGTGAGTAAATTTTCAGATGTACAATATCAGAAAACTGGCACAGGTGCTTCAGGGGACATTGTCCTGTTGTCATGGACATGTTGGCCTTTAATGCCATGTTATAGTCTTATTTAAGGGTAGTACAAGTGCTTGTTTTCAACGGGATGCTGAACTGAGGAAAAAGAAAGCTTGCTAATGCTTTTTTTGACAATGGCATTTGAGATAGCCATTTCTTTAGTAAAGGAACACGCAGTCTTATGCTGATTTTAAGGTAAAGCATAAGTGGGTACATCTTTTTTTTTTTTTTCCATTTTGACTGATTCTTGGCTGTTCTGTAAGGACAGGAAATTCAACAGTTCCATTTGAGTCCTTGTGACTGTATTCCTGCTGTGTACATACTCAGTTCTATGCTGTTGTTGCTTAGCAGCTCAGTCTTGTAGTCCTGTGGAGTTCAAGTAGGAGCCACAAACAAGATGTTCTCACCTAACACATACAGTACTGACAGCCCTAGGTGAACTGGGAGCATGACTGATGTTCCCCTGTGCAGTCAGATTGTGTGTATGAAGCTGTGCTGGCCACTTATATTTGGAAATCTGTATTTGTTGCAAGTGGTGACTTTGTGCTTCTGCTAATTTCAAGGTAGTCAGAGTTGGAAAGGAGTTTGCTTGTTTTGCCAAGCGTGTTCATCACTTACTGTCAGCCTCATCTGCAGCTCTCCAGTCAGGTCATAATGTTCTTCTGAGGGCAGGAGGGATGGATTTCTTTTCTTCTGAGCTTGATGTTGTGATCAAACAGGATATGCAACTAAAAAGGACGCCTGTGTTCGGTTCTGGGATGCTCATGCGTTTTTATACAAAAATTGTGGGGAGCAGGAGTATGTTTGTGCATATATATAGATATATATATATATACATACACACACACGTAGGTACACACAGCAAAAGATTCTCTTTTTAAAGGCAGGTTGCTCCAGTTGAATCTGATGGTGGTGGGCTGTCTAAATCAGAAAAGACCTTACTGTCTCAGTAACAAAACTGGTCAGTAAAATACTTCATCTAAGTGGCTCTGGCCACCAGGAAGGGATGCAGTTCGAGACACAGCTCTCACCTGTATGTCTATCTTAGGTCCTTGCTTGGTGTGCTGCCTTTTGGTAGTAACCTCCAAGTGTTCTTCACAAGTAGCTGTCAGTTTGCAACTCTGGGAGGCTATCTGTAAAAGCTGGGTGCAGTGACTAAGCTCTTTTAAAAATGTAACTGGGGGAGGAAGCAGAGGTAGTTACTTACACCCACCTCAGACAACAGCCAACTTGTTCAGTGCCTGCGTGTGTAGCTGCCTGTAGACTTGGAGTGTTGGAATTGAACATGATCTGTAACTGATGTCCACAAAATTTCTATTTGTGTACAGTTCAAATCCTCCCCAGCCCTCCCCTGGAACGAGATACTGCAGTCATCAGCATCTCTGAGAACTGTGCTGTTCTTGTGCAGGTGCAAGGACTGGGCAGCAAAATGTAGCTTTTCCATTGATTTCCTTTATAAGCTATCTTGAATGTGGAAGATATCCAACAGCTTAAATGCACTAGGATTATAGTTTTTTTTTGTGTTGGTTGTTCCCTGGCTTTTTCTCACTGTTTCAAAGGGAATAAACAACCATTTATGTAGGGTCTATCAGGAACATTGCTCCTTTGGGTGGAAAATGAGAAAAAAGCTGCATAAGTGTCTATCTTTTGTACTATTCTTTGCATAGAAAGACATGGTTATGCTTGGTATTCTTATGACTGCTGATGTGAATTGCTAAGAAGTAATTAAAATGCCCAGTAGACCTAAAGGCATTGCTAGGAATGAAGAAGGAAAAATCTGGGAAAGAAAGTACATGGCTGTTGCATGCATCTTCAGTGCTGCCTGCAGTTCTGGTAACCCTGTTTCAGAAGTGACTCAGAACTTAATGAAATCTACAGAGAGGGATATCGGAGAGGAGCAGAATTGTGGGATGCCTTTTACACAAATAGCTGAACAGAACAGGATAAATTTGTGACAGTGTATGAAGTCTGCGAAATCACAGATGGCTTTGAAAATATTTATACACAATGGCTGTGTTGCTTCTCCACTACAAAGATGTAAATCGACTGGGAAGGACAGTGACAGCCTGAGACTGGGCTGTGGGTGACCGATAAACACCAGTAGGTATACCCAGGTCAGGTGGATTTCTGCCTTGGCTCAGTAAATCCGTACTTATGTTCTCAAAGTAAGGGTTTAATTAGTTGTCAAGAGATGTAGATCTGCCTGTATCCCTTTAGTGTAGCTGCCTGATGAATGTAACCTACTATGAATGCAGGAAAAAAAAAAATGTCTGCAGTTACTGCACAGGAAGGCTTCTGGTTACCTTTGAAGTTGATAGCGCTGGTCTGAAGCATGGTTTTGTTTCGATATACATCAGTTTCATACTCGACAAACTTAGTGAATTCTTGACAAAGGTGAAGTCTTTAGATCTTTTGCAACCTTCAAGTATTGGAGTTTTGTTCATGATCTAAAACTTCTGCAGTGACTGAAGAACTAGCTCAGGATGTGGAGGTTTAAGGTCTTTCCAAAGAAAATGTTTTTCCCCCACTAAAGCAGGAAAACTGCAAGCAAGTTATCAATAAACAAATCAGCTGCATAATTTGTTTAGAGCCACATTGGTCTGGTCTGTAGCTGAACAGAGCTGTTGCAGACTGCTGAGGCAGTGCTACTTCTGGGTCAGCACAAACTCTGTACTGACCTCGGTGAAGGAGGCAAAGATAAGGTGAGTCTTTCTCCCTCACCTAATGGCTTCTGAAGCTGATTTGTTTCAGCTGGGCTTGCGAAGGGTATTGGGCTCATCTGTCAGAAGGTTGGCAGCAGAACACAGGCTATTAAAATCCCTTTGCTGCAGGAAGGGCTGCAGCTTGTTTTTTTAACAGTTATCAGAGAATCTACAGGAGGAGAGACCTTGAAGAAGATCCAGAGGAAAACAGGCTTCAGTTGTTCCTTGAACCTACTTTTTTATTTAACCATAATACAGACATTAGCACAGATCATAAAATGTTCTAATTCTCAGTAATGTTTGACTGTGGGCATAAATCAGGACAAACCACTTGCAGCAGTCTTTCAGAAAAAATGCAGGAGTTGTAGTTCAGATGATACTGATGTAAAACAGTTCGTTGCCTTAACTTGGCATGTGTTGGACTGAGTTTTAATTCTTGATAGGAAGCTCCTGTGTTTAAGTACATAGCTCATAAGCAGATGGAAGCTGTCTCCTCCTACACATGGAGCTAACCTGTTGAACACAAGGTAATTCTTCCCTGACATTCACACACTGGAGCTGTACATGAGAGAGCAAGCTAATGCAGTCAAGAGACTTCAGTTGGCAAGGGCCATGGAAGGCCAATAAGTGCACGGCTGCTCTGGACTTGTTATTTATACTGTACAGGTATTTGAAATCCATACATCCAGGCTACTTTTTCTTGTAGCTATGCTATTAAATAGAGATATTTTAATAGGCTAAATTAAGTGATCATCTTGCTCATCTGGGATTTTACCATTCTTGGCTGACCAATATTAGCGTCTTCATCTTCCCTACTTTAAGAGAGTTCTTGATCTTTAAGAACTTGGTCTTTTGGAAAATCCTTCTGACTGATTCAGTGCCTGAATATGGGCAGCAAAGCAAGTTCTCTCATGCAAGACTTTTTTTAAATTAATTATCTAGGTAGACTTCTAGAAACTTAACATCTCTGGAAGGCATGTAATAGCCCAAATCTGCCTGTTTTATATAGTGTGTGTGTTCGGAAACGTGATGTTGTCCTGAGTATTTGGTGTTTGTGTTTTGGGTTGGTTTTTCTTTTCCCAGTGGTAACGGCCCACCCCGGGGCCAGATTTGTTTGAGGCTCAAAGGGAATACATAGAATCATAGAATTATAGAATCATTTAGGTTGGAAAAGACTTTTAAGGTCATGAAATCCAGCTGTTAATGTACCACTGCAAAACATACTGCTAAACCATGTCACAAAACACACAGAATCACAAAATTGTTTAGGTTGGAAGGGATCTTTTGACATCATCATGCAGGTCTGAAAGGGCTTTTGGAACTGAGGTACGATAAAATTGCAAAATATCACATCAATTCTCTGGCTTATTGTTTTTCTTTATTCTCCCTACTCTAAGGTAATGATTTTTTTTTTTCTGTTACAGATTGATTATACAGGAACAGACCCTTCTAGTCCCTGCAACAAATGTTTAAATGTTTCCTGGGATAGCACACCGCCTTGTACTTGCACCATCAATTTCACCCTGGAACATTCATTTGAGGTATGCAAAGTGAAATTGGAACAGTGTGTGTGGTTCTTTCCTTAACTGATGGGAAAGCTGCATCCCCATAGCCTTAACTTTTTTTTTTTTTTATACCTTAAAGGATTTTTTTCAGTAGTACTTTGAATTCAAATCTGATTGTTGTTTATCTTTTCGGTAGCAGGGATGTGATGTTTTTAATGCCTCTCTTTATCCAGATTTGTACACCATTAAATGGGATGCTTATGTTTTGCACATCTGGATTTACTGGCTGTGTCCTAGGTGTGTGTAATGTGCTTGGCAAGTAGATCAGCTATTCCTGCACAACTTAAACTGAGTTCAGCAAGAACTGGCAATACCAGATACGCTTTCTGGTGAAGTTGAAGCAAATAATGAGGCTTATGTGCTTAATGTTGGACAAGAAAACTGCTGGGATTAGTTGTGGTGAATGTTATTCTGATGGTTTATGGTGTGTTGATATTGTTTGACTTCATAATGCCAGGTTATGTTGGAATAGTAATCTGTGTACTCAGTGTGAAGAGAATTGAGCTTCTTCCTACTTTGAATGTTGCTGTAAGATAAAACACAGTTTAAGCTTTCTGGTAGCTACTGTTTGTTTCATTTATCCATTGTGTGAATTAAAACCCCTCTTGTCCTGTCTTGTAGAGTAATGTATTCATGTATTATGGACTCTCCAACTTCTACCAAAATCATCGTCGCTATGTGAAATCTCGAGATGACAGCCAACTAAATGGAGATAACAGTTCACTACTTGTAGGTATTCATACTTCAATATTAATAAGCAATTAGCAACTGACTATTTCATAAATCTTCACATAGTTTAATAATAATGAGGTTCTAGAATTTTCGCATACCAGAGGACAACAATAAGGAATACATGTTTTGTTTAAAGAAAATGTAAAATGTTGTGGTCTCACAGCAATTGTTTCATTCAGTGGACAGCAGTGCAGTACTTCAAACACTTCTGAAAATTGAATAGTTCTAAACTGTCTTGTTACCTTCAGTCAGTATTACTTGTCTGTATCTGTTCCATCTGAAGCTTTCATTTTCGGTATAAAATAGTTACCTAGTACTTAGTTTGGATGGTGTAGCTAAATGCATCTGTTTTTATAGGCTCAGGTTTGATACTGAACATTAGCATTATTGGAAAATACCAATACTGTGTATTCTGCTGAAAGCACTGTGTAATGTGTAGGTAATGTAATATTTGCAAGGAATGTAAATATATTTGGGTCCTTGTTCCATCAGGATTATTCTACATCTTTATATGTAAGCTTTTTTTTTTTTTTTTTAAAAAAAAAAAAAGGGGGGAATAGTTTCCAGAAATTACAGCTGGTGACTGACACTGGATTCTGGGGGGCTTTTTTTTCACTTGTGTTATTGGTGTGCTGTTGGAGTCCTTGAAACATTTTGCATTTTCTGCTATGCTTAGCTTCCTATTACAGTCTATTTTCTCTAACACTGGTACACACTGGGGAAAAAAAACAAAACAAAACAATCCTTTAAAAGAATACTTGAGTACTTGATGTTAGAAAACTTTAATACAAAAGATAAAAGTCCTAACAGCCTCCAAGCAAAGCCTTCATTTTTCTTAGGATTGCCTGTCATGGGATTCCGACTTAATTCACGTTTTAGTCTACAAGTTCCTGCTTATAAAGGGAAAAAAATGAATCGTTGACTAGCACTGAACACTGAAGTATCTGTAAATTTAACTTGTGAAAAGACTGTGGTGCATTTAAGGTGTACACAGAGGTATTGCAGTAAAAAAAAAACAACACAGGTTAGTTAGATAAACTATCACAGACTGATCTGCCTCTTTTTCACTGTTAGAATCCAAGTAAGGAATGTGAGCCTTACCGCACGAATGAGGACAAACCCATTGCTCCCTGTGGGGCCATTGCCAACAGTATGTTTAATGGTATGGTAATACTTCCAAGTTACTATTTAAATGTGTTCATTACCTTGTGCATGTCTTGTGGTGCTGAAAACTGTTCTGAGTAAAGACATCATTGGCTATTGTTTTTTGAATTAATACTTTTCCATTGTTCAAAATATCTTGTTTTGTACTGATGTTGCTTTTTTCCTAAAATCTAACAACTAATTTAATCTGATAATACAGAAGGGATTAAAATATGCTGTGAGAGACTGTTGCAGCTGTGGAATAGACTTAAAGATAGTATGTATGTTTAGCACACTGCTATATAATATCCATGGATTCTAAAAGAACAGTTCTTGGTTGTGGCGGGCAGATAAATGCCTTGTCCAGTTTTGTTTTGTTTTCTCCTGGAGATAATTGTTTCACTACCCATCAGGATTATTCATCTAATGAAAGTTTCTGTACCTGGCTTTCCAATTTGATTTTCTCCTTAGATACCTTGGAATTATACCGCATTGATAATGACACAAGGACTCCTATTACTTTAATTAAAAAAGGCATTGCATGGTGGACAGATAAAAATGTGAAGTTCAGGAATCCTACAGGAGATGGGAATAACTTAACTGCACTTTTCCAAGGTAAGAAGAATGGGAAATTTCCAAGAACAAAAAATCTCAAACGCATACTGATTCCCATGGATTTTTACCTCACTATGTTTTAGTAAGTATGCTAATTAAAAATATGGTAGTTCTCTGAAGAAATGCAAACTAGCTGAGTAGTCCTTATCTAGAAAAGTTGTCTGTTAGCGATGAATGAGGCAAATTTTAATGTGGAAGCATATATTTTCGCCTAATTTTACTGTAATCACTAAAGCCGTGAAATTAGGACATCTTTTTGTTCCTATTTTAATCTTCCTGAAGTTTCAGAAAAACTCTTTCAGTTGGTTGGCATCAGATTGATTGCATCAACTTAAGCCTGTTACTCCTATTTTGTGTATTGTTCAGTTCCCATATTTTTCTGGGCTATTTGGATCTCAGCTATGCTTTATACTGATTACATGAGAGAGGTGGGAAGCCTGTTCCATTTCAGCTTTGAAGTTACTAGTACAGAAATATATTAGCTGATGGGGTTTTCACATCTGACAGGTAATGATTATTCAGTGCATTCAGATCAGGTGATTGCACTGAAATTATTCCAACAGGTATTCAAATAGAAAGTTATTTCTAAATTTAGAAATCATGTAGATTTTTCTCTTGTTTCTTAACACTGCTTGTAGCAATTTAATTCTGTAGTTTTTACTTTTCTGTCTCTTGGCATTTCACTTTGGTAGTTTGTCCAATGTCCTTTATGATGGTTAAAAGGTTCCTGGCTTAACTGATATTTCTACTACCAGTTGCTGTTTGGGGCGTGGAAATATAAAATATTTTGACATTTTTATTTCTGATAACATTTTATACCTTGAATACTGAGAAAAGCCTAGCATGTACACTGCTGTAATACATGGTTTTAACTTGAGAAGAAATCCTGCAGTTGTTTAACCAAATTCTTCAAATGGACTTGCAAATGGAGACAAATCTTAACTTTTCTACTGGTAGGTTGTGCAGAGTTCTCAGAAATCTGATTCTTTGTGGTTAGAAGCAACAGATTTCTCTCATTTTCTAGGGTTACAGTCTGGTAAATCAAAGTTCCTTTGGTTGGCAGTGTCTAAAACCAATCTTTTCAGGGCTCTAGGGACCATGTATATATATGCAAGGTATGTAATAGCTTTAGGTTTTACCTGATGTGGATTTCTTCCATAGAGACAAATTATGTAGTATCACTTGGTAATACTCTTGAAAAGGCAGATAATTTACCCTAATGCGTGAGGGTGAATAGATATGCACTAGTATTTAAGCTGGGTACTGTGCAGGTGACTGAGCCCAGAGAGATTGTAGAGACTTGGATACCTTAAAAAGCCACCTAGATGTAGTCCTGGGCAACCTGCTCCAGGGAACCCTGCCTGAGCAGGGGGTTGGACCAGATGGCCTCCAGAGGGCCCTGCCAACCTCAGCCAATCTGATTCTGTGCAAATAAAAAGTTCTTTAACAGTCCAGTAATATTGCAATAGTAATGACCCAACCTGGCTGCTCATACTGCTTAGAACTTAATATGTGCAATACTAGAATGCATTTTGGTGATCCAGTGTGTCACTTAGTCCTCTGTTTGGAATACTTTGTTATCTTTGTTTAATTTTAGGCACGACGAAGCCTGTAAACTGGCCCAAGCCAGTGTATATGCTGGACTCTGAGCCTGACAACAATGGCTTTATCAATGAAGACTTTATCGTGTGGATGCGTACTGCTGCTCTGCCAACTTTTCGCAAGCTGTATCGTCTCATTGAAAGGAAGAATAACTTACAGCCTACCTTGCAGGCTGGAAAATATTCTTTGGAAATCACATACAGTATCCTTTGAAAAAATTCTAAAAACTGCTAACGGTGTTAGCTGGATTACATGGGTATACACCTGTGAAAGTCCAATGCAAATGAGCTTCTTTTCTTACCATCTATTAAAAAGATGGTAGTGAGTGGTGGTTGAAAACTGATAATGAGAATTTGGTAGTGTAATTACTGTTTGTTTTTTTTTTTTTACTTCTGTGCAATTTTATAGTACTGTTTGTTCTGTTAGAATGTGGAATACACTCAGTTTCTAAGCTTTGTATGGGAAACAGTTGAGTGACTTCAGGATAGCTGTGTGAAGTTTGGAGTTATCTGAACTAGTCAGATTATCTGTAGGGGAGTATCATGCTTTAGAGAAGCCCCAGAGATGTGTGTGTTTTTGTTTTTTTTTTTTTTTTTGCATGTTATCCCTGCCTTCTGTTATATCATCTTGCCCACAAGCAAATTTTGGAGGACCCTAGTATCTTCTTTGCACAATTGAGTGCTCAGAAGGGTATGGTCAGACTCATTCACCTTTCTTATCACACATCTTATTTATGTTTGTGGATCCTTGCAGTCCCTGCTAGCTGTCTTTCATTCAGGACCTTGGGGCCTGCTTTGCATCTTCCTGTGGCCATGTGCTGTTGTCAGGTTACTGTCTATTTGTAGACTTGCTCTGCTGTGTAATTGCTCAAGTCCATGCATGAAATTAAATTAGTAGCTTCATAATGAGGGGGAAATCACATGGCTTGTATGCTGTAAAGGAATTGAGAGAGACACAGGAAAGAACAGAGGTATTTGGTTGCCTAGAAATTTGAGAATACATTCTCAATCTGTTATCTTCATGATGTAATGACAATATGTAACCTAGGGCAGACTGGCTTTGGAGGTGAGAAAAAAGCCAGAGCTGTGGATCGGGTAGGTATAGGTATGCAATTCCTTTTGAGACAAACAAAAGACAAGGCGGAAGCGCAGGAAACTAGAGGAGGTGGGTTGTCATAGCTACTGATTTCTTAGAGTTAGAAAACTCTTAATGATAATTTAAATAGCTACTGCAGTTATTTTTCTTTGCTGCAGAACAGCAGGGAGTGCATATAAAACTGAATCAAAATACAGTCAGTAAGAAAAATTTGGTACTGAAATATATTTAAGAATTAGTTTGGATTTCCCTCATTTTATTGAAGTTGCTCTCAAAAACCCACAAATCATGTGGTGTTCTTCACTTAAAAGGGGTTGACATCTGTACCATGGCACTTTTCTTGGAGCGATGAGGTTAGTCTTTGCCTAAAATCAGCTAAACTTTTAGTATTTTCACTTCTAGTATTCAAAGGACATTAATATTTGGAGTGTGATTGAGATAATCCAACACTTTAATGTGCCTAACAAAATAAAGCTAGGTTTGGAAATGTGCTTCTTATTTTCCTATATGTGTCTCAGATTATCCTGTACACAGTTTCGATGGACGGAAAAGGATGATCCTAAGCACCATCTCATGGATGGGAGGCAAAAACCCCTTTTTGGGAATTGCGTACATCACTGTTGGGTCCATATGTTTCTTCTTAGGAGTTGTATTGCTGATCATCCATCACAAATATGGAAATAGAAACACTAGTGCAGACATTCCTAATTAATCTTGCATTCTGAAAGCAAATGTACTGCATGTGCATCAATGCCAGTCCGGGATGGGCCCAGTTACTGAAAGGTAAATCTCTGTTAATCTCACTCCAGAGCCTGGGTACATAATTTTTATCTAAAGCCCCCCTTTCCCCTTGCTGTGGATTAACTCTTGAAAATGACGGGTATACAATTCGCTCCATTGATTGTATCTCTGCCTTTGTCAGAAACAATTTTCTGATAATTGCCTCTAACTGGGCAGGCCACTTGATGCACATTGCTCTGGTTCCTTTGATGCATCTGCTGCTTGTTCATGTGCTGTGTAATGTCAGGATGATTCAGTACATACGGATTGTGTGGAGAGAGACTGTTGTAAGATACCTTTTAAATTGTTAACTTAGCAGATTTCAGGTGTCAGTGCTGTTGAAAAGAAAAGTCAAGTCTTAAATGTTTTTTCAACTTACTGTCTTGTGTGCATGGACTCTTATATTTCTGGCTGAAATTTTAATATATTTATATAAGTTAAATATTTTTCCTGTGTCCTACCCACCTCTGTTATGTTAAATCCTTGAAGTGCAGTGTGAATTACAACACTTGGAATTCCTTTTATATTTGCAACAAATGTGCCTGGCCAGTAAACTAGCATCCTATGAAGATATCAGAAAGCCTGTTTGTTAATTATCTGTTTAAGTCCCTCTTAAATTTTGTTCTAAATGGGGAAATGTTTGTTGCAGGTAGAGCCTGCTTTTTTTTGGTAGTTTGCATTGCTTTGTTGTACCAAATACTAGTTTATCTATTGTGCTTGCTGGTTTTGCTTTTTAAGAGCAGCTCCAAGCATTAATCAAGATAAACCTAAAATGCGCTTTCTGTTCACAAATTTGGGTTGATTCCTTTCACTGAAGGAGTACCCTAATTTTCTTGAAGCGTATTCTGAGCTGAGCAGGCTTTGTTGTAAAGGAAATATCCTGTTTTGTTATTTGGAGTAAATGCCACAAATTCTTGCAGTGTTGAGATGCTAAACTAGGAATTTAAAAGTTGAGATGACAGTAACCTCTGTTATTCAAATGCAGGTTAAGCTTGCTGTGAAACATAATTTAAATATCGCAGTTAGAAGCGATATGCAGGTTAGTGTCTTAAATCAAACTCCAGAAAGGTTCACTTTTAGGTAAATTCAAAGTTAACGGTAATCTGTAAAATATTACTTTTAGGATGATGCACAGAAATTGTAATGTATATGGTGGAGATCACATTATATGCAACTAGCTTGATAAAGTATTGAGTATATTAAAAAGACCTAATAAATTCTGCAAACCATTTATTAAGAGATTTTATTTCTTTCTTGAACATGCACATTTTTGTCTGGATTAAAGACATTCCTATTAAGAATTCCATTACATTAAGAATTAAATTACAGTTTAAGCGAGTTGTATTTCTGGGACTGTGTATTTGTTACAAAAAGTTCAGTAGTTTATTTTATAGTTGGCTTTAAACAACACTATTAATTTATCAGAATTGCATGACTATTTTTACAGAATGACTTGTGTAATCTTTTTCAGCTAGCAGTTGGCGTATATCGCTCTCTATAAACTATGGAATGGGGCCATGTTCCAGGGTGCTAGCTTTCTGTAATGGCATATAATAACTTGTTTGCACAGTACAGTGTGGCAGCATAGGACTTTTAAATACTCAAGACTTTAGTGTTGTAGCTATGTTGCTGGAACTATAGGATAAGGGTATATAGTATTTTTATATTGCAAGGGAGAAAACTTGGAGAATCTTAAGCTGGCTTTCAATTGTAGAGTAGTTGTTAGTCCAAAATGTGGCAAGAGTAAGGGGATGTTTTGCAATTACTGGTTATTAAAATATTTTGACTTCTTAAAACTGTTTGTCACTTGAAAAGTAAATGTTTTGCTTTGTTCATAATCTTTTTCTTTTTCCAAGTTGGGAATGCTGCTTTTTGGGCTGTGTTCAGAATTGAAAACAAAATATTTTTCTACCTTAAAATGTTTTTAATGCCTTTCCTTTTTCCTGTTGACCACTGATGTGGCTGTCAGTGCTGTTTGGATCTTCTTAATGAAGTGCACCGTTTGGTTCTTGTTACAAATAAAGGTCTTCTCAGAGCTTACAGCTCTAAATACTTGTCAGGCAATATTCCTGATGAACAGTATACATGAGGAGCTTAAAATACTTACAGGAGCTTAAAATATTAGGTTAAATTTATAAACTCATACTTTACTCTGGCTAATTTGCCTTACAAGTAGATAACTTGAGATCTGTGGATTTTGTATTTCTTGTAAGCTGCCTGTAAGTTGCATTCAAAGATGAAGTCACGGTGTCCCTGTCTGACACTTGCCAGGGCAGTGTCGCTGTCCCAGTTTTCAGTGTCATGTGTTGTATTTGGATTTGACCACCTGTCGCCTGCCTCTTCAGTGGCACCTTTCTGTAGTATTTGCTACTAGGGCTCAGAAATAGAGCAGTGCCCCTCTCCCTTCTCAGTGCCAGGTAGGTGCTTTCTAAGCCTCACCCAGTTGAGGCAGTGCCCAAAGCGCAGGAGATCATAAGCTTCCTGGAAGTGGCTGATGCTAGGAGAGCCTGCTTATGAATGAATCTTTCCTGGAGAGAGTAATTTGGGAAGCTAGGATATGTCTCTGTCTTTTGAAGGAGCTCTCTGAACAAATTCTCTTGTGTGTGACCAATTTCCTTTTGGTCTTCTGTCTACAGTGTGGTCTACATAACTGTAACAAAGCAGGATGTCCCCTCAGGTAGGTATTATTAAATTGGATTGGGCTATGCGGGGAGCTGTTGGTTGCACTCGGTGAGAAGGAAGAGTTAATAGTTGATAACTTGAATGTGAAGGATCCTTTACAGCCTTTGCCTCCCAAGGTCACATCAGCACTGAAACACGGTTCTCAGCAGCCTGTTTTTTCTTCAATTATGAATGTTAAACCTTGAAGAATGCAAGCCTCGTATTTCTATAGAAATATCCTTGGGATGAAAGGCCATGAAAATCTACTGTCAAGTAATATCCGCAGGCATATGTATCTTCTTGAATCTGTCAAATAGCACAACGAACATACTGGTGTTTGCACTGGATTCACAGCAGGCGTTACTGACTGCACCTTTCTCAGATGCTGTAGCTGTGGTGGGGGGAACATCACTATTATGTCTGTAGACACAGATGTCCAGAATTCAGGTGAAATATCCAGTGGAAAAATATGGCTAAGCCTAATGTAGAATATACATTCAATTACTTAAAAAGTTACTGATTGGAATGCAGCTGGAGATGAACAGGTTGTAACCATGGAGTACTCTGGAAGTGCTGAAAATGATTGACTTCAGAAACTGTTATAAGAACTGATCTTGCCTGAAAACTTGTGATTTAACCTTGGTCCTTTATCTTTTGTCTTATAGAAATTCTGCATTTATTACCTCACTTTGTTCCCTGCAACTGAACTAGCTGTAATGACTTAAAAGCGAAGAGGGTAACAATGCAAGGGCCTTCAGGAATGTCCAAAATAAAATACAAAAATAAATCAAGCCATTCCCATGAGGGTTTGTATTGATCTAGTCAATGACTTTAAAAAAAAAAGTCTTTAATGACTACATGCATTGAAAAGCCTACCAAAAAAAATCCTCCATACTTGAAGGAATAGATGTGGATCTTCATGCTACTCTTATTTCTAGGTCTCTATAGCAGTGCAGTCAATTTATGAGCTCTGACATAGAGAGTACAGTTGCATCTCTTCCTCAGATCAGAATTACTTTCATGAAAAATACCATGCACTGTAGCTTACAGAATCTGTTCTAATTAGTGTATTTCCTTCTATACCTTAAATGTCAACACTTGACAGTTTTGATTTAGACAGATGACCAGTATGATAAGCCTGATGAGAATTAGCATCCTTTTATGACCAAGTCTCAATTAAGAAACTGCCTTCCCCTGAGTCTCCAGTTCCAAACATGCTCAACCAGCATTTGAAACAAAATAACGCTATCTGTAGTTTGAGTTAATGCCAAACACTGCTCTGTCTGAAGATGCTGTTGGAAATGTTCATATTTTCTGTTGGAAATAAAGTGGGCAAGAATAACATAATGAATCAATAGTGAAGCTCAAAAAGTTTTAAAAATTATTTGAAAGAAAGTAGAGGTTTTTTCCCAAACCCTTATTTCAGTTAAAGATAACTCTGTTCAGTTCTTTCAGGTCACGTACAAGTACAGTTGATTGTGCTTGGATTTTACAAAGTGAAATGGTGAGATGTTTTAAGTAGTGTCAGAGGGACAGGGATTAATGACCTCCTTAAGTCTGTAGTGAAAATATGTGAGACTGGACCATGCTAGCACTGGAAAAAATAGTTGTTTAGAAGCACGTATCCAGAATTAGTTTCAAAAGAATATATCCAGAATTAAGAGGTCAAAATTAGTGTAAGCTTCATGGTAGATGCTTGTAAAATTTGGAACAAATCCTTGTACTCTGTTATGTCTGATCATTCCCCCAAGGACCTTAGAAGTTTCCCATCTTTCTGTTAACCATGATACAAAGCTTCTGTCTTGGGGAAAGCAAGTACTAACTACACTGCAGTTTCTGACTGCAATCATAGACTAGTGTTAGGTCCAAGTTATGCTATTCAGAGTCATATCTGGTCCTGCTTGCTGTCTTTTCAAGCTGCTGCTGTCTCTGACACTGGAAACAGATTCCATGCAGCAACATCCCGGAAAGCTTTTTGCCGATGCAGGGTTTAAAGCAGTGGACTTGATATAAGAGTAGGGGATGATATACTGCCAGTCAGTCCAACAAAAAAACCACCCACACACAAAGCAGAGCGTACACTGTAACATCATCAAGTTCTTTTAATGTAGTTTTAGTGTTTTCTACAACTAAATATAACTTAGCAAATAAGTTGTGTTTTCTCCCATACCCTACACGGATTTTGATGGGGCTAATCAATTATCTTGTTTGCAAGAAAAATGAACCAGTGGGCAGGCAAGATTCCAGAAGTTTTTTAAAAAAGATTGTGTTCACCTATCTCATTCTACCAGGGGTTTCTGCTTCTACAGGTAGATTGAATGCTAACTTGGTTGTTTTTCTTAATGTAACTTCCATTACCAGTTTAGAGAGAAAATTATTTTGTGCTATTAACTACTCATCAAACAGATTAATGGCTATACTCCTTCAAACCTAAACAGAACTTTTAACAATGGGTGACGATTAACAATTCATTGTTCTTCAATAAAATACGTGCAGAGGTTACTCTAGCCCCTAAAGGAAAAGCAGTCTGATCTTTTAGTAAAATATCCCTACCCTCAGCTTGCAGTTTCTCTTCCTTTCACTCAAGTTCTTTTTCTCATAAAACAGCAAACACAGATGACAATAGTTCTTGCTCTAAGAAACACTCCTGTAGCTCTGATTGGTACATAACCCACATACCAAGTTTAAGTGTGGCCTTTCTGTTGTGAAGTGTATTTTGCTAGGCAATAGCACTACAGCTCATGTTTAAACATACCAGGAAATAGTCCACACAGCAGAAATTAAGCAATAATAATCACTCTGCAGATTATGATCATCTAACTAGTATTTAAAACCCAGTATTTAAAATTTAAAACCAAGTATATAATAACCAGAATATGAATTATGCACTCCTGAAAGATTTCAAGAGTAATGAATGGGAATCTATCTTACAGTAGCAGTAATGTATTCTAAGTGTTATTCTATAATACACTGCTTGAGTGTTTGGAAACTTTATTAAATAATTCATCCAAGTTGTTTTTTTACAACACTTCATTTTTCTCTGACTATGCTATCTAAAAGGTATTTTAAATTTCGTACTCAGCTAAGGCTGTATCTATAAATACCCCTACATTTTTGCATTTTTAAATAGTTTCTTTCTGGGGCATCTCATCAGACTGAGAAGTGCTGCGCTTTGAGATATGATCCTTGTTATTTCTATACTAGGTTGAACACTGATTTGCTGTCTTTGACACACGTTATTCATCATGAGGCTTGGCACCAGTGCGAAAAGCAGTGTAATGCCAAAATTGGAGTGCACTGCAACTGCAGCAAAACCACCAAGTAGTGTTCCTAACAGCACTGTATTTCAGGGTCAAGCTGAAGCGCGAGAAGATGAAGTTACAGGGATTGATCTGCAATGCAGAGAACAGGCTTGTCAGAGGGCTTACTTAAAGGGCAAACAGCTGCTTCCTTTAGGTTCAAATAGGCTTGCGTTTCATACAAATCTGGCTTTTACCTCACTATCTCTGATTGTGTATTGTAAATCATGAAAGTGAACTTGGGGTTTATTTATTTATTTATTTATTTTTGCATGTAGAATACTCAGTATCCTTGCTACTAATAAAGTTTGAGGAAGTGGGTGGTATGTGCTTTAGTATTGTTCTTCCACTGTGTTGCAGCTCGACGAGGGATGTTGTGTTTATCCCAAGGAGCCTATGAACCACTTGACTGGGACTGAGCACAGCTGAGGCTAGCTCAGCACCTTGCCTGCAGTAGCATCATTGAATCATAGACTCCTGGAAAGATTTGGGTTGGAAAGGACCTTAACGATTGTTTAATTCTATCCCTGGCCATGTGCAGGGTCACCTCCCACCTGACCAGGTTGCCCAAAGCCCCACCCAACCTGGCCTTGAACACCTCCAGGGATGGGGCACCCTTCAGGATGTTTATAGTGTCAGTATGGTACTCTCCCAGGCCACCCTTCCGACCCTCTGCAGGTCCAAAATTTTTTAACAAAATCTTCCTCGGTGCTGGCCTGCAGCGATAATTTCACCGAGGGCCAGCTTTGACCTAGAGGAGACCGAGGAAACCCTCGGCTCCATCACCTTCCCCCTCCCACCCCCAAGCGCCGGCGGCCGCCATTTTGTGCGCTGCGGGGCGGCGCTGAGGGCCCGGCCGCTTCCCGCCGGGGCCGCCTCCCCTTCCGCTGCCCTTGCCGCTGCTGCCGGGAGGTGACGGGACCAAGAGCCGCGATGTGGCGGAGCCTGCTGGTGAGGGGCCCGGCACGGCACGGGGGAAGGGGCAGGGGGCTCCCCTGGGCGCTGGGGGCGAGCTGCAGGTGGAGGTCCCACTGCCATTTGGGGTCCCGTCCCGCTCGCCCCACCTGGTGAGCGGCCCCCAGCGCTTGGAGGGACCGCGGCTTCCTCGCTGGATCTAGGCCGCTGCTGTGACTTTACTGTTTTTAAAAGGGAGAGGTTGTGGTGTGTGTTTGTGTGGGGTGGGAGGCGAGGGGAGGGCCGGCATCATCCCTCTGCCTGCCCCCTGGCAGCGGTGGTCGTTGTAGGGGTGGTGGTGTTACTTCGTGGGGGAAGAGGGAGATCCTTCTCTTTTTGGGGAACACTGTTGAAAGCATAGAGATGACTGAAAGATTCAGCTGAGTCTTTATTTTGAGACGTGGCAGACCTTGAGCCACCAGAAGGATTTCATTGTGGTGGCCTGTCCTGAGCACCTCTGCAGTTCCACAGCAGGAATTGCTCATCCTGGCTGAGCATCTGTGAGCTGTGCAGGTAACACTGCCTTCTGCAGCCCTCTGAAGGGCAGTCAGCTCTTGTGCAAGCTGCTGAGCTGCAGCTGCAAGAGAAGATGCTCTTCTGCACCAACACACCTGTCCTAAATACAGCCCCCAGTGCTGTATTTAAAAGTCAGGGGGCAGTCACAGCAAATGGTGCCTAAAACTGAGGTCTGAGGATGAGATATTTCCCCCCAAAGGGTGCTAATATAGAAGACCTGCAGACTTGTATGGTGCAGACCTGTAAATCCATTGTTTCTTACTGAAAGTAGTTGTTTTGAGTTTTTCCTTTTTAGGTAGCCAGTCAATCCATCCATTAAGTATCCTCTTGGAAGATTTACTGAATTTCAAATCAGTGTTTTGTGGTGAACCTTTTATTTTATTTTTTTTCTTTTCCCTGAAGCTGCCCCCTTCACTTCCATCCCATTGTGGTTATAGCTGAAAAAATCCACTGTTCCTAAAATGCTGTTTATCTTTTATTTTAGAGCCTTCGTCAAATTTCCCAGAGGACCATAAGCACTGCTTCACGCAGGCAGCTTGAAAACAGAGTTCCTGAGAAGCAGAAGCTTTTCCAGGTATTGAGTGAATGCTGTATCACCTTGTAGAATAGCAAGGTTTTGGTAGATTGTAATTGCATATATATTGTTTATAAAGAGTAAAGTTTCTATGTATAGTTGGTACTGTACAAAGATATGACAGAATACTCTGAAATGAACAGGAGAAATAGGTACTATGAACAAATAAAGATCAAGAGAGGACAGAACTATACTAAAAAATCAAACTTAATCATGCACGTATGTTGTCTTTGAGCCCCATAATGAGGATGTGACATTATTTTATTTTCTAGCTATTTTCCAGTTATGAAAACGCAGAAAGTCTTAGAGAACTGGATTTCCTCCTAGAAAAATACTGAATCTTTAAAAATCATTTCTGAATGCGTTTTGTCCTGATTGGTAGGCCACCTAGTGAGAACTAGTGGTTCTGCAAATCCAGAAGCAGTGGATACTTAAGAGCATACTCATAACTATGTGCCTTAACCTGGAGCAATAGTTTCATATTGAGGGTAGATGAGACTGAACTTAGGAACATGAAAGGGGGAAATGTGTCAATAGTTTAACATTTTAATAGTTTTTGTGTCTTGTTGCTTTCCTTTCACCTGAAAGAGAAGGCCATTTTTGATGGGACACTGCCTGAAGAGCACAGTGTTCACTGACAGCTAGGGAGAATGAGGATGTTGATGATGGGGAAGGTCAGAGATTCTGTTTCTGCTAGCTGGTGATTTCTACACGTTATACCTGTCTGGCCAAGAATTGTTTCTTTCTCTAGTTCCTTTCTTGTGCAGCAGCAAGTTCAGCTGGACAGAGCTGTGTATCACCAGCAGTAGGGGCAGGCTGGAATTCCAGAGCAGCATAAACATGCCAGCAAGGGTTAAGATCACGTGGATCCGGTGTCCAGGGAGTTTTGCTTCAGGTCGAGCAGAACAGTTTCCTGTATGATAGCAGGAACAGTACAGAGAGGCTCCTCCCCTTGCCTCTCCTGTTCCTTATAGTGAGGCCTGACTGTTCTGGAGGCTGATGGGAAGTTCCTAGGGGTGGAAATTGTAACCTGTGGGCCTGAAGGGGCTGGCAGCCAGTGTCTCAAGTGTTCAAGCGTATGCTGGTCACTGTTTTAGAAATGAACGTGCACACCGTTACTACACCTGCATAGCAAGTGGTTCACCTGATAGCAGAGTGAAAACTTGAAAGACGAGGCTGAATCTAAATGAGGTTTTAAAAATTTTCAGTCTTTCGTGGGTAGTGAAGAGAATTTTGTGAAATAATCCTTGTTCCAGGTAATTCTAGTTACGTTAACACAATATTGGAAGAACTGTATTTAAATAGTTTCATTTTGTCCCTTGTTTCCATTAGGAGGATAATGGCCTCCCAGTGTATCTTAAAGGTGGTGCAATGGATGGGCTGCTGTATAGAGTCACCATGGGTCTCACGGTGGTTGGTAAGGCTAATACTAAAACATTTACGATTTACTACAATTTCCAACCTGCTAATACTAAAATACTTTTTTGGTATTATCTCCAACATGTCTGACACTTCCTCTGTAAATTAGTTATTTGTCTTCTTAAGTTTGTTCTTTAGAATATGCAAAATGTATGTAGAGAAGAAAAAACTTTGGACCTACTCTGTATTTGTTTTCTCAAATTTGGCTTCTCATCTGAAACCTTCCTCCCACCCTGACTAGTAGTATCATGTACTGAGTACTCCTTCAGAATTCATGTAAAAATGTTAGACAAAGCACAAATAACTAAGAAAACTTACTCTGAAAAGGAGTAAAATGTAGTTATAACACATACATATACCGGTTTTCTCAGTGAGGTTTCACGTGCTGTGAAATTTAGCAGAATATATCCAAACTTCATGGTACTGCCTATATTTATATGTAACAAGCAACTTCTTTGTTGCTTGTTACATGGCTTTGTAATAGTCTGTAATTAACTATTCTGATATCCAAGGGATTTTCTGTTCATTTACCTTAAGAATGAGTAACCATTGCTTTATTATCATCTACCTAGTTTCTGCAAACATCCCTCTCCCTACTTTTTTCTTTATTTCTATGCCTTTGTTTTTTTGTATGGTCTATGGAGAGATTTAATTTTTATTTTTTTTACTAAAACACGAATTGCTTATTGTTAGTATTTCTATGGGAACAAACTGGGAAGGGATAGCTGACTTGAAATAAGTTCTTCTTAGCATTTTGAAAATCTATTTTTGTTTCTTTCTTCAGGAACAGGGTACGTTCTTTATGAGCTGATGGTAGCTTCAATGCCCAAGAAGCAGAAATGACTCCAGTTCAAGATGTCCCAGTGACTAGCATCTCTTCGTCCAATTCCATGTGACTATGATGGCAGCTTATATTTACTATAAGCACCTGGCTTAATGCTTGAAATCATAATTTAATTGTAACATGTTAACTGCAATCAATAAAGCAGTTCTTATGTTGCTTTGAGGTGGTGTGGTCTGTACTGAGTATTCTCTGTTATAGTGATTTTACTTCCAGGAAATGTACGTTGAGTTGATCAGTATGCAGACTGCTGAATTGTGAGTATGTTAGTGCTTTGAAGGTGAGTTAAATGCCTTGAATCCTCATGAGAAAATAATACCTTGACTTTATTACAGGAATTTTATCTTCTTGCTTTAGTGGAGCAAATTAATCTGGAAATGAATTATTAGAATTAGACTAAATCTACATGGAAGTTAATGTTGAGGATTTGATAATTACTCTGCATCTTTGCTAACAACTCCAGCTGCTGGGAGATTTCCCAGGGATAACCAGGAGTAACTATTGGCTGTTATTGTGTATTTAGGAACAACTGTTATATGTGAAGTAGCTAATGCTGTTAGTGGGAATGCCTGGTATAAAAAAAGCTGCTTCTAGGAAGCATCTTTAAGTTGGTGGGTGACATGAGAATCGCTTAAAAGCTGCCCTCATGCCTCTTACTGCAATTACTGAGGAAGAGCATTTCTGAGAGCCAGTGTTAGCTGAGCATCCCAGCTAGGTTTTATGTTCCTAAGCACAACGTACCTTTGTAGTCTTGCTGTCAAGTTGCTACCTACCTGCGCTTCATTGTGTGTGCTTGAACTTGTCTTGGTTGTCTGAAGGCAAACAATCCAGATAACTGGCAGGGGCAGCGTTCAAAAGTGTTTGAATCTTATCCCACATTCTGAGGTGGAAATGAAATATTGGGCCATATCCCAGAAGGGTGTATTTTGGAAATGCCATTCTCACAGCATATATTGCATTGTTCTCTGAGATCACTGCGATTCCATGTGTGGAGCTTTTTTTTTTTAATAGTCCAGGGAGGTGAGAGGCACATGTCAGGGGTGGAATCTCAGAATTCCAGTCAGTGTCTCCATCTGTTGCTGCCGTCTACAATAACAAACACTCATCTGTTTCCCCTCTATGTCCTTGTTAGTCTGATGTCTGTGCAACAAATAAAGCTTCTAAAAAAAAATAAACCATTGTCTCAAAGAAACAGTCAGTCTTCCAAAATGTGACAGTGAACACAAAAATCTAGCTTCCCGTGACAGTGCTATTTTAAGCCTCCTTTGGATTAAATTGTTTGAGAACTTTTCATTGCTCTCCTGGAGAACCAGAATATGCTTGTAAACTCGAGGCAACCAGGAAGGGAAGAGGCAGTACCCTAAGAACTTGAGCAGAATAAAAGATCTTTAAAAGGTGTGTGAGGGAAAATACCCCTCAATGGTAGTCTCTATGCAGTGTTTGGGGTATGGGAATCTGTTTTAAAATAGCATAAATTATAAGGATCCTGTGAACAGGGTAGGCAGTGAAGCGTGCATTTCTGTGTGCGACCTAGCAGAGCATGCAGCCCTCCTTGCTCTTGCGGCTCAGCAGCTGTGAGCGGTGCTGTTGCAGCAGCTTTGCTGGGGAGCAGCACAAAGCAAGCCAGCAGAGAGGTCTTTGTGCAGCAACGTCACCTGGATTTATAGACGGAGCCTGCTGGTGTTACTGCGACTCAGCCAGAAGCTGCCTGCCGACAAAAAGCTGTTTCGGAAGTCAAAGCAAAGCCAGGCACGAGGGAAATGTTTAGCACTGAAGGCCAACAATGAGGGCAAGGGAATCGCTGTTTAAACAACAACGTGCCTGGCTTGGCCACTCTTGTAACAGAGGGGATCGTGGTCCTGGTGCTGGGCTGATGCCCCTGTAGGAGATCCACAGTGGTGGGAGCAGCCCATGGGCCACTGAAGGTGAGCAGGGAAATGCCTGTCCTCTGTTCAGCCAGTGGTTACTGCCCTTTTATCAGTATTTTCTGGAACTAGGCATTAAGCTGATATGCAATATTGCTACCTTACTGCAGCCCTGGTTCTGATTTATGTGCAGAGTATTTTCTGTTTCCCAAAACGGGAACCACTAGTTCACATAACCTTTACTTTTAGTTTTTCATGTTATTGGGAATGGTAGCTATGATTTTGGCGATGTTACACTTGCAAAGATGGGAAAGCCTCTTGGAGCTGAGGACAGAGAACACTGTCCTGGGCTCCACTGAGCTGGATTATTCCAAATGTCACCCCGAAAATACAGAGAATGCCTTCTGCTGGATAGGCGATGTGTATGCCATCTCTGCCACTCTATTTTTCATTATTTAACTTGTTAAGCTTGCATAGTTTTAAGCTTAACAAGGAAAGCTTACTAGTGTGCCAGCTTTGGCAGAACAGAAAAATAATTCATGCTACTGTAAGAGAAGTGGATATTTGAATTGTAATCAGACAGATGAAACATCAAAATTAAATCCAAAGAATTGTTTTTCTAGTTTAAACATCCCTTTCTGGGACTCCAGACATACAGACCATGTTTTACTTTCTCCATCAGGAAGATGGCTCAGGACTATCTACTCCTAGAACTGTGCCCCGGGCTGTATTTTCTTGGCTGCTGAAGGTATGTATAAACCCAAGAGGCCTGGCACACACAAACATTTCCCCAGTAGAAGTCTGATGACTAATAATACACAATATCACAGCACCAGCTTCCTAAAAGACAGCATGAAAAAAATGTTCACAAACTCAGAGGAAAACACCAGAGATCTCTTAAGTGTATGATCTTATCTATGCTTTTTTTTTCTTTTCTTTCCTTTCCTTTTTTTTTTTTTTAATTTTATTATTATTTTTCTTCCCAATCCTAGAGTAAAAATACCACTTTTTCTAATGTTGCTTACATTGGGTATTGCTGCTCTGAACAAGAAGCAGGCATGCTGAATTTATTTTGGCATCTTTTGGAACCTATACTTCCTTATTCTCCCATTCTTTCCCCATTTCATTACAAATGAAAGAGCTGGAGGTTGAGCTTCACCGTTGCCAGCATGAACCAAAGACACGTGAAATTAATCTGATCAACCTGACTTGACCCTAAGTGAGGTGTGTAGGTGATGAGTAAGTCAGAACCAACATAACTTTCATGTGCATACTTGTGATTTTTTTTTTTAAGTTCCTTTTAATAATAACACCTTTTAATCTAACTTGCCTGAGCCCTTTCACTTATTTTTTACAGTACTCAGTCAGATCTGCTGGAAAAATAATGGCTAGTCCAGAAACATAGCCTGAGAAGGATCCCTTGGCTGTGCTGTGCTGGTTTTCTCAATGTGAGTATTCAGGACTTCAAGCTCAGTGGGCAGTGCTGACAAGCTGTCAGATACATTTTGGTCTTGTCTCAATATTTTTCAACATTTATTCTTATTGGTCACAAGTTTTCTATTAGGCGAACTGATCACAGGCTTTTTCTCCGTTTTCTCAATAAGGTACATTCCTCCCTGCAACAGCTATGTGGTCAAGATCCCTGTGTTGTGGGAAGCTCAATTCACTTGTAGGACGGATGAGGGACTTGAGAGAAGTCTGTCTCCTGTGCAGTCCCCAGCCTGACAGTCCTGGTCTCAGCTTCACTGGGACTGCCACTGCCTGTGACCAAAATATTCTCTCCCATTGCAGATAGCCTGCAGAGTCTAGGGAAAACTGCTGAAGATGGATGACTCTGTCCTTTTCTAAAGTGCTTCTGTCTATGAGTTTCCAGCCCACCAATCTGAACTTTCAGAAAGGTAAGGATCTTTCTTCTCCTGTTTGTAATTATCTTTCCTATTCTTCTGCAATATTTTACTGTTACAACCAAATTTTTCTGGAGAAACTGTCTGTCCCCTGTCTTGTCAAATCTTTGCTGGTTGCAGGAAGACAAAATGATATCTGGTGGTCGTGGAAATAAACAGGAAAGGAGTGATCAAGGAAGATCAAATGATTTATAAGCTTTACATATAGCAGAATTTGGAAGAAGCTACCACGGAAAAGAAAACAGGAGGCTTGGAGGTTTAGAGATACCTGATTTAAAACTTCCTAAATATAATTGTTAAAAACACCAAATGAGATGACTGAATTTACAGTATTGCTTCATAAAGCATATTGCAGAATAGGTGCTCTTGTTCCTCTGCGATCAATACTTGTTTGATAGCTAATGGAGAAGTAAAATAGGAGTAGTGTGTCTTGTGATATATCAGTCTAACAAAAAAGTTTCTCAATCATTAGAGCTATATTAAGAAATAACTCTCTTCTCAAGGCTGCCTGTGAGGTTCAGCTACAGATGCAGCTCCCTGTGCACCAGCAACAGCAGAGGAAAGTTTTCCTTGAAATAAACAGCGAGGTATTCAGCGGAGATGCTTTATATGTGCTTTATAAGTGTGTCAGCTGCCACAAAGACCCAGAAACAACTTGTGCTGTCTTAACTTATTTGTATTAAATATTTGGTAGAGAACTTTCTCAGGGTTGAAAGAGACATGTGGTTTGTTGTCCGGTTTTAACAAAATCTGAAACAGCAGCAAAAAATTAAATACTTGTAGATGGCTGTCTTTCATTTTCCACAGACGTTTTCCATTTTTACTAAGAAAACTGGGCTGTGCAGGAACTGAAGTATGCGATCTGCCCTTGATGTTTGTACTACCAAATGAAGATCCCTCTGAGCACGTTCATGCAAATCTCCTGGGTTCATTCTCATCAACGTGACAGTAATGTTATGCATAGATATTCACAGATGCTTTGTGGAAAAAGAGAGGGAAGGAGATTCAGCGCTGCCGGAGCTTGCCTCACCTGCTGAAATAGGTGGCTCCCAATCCCCCTGAGCAGCTCCTGTTCCTGCAGGAGTGCAAGGAGGAGGCTGGGATTTCTGCAGGACCTTTAAGCTACGTGCTCTTTAACTAGTTGAATTATCTCTGTTTATTTAGTATCAAAATGATTCCACGTTGTTTCATCTCCACATGAGCACTTACTCTGGATGACTAATGCCTCGGGACCTGAAATTTATAATGGAAAGGCTGACACACGCTTGCAATCTTATCTGCCGCAACACTATGCAAAAGGGAATTATATAATTAAAACTTCTTAACGATCTCTATTGCCCAGTGGGAAGCTACAAGCCCCAGAGGAGCCAGGCCAACTTTGTTATCAAGGTTTATTCAGTGACCTCTTAGGAGCAGCCGGGCACATTTTGCTAAATATAGTGGGATGTGCTAATACGTGCTGCTTGGGGGGTGTGGCCCTGGGGCCACCATGTCACGGCACTGGGAGGCTGGTGCACCTTCTCCCTACGGTGGTGATTTTCTGAACTGAGTGCCTAAAGTTAGCCTCCTAAGCTCATGTTCAGGCATTTACATAAATAGCCTGATTTTTTAGAAGAGCAGTACCAAGAAATTTTCTTCTATTAAAGCCATATAAATAATAGAAACAATCTTACGACAACAACTCTGAAGGATTTTATTTTTTCTGGAACTAGTGCTCAAACATACGTCCGGATTTCTGGGAAAAGAAGAGGGGAACGGCAACTTTTGGTTACCTCAGCTTAATTAATTGAGGGGTGTAAATGCATTTTCTGACAGGAAGTCACAACACTTGGGAATGGAGCAGGAGACACGTCATCTGTGTGACTAGGCAGTGGAAGTTGCATATGATGTGTTTTAGAGAGGCTGTCACAACCTCTGTCACAATCCTTGCCTCTCTGTTCGGGTCTAGAGCCAAAAGCAGTTGGGTAGGGACTGCAAACCACTACTAACCATCCAACAAACTGCTGATCAACATCAGGCCCACTTGCTGGTCTCATTCAGGTTCCCAATGAGTAGGTATTTAGATGAGCAGACTACACAGCATGCCACTGCAAAGGACTTGGCTGACAAAAATACCAGGGACAGAAAGTAAAAGTGCTCAATCCAGTTGTCTACGCTTGGTCCTGGAGCCATCCAGAGCATCCTGGGCATCAGCAGCTGAGCCAGGCCCTGTGGACGGAGGGTGGCCAGGCTGCGCAGGCACTGCTGGTTTTGGTAACTGGGTCTTCATCAGCCACAGTGAGAGTTTAGGTGCTGGGTTCACATGCGGGCACCTAAATGTGAGTGTCTTAACCCAGAGCTGAACGTCACCCGAGGTGCAGGACAGAGCAATGGGTGCAGTCAATGTACTGAGCAGCAAAGCTGCGATAGCAAGGCCACAACACCCTCTGCCCTTTCAGCCTTCCCAGAGGTTAGAGAAGGGGATTCTGCAGTTTTTGTTAGAAAATTAGGTCCAATCAGATACTTCTGGCATAAAGAAAGAGACTTAATCCTGTAAATGCTGCTCATCTTAACTGGGGAAGAGGATCATGATGGAGTAAAGCTGAGTGGTGTTTCAGGGTGTAACTGAGTACCTTGTACTTGAAAAGCTGTTTGTTTAAAAATACTATGCCGATTGCAAATGGTTTTCTTTTTTTTTTGGTAAAAACAATAAAAAAACAGCTAGCAGCAAGCCCATTTCTGCAGACCAAGAATACATCACAACAGAAATCAGGACAGCGCCAGAAACGAGACATGTTCAATAAACTGGAGTGACTAAAATCTGACACAGTAGTGAGGCCAGAGGGAAAGCATCCAAGAGAGTGGAGGAAAGGGCACACAAGAGGAGACATTTTAACAGTGTCCTGTGAAGGCTCTCTGCAAACTCTGGAGGTGTTGATGCATGGGAGAGACACAGGTGAAAAAGGCTGCCAGCACAGTGTGGGTAGGAGCTTTCAAGTAACCTTTAATAGCAGAAACAAAACCCAATTGTTTTCTGTTTACATAACAGAGAGCTTCTGATACTGAAGCACAGGGCAACATCTATTTATAATCCAAATAAATCTTATGTTCTGGTATTTGGAACTGTCAGCATTCAACATATTGGGAAGCAGCAGCCACAAGGCTGCATTAAAAAGTAGCAGTTTAAATGTGCATTGCTTTGCTCCTTGTATTTCCCCCCTTATTTTCTAGACAATTATGAGTTGTGCAGGAGAAATATATATATATATTTTTTTTCTGAAGTTAGCTTGTATGGAGTTCATAAGAGTCCAGGCAGGTCCTTTAATACTTGTGCTTGACTCTTGATTTGCTTGCTGGACTTTTTTCCCACAAAAGGTCAAAATTTCCATGCTCATCAACAAGGGTTTCCTGTGATAGTGATAAAACAAGTTATTAGCTATTGCCAGCCATTAAGGAATGGCTTCCCAAAATGTAGTAGTATGGAGGATTTCTCTTTGCAGCCTTAGTGTACTTTAAATAATGGGGGATGAACTAAATGGCCTTTCGGCATCATTTCCAGCCTCATTTCTTATGGTGCCAAGCATTCATATCAAATTCACTAGTAAGTGTTTAAGCTTTTGACTGTTTGTCCTGCTGAACCTGCAGGAAGTTTGGGGCTGACATTTAAATCCTCTAAACCTTCGTGGAAAGATGCATATCAGAAAGAGAGGGCAGCACAAACTGGGCATTGGCAGCTCCAACCTGCTCCTCAGCCAGGGGAATCGCCGCATCCCTTCCCACTCTCAGACGCTTTCGTGCCTCTTGGGGAGAGAAGGACAGCATCAGTGGCCAGCCTCATGACAAGGCATTCAGCCTTAAAATTCCTCCAGTATCATTAATTATTCTCTTGTCTGCAACAATGTAATCAGGTCACTCATTAGGTCATGCAGCTTGAACTTTGAATGTCTTGTCCTTGCAGGCACAAGCTTTCCTTTCCCATAAGCCTACATACCGCCTACACAGACCCTGCTGTCACAGTATATAATTATATTTTATTGATATAGATGTACTGAGAAGAATTAGCAAAATGTTCAGCTTCAGAGCCTGGCACTGCACCATTTCACACCTTGCTGTGGATTAATATCTTCTTTGTAGTGGGTGACTACACTGGAAGAGTTGAAGGGTTACCAAATGTAAGGGAACTCATGGCTACTGAACTTTTATTGTACTTGAATTAAACTCAGACACTTCTGTGTTGTTCTGCAAGTAGCAGCCAGTGGCTGATGATTTTTAAACTTTTAAACAGGCTTTTATAAGACTCCACAATTGCACTAGAAGGCCAGTTCTCTTCTATTTATACCTCTGCATTTGAATGATTTATTTACTTTCCCAGCTCTGCTTACTTGGTGCCATGATCATTCCTTACTTCCAGAGTATTACACGATGGGAAAAATCGGTTATAGAAATGAAATGAATAAATAGTTGGTACAGAAAATGCACCTGGTGAGGTAGATAATTATTTCATAGCTGTAACACTCTGCAGGGGCACTGCTTCAGTAAATGAGTGGATTTCAGACAGAACCAGTTCTCTATGAACGCAGTTAGTACAAGAAGCCATTCCTCATTACGAGAGGTCAAACCAGTACTGCTCTCTGAATACCAGCTCTGAAGTGAAATTATCCAAATAAATAAACACCAGGCTGAGTTCCTCTCATGCCATTGACTGGAAATCTCTCAGAGAAGGCAGGGCCTGCAGGAAGCAGTTTGATGTATTTTTTCCTTCAGCATTTGATGGATGCAGATATAATACCGTGCAATACTGGCTTTATGGCTGATTTAGAAAGGAATAAACAACACGCTGAAAAGGTCAACCTTTGTGTTGTAAGGGAAGAACGGGCCTCCTAAATGACGGCATTAAGGCAATGCCTAATTCCCATACAATGTGGTGACAGATGCTCTGACAAACCAGCAAAGTACCTACGGGGTCGGTGCACGGAGGGCACTGGTAGCAGCACAGCTTTGCCCGTGTAGCAGCACTGAATGTTGCATCCTTTCAGTCTTTAATGTTCAAGGAGCTGACACCTTTTTGGATTCTTCTGCTGCGTAAAGCTTACACATATGTTGGCGTACATATGAGTAAAGGCATTTATCATGTTCATACATAAAAGCAGCTGCAACTGGCTGTTGGGAAGCCACAGAAGCAAAATCTAGTGTGATATCCACATGGAAAATGATATTCAAGGTTTACAGTGCTGAAATGCAGAACGTCCTGTTTTATTCTGCCCTGGCAATACAGCCTGAGGAAACAAGGAAAAATGCCAGAAGCACAAAGTAGCCTAATTTACTCTAGACCCCAAACCATTCCAAATTTTCTAAGGAATCCCTGGATACCTGCAAAACCACTACCACATACCCACACGAGAAATGGGAAACATTTTAAAAAGTATAAATACAAATTCACATTTTGATTTTTTTACTTTTAAATTTGTCATAAGGTCTCATTTTATTCAGTTTAAAGAGCAAAGAAAATGGCAGAGCTGGAGTGCATGGTCTTAATGTGTTTAACACTTGTCTAGGAAACAAGCAGACAGGAGAGTGTTAGTAAATGTTTATGCATTTCAGAAATGCCTTCTGCATCACATATTATGTACTCAGACTGTGAATGTACATAGCAACAGAGCTGATTAAAAACAACCCGTTTTGCCTTTTAATTGCTGTGATATATGGCAGCACGAGCTCCCAGTGCAGTTGGTTGGTGTGTTTTGCATGTAAATGAGTGGGAGCATGGTTAATATGGTCAGTTAAAGGTAAGAATGAAGTCCTGCTGCCCTAGGAATCAATGAGTTATTTGCTCTTGCCATCCTGAGCCTTATTTCACTCCAGGAAATTGAGCAAAGCTCAGCTGTGAGGGAAGGGGGAGAGTGCCCTCGTCATACATACATCATACATATGTCATCATGCATCATCCCACTGGTGGCTGTGAGGTCCTTGCCCCTCCATCAGACCCGCTGATTCCAGCACGTTTGCTCATGTAAATTCAGTTGTAACATTAGTAGCAAAGTGTTTATATACATAAAAACAATTGTTCTGAGTGATTTGTATTTTAAATGGAAGAACACATATTTTCTTCTTTTCTCATTGTTGGCATTAGTTGATTTTAACAAATGCAACATCTTGGTCATCCTATGACGGAGAAATCCAGAGCACATTATAAAAAGCAGAAAAGCAGTCTTGGTGCGCAAGTGATAAAAAATACCTCGTTTGCATTAATTCACTTCCTGTGGAAGGATATCTTCTCACAAGCTCCTACGTCCATTCTTCTGAAGCTATTGTTCCCGTGACATACCACATTTATATTGGTGTTCTTGGCATGCTTGCTCAGGAAATGAAATTAAAATTAAAAACTCAAAATGAATTTCTTAGAAATACTGCCTTTCCGTATATCAGATCTGGATAGGAAGAAATTAAATTCCTTATGCCAAAATGCTGAAGGAAAAAATCCAACTCAACAGCTGGGCAAGAGGGTCAATAGGTCAAGAGCATCTGACAGTTTATCGGTGAAGGAGATGATGCTTTTGGGAAGCACATTTTATCAATACCAGACAGCTGAAGCCGTGGCATGTCCCTAAGAGCAGCTGACTCACTTCCAAAGTGTCTGGAAATGTCAGTGCACATCTTCTGGTTATCACTTTCTTTTCAGCATGTGGGTCCGCATGCAGATGGCGGGACTGCCTCAGCGATGAAGACAGCTGAATTCAGCTCAGGAGGGACACGTCCTTCCGTCTACACGTCCTTGATCTCCCAGTCCTGCGGAAAAGGGCCCGGGAGCCTTCCTCCAGCACACTATCAATCTCCGCTATCGGGCACTTCCACCCCAGCTGGACCCTGTCCTGACTACTCAGAGCTTCACGTGCATGCAAAAAGCTGACGGGGGCCAACATGCTGCTGAAATCTTACAGACCTCTTCCAAACAGACCTCCCAGAGGTGTCAGTGCTCCTCAGTTTTGCAAGATTTCCCCCCTCCACCTTCATCTGCCCCTTTCCGCAGCTTTTATCATTTTGTTTTCCAGATGAATTGTATATATAAATATACACATATATATATGAATTTCTTTTATTTAGGATAATGATAATTATTTTATTCAATGATTTTATTTACAATCCTAGTCATTACTATCCTATTAATTGGTTTTGTTTCCCACCGTCCCGCCGCCCCGCTCCCGCACCTGCAGCGCCGTGCCCGCGCCGTGCCGCCAGGGGGCGCGGCCGCACCGCGAATGGCGCAGCCCCGCGGCGTATGGGGTGTATAGGGCGGGGGGCGAATGGGGCATTTAGGGTGGGAGGCGTATGGGGCAGGGGGGCAGCACTCCGCGCCCCCCGACCGCGTTCTCGCCCCCTTTTCTCTTCGTCCCCAAGGGGTGAGCGCGGAGATCCCTGTGGTTTATGGGTTTTCCTTCTTCCAAGGGGTGCGGGAGCGAGCTCCCAGCAGGGGTCTACGTGTCCTGTATATCCTGTATCCCCCCTCTTGATGTCCCCCTCCCTTCGTGTCCCCACCCGCGGTGCGACCCCCGGGAGCCCAGGGGGGCTGCCTGCCTTCGAGGGGTGCGCTTTGAACTCAAGACTCCCAACATTTAGGGGCAAGGGGCAGGGGCTCGCCCCCCAGGCGAAACGTCGGGGAGGGGGGGGGGTGTTAACATATGTCTTTTGCTGGTTACACAGCAGGTCGGGAGGGTCACCGTGGGACCCCCTCCCCGTTCCTATCCCCCCCCGGGACTCAGTTTTTCCACCGCTCGGCCGGAGCGGGGCAGGGAGGGGGCGGCGGGCCGGGCCCCTGCCCCCGGGCGCGCTGCCGCGGCGCCCGGCCGCCTCATGCCGCAGGAATGCGCGGAGGTATGCGCCAGTTTCCAGCAGCGGATCCCCTTCCCTCGCTGGAGCAGAGCGGCGCATATATCATCCGGTGGCAGCAGTCCACCTTCCCTGCAGTTTCGTAACCGCTTACGAGGGTAAATTGAGCGTTGGGAACAGCCCTCTATTAAGGAGCAGATTGAGAAGAGGCTCTTCCCACTTGGAGGAGGCAAGTCTTCCCCGACGGACCCCGCACGCCGGCCGGGAGCTACGCCGAGCGAGCCGCCGCTGCTACGCGCCGCTCCCTCCACCAGGTGCCCCCGGAGCTTCATCCTTTCCTCCTCCTCCTTTCCTCCGGCTCCGACGGCTGCGGGCACCGCGGGACGAGCCTCCCCGGCACCCCGCAGCCGGCCCCGAAGGTCTGTGCCTGCCCGGCAGCGGGGACCCCCCATCCTTCCCCGGCCGCCCCCCTCCGCCGCCGCTCCGTGTGCACCGCGCGGGCGATGCTCCGTAGGCTGAGGGTGGCGGTGATGGAGGAAGGCTGGATGGGGCACAGCGGGGGCCGGGGGCTGCTGGCAGCCTGGAGGGACGCGGGGGACCCCGTCCCCTCGGCCCCGTCCCGAAATGCCGGGGGAAGCGGTGTCTTTGGCTTTGGCTAGAGCCCGGCGCTCTGCCCCGGTGCCCGCAGCTCCCTCTCCTTCTTGCGCCCCTTCCCAGGGCTGGTGGCTTTGGTAGCCCGTGGGGTTTTCCCGTCTGTTTGCTTGCCTGTGTCCTCTAGGGTCTTGCTGCCGGCTCGGAAGCGGTAAATGTTGCTCGCTGTACGGTCTGTAAAATTATTTACCTTTGGTAGTCTGAACTGGTGTGAGGTTGGACTGCTACTGGTGTTGCTTTGTATTTATTTTATTTGAAAGTGGTTTCTTAAGATGAAGCCTTTAGTCATGCTCCTACGGTTGCTTTTGTCCCTGCTGAGCCAGCTCAAGGACCTCTCCTCCAGCACTTCCAGGCTTTCTTTCACACATCTCTGAGAGAAGGGAACGAGGTGTTTCTAGTGAATGCTTTGGCTGAGAAGTTTTGCTGCATGAAAGAAAAATGTAGATTGGGAACGGTAGGCTTGCAGCAGTGGTGAACTCCAAGATGCCTTTGCAAGATGAATAATTTTGGTTGTTCTTCTGGAGGATCAAAAGATGGCACTCCAAGCCCACACAAGATTTCCAGGACAAAAGTCCTTTTAAGCGTTGTTTAAGTGATCCTTAAACTCACTGCAGAATGCGTAAACTGTGCTCGGGGACAGCCGTTTCCCACGCAGGGTGGTGAGAAGATTTTGGAGCTTTCAGAGCAAGCTCATGCTAACCTTGGTCCTTGTGTTAGTGTCAGAAACTCGTTGCAGTCAATTTTACTCCTCGGTTCCCCCACTGTATCACTGGACTGAAATGATTGCTTAGATTGGTTAGTTTTTAGTTGGGCTCTTGGTAATTTTATGTGTAGTATAATCAGTTGGCTAAGGCAAGTGTACCCAGCTGCCCGGCAGACGACCGGCAGAAGACTGCTAAGCACAGTGTCAATAACCGGGAAAGGCATTCCTGGATTTTGGTAGCCTGCTAAATGCGCCTTGCTGGTTAGCTCTCTAGATGGCAGAAGAATATTTTCCCCTTCAGCTGTTTCTGCTATGATTTATGGCTAATGATTTATGTATTTTTCTTTTGTTTTGCTCTTGGCACCTTCATGATAAAATCTGTTGCCTAATTGCTTGTGGGGTTCTCTTTTCTCCAGACTAATTATGATGTATGTTATGTGATGCATTTATGGCTTTATTCAAACAAATTACCCCTCCCCTACTTCCCGAGCTAAAAAACAAACAAACTTTGGAAACACTTATATGCATACGTAATGAGGGCCACACATACTGGTCCTTACTTAGGAGAAAAATCATTTGGAAGTTTTGCTGGAGTAATCGGGAGCAGTTTGACAAGACTTTGAGCACAGAGAGTTAAAAAGATCTAGCTGCTTGTGACTAGGAGCCACTAAAGTTGCCTAATCCCACCTATTTTGCTAGACAACCTGCAGTGATTGTGAGACTCTTTCGCCCGCCTGCTCTTTATAGGGTATTTTAAATCTATTTTCTCTCAGAATGTGTAAATGAATTATCAGATGTTGAAACATCATGGCTAGACAGACGTGTCAGGTTTCAGTTGTGTTACACACACTTCTGTATAATCTATTTCAGACCTTCGAGAAATGAAGAATAGCACATTTGTAGGCAGAATGCCTCAAAAAAAACTTTTATTACAGTTTCCAAGATGCCTTGAGACCACTAAAACCCAGCTAACTAAGTGCTTCAGCAGTTATGAAAAAGAAGCCGAATGAAATCCCCAGCTGAAAGAGACATTTGGTTGATTCAAGGCAGAAATGACCTCTGAATTAGCTATCATCACACTCGGCGATGAAGTCATGGAGCTCCCTTCTGGCTCCTGCCGTGCAGAGGCATGGATCTTCACCGCGCTTCCCCAATCATATTAACCCTAACGAGGTCAAAGCTGTGTACTTACCATGATTAGAAAGGGTTCAGTAACAAAAGGCACATTATTGTGAGACTAGACTCTCCAGTTAGTCATGCAGCTCTGTCACAGTTCTGGACGACTTTCAAGTCTAGAGGTTTTAACCTGGTCCCGTGGGTGGGGGCTGGGGATAAGGGAACAAAGTGAAATCCATGGTTCATCTTTTTTATGTTTCATGAATACACCCACACCAGCCTCTAATCCATGCGACTGATGTCCTTCTTTCTTCCCTTTTTTCCCCCCCACTGCTGCAGATTCATTCATGTTGTTGTGAGCCGAAAGGTCAGAAATGAAGACAGTGCTGTGCTCGGCGGTGGCTGCGCTGTGTGCAGCCGCCCTCCTCTCCTCCATCGAGGCTGAAGGTAACCGAACCCCCTGCCCCTTCGCGCGGGGTGCCCCCCTGTGAGATAACCTCCCACCAGGCCCGAGCTGCCGACTCTCTCCCTCTCTGTTTTTGAGTGTCACTCCTTCACCTTCTCTCTTTCTCTCCTTCAGAGAAACGCCTCTCCTTCCTTGCCCAGCTCCTTCTGTGCTCTGTTTCTCCCGGCTGGTCAGCCGAAACATAGCTCCCTCTCTCTGTCTCTGTGGTGTGCTGTCCACACCGCCCTGTGGGCCGGCGGCCACCCCGGGGGAAATTCAGCACCCCGAGGAGCCCTGGGCACCGCTGGGGCCCACGCTGCTGCCCCATGCCTGCTGGAGCTCTGCTGGGCTGTGCAGTTGTGGTTAGTCGTGATGAGAGAGGAAATGAGAAACCCACCACCCAAAACCACCCGCAGCTCTGAAATAAAATACTCCAACAGAGTCTGGCTCTCTGCGCCTGTGTGTTTTGTTCGGGCCAGCCTCCTCGCCTCTGCCCTGACAGCCTCCTGGCCACCCCTGCTCGGCGGGGCGACCCCCGGCCGAGCCCTTGGGGTGGCCCGACCCTTCCTTGGGGACACTTCGGTCTCTGCGGTGGCCCTGGTCTGGGGGATGTCCCTGGGGAGATGTTTGCCAAAGGGTGTCTGGGCCTGGGCCAGGCACTGCTGTGGCCACTGGGCTCTATAGCTCTGGCATGCGTGTGGCACCGTCGTCCCCAAAGTGGCCTTTTTCTTCTTCTCCTCCTCCTCCTCTTCCTCCTCATGGGCCCCTGGTCTTGCTGGAGGTTAAGGTCCCTGTCAGCCCATGGCAGCATCCTGCTGTGGGTTGAAGACCTGGGGAGACACACTGCGCCAGTCTTGCCTTCTTGCCATGGCATCTCTGCCACCCTGGTGGATTAGCATCGAGTGTGAGGTAACCTCTGCGTGGGCTGAACGGCTCAGGCTGCAGTAACAGCAGTCCTGTTAGCAGGCTCTGCCAGGAGAAGTAAAAAGATGTGAGGCTGCGCTGAACAGCCTGTGTTGAAATGACTTGTCTGACCTCTGGGACCTCCATCATAGGGTGCGCCCTGGGTCTGAACTGGGAAAAGCAGAAGCCAGTGACTGGTAATTCAGTTTTTCCCTTGCTCCTCTTTTTGTACCGGGCTGAAAGAAATTCTCTGATTGTGGCCTGCCCCAATTGTCTGTGTCTGGGCCTGGCTGTCTTGGCTGATGGCTGCTAAAAGCATGGCGTGTCAGGGACGTCTCTGGGATGTTTCCCCCCTCAGCTCAACTGCTAGCGCGGGGTCACGCAGGCATAAAGGAGACCAGCTTTCTGGAAAGTATAGCATTTCTGCTACTAGTACAACATCTGGTCACCCTAGGAGAGGATCAGCCTGCTGCCTCCCTCTCACGCTACGTTGTTGTTGGCTGAAGAACTAAAAAGGTCATTTAAAGTCATTTCAGAGTTGCATTTCAAATGCAGGACCACTGTGCTGGAGAAAACAGAGGAAGTGTATGGTTTTGATGGAAGAAGGGAGTGTATGTTTTTGTGCATTCTTGCCTGTTCTAGGAGGGAGCTTGTTTGGAGCTTGAGTGATGTTGCGGTTGTCCTACATTGTTGATTGTGGAGTGGACTATTTCAAAAAATATGGGTGAAGGTGTTTCATTTAGATGTGTTGTGGATTAAAACACTTGTAGTTTGAGTACTGCTGATGAAAGCTAGAAAAATGTATGGGAGAAGCACATAGTTATTTTGTAAGATTGAAACTAGATACATCAGTCAAGCTGGCCATGTGTGTTTAGCTTTCATTGTGAAGCACGCACCATTGTTCAGTAGAAGAATGAACAGAGGCTGATCTTGTAAGTTATGGAGCACTCCTGGGTAGGACTGACATTGCTCTGCTTCAGAAATCTGTGTTAAGTAAAATGCATAACTTACAGAGATTGGTTTTCTAAGTGAAAGTTCTCATAGCTCCAAGGTTCTGAGGTAGAGAACAGGAAAGTGTTTTGAGCAGGAAGAGCAGTGAGAAATAGTGGTGCTGAAAATAGAAATTCAAAACTAGGAATACCTTAAGACTTGCTCTAGTGAGTCTAGTGAGAACTGCTGTTGTAAAGCCTTTCATAGTGTTTTTTTTTTTTTTTTTTTTTTTTTGTTTATTATTTTTATTTTTTGACAATGCTGTCCATCTTTCTGCACTGTTTTAACTTTGTGCTTTAATTTCGTGTCATTTTGTACATTGAATATTGTGTCTTTGGTTCTGATCTCATTCCAGCTTAACTCCTGTCTGCTGAACTGACTTTCTCCTATGGATGTTTGTCCCTTTTGTCTATTCCTCCCAGTTCCACATCACCCTGTGCCAAAGTCTTCTCCCACCAGTCCTCTCTCAGGCTGCTAGTACAGTTGTATGACTGTGCATTTTTTTTTACTCCTTTTTTTTTTTTTTCTTCTTTTATTCCTTTGGTTCTCCCTATAGCAGTCTCAGGAGATGAATTTTCTTTCCCTGAGCTATATGAAGATGCTTGGTGGGATGACAAAGTGAGAGGGGGGATAAGGGAGAAGAGCATATGATGTGGTCAAAGTTGATCTGGGATGGGAAGGTGGCATGAAAGCAGAGGGAAGCAACAACAAAGTTCTTCTGTTCTTCTGTCTTCTTTCAGCTTTCACTTTTTTTTTTTTTCTGTCTCCCCTGGGAGCAGATCTGGTGTTTATCTGATACTGCTGTTCACATTCCTAAATACTCCAGGATGCAACTGGTTCTTCATCAGCATCACAGCTGCTCTCCAAGTCCTTCGTGAGAGCAGTGCTCTGTTGCTGTTGGCACAGCAGTGAAGTGCTGTTAATGGTGTTAGAGCTTTTCTACAAAGATACAGCAAAGCAGGGTTTTCTGTTTGGACATTTACTGTGGCAGTGGAGGGGGTAAAATCAACTTATAGTCTGAATACATTCATGGCATTTTACTGGGGAAGTTGCTTATTTATCCTGGACAAGAAAGCAAATCTGTTTTCAAGCTCTGTTTTTCTGTGCATTTCTTTTACAATGAAGTTGTACTTGTTTTAATTTGCAGTCCTTCTGATGTCTCTCTCTGGCCTTAAACTTCTTGTGTATGATGCTGTATTTTATGCTTTATTTAAGTTGTTTCTTGCCCTTTTGGTCCAGCACTGCAATACTGCAGTGTGTTTGGCATATGTCCTTGTGTCGAGATTTTTTTCTGTCATAGTATTTTTTCCATCTGTGATCACATGCAGTCAGGGGGAAATCTGTGTCCTTCTGCTAGAAGAGAATGTTTTCATTATTTTAATTTTAGTTATGGTTAAGCCAAGTAGAGTAGTACGCGAATAACCTGTTTGTTGTAATCTCAAGGTAGTGCTGTTATCATGTTGTGGCTTGTGTAGTGTGTGACATTTGCTAAAATCAAGGGATTTTCAAAGGCCCAAAAAAGTAACAAAGAAATCATTGGTTCTGTGTGACCTCACTGAGCATGTGGTGGCTCTGACTTTTATATGTTTCAGGAATTGGTTCAGACCTAGAAAAGTCTGTTTGCTAAGGTATAGAGAAGGAGGGAATCACTGAGCCAAGCATGGGACGTAGTGTAGGATAAGGTTTGTGAAGTGAAGCATCTGTCTCCAGGACATTCAATACAGTAAGTGACAAATAATTGCAGCACAGTATGTACAGAGGATCAGAAAGTTTTTCATTGAATGTTTTAGAGACAACCCAGGATAGTTGAAACTTTGAAGGTTATCCACCTAATTAGCTTTGGAACTGGTTGGTGGGACCATTAGTTTATTATCTTTTGATGTCTGTTTTCTATCTTTTGATAAATTAGCTGTTGATTTTTGAATTCCCAAAGACAGAACCATGTAGACTGAAGCATGAAAGTGCACTTTGTATATACATGATGGTGACTGTAACTACCTGTTTTTCCTAATTCTAATTAGAATTAGAAGCAAAGTGTATGTGTCTGTCTATGTAAATACACACATGCACACAAATATGTATGCACAAACATGCCTAGAATTTGGTCAATATTCATGCATGCAGAGTACATATGTAAACATGCAACTATGCTTAATGGCATACATCTTCATATGTGTAAGTATACACATTTAGCTGTTTTTCTTTCAAAATACACTTATGTGAGCTACATATCTCGTATTTTGAAGAAACTTTGCATATACGTATAAAATAAAAAGAAATGAAGCCGTACAGATGACAATGTTTCTGTGTTGTTGGCAATGAATATCTAGCAAGGATGAGAAGCTGTTCTTTGCTACATTGCTAGGCCAGAGATCATTCCTTCTCCCACTCAGACTGGCAAGATTGACTTCAGAGGAGCTTGTCTGGGTTGGTGATCTAGTTAACCGTGTCACTCCAATATAGGAAGAAAAAAGTAGATCATGAGTTTTGGCCTCTTCCAGCATTGGTGGGGCTTATCTCAGTGAGAGCAAGTGGCCTTATTGTTCAGCTACCATGGCCTGTGTACTATTTTAACATGGGCTAATATGTTATTTTACTAATTAGTGTTAGTCTTTTCCAGTGATGGAATTACAAATTTGTTTCACATAAGGACTGTGGAGTGCAGCTACTTCCAAATTATATTACTTTTAAGACTAGTTTGGGATTTAAATTGCTTGATCTGCTGATTATATTTTTCATCTAACTTGTTAAGATATTCATTGGGATCCTCTAGCAGTCACATTGTCTTATCTCTAAAAAGCTGTAGACTTTAACACATTTGGTTTGTATTACCTGTTAAGTAATACAAGCTAACATAGGACATACATAACATTTGAAAGATTCTTTGCTGTATATTTTTTGTTTATGAAAATATACTGTTATTACATATGCATATAATACAAAGAGTGAATGAAGTATGTCTATGAAATATGAAATATTGTTATTGTTTTCTTTGTGGTGCATGAAGCAGGATATACAACGGAGGAAACTATCATAGTTCTAAGAGTGGTGGAAATTAACACAGTGTAAATATTAAAAATTGACATTATACATCAAGTTAAGTTTTCACGACAATGGAAACCTGTAGGGAAGCCATACATTTGCATGTATGAAGGGAACACTGAAGTATCATCACATTACAATCATGATCCTCTACCTTGATGAGTCAATGAGAGGTTTGTCCTGGATTTTGATACTCACAGGGCCAGACTGATCCTCACTGTCATGGCACTGGACGCAGATGCACTGCTTCACTTAGGCAAGTAGTCTTACATCAAAACTGCTTGCTTGAATAAAGCTTAGCCTCTGTTGAGTGGAGTTTTAAGGTTTGTCCCTGCAATGGGACAAACTCCCACCAGAACCAGGTCTGGTCTGATTACATATTGCAGCTGTCTTGTTTTTCCAGTGGTGAATTCCGTTCTGGAAGAAGAATTTCTTGGAGAACTGGTGGAGTACCAGTTGCCCTCTTGATGGTGGTGATAAGGTTTTTATCATCTAAATATTTTGCTGTACTTCTGATCACCTTGCTTCTCTCAGTCATATGACCATGGTTTGGTCTTGGTCCTGCAGCCAGTTTCACATGGGTGAGATTTGCTCCACATGCAGGCTGGTGGATGTTTTGGAGGTTCTCTTGGAGTACCAAAAGCTCATGAGCCACTCAGAAGACATTTTGATGACACTGGATCCAAATTTGCATTTCTTCACTCAAGCAGAGTTCCTTTTCACATTTCCATGGGAGAAACACTCAGTGCTTTAGTTTGACGGCCCATCACAGGCCATCTGCTGAGAATGAATGGATTTAAACTGCAGCAACAAAGACTGGGCTAAGATGTTGGTGATAAGGGGAGTGAGGCACTGGAGGATTTCTGAAGGAATCCAATAGTTTCGCCCATGTTGGAGGTCTTTAAGAATGATCTGAGCAACCATGTCAGGAGTGACATGGGATAGCTGATTTTGTCTTGACCATGGGATGGGCAAGGGAACTTTCTGAGGTCCTCTGCGACACCATTGTTCTAAAAGACCGTGAATACCTGGGTGAATGGATACGTTCATTATGTATCAATGTATTACTCTTTTTAACTGTCGAGATCCACATCTGAATTTTCATAAAGCAGATTAAAATCCTTTAAAATGTTCAAGACTTTTCCTCACAGTCAGTTTTTCAGTTTATCTGGAATCCGGTCATTTGGATATCAACAAGTTGGGCTGCTGCTGTCCTTCAGCAGTTAAAGCCTAAAGTCTCTGCTGCAACATGCCAATTTACTTGCAAGGTTGGTGGCGCTATTTTTTCCATGTACTGAATTTTTTTAAAAGCATGCTCAGGTCAGTTGTCTCTGCCTTTGCATTAAATTTGTCCTGAGCCATTGCTACTGAAACAATATTTTATAATGATATTCTTATTACCTAAGTGTATTTTACTATTAACATGTGTTGCATGATTTTGATACTAAGTAACTACCCCGCTGTCTCTAGCATTGTGATACTCATAAATTGAATGATGAATAAAATGTGCATGCAGGTTAATGGTCTAATCTCACTGCCTGTGTATGGACAATAGGAAAAATAACAATTACTTCAATACTACTGTATTTATTGTATCAGTATTTCAAAGCCATATTATCCTATGGTTGGAAACGACAGTAAATTAAAAGAAAAAAAAACCAAAACCTCCTACAAAATTTGTTTCCATTTTTGGAGTTCAGTGTTACTTATTGTAATTGGACAGTGTCTTTTCATAAGTTTCATATGTTCTAGCATTTATTTCTTGATCTGCTCTTTAAATTATGCTCAAAACCAAAACAAAAGTCTTATTTGAGTTATGATGGAGATCTTCCATGAAAGCGTGAAAGGTCTGTCTATTAAGTATGCCTGCAAAATGGTCTGCAGAAGTAAAGGAAAGTATGGCTGAATCTAATCTTACTTTGTAGACCTATTTAAACAATAATATATAATACACCTACCATGCACTGACAGTGAGTCAGTAAAATATTGCATGAATAAGCATGACAATTTTACAAAGAGAATATCATTATAAAATATTTATGAAACGTCTTTGTGTAATGAACCTTGTACATGGAGGCTTTTGTCCATTGTGGGAAGCTAAAAAAATAATAATCAACATTTCATTTACATATGCATGATGCTGCAAAATAGCGTATGTAAACTATTTCTTTCTGTACTGTTCAGTTACTTCTGTCATCAGCTCCTATAAGTTTTATTTGCAGTCATTTGTTCAGATCACTGGTACCCTCTTCGCTGTTTTCTATAGATCCTGTAAAATAAATGTCCATAAGTATACTTTGATGTTGTCTTTTCATAATTAACCATTGTGATGTATGGAACCATACTGGCATTTTGACACAAAATGCCACTACTAGTATGGGTACACCTGCTGCAAAGGGAACATGAAAACATCAGTTTACACCTTTGAATTTGTACAGCAATCTGGTGTAAACAGGTAGAACCTTATTTTTTGTGAGCTTTCACATCAGCTCAAATATTTCAGCAAATTCCAACTATTACTAACCCCATATATTCACCCCTTAATTCCTCCATTCTTTGCAGCCATATGCAAAGTATGTCTCTTTAGTGGCTCCTAGGAACCAAGGGGTGGAGCTTTCCTTATTTTGAAATAAAATGATACATCAGTCTATCATTATTACTGATATACATTTTACATGTATATTCCTATCTAGACCCTAACAGAAATTGTTTTACTGAACATTAAATGCCCAATCTTTCCCTGTATTCTTAAAAATATATATTTTTTCTCTGCCAAGTTTCTAGAATCAGTGAAATTGATAAGAAATATGGCTGTGCAGAGACTATACTCAAAAGCTGATCAATTCTTTGATGTCTAATTAAGAAGAGTGCTGTGTCCTCAATGTTCTAAATGATCTCATGGTATTGTAAGCAGGTTGTGATTTGGCATGCTTGACATTGCACCCAGCATGTACAAAAATTTCCTTTAATTGTTATGTGAAATGTTTGCATATGTGGTGATTATCTGTGAACTCATTGTACATGTATCCAAATGTGTTTTCTATTGTGCTTGATTTTGCTGGCCATTCTTGAATGTCTTGGCAACTCAAGAAACATATGTTCTGTGCTGTCCTCTGTAATGCGTATACTCTTTGATGTTTTGTCATATTTTGTCGGCTTTTATTTTACTCTTTTTCCAACAACATATCTCTTTATATTTGTTGGAAACAAATTTATGCAAAGACAAGTTTAGTAAGCTTTGCTCAACATTATTTTATTTATTCATTTGCCAAAGCTTGTTCAAACTTTTAAACATCCACCTGGTATAAATCTTTTGCAGTTAATCCACCGTCAGACTTGAATTTTACAATTATAGATGAACATAATGTTCAAATGTCATGGAAAAGGCCACCAGATGAAATAGTGGGTTACAGGATAACTGTTGTTCCTACAAATGGTAAGTTCTATAAAATTTTGTTACTTAATTTTTGTAAAAGTTGGGTTCATTTTTACTTGTATCTAGTTAGGTATGAGAACAGCTGTTGACATCTTTCTGAAGTTTATGACTGTCCCAAGTTAGAATTTTTCTTACCTCAGCATTTACCTTTTGGGAACTGCAGATAGTAAGCTTTGTTTTCTTTTCCTTGGCAAGGAACAAGAAGGTAAAATCCTCACTCTGCTCTTCTGTGCTTTTACCTTAAAGTTAGGAAATTGCATTGTACTTCTTACAAGTACCTCTCCCAAGGGAGATATTGCATATGTCAGGTAGTGATGAAGTGATGTCATCTAACTTCCATAACATGGACATAATAATGGTTGTGTAAGACATCTGTTATTTTATATAATTTTGAGAAATAATCGGTGTAAATCTGATACTAGACCAGAACTGGATCATGATTTGTTAAATTATAGTACATTTTGTATGTGCATTTTAAGTTTCAAATTTCCTGAAGTTTATTAAATACCGCTGTAATTTTTTCAGTACTGAAACAGGTTAGATAGAAGTTTCATGTTTCAAAATATTTCAGGAAAAAAAAGAAATCATATAATTCTAAAATTGTCACTTGATATTTAGATATATTATTCTTTGTTGCATTTTTTGGTTGTTTTATGATCAACTTGTCATTGATATTACTGGATTTAAGTACCGCATTAACCGTTTTATATATTTATTGCAGATGGACCAACTAAAGAATTTACTCTTTCACCTAGCACTACCCAAACTGTCTTATCAGATCTTATACCTGATATAGAGTATGTTGTATCAATAGCTTCATATGATGAGAGAGAGGAGAGTCTACCTGTTTTTGGCCAACTAACAAGTAAGTACATGTAACAGAGAGAATAGAATAGAATCGAATCGAATAGTTCATTTGGAAGGGACCTGCATAGATCATGTAGTCCAAATCACCTGACCACTTCAAGACTAACCAAAAGTTAAAGCATATTATTGAGGGCATTATCCAAACGTCTCTTGAATGTTGACAGGCATGGGGCATCAATCACCTCTCTAGGAAACCTGCTTGACCACCTTCATGGTGATGAATCTATTCATAACGTCCAGTCTGAACCTCCCCGGCACAGCTTTGTGCCATTCCCATGTGTCCTGTCATTGGTTACCAAGAAGCGGAGACTGGCACCTCCCTCTCCACTCCCCTCCTCAGGAGGTTGCAGAGAGCAATGAGGTTGCCTCTCAGCCTTATTTTCTCCAGGCTAGTCAATCCAAGTGTCCTCAGCCTCTCCTCATAGGTCCTTCTAGCCCTTTTACCAGCTTTGTGGCTATCCTCTGGATGCTTTCAAATATCTTAACAGCCCTTTTACATTGTGAAGCCCTGATCTGCACAGGTATTCAATGTAAAGTTGCAGCAATGTTAAATATAGCAGGAGAATTACTTCTTTTGACTGGCTGGCTACGCTGAATTCAATGCATCCCAAAATGTGGTTTGCTCTCTTGGCTGCCAGGGCTTTTTTAGGCTTTTTTGGCTTTGTTCCAGTTCCTCAACTGATTTTTTTTTTTTTTTTTTTGCATTGAGCATAATTTATTGCAAGAGCAGAGATAAGAGGAGATTAGCATGTAGCATGGATATACAACTCATACAGAGGTCTTTGCAGAAGACTACTGCAAAGCTATGTTTAGCTGACATAGACCTACTTCCTATCAACTGCATCTGCATTCAAAGGGAAGACTGTCATTGACTTCAGTTAAGAAATGAATTGGACTGGATTTCTGTGAGGATTTTTTTAATCATTTATATTTAATAACTGTGAATTAAACACAGCAGACTGTCTTTTATGACACATTTTGTCACATGTCTCAGACTACACAAACAACCACAGGAAAATTACTTATGATGAGCTTCCCAATGTGTTAGAGAGGGGTATTTCATCTATTACCTAGAGATATACAAGTACAGAGGATTCCTAGTTAATCTAGTTTCTGTATTTTGTGTTGCCCTGAATGCTATGTCATCAATTCTACAATTACAGGGGATGTATTCATAACTTGTATTCATGTATTCATGTTCTGAGGCTTGTCAGATTTGTGTCCCTAATTCTTTACACACTTTCCTTTGATGTTAAAAAATTATCCTAATTTCCTCCATTAATTCTGCCTACGTTGTGCTTTGTGCAGTTCAGACAGGTGGTCCAGGGATACCAGAAGAAAAGAAGGTTGAGACTCAATTACAAAGTAAGATGTTTTTTCTTTCAGTTTATCTGATGTTTTACAGATAATTTAGATCTGGATCAAGGGCCCTATAAAGTTAAGCTGCTTACCTTTGTAACTTAGCAATAAAGTTAACTTTTAAAGTTGTCCAGACTTAAGAAAACTTTGGAAGATGGAAGGAATTCGTAGCTACACTGAAAGGATGACCCGCAGAGTTGGTTCTGAAACCTAAAATTTCATACAACTAATTAAGGAAATCCACAAGTGTCTTAGTCCTATCAATAAAGGTCATTATCTTATGGATACAAGGGAATTGCAGAAGAAACTGCAATTACTATGGGGAGATAAAGATGGAAAGCAGAAGTGGTAACAAATTTATATGTTCCCATAACATCAAACTATTTCAAAAAGTTTTATATGTGAGTTGTCATCTGCTGTAGGAAAACAGATCTTGCAGAATAGAATGAGAGGTGTCTCAAAACTGAATTTGTAAGTAACAGTTCCCTTTTGGTAATGGCAGCTAAAGGTCTCTTATCTGTGTTCACCTAGGTGAATAACGCTTCCTCAAATAAGATATTCCAGATAAGAATATGAGAGAATATGAGTCTATTCAATATCTGTTGATTTTGACTTTTATCTACTAAGTTTCTGTAAGACATTTCTTACTGATTTGTAAGAATGAAACTGTTCATCTGCTAACAAAGTTTTTTTTTTTTTTTTTTTTTTTGTGTGTGTGTGTGTGTGTGTGTATTCCAGGATGCTCCATAAGTGCAACAACAGATTTAGTTTTCCTGGTAGATGGTTCATGGAGTGTAGGGAGAAATAACTTCAGATATATTCTGGACTTCATGGTTGCCCTCATATCAGCTTTTGACATTGGGGAAGAAAAGACAAGAGTTGGAGTTGTTCAGTACAGTTCAGATACAAGAACAGAATTCAATTTAAATCAGTATTTCAGAAGAAGTGATCTTATTGATGCCATTAAAAGGATACCTTACAAAGGTGGCAACACAATGACAGGTACAGATTTCTCAAGTGTTTATGCAGCATTTTACTTTTTATGAGAAATTTGCTTTAAATCCTGGTTCATTTGTGCATAATAAGAGCACAACTTGTGTTGTTTTCAGGTGAGGCTATTGATTACTTGGTTAAAAACACCTTCACTGAGTCTGCTGGAGCAAGAAAAGGCTTTCCCAAAGTAGCAATTGTCATTACGGATGGAAAAGCTCAAGATGAAGTTGAAATTCCTGCAAGAGAGCTTCGCAACATAGGAGTTGAAGTCTTTTCTTTGGGTATGTTGAGTTTTTTTAATGATTAAGTGATTAGCATTTCTAAAGTAGTAAGGGACGTGTTTTACAAATTTTGGGTTTAAAGTTTTGCTATACCACTGTTTTCACATCTGTGTGCCTTGAAATGTGCTATTTGTAACCTCCAGAGTGGAACATAATAGTTGTATTAATTGATAGTAACTCAATCTGGTGACTAAGAGGGTTTGCAAATGCCAGCGACCCCTTGGCCTTACTGAAGGTATCACATTATTTTCTCATGTTGAAAATGGAGTATATTGCTTCATTGCATTAACTTATTTAGTAGTTTTGTTATTGATAATGACAGAAGACAGAACTGAATTAAACTCAGCTTTACTCCCGGGGTATTCTGATACTTTATTAGTACATTTGTAGATGGCTGTATTTAATGGCCTCTTATGGTATTTAATGGCCTCTTATGGTCCTGACTATTGTGTCTTCTAGGAATCAAAGCAGCAGATGCAAAAGAACTCAAGCTAATTGCATCTCAGCCTTCACTGAAACATGTCTTCAATGTGGCTAATTTTGATGGAATTGTAGATATACAAAATGAAATCATCTCGCAGGTGTGCTCTGGTGTTGATGAACAGCTGGGTGAATTGGTTAGTGGAGAAGAAGGTGAGATACTTTATATAAATGCATTTATTGGTATCAGTTTATTCTTATGCATGTTTAAGGGGCCTAGACCTACTTCCTTTTTGATTTGTTTCTGAGGTCTGATCCTTTGCAAGTCTGGAAAACAGGTTTCAGCTTTTTGCATTAAAATGCAGGAGGACAGAACATGTGACAGTAGATTTGGAATAGCTCCATTATTCCATAGTTTCAAGGGCAACACAATGCTGTTCAGTTATCGGAGTCTCATACAGCCAGTTTAGACACTGGCTTCATTTCTGTGGAAAAATGTACCAAAGGGAAAAATCTGCTTGGTGAAGGGGCAGAATGTGTAATAGGTTAAAAAACAAGGAATGAAAACTGGAGAATGCTGTAAAAAAACAACGCAGACATCAAACTGTATCGTTGTAACTTTCTGGCTCTGTAAGATTCTGAGTAAATAGCTATTCTTTGCCCAAAATGGCAGTAGGATGACTCAGCTTTCTTAGTGCTCTGCACAGGTCTGTATTTGTTCAACTCCTGTAGTATTTTCCTGTGGATGTAGCTTTCAATTCTGATTGAAACAGGATTAAAGCAAGACAGCAGTTCTCCTGGAACTGCTACCACACTTGGGGTACTACAGATGCATTGCTTATATTTCTTACCTCTTACTGATGTGGACTTTTCTGTAATTCTGTTGTGTTTATTTATGCTAAAAAAAAAAGATGTGTTTTTTAGTAAAGATTAAGCAAAAATGACTACATTTATTTCAGAAATAAAAATGTGCATAGAAACCTGCTTATAATTGTAACTAATATTTTGGGTTTGCTTTCAATTTATTTCAGCGGTGGAGCCTCCTTCAAATCTAGTAGCTGCTCAGATCTCCTCAAAATCTGTTAGGATCACTTGGGATCCATCCACAAGTCAAATAACTGGCTACCGGGTACAGTTCATTCCAATGATAGCTGGCGCAAAACAACATGCACTGAATGTGGGTCCTCAGACTACTGCTCTGAATGTTAAAGATCTCTCTCCAGACACAGAGTATCAAATTAATGTTTTTGCAATGAAAGGACTGACCCCCAGTGAGCCAATAACTATAATGGAAAAAACACAACAAGTAAAAGTTCAAGTGGGTGAGTTAGGAACTACTGTGTTATTTTCACACAGTAGCTTTTTGTTGCTTGAACCTCTGATGCTTGCTTTAGTATCATACCTTTGTTGTTTATAAGAAAGAGTTTTACTTGGAATGGTTTATTTCTATCATAAAAAATGGGATATAATGCATGAACTGCAGATGCAATTGAAATGCTGTGGCTGTTGAATAACTGTTTATAGTGGTGATTCTTTTTCTTTACAGAATGCTCACGTGGTGTGGACGTAAAAGCTGATGTTGTGTTTTTAGTGGATGGCTCCTACAGCATTGGTATCGCCAATTTTGTTAAAGTAAGAGCCTTTTTGGAAGTGTTAGTTAAAAGCTTTGAGATATCGCCTCGAAAAGTACAAATAAGTCTTGTCCAGTACAGCAGAGACCCCCATATGGAGTTTTCTTTGAACAGATACAACCGAGTGGAAGATATAATTCAGGCTATTAACACCTTCCCCTACAGAGGTGGATCTACCAACACAGGCAAAGCGATGACATATGTGAGGGAAAAAGTATTTGTTACCAGCAAAGGATCAAGACCAAATGTGCCAAGAGTCATGATTCTTATTACTGATGGAAAATCATCAGATGCTTTTAAAGAACCAGCAATAAAGCTGAGGGATGCAGATGTAGAAATCTTTGCAGTTGGTGTGAAGGATGCAGTACGTACAGAATTAGAAGCAATTGCATCACCTCCTGCTGAAACCCATGTTTACACAGTAGAAGATTTTGATGCTTTCCAAAGAATATCATTTGAGCTTACACAGTCTGTCTGCCTACGGATTGAGCAGGAACTTGCTGCTATAAGAAAAAAATGTAAGTAACTACTATTACTTGGATAAGTACATAAAATGCAACGAAAAAAAAAAAGTGACCCAATGTTTTATTGTTGTAGATACATACAAGAATTGATGATGACATTGACCATATACAAATGATAATTTTAGTAGCCAGGGATTTGGTTATTATTTTCAAGCATATTGAAAGCAATTGGGCAGAAAATAATGAAGAAATAGAGATGAAAAAAAATATTGGAGAATTATTTTTTTCCTCCCTCCCTAGGTACCTAGAAACTTATTAGTGTGTGTTGATCTGGAATGACCTCAGTGGATGCACTCTGCTTTTACACTGTAGTAAAGGAGGTTCAATTACATCTTGAGTAAAACATTACTTCCTAGGTCTATTCTTTAGCTGTCCAAAATGAGGTAGCTAATCTAAGCTCACATTTTAGAATTTTAAAGGCAATGAAGCAATATAGGCACCTTGAGAAGGTGATTCAATTAATTTTTATGGTAAAATGCATGTCCCTCTGAAACTGGCCTTCTGTCTTCCCCAGCTGTAGAGATGGGCTTAGACAGGACATAAGACAATTAATGCTAGGTCATATTGAGCTCATTCTGGCTATGCAGCCTTAAATAAAATTGAATATGAAAATCTTCACATGTATCCAAATTTGGTGAATTTGGTTAATGTTTGCTATTTAAAAAAAATTTAAATGGCTAACTTTTGGTCAGCTAAAGTTGGGATTAGTTGCACCCTCAGTGTCTCTACCCATGTTTATTAGAACACTAATGTTGAATAGTCCCCAGTAATTAAAACCCCACTCTCTTTAAAAATAAGCCTTTTGTTTCAGGATAGCTTTGAGGAACAAACCAGCAAAGCAGCCTTTGTTTTAGAGGGCTCAAGCAGTCTTAACATCCCCACTGTTAGGCTGACTAGGCCAGCCAAAACAAGCCCAGGATGTCAGGTTTGTGTTTGTGCCTCATGTCAAGTTCCTTGTTTCCCTTTTGATTCCACTCCTGAAAAAATACTGGGATTTATTTTGTCCTATATCTAATCTTGATCTGAAAAAAAACAAAAACAACAAGGATTCTTAGTTTCCATTGAGGGCAAAATGTTATTGCTGTTCATGAGACATGCAAAAGAGAGAACCCAACTTGATTATTAGATTCTAACTTAAGTTTTCATAAGTACTTTTTTTTTTTTAGATGAATTGCTCTCATTTGACCTAGAAATTGCTGAGTTGGTGCTTCTACTCATTTTCACATCATTTGAGACAACCTAGATATCATCTTCATGAAATTTGATAGCCATAAACAAGTATGGAAAACAAGAACTGTTGCACATACGGCAAAATATATTGTCAATTAAAATAAACCGAGTAATTGAGGGATGCTTTTTACTGATTTTAGAGATTTTGTGTTTAAAAAAAATATCCAGAAAGTATGTCTTATCTGTACATTTTTTATTTCCATACAGCTTACATACCTGCAAAGAATATGGTCTTTTCTGATGTAACATCTGACAGTTTCAAAGTGAGCTGGTCTCCAGCTGGATCTGAGGTTTTGTCCTATCTCATTAAATATAAAGTAGCAGTCGGTGGAGATGAATTCATTGTTTCGGTACCAGCTTCAAGTACTAGCTCAGTTCTCACCAACTTGCTACCTGAGACTACTTATGCTGTCAGTGTGATATCTGAATATGAAGACGGTGATGGGCCTGCTTTGGATGGAGAGGAAACCACCTTAGAAGGTAGGCTTCCATTATTCTCAGATACAAAAAAGCCATGTGTTCAAATAAGAATTTGCTTCATTGAGGGAACCGGTCTATGTGGAACAGCCATCTAAGACTGAGAAGCTGTACTACTACATGCGATGAGAATAAATATTATTGTCTTAATGCATTTTCTAAAGATATAAAATTCCAATAATAGACCAATATTAAATTGTAAAGATTGGATTTTATGGTGCTGTGTTTTTCTGCATTGATCTTTTTATGAATGAAATGTTGTGCTGCAAATAATAAATTCCCTGGCATCAGACTGTGATGCAGGAATGGATGTTGACTTCAAAACAATTAAAGGCAAGAACGTACCTATGTAATTTGCTGTCTCTACATCTTTAACTTGCACTCACAGAAGTTCTATTTCATATGCCATAGAATTAAAGGGGGCTGAAATTAGGTCAGCTGTTTTCCATCAGAACCTCATGGATCTGATCCAGTAATTCTTACCGATTCAAAACTTCCATTGATGTCAGTGTGACTTTATGTGATCAATGACTAAATTTCAACATGGTAGCTATACTTTTTTTCTTGGCAGAGTTGCCAAGATGCATTTCCATTAATTTGAAGGAGAAGGAGCACAGTAATTTTGATTTTCTTTTCCAGTAGTTGGATACTCAGTCTAGTCTAAACCAGGCTTTTGTCTTTAATATTGATCCACTCTGCTTTGTTTTTCCATGCTGTCATTAGTGACCTTTGATGATGTAAGTGATTCCAAGGGAGCAATGAAACAGCATGGAAATTTGTTAATTGCACTTTCCTCTTAGGATTCATAGAAATACACTTTTATAAAATTGCTTAGTTTGGATGGCAAGTTTGGAAGATACAAGCTTCACTGTTGGTGTGCATATTTCCATGACTGTACCAGTCAGAATGTTTTTGCCACACATAACTTTCCTTTTCCAAGACAAATTCTAGTCTGATAGAACATGTGGCTTGTGAATGGAAGGGACAGAGAAGGAATATCTCTAATAAAAATAAACAGTGTTCCCATGTTGTGATTGATACTGCCTTAAATAATTGCCAGCATTTTAATAGGAAGAAATCTTAACATGTCTGAGAAGACTGAGTTCTATATCCTGTAAATTTCAGCAGCTCTTCATGCAGATCTGGGTAGCAATTTGAGCTAGACAGCCCTCTTGACAACGAACTTTTGTTCCAGCCTTTTAAAGAATTTCAAATTTTGTATTGTGTTTCAGATCAGTAGAAAACAAATTCTTCTCTCTAAAACTAGGATTATTAATTGCTCCACTATTAACACGTCTGTATTTGAACAGTGAAGAACAACACTTTTGGCACATCATGTTCCAGTTGAATAATACTTTAGATAGTAAATCTAAATGAAATGAAATGAAAACAAATCATTTGAAACAATAAAAACATTTTTTTTAAATTACAGTGCTAAATACTGCTATACAACTTGCAGTACATTATGTTTTAATGTCAGTTGTAATAGTTAAGTTGTGCTTTGGTGCACTCACTCATGGAATGGTTCATATGAAATGACATGAGTTATAGACATATCTTTTTTCAAGGACTAGTTAAATAGTCTACCATGTTTTTTTTTTTTTATTATTCTGGGATAACAAACTATTTCCTGTCTTTGAGGTTGTGACTTCATTCAGATTTTTTTTTTTTTTTTTAACAGTAGATGTAACGCACATTTCATTGAATGTATTATTTTTTGGTGAAAATTTATCTTAAAGGAGTGGAATTATTTTGGTGTTTGATTTTTTTCCTGTTACATTTAGTTTGGATATTTCTTTAAAATAGGAGAGCTGCCCATGTGTACTCTGATGTATCTGATAATTATCTGTAAATGGAGGTGGTACAGAAGCAAATAGCCACAGCAGTGAAATCTCTACAATTTGTTGTTAAGAAATTTCCCCACAGTGTCCCTTAGATATTCAAGTTCTGCTGTCACTGCTAAACATAGTCAGACTGTCTTAAGTTTCAGAAGTGGTTGTATAAACTGGGATTCATGCACTTTTGGAGACAACTCTATTGCACTGCTGATTGTAACTCTGGCCTTAAATTTTCAGAAATGACTAATAGTTTGTATACCTTAAAATGGATGGAATGACAATGTAAGCTGTTATTTTGATAAACAGGATGAGCTAATAAGATGGTTGAAATGGTTTCACTTCATGGACTGCTTGATCAAAAGCAAATATTTACAAATTATACGTGTATATTTTTTTGTAGTTAAAGGTGCTCCTCGAAACTTAAGGATAACAGATGAAACTACTGATAGCTTTATGGTTGGCTGGACTCCAGCTCCAGGAAATGTTCTACGGTACAGGCTTGTATATAGACCATTTACTGGAGGAGAAAGGAGACAAGTGACTGTCTCAGCAAATGAAAGATCAACTACTCTACAGAACTTGATTCAAGATACAAGATACGAAGTGTCAGTTATTGCTGAGTATCAGTCTGGGCCTGGGAATGCTCTGAATGGATATGCAAAAACTGATGAAGGTATGTGATCGATGCTATGAATGTAGTATATTTGAGAAAAATTCTGTGCATGTTGACATATTCACACTGAAAAGAGAATAACCCATATTGGCCACATGTATTATTCCAGATGAACAAAGAATTATAAAATTATTCAAACCTCATTGAGAGGTAATCTAAAACAATATAATTTATCAAAACTCTTATATTTCTTTTTGAAACATAAAATATTGATCCTCTGGCATCAAATATGCCAAGGAAACTTGGGTGAAGAATCTACCTGTATGTTTAATTGTCATTATGATTCTTCTTCCTATTGCCAATGATATAAGTTATGTTTCTTTTCAGCAAGTTCAGGCCCAGTTTGTGCTTCTGAATGGAAAGCAAGGAAAGAATGAAGCATTTGATTTATTAGTTATCACTGTAGCCCTAATGTTGGCTTAGACATAAACTGTATGATTCTGTAATGGGTATCATGCCTTATTAAACTAAATCCGAAGAGTATAGACACACTATGAATGCCTTGGTCATCAGTGAAACTTAATTGAGATTTTAAGTTTATTAAACACCAAAAATAACTAACATCAAAAATAACTCAGCAGGAAGCCTTAAATTGTTAATTTGACATCTCATTACTGGTCTTTGGCTTGATTTTTGATGGATCTTGATGTGAGCTTATATTCAGGTGCTAATATATGTAAGTGTTCCAGGATAGAGCCTGTAGTTTTAGTAGGAAAAAAAAAAAAAAAAAAAAAAAAAGGAGCAAAATGACTTTATTGGGCATTTTTGCATAAGGAAGGTGGGAATGGAATTGTACAATCCTGGTTACAGTAAACTTATACTACATTAGTGCTAGTTCAGGCTATTCAAGAATTGTATTTTCAACATTAAATCCCATGTTAAAGTGACTCAGAAAATAAACCAAGGAATGAATCTTGCTTCAACTTGTTTTCAATATCTTTTGTGCAGTCCGAGGAACTCCAAGAAATCTGCGAGTTTCTGATGCTACAACATCAACAATGAAGCTGTCTTGGAGTGCTGCTCCTGGAAAAGTGCAGCAGTACTTTATAACATACACACCAGTTGCAGGAGGTGAAACTAAGGAATTGACTGTGAAAGGTGATACTACCTCTAAAGTGCTGAAAGGCTTAGATGAGGCCACTAGGTATGCATTGACTGTGTCTGCCTTGTATGCCTCTGGAGCAGGAGAAGCCCTTTCTGGAGAGGGAGAAACACTTGAAGGTAATTTTTTTTTTTTGTTTGTTTGTTTGTTTCTGCACAGTCATTCATTTATTTATATGGTTGCTGCTTAAGTTGTCTTAAAACGTACTGTCTTCCTGAGATATCTACAGAAGTAGATAAGTGAATGAAAAGTAGGCATTAAGACATTCTCCTATGTTACAGGGTTTATCCAAACCTACTGTCCACTGGAGAAAACAATGGGGTCTAGTCACTGGTTGTGGTTTCTTGGAAAAACGTATTGCCAGAAGCAGTGTTCTTCTCCACCAGCCTCTGAGATATTCTGCCTTATAACTCAACTTTTGAGTAGTTTTAGTGGCAGATTGTTATTAATGTAATGGGATTAATCAATAGGGTTAAAATATCTCATCCATTTGAAAATCTGCAGGGTTTCATCTGTACCGTGACTGAAAGATGTTCAGGGAGTTTATTATTATTTTATTATTATTATTATTATTATTATTATTATTATTATTATTGTTATTGTTATTGTTATTGTTATTGTTATTATTATTATTAGATAAGCAACATCTGGACTTGGTATAGGAATAATGAAACATATCCTGCTTTTAACTATAGGTGTAAGAACCCAGGGCTGATCATTAACAGGGTGCTGGTAAGGCAGAGCCAGAGACTTATAAGGAGGGCAGACCGCTCTCATTCTGCCTTTGAGTGGAGAATTTCCCAGACTTGTTCCCTGTGAGCATTCTCAGTGTCATCTGTTAATTGTCAGGGGATAGGGAAGGCTGCCTCCTAGGCCATGAAAGGAAGTGTGACTGTGCTCTTTGCTGGCCAGGTATGTATTGCTAAGGCCTGGCATTTCAGCTCTGTAGGGATAGTACTTGAAAACATCTTACAGATGAATTACGTGGAATTAAAACTCCTCCATTGACACTAATGGAGTTATAGTAAGGATGTACTTGGCTCTCATTTTTCCCGTCAGTTTAACTTTTTGTTTATGTCATAGAGTAAAGAACAAACCAGGAAACCTGATTTAAATAGGAAACCATAAAAAAATCAGTTCCAATAATTTGCTAATGGGATGATTTCATCCCAGTAAAGTTTAGGCACTGATTTAAATGCTGAAGTTTGCAGCATAGACTCACTAGGATTTTTCTGTGATTAATGAAGAAAGGCAGATATGTCCAGAAGACAGGTAGTCCACCTAAGATCTTGTTTTTCCTTCAAAGTAGTATTTCTCTGTCTACTGATTATAGAAGGAGGATCTGAGAATTAGGCTCCAGCTCCCCACTGCCACTTCCTATGTCTCAGACAACAATCCAATGCCCCTACTTTCTGTGATGACTTCACTCTGTCTTAGTGTATCAGGCACCTTGCAATTCATGCTGAAACTCCCTTGGCTTTCACTGCCTGGCCAAACCTCTTTTTTAATGTGGAGCTCTTAAGATATCAGGTGCGTTTTGAGTTCATGAGCTTTTTACTCTGTCATAAAGCTTGAACAATAGGGAAGTCTTTTAAGGCATTGCCTAAAGCTTCAGTTAAAATGCATTAGAAAAACAAGAGAGCTGTAAGCAGCAGAACTGTAAAGACAGTCATTAGAAAAACAGAATTCAGTCACAGGCAGAGATTGTCTTGTCCTTTCAGTACTCCCTCATGCAGGAGGGCTCGGATTCTCATTTGGACTTCCTGCAGACTGCTATGATAAATTGTTGACAGGAAGAAAAACAATCTGAAAACTGCTTAAAAAGTCAAAGAAGTTGAAAGAATAATTGATTATAGTTCAGGACTGATTTTGTTTGTTTGTTTGTTTGTTTGTTTGTTTTATGCAAGCAGATGGAGTTTAAAATGGATGTTGCACCTAGAGGTACATAGAGGCCTTCCTGTAAAAGTTTTTACTCTAAGCAGATGGTTAAAGCCTTGTGTCAAAAATTATGTGATAGTTTTAGTCTTGTAATAAATACAAATACATTAGCATCCTTGATACAACTTAACTGAATTTCTATTCAGTTTCTCATCTGGGAGAAAAACAAACTAAAAATTATGTTTACCATTTAGATAGGCATGACTTATTCTTTGACAATTCAGCTAGATTTGAAAACCCTATCACAGTGCACTCCAGAAAATGCTACTTTTTGTATTAAAGCTGTCTATTAAATATTCCTTAGTTATCTAAATTGTTAGTAAGAGCATATGCAGTTGTCTGTAATTACTGAGTGATCAAAGGTAAAGAACAGAATACAAGTTTATTTTTGCAGCATATCTGCAGTTTCAAGGAATATTAAAAATATTTGAATTAGGCCAAAACTCTTTGGACATAGTTAATAGATATTTTGAAAGACTGACAAATAAATGGTACAAAAGTAGGCACTGTTAAAGTGCTTATAGGACAATGTTTCAATGTATAGTACTGTTTTACCTCATAAAAAGGATGAAAAGACAAAGCTTGTGAAGAAAAACAGGCAACTAAGAATGAAAGGACTGCAATTTTGGTAACCAAAAGATAACATTCAAATTTTAAACCCTAGTATAGAAATTTAGCTGAAAAAAGGTCATGTTGCCTGTAAAGTCAATACAAACATGGTGGGACTCTGTTGAAAAGTTATTCAGGTCAGTGAAGTGAGTACTTGACTAATCATTAGTTGAAATAACTTGTCTGACTGAGGCTTGGAATGGGACAGATCTTAACTCCTGGAGAAATAAACTTATCAACAGTAATGACAAAAAAGCTGTGAAAGGAAGCATAAAAAAGTGTTTAGTATTTCAGTTGGTTTTTCCATGAGCCATAGTGTCTGAGAAACAAAATAGTGCAGTGAGTGTTTTTGATTGCCAACAGCACTGAAGTACTGAGTACTTAAGCATTTTCCTGTATCAGGAATCCCAGTGGGGCTTACTTAATGTCTTTGCCATATGGCTTCTCACCAAAGCCATTCAGTCAGTGATGCCACATTTGCTGGCCGCTTCAGTTCATCAACATATCAAGAGCTAGGGCTGAGATTGCCTCTCATACTGGGACAGTTGTGAGTTTCTGGTATTGATATGTAATCTGAAGAGAAGTAAGTTTGGGTGTAATAATTTCAGCTCTAGTAGCAAAGTGATAAAGGAGGAACTGAGGATACAGTAGCTTCTCCAGCTATTGTATAGTCAAGTGTCAGGAAATGAAAAATCCAAACTCTCAGATGTTTATGGAATTTTACTGAATCACTAAATGGTCCCCTGTGACTAAGGGTGTAGACAAACATTCTTACTGCCTTCAGTAATGATTTACTTTGCATGTAGTAGGAGAACTCACACGGCAGTTATTTTATCTCAGTTGCAAGAGTAGCCTTCAGCAGAGAAAAACTGGCCCTTATGGCTGGTAATTTTTTAAAGTGCTGTAACATGATTTGCAGAAACATGCCTCCCTAGGCATTCAGGTGAAAGTCCTTCAGTTACATATGCTATCACCAAAGTGTTTGGAACAGTTAATGTAATTCCACCTCTGCTTTGTCCTACCCAGCAGTTTGTCAGTGTTTTTAGGTGGTTTTGCTTCAGAATAGTCAAAAAATCCTTCCACACAAACCCAGTAATAATTTTTTAATTTTTCATTATTTTTTTTTCCAAGTATGTGCATGCTCTTACTGTTTCTCCACATAAAACAAAGAGGGCATATACTCCCACAAGTAACTGTAGATATTCTCCTCTATAAATGGTTTGCATAGCTATCTGGTCCATCCCAGAGACAAACACATCCCAGAGGAGCTGAGTGTTGCAAACCATTCACAGACAACACAGTGTAGACAGTTTAGCAAATAATTAATCATAAATAAACGTTCCGTACCATACAGGTATTCAGAGAGCATGTGTTTACTTCTTCTTTGCCTTGGTGTAATAGGAATAGTAAATAATATTTTTTCGCCTCTGTTGAAGGAAAGAAACTGTGTGTTTTCCTTCAGTAATCCAGATTTTAGGAAATTTTTGGTGCCCTGCTCTTTCACTCACTGGCTCGTTTTGTCTCCAGTTATGAAATACCATCCAGAGGTGAAAATTCTGGAGCTTTATATTTCATACTGCATTAAACATAACTGCATGTGCAAAATATGTGCTGTAGAAAACTCTCCACTTTCATACTCTCTCTTTCAAAAGTGCATGGTGATCTATCACTAGACAGCTTTGGTTGGAGCCCTTCTATAAGGGTGGCATGGAAATTTTTTCCTCAGACACATTTTGTTGGCTGTGATTTCCCCCCCCATCTCACACAAAGACATTAATACTGCTAAAATAAATTTAACCAGTGCAGGCTGGCTTTTGCCATTTGATGAAGCAAGGCTTGTGACAACTGGAGTAACTAAACAAATTAGCACTAATCATTTGATGGTACTTGGTAAAGATTTAAGAACAAGCAAGAGATTCTGACAGGAAACCCTTAGGGAAAAGCTCCCGCCCCTCTCCCCCCCCATTCCTAAACACCCAAAACAACCCATTTGGTTTTCAATTTTTGTTTGGTCATAAGATCTTACTCAAATCATCATACACCAAAAATAAAATGCAATGATAAACCTGGTGAGGGTGGTGAGTGTCAATGCAACAGTCAGTGAGCATTTTGTGAGGGATACTGTTTTTCTAATCTGCCTTTTTTTTTTCTTTTTCTTTTTTCTTTTTTCTAGAAGAGGTAGTTGCAAGTCTGACAAGAATTTCATTTTCTGCCCAAAGGTTTGCTGTCAGATGAAAAGAACATACTGTACATTAACTGCTAAATAGATTAGCTTTCATAATTTGCAGTTATTTTAAAGAAAAACAAATACATTAGGCAATCTGCACAGAAATGTTTAAAGATAATGAATGTCTAAAAAGCTGCTGAAATATTATATGAGTGCCCTCTTGCTGGCCGTTACATGTTTTTCAGAACAGCTTTAAGAATATTTCAGTTACTGACCCTAAGCAGAAAAGGATCAGAAAAGTCTGGAGCATTTTAAACACAAATTTCAGAGACATTTAGCAAATAAACCTTTTTTTTTTTTTTTTTTTCAGAAAAAAAGTTCAGTGGTCAGATATTTCAAAATGTTTTCACTTATATCAGTAAAGTTTATAATCTAGAAATGGTTTTGGTGTAAATGGCTGTAGGTCTTTTAAAAGAAATGAGATTGCTAGTCTACATGTCAATGCATTTTACTTCTTACATTTGTACATTTTAGAATAAAAAGCACATGGTGTAGTTTATTATAACTAGATGATAAATCCTGCCCAATCCTGCCATCCTGTTCTAAGAGTGGGTGTTTGTGCTATGAGAATTAGGCTCCACTCACTGTATTAAAGAAAAAAGTTGTCATGACACTTTGTAGTTTTAAGTTCTTTTCTGCTGTACATATTTATTAAAGCTTAGGTCTGAGGATTTTGGTAGAGGAATCCTTTTATTTTGATAATAAGATAAATAGTAGTTCTTTGGTAAATAAATGATTTATTTTTGCTGTTTCTATGGTAACACAAGAATGCTTTAGAAATGAATGACCTCCTACAGGCAGAATAGTACAAATTCAAGTGACATTTTCTTACAATGAGGTTTTTAGCATATCATAGGAACTTTACGTAATGCTCAAACTGTGTAGTGCTTCTTTCATCCTGACAGAAACAAGGACTCAGTGTTTCCAGGAGATTTAATGCTGTTTCATGCATTTTTTAAAATTATACATTCCGAGATTTTTGAGTATGACATTTGAAATTGACATTTGATAAAACTGACATTTGGAAAATTATTTTAGTTTTACATAGCAAATTAAATATATATCAGAAAACACAGAACCACCACCACCACCAAACAAAAACGACCTGCACCCCCAAAAGCAAACAAAAAGGTGTTTCTAGACAATTGAGAGTGGCGTTAACTGATTAACTGTTGGAACAGATGGGTAATATATTAAAGGACTATGACTTCCTGCCTTATCCTACAGTGGGAGACTCAGGAGTTCTCTAGCAGAGTCTCTGTCTTTTGAGTCAGAACCCTCCTGGTTTTCATCTTCTCAACGTTTTTTTCATTCCCACTAGCACAAGACACTTGCTCTAACAGGGTCAAGTGAGAATTTCTTTTGTGTAGCAAGTCCTTCAGGACTTCCACAACGTGTGCACATCCCCTCTCACATAGGCAGCGTGCTTGAGGGCTGGTACTCCAGGAGTAACCAACTACTTTTCAGTTTTCATAGAAGAATACCAGTTGATAGAAGTGGTTGTCTCCTCCAGTGCTGAGGAGAATTTGACCTCTGGAGTCAACCTGAAAAGATTCTGCCACCATCACATCTGATGTGTACACTTGGGTCCTCTGCTGCAGTGCCCTAGCCTACTGACTAAATGGGATACTCTTGGTGTATGCCATTGGAAACAAGGCAGGACTCAAACCATAAAGGTTTGGTATAGGCCTCTGCAAGAGAAGGATCATTTATTTAGCTGATTCTGATTTTTTTTTAGGATGCTGGCATAGATCAATTCTCTGTTTAACTTCTAGTAAACATGGCTTTGCATGAAATTTATCGCTGCAGGTTAATTTTGAAAGTTGGTCTTAAGAACATGTATAGAAAATTGTTTAAACTTGACCCAAACTGCATGTACAGCTCCCACTGAAATCAACTGGAGCTGTGTAAATGTTTCTGAGGATAAAGGCAATTTAAATAAAGCCATTTGATTTTTATGAATGTCAGCATTTAAATTTTAGCTGATTCACACAGTCTTGTGTTCAATGACAACAGCAATTGCCTGAGAACTGTGGGAAGCAAGCCAAGTAGACACAGGGAAACAACTTTAATATTGTATTTTGTCTCTGGCATACTATAGTGGAAAAACTTAATATGGAAACTGGACATTGCAAAAGTCCAGAGCTGGGTGTAAGACTGTCTGAGTTACCAAATTAGTTTCTGAGACTGTGTCTGCATGGAGAGATGGTAGGGATGGACAGGGTACCGCAAACAGATTGCAGTTCTGAGCTAAGGACTGCTGTGGAGAATCTGGATGGCTAAAACAGGTGACTAGCTTGCTTCCTTGGTCATCAAGGGTTTGAATTGTGTGTGCAAGTGTTTTGTTTCCCTGTGTACTCACTGTGGCTTACAGCTGTGTTTGGTACTCCCGAGCATCATAGGACTGAATGTGTGTTAGGGAATCATTTTTAAAAACACCTGCTTCCTCACATACTGATGACATGGGGGCTATATGAAATTAAGGCCACACTTTAGCTTCCAGTTCCAGTCAGGAAAAAGAAGGAGTCGTTTGAATGCTAACCGCCTGAGATCCTGCCAGCCAGCACTTTTCCTTCTACCACCGTCCAGTGTCTTTCCACTCTCCTTATCCATCCTGCTTAAACAAGCAGGTGAGAAGCAGATGTACAACAAGCATTTCTGAACATGTGAACCAAAGAACAGAATGACTGCTTCACTATTGCAATATATTATTATTATAATATATATATATATTTAATATAAGCAATGTATTTTGTTTCATTCTGAAGGAAAAATGTCTCATAGGTCTACTTGTATGTTTGCTGGTCACTAAATAATGCTACTGTTATTGTGGAGTGTAAATATGTTTCTTGACTCTGAGTGTAGTAGCTTAGATAATACCTGATGGAATCCTAATAATTTCAGACTTACAGTTGGACTGCATCTCAAACACAGCTGCTCTCCTCATACAAAAGCACTTGTGAGAGATTCTAGTGAAACAGAAAATAAGCTGTCGGTGAACTTCCACCTCACACATGAGGTGCAAATCAAGTTAGTGTGTTATGTTAAAGAAATGTTCTCAGTTGCAGTGTAACACATAAAAAGTCCAATTTCCCTTAGTAGGTAAGTTGTCTTGTCAGCAGTTTCCAACTATTTGAAGTCAGAATTTTCCATTTAGGTCTAGTGGTTTGGTAGGAATCCCAGTCCCTTTCCCTCTCTTACCTTGCCTTATAAAAAAGACTTTTAGTTCCAAAGGATATTTTTTTTTCAGAAGTAACATATTACAGTAACTGGTGTTCATTACAGTCCATTCCAAACAAATTATTTTCCTCTGTTATTTAATGACCTCAATAATGACTTAATCAATAACAGTTTTAAATATACAGTTATGTTTGCAGTGTTTCCAACGTATATCATTAACCGTAGTGTCCAAGAGTAGACTTGCAAAAAATTGTGCTGTGGTAGCAGATACTTTAATACTGAAATCATGTTGTGGCAAAGCCACGTTTTAAAGTAGCCAAAATAAAGTGACTTGTATATTTATATTACATTAAAATATGGAAAGAAAGGTTTTTATTGTGAGACATCTGTGCATTCTATCAAGTTAAGTTTTCCATATTTTTTCCATTTGGATTGCCTTAATATTTTTTTTTTATTGTATGAAAAAGCCAAAATTTGGGAGTAGAAGCTTAAGAGCAGACAGAAAAATTGGTGTAATTTACTTTTGAAGGCAAACCCTTTTTCAGGCTTCCAGGAAAATTGGTCTTTGGGGTTTAGATTCTGCCCTGGCTTTTATTTAATGCAGTCACTGAATTCAGTGAGACTGCATGAAGCATGAACTGAGTTGGGTCTTCTCACTGTAACTTTTTCACTATATGCACCTACTATTTTTGTGAACTGGTAAACAGTTGAACTTTAGCTAAACCCCCATATCTTAACCTGTTTTTGAAGAGAAGATGCCATAAATTGTGGTGACTTACATTGTGAAGCTAAAAACTGATTTGAAGAGTAAAATTGTAAGAAGCAATGCAGGGTTAGGACGGAAAAAGAATTGCCTTCAGAAAAACATGATGGGATGTCCCAAGATTGTGAATTAGAACTGGAAAAAAAACCTACAGCACAAAGGAGTTATTTAACATGCTCTGTTAGCTATGTTTGATAGAGTCGGCTAGGTGGTTGGAGCGGTACCCTCTGATTCTGTAATCTGTGAAGTTGGTGATTCTTACCAGCTTTGCTTGCAGATACATTGATATTAGTTTCCATTTTATCATCAAGCCAAGTGGGATTCACTAGCTCAGTTTTAATGAGGTTGTGCTGGCAATGAGATAATTCCAAAATGAAGCCTTTCTGCAGGTAACCCTGTTTGTTCCAGTGGTATTATGTTTGGAAGCATTGCAGATTTGCAGTAGAAGTGAAAGACAAATGAGTATGAAAACTGAAAATGCAGTTTATGACTGTGAGCAACTTGCTGCTCTGTCTTGGACTGAAACTGCTTCATGCTTCTGAAAAGTGAGGTCTGGGTTTGTGATGAGCTCAGACAGTGGAAATTGGATAAGTATTAAATTTCTCTGTGTTCAAAGAATTTTGAATCTCGTCCTGTGGTTGCTGTAGTATAATATACGAATATATTTTTATCAGTGCAGGTGAAACTTAGCCATGATGCCATAAGGCCACCTCAAGTGTTTAAGTCCTATTAGTAATCAGTCTCAGAAATGTCCTGTACAGTGAGATAGGCCATGGAGAATATACGTTGAAGAACCAAATGCTTCTGTGTGTATATGGATCTGTTTTTGTACATCTGGTTTTGTAGATCCCTTTTGCAGATTTTGCTACAGTGAGGCCATTGCATTAAAACCAACAGTCAGTGCTCTTTTTCTGCCTCAAAAGCCAGCCACTGCAATAGGAAAATTGAACATATGTTATAAATGTATGTTAAACATTAAACAGAGGCACTCCTTTTACTGCACCACTTCAGACCAACGAGCTCCATTTTTAAGCAGTGGAATTACTCTGGTGTGTTAGGTGAGGCTCACTCATCCAGCTGACAACTGGATTTCACAGACTAACGAGCTGTTTCCTTCATTCCAGGCTGGCTGGAACAAACTATAGTCAGAAAGAAGGTACAAGTCTTACAAGTGGAGAGATAAGATTGTTTTCTGCTGTAACTGCTGTATGATGTAAACACACTGCAAATTAGTTGTAAACAGATAAAATGAAATAGCAGGTAGATCTAGTAAGCAGTAAGCTGTACTCAAGGAGATAAGAATAGTAATATTAAACAAATAAACGAAGTTGTCGGAGAATTTGAATGGACTATTTCACTTAGGTTAAAGTCTTCTTTATTTACCCCTCAGAAAAAAATTGCACATATGAGGGTGAAGATAAACAAATGAAGGAAAAATATTTAATTGTGAGTTAAAACCTATGCAAATGAGCTGCAGCACATTTAAGCATTGGTTTCATTCTGATACTTTGCTTAATATCATTTTTATTTTGCAAATTTTAAAGCATAACTGCTAAGGATCTTGTACAGTATGGGATAGGTTATTCATAGCTTAAAGTTAGCTTTCAACATTTTGATGAATAAAGCAATCAGTTTTCTCTTGGAACTACACATACATGTATATGTTATTTAAACTAGTATTGACAGGCCAAAATTTTGATTCTGCTTTTATGATCATTTAAATTTTCCATTTGTACTTTGCTAACTTTTGCTCTTCGTACTTCAGTGACAATTTGTTTTTTTCTTTCTTGCAGAACGTGGTTCACCTCGTAATTTGGTTACCACAGACATAACTGACACTACAGTTGGGTTATCATGGACACCAGCTTCAGGGGCAGTTAATAACTATAGGATCGTATGGAAATCACTTTATGATGATACAATGGGAGAGAAGAGGGTCCCTGGAAATACAGTGGATGCAGTGCTGGATGGCTTGGAGCCAGAGACTAAATACAGGATTTCAGTTTATGCAACCTACAGCAGTGGAGAAGGAGACCCTGTAGAAGGAGAGGCTTTTACTGATGGTGAGTGTACTATGGCATTACCACCATTTGTAATATTCAGTTCTTGACAAAATTATATTTTAAAGAAAATCGACCTTATTTTTCTTCACCTTTACTTTCTGAAAAGTCCCCTAAACCAAAGTCTCATCTCAAATCAATCAATTCTAGCTTTTTCTTTGACCATTAAAAATGTAAGTCTTTTCTATGTCATGTGGGGTTTGATTCAGTGAGAATTACCTCCAATTTGAGATGTGATTTTTGTGAAAATTACTCTGAAGCCAGTCTTTCATGGGTTCTTTGTGTGACTGCTGGAAATCTGCTGGAATAAGTGATGTAGATAGAGTAAGGATGGAAGACAGTAAATTCCCACAGAATCAGTGAATTTCCATTCCAACGTATTTCCCATTTAAATCTTTACAATCTTCAAACTGAAGCTCTTGCAGTGTCCTGCTACCAAAACCTTGTCATGTAAGCTCTTCTTGAAAACAACTTCTTGAGCTCTGGCAGGCTCAGTGCCGTGACCACTACCCTAAGGAGCCTGTCCCAGTGCCCGACCACCCTCTGGGTGCAGAACCTTTCCCTAACACCCAGCCTGACCCTCCTGTGTCCCAGCTCCATGCTGTTCCCTCAGGTCCTGTTGCTGTCCCCAGAGATGGGTACAAAGGTATGCTGGTTCACAACAGCATACCTTTCATTTAATTTCGGATCTTTTGTAACATTTCAACAGTCTGGAAAATATCTCTTAAAAGCTGAGTGCTGCAATCTGTAGAGAGAATGCTTTATTAGTCCTTGTCCTTATTTCAGCACTAATACTGTTCTATATTTAGTGTTCAGTGACTTTCCAAATACTCATGAGTATTTGTATGGGGCCCAACACTCAGGAGTTTAGGCATTTACTAGTACCGTATCAGACCTGTAAACCCAAAATTTAGAAAATCTTAAGTCTGTAGATCATTTTACTCATTAAAAGGCTATATATAATATATATATTTAACTTATGATATATATAATATATTTATTATATATTACATTATGTATATTATGTATAATATATATATAACTTTCACTTTAGCATCCTGAATCCATTACTTAACAGATTACCAATAGGTGCTAGTAAATAAAACTCCCAGTTAGGCTGTAATCATGTAATCACTCTTTTTGTTTTTGATCTTTAATGGAAAATGGACTTAGGTTTATTTAGTTCATTACAATCATAAAAGAAAGTAACAATGCTCTGTGAGGTTTACCTGTGCTTCCCCCAATGAAATACTGTAATTTTTAAGGAAAAAAAAAAAAAAAAAAAAAAAAAAGCTAAATTAATTTAGTAGGCATGCATTTGAACATATCTTTATGTGACAAAGTAAACATTTATCCATATTTTTGCACTGAAAAGTGTCACCAAATGCCAGGACTGTGACTGTAGACAATGAGACAGAGAATACAATGAGAGTTACATGGCAGCCTTCACCTGGGAAAGTCTTGTCTTACCGTGTGTACTACCGACCACGCAATGGAGGAAGGCAGATGTTTGGAAGAGTAAATGCTCCTGCCACAAGCATAGTGTTGAAGAGACTTAAGCCTCGAACTACATATGACCTCAGTGTTGTTCCAATTTATGACTTTGGACAAGGAAAATCAAGAAAAGCAGAAGGAACAACAGGTATGTGCATACTTTTACAGGGTTTGATCATTAAAGTTTTCTACTGCAAACTGGTAATCATAATACATAGAAAAGCTGTGGTGGAGTCTACTAAGATTATGAGTTGATATCCAAATTGAAGAAAATGTTAGAGGTTGAGAAGAGAATTTGATTTGTTGAAAATTTCTGTATGAGAGCTGAACACAGCTCTCTGCTGTTACACTGAGGATGTAGATGTGGTTTATGTTCTGAAAATACTGGAATTGTTTTGAAACATGGTCACCAGAAGTTAAGGTGTTTTGTGAGGAAAACAATATTTGTCTACAGACTATTTAATCAGGCACTGTCATTTTTTTTTATTATTTGCATTTTTGGTTCTGGATGTTGATTAAATAGCTACCCTGCATCCTGTTACTTAGATTTGTCTTCTTTGGTAATTATATTTTCTGTGGAAAACTTAAAATGGCCATCAGATGACTCTAAAGAATCCTCAGTGAAAGCCTGACTGACCTCAGAGACCACTGCCTTTTGGACAAGCAGTCTTCTCTCTCAGAAATTCTCAAATGTTTAATTCCTGGTGAGGGGATTTATGGGGGTCAAAACAAAACTAATTTTCTACTCTGCCTTTAGTTTGTGTTTGGTGCTGGTCTTTTGTTTTGTAAGGAAATGGTCTCTTGCTCTCCAGATCAAATCAAGGAGATTTAAAATCACTTTTCTGCTTCCATAGGTAGAGAGCTGTTACCAAAAGAGATTTTTTTTAAAAAAATTATTTATTTATTTTTTTTCTGAGATCTTTCTGCCCTCGTTGGGCAGAGGTACACTGAGATATGCCATTCTTTATTCTCTGGCTCACCTACCCTTTGCCATTTAAAAGAGAGAAAGCTAATCTAAGCTGTTGTATAGTTTTAATCTGTAATAAATAGAAAGACTGATAGTGATTAGTCCATGGTCAACATTCACTGTAAAATCAGATGGATGTTTAAGATAGATGACATAAATTGCTATCTATCCTTCAGTATGTTGACTGTAGAGGGAGCCTCGATAACAAATGTAGACTATGTGTCTATTGTTTAGATAGATAAAATTAGGTGAAGTGAATCTCACCCTTCATATCTTGGTATTTGTCTTTATGTCAAAGAAATTATTGTCTTTATGTCAACCCTAAACAAAGAGTTTAGGGTTGACAATAATACTGAATTTACATATGCATTTTTACACAAAAGCATATTTGTCATTTTTTTCATAGGCAGACCTGATTTAAATCCTTTTCTTACATTCTTACAGCCTCTCCCTTTAAGCCACCTCGAAATCTGAGGACTTCTGATTCAACTATGTCCAGCTTCCGAGTAACCTGGGAGCCAGCCCCGGGGCGAGTGAAGGGGTACAAAGTAACTTTCCACCCAACTGAAGATGACAGGAATCTTGGAGAATTAATAGTAGGACCATATGACAGCACAGTGGTTTTGGAAGAACTTAGGTATGGATAATAAAAATCTCTCTTTTTTTTTTTTTTTTTAAATAACTTCAGCTTGGGGCTTTGCTTGACCATGATTAGGGATTGTAATACCTGGCAAAATCTACTGTAAATTAGGAAGTATTTTTGTCAGTAAAGTATCATGATCTGGTGATGCAATCTTTGAGAAGAACTTAGCAGGGCTATTTCTGAGGTTATTCACATGACTTCTGGTGTTGTCATAGGAACCGAAGGAGGCAAAGATACAGGCAGAAGTTGTATTCTGCATTTCACATATGATGGTATTAATTGGACAATGGAGAAGACAGCAGGAATTTCTAAAGTTTCTCTGACAAGTTCCTTATGTTCCTTCTTGATTCATTTTCCAAGAAGCCAGAATTTATAAAGTAGGCTTCATGTCAAAATCTGTTACACTGTCATGAATAGTATGCATATAAACTTGTATGTGTATTTAAAATGGGATCATTAAAAATCTTAAATTACTTGAACAAAGAAGACTATAAATTTATGTATAGAATCTAAAACCAGCTTCAGGTCAAAACTTCACTGTCTTGTGGAAGAACTAGTATCTGTGCTTCACGTTTTAACACATTCTTCTCTGTGGAGTAAAACTGAAGATTTCATAAGTGAAGTATTAACATTCAGCTAGCCAAGTGACTTCAGTTACAGTACGTTTATTTAACTATTGCAGGGCAGGAACTACCTATAAGGTAAATGTTTTTGGAATGTTTGAAGGAGGAGAGAGCAACCCACTTGTTGGACAAGAGATGACCACCCTGTCAGATACTACTACGGAGCCATTTTTATCTAGAGGTAAACATGATTGTATTCAACAAAATGCAGTCTTGGCTTTTGGATAAAAGAGATTTAAAGTTTCACAGCATTCCTTATCATTTATCTAATGCACATAAATATCTATTTGCAGGATTCAGTAGACTCCCTAGTCTGATGACATAACCTCTCATTTGAAATGACCACTAAATATGCCCTAGTTCATGTTTCTAGTCCTCTGCTCCCTTTAGATGATCTTACAAAAAAGATAACTTGGGCAACCCATGTTTTACTGATTACTGAAAGCCATCTGCATCATATTTTCAAGCCATCCACATCTGTGTTAAATCATATAAGGTCAAATTCTTGAACAGAGATCATTGCTCATCTACAGGGGTGTTCACAGGAGTAGAACAAAGAATTTTAGGCAGATCTCTAGCCATTTGCTTGTCCTTATATGGTGACTTTTCCTTTTAAGACCAAGATCATATAATGGACAAAGATCTGTTAGCTAGGGATGTCAGGATATTACTGTGCATTATTTAAGTTTATATGCAACATAGCCATTATTTTGTCACTTTTACCATAGAAGGAGGAGAGTTAGTACAGAAATGCAAGTGCTGAGTGTTTTCCAGTATCTGTTTGTGAATTTCTTCCTGCATAGCTAAACATTCCAATCAAAGTTTCTACAATTGGTATGACAGCAGCTCCCTTGATGCGGTTAATGGGCCTCTGTATATTAACTGAATCTTACAGCCAGTATACTTGCAATTAATACTGGATGAAGAGAGTTTCAGAGTTCACTCCTCCTTCATGGAAATCATAAAGAGCTTGTCTGCATCAGGTTGTTGCTTTTTAGTTGCCAAGTATACACATAGAAGTGAGACTTCTCTGCCATTTTAAGATTTCTATAACCATCAGAGAGAAGACAATTTCAGGAGGACAAAGAACCTCAGTGCAAAGGCATCTCAGAGTTAAAAACAAAACAAAACAATATAAAAAACCTTCTGATAATTGACTCTATATTCTTGCTTAACCTCTTTAATGCCCTGTTTCCACACCGGGCTGTGTAAAAAATACTACCCTCACTTTTTATTGACAACATTTTTAGAAACTTCTGAAGTTATTGCTGTCCCACTATGTCTAATGCAAGAGGGTAAAACTAAGAAAAACTACATAACAGGCCATCAGTGACATTAAAGTAAAGCTGTAATAAGTCTGGCAGAAAAATAATTACACCAAGAGTGGTTTGTTATTTTTTATTACACCAGCTGTCATTTCTGTCTTGAGTGTTATATTCTTTAAGCTATTTAGTTTTACTAATGCATGGATTTGAGTCATGGTTAATGTGAGAAATGAATTTTATATCTGGGACTGTAAATGTAATAGTACATTATTTATTAATGGGGGAAAAAATTGCCCTAGGTGCCTTTGCTAGAATTTTCCATGTGGGGAACTATGGTAGTTGGAAGAAAAATAAAAGTCAGAATAGTTTAACTTTTATGTTGTACAAGAAGCTAACCTTAACTTCCATATTAAAGTCATGCATGCAAGTTTTTGAACTAACATAATTTTACTTAAACCCTACTACCAATTTATTTTATTGTCCTGACTAAAGACTAGATCTATATTTTCTATGCAGAAGAGGATCATGGTTTTAACCCCCAGGTACATGGAATAGTTATATTCATGAGTCTGCAGTGTTGGATCAATTATGTGGAACATATATGAAATCACAATATCTTTCAACTGTGATGAGTGTGGCTGATTTTTCTCAATGGGATTTCTTCCATATAAAGACCAGAAGCTCTGATGGCAGGAAGCCAGAAAATTTGCAGCTGGTAACACAATCTACAGGAAAAGAGAGAGAGCAAGGATTTTTTTTTTTTTTTGAAATGGCTGTGGATAAAATTGTGTCCTTCTGCTTTGTATAAATATTTTGTGATTTTTCCTTGTGATGAAAACAATATGATGCATATTTTATTCTGTAATTTGTGAATTGAAGATACCTGAAATAACTTACATTTTCAGAACATTGCAGCTTTATATAAATGTTTGTTCTTGTCCCCTCTCTATTTCTTGAACTGTGTTTATGTTTGTGTATCTTCTAAACTGTGATCTTTCTTTCCTATATGTGCAAACTACTGTACCACCTGTCTTTTGTCCCTGAAAATTCAGAAATTATATTTATATGAAAGTGGTTGTTATATATTCTGTTAATTCCACTGCTACATAGTTGAAAATTGAGCAATAGTTTAGTCATGAACAATAGACTAAAATACTGTGACTTTGGATAATCTGATAATGTTCACTGCCATGTCAGTGGTTAGCTCAGTAGTCCTTTGGAAATCCTCTGAAGTAGTTTACAAAATCTCTGAAAGATGGTTATCAGCCATCTTTAAAGACCAAAATAGATCCTGACATGACAATAGGGAAGAGTACTGGCCCTGACATTTTAGAAGGCTTATTTCTAAAAGGAAACATACATGAAAAAAATTTATACAGCTTTTGCCATGGAACTAGTGACTAGTGTGAATAACGTTCACAAATAGGTCATACTTGACAGAGTGCCAGTGAATAAAACTAGAGCTATTTTGGAAACTAACTCATGACATATGTCATATAAAAGAGGATTGGGAAAGAAAGCTGTCATGCTAAGGCTATATTTTTCTGGTTGAAACGTATCATGCTAAGGTTATATTTTTCTGGTTGACATGGCAGGTTTAGAATGTAGAACCAGAGCAGAAGCTGATATTGTGCTGCTGGTGGATGGCTCATGGAGTATTGGGCGGCCAAATTTTAAAACTGTCAGGAACTTCATAGCTCGTATCGTTGAAGTTTTTGATATTGGTCCTGACAAAGTACAAATTGGTAAGTTGTCATATGTCAGAGAGAAAATAAGGCATAGTTGCTGCATAGCTACATAATAACTGTGTAATAATGGCTTTTTCCAGGTCTTGCACAGTATAGTGGAGATCCCAGGACAGAATGGAATCTGAATGCTTACCGAACAAAACAAGCTTTGTTAGAGGCTGTAGCCAACTTACCATACAAAGGAGGCAATACTCTAACAGGTATGTCACACCGCTAGGATTTTCCTTAAGCTCCATGAAAAGAATTCTAGTAGCTGACAGTGGAATTGTGTAGGGGGCTCAAATTAATCCGTGGTGAAAGGGCCTTATAATACACTCCAGTATGGTTGGAAGAGAGTAGGGCCTATGTATATGCATACATATGTGGACACATGTATGTGTACATGGAAATGTATCCTTAGTGAAAATCTAGAAAAAGAGAGAAGGAAAGAAGATCTTGGGTGATGAAGAGCTTGAGTTATTGTTGAGCATATGAGAAGAAGAAAAGGTCAGGGTTGGCAGGTAATGCCAACCCATGTCAGGGTTGGTGTTAAAGCAAGGTGACCCAGAAGGGAGGATAGAGTGGATCATATAGGAGCGTGATGCATAGGAGGTAAGAGATTATAGACCTTCAAAGGGCTGAAATAGTGCCAGATGCTGTTAAGCGTACGTGACAGACGTACTAGGTAATGAGTGCCTCTTGAAGTGGTAAATTGTGGAATGATGTTTTCAGAGTGAAATCACTAGGATGAAATGCTAGCCTTTATCATGACTGTATGTTGAAACAGTTTATAGTGATGGTTGTCCTCTTTGTATCATGCTAGGAATGGCCTTGGATTTCATCTTAAAAAACAACTTCAGGCAAGATGCAGGTTTACGGCCCAGAGCTCGCAAAATTGGTGTTCTCATCACTGATGGCAAATCACAAGATGATGTAGTCACCCCTTCAAGAAGACTCAGAGATGAGGGAGTGGAACTTTATGCAATTGGTAAGTATTACATGAAGACGTGACCTGAGCCAATTTCCTCCCACCCCTCTGCTAAATGTATAGAGAAGTGGAAACATGTAAGTACCTAAAGCAGTACTTACATTCAAAGAGCGTGTTTAAGGGCTTATTTTCATAGTGTTATGTTTCACAGTTGTCATTTCTAACAAGTTTTGTTTTCATGTCTTCTCTGTAAGGTATTAAAAATGCGGATGAAAATGAATTGAAGCAGATTGCAACGGATCCAGATGACATCCATGCTTACAATGTTGCAGATTTCTCCTTCCTGGCTAGCATTGTTGAGGATGTAACCACGAATCTGTGTAACAGTGTGAAAGGTCCAGGTACAACACATTTTCAGTCTAGTTCATCCTTTTTCCATCTATGTGCTTGTGATGCTAATTCCTTTTTATTACTTACTGGGAACACTGCGTAGCCCTGGGCTGTTTTTTCAGCTGCTAGTGTGAGGAAGTTGTGCAGACCACCTGGACTACCCTGCAGGGATTCTTTCTTTCTTTTAAACAATGACTGTGTTATACCTAACACAGCATGACATGGCTGGACATGCCTGCCTTTTTTCCCAGAGTCAGGAAGTACGTTTCTCAACATGTTACCTTTTTCCTCAGTGTGGCAGGTTCTTTGATGATTCTCATTCAATAAAGAAAATTATAGCAACCCTACCGTTTTAAGTATTAATGTCTGACAGCTCAAAAGCAAAGCCTGGCATGGGAAAACAGTAATGGTAGCTGATGGTACTCCAAGAAAACACTGGAGTCTTTTTTTTTTTTTTTTGTCTTTTTTCTTTTTTTTTTTTTCCTAAAGTATTTTTTGTCTTGTTCTAGTTTGTTTTCAATTGTCAATATCTGACATTTTCATTTTGTTAATTCCTGATGACAAAAGATAAATTAATATATTTTTAACTTTTTTCCACTTGTAGGTGATTTGCCACCTCCCTCTAACCTAGTTATTTCAGAAGTGACACCCCGTTCTTTCCGTCTGAGATGGAGTCCACCTCCTGAGAGTGTTGATAGGTACAGAGTTGAATATTACCCTGCCACTGGAGGTCCCCCTCAACAGGTTAGTACTGAATGTTTATCTCTGAGATTGGCCACAATAATATTGGAATTCCACATTACACTAACATCGTTCTAAAGATTTTGCTCATTATTGTCTGTACAGTATAACGAAAATAAAAAAGGCTTCCAAGGTCGAGAATTTCAATAAATGCTAAACAAAACTACAAAGAAATAGGAGCATAAAGATGGCTTTGGTTGTTTTAAAATTATTAATCCTGGAGTAAAATGTATTTATTAAAAATGTTTACTGATATTTCCAGTAATTCCTTTCCGTTCGTATTCCATTATCCTATATCAGTTTAAATAAGTCTGTAGTAGAATTTTTCTGAGCATACTCACAAGTAAGCTCACTGTCCTTTTAATACATTTTATTTTTAAAAGAAAAAAAAAAGAAGATAGAGTGAACTCTGAATGTACGATCTCTGAATGTAGCTTTTAAATCTTAACTCAAATTTGACTTATGGTGAGCTTAATCTTAGTAAAACATGACCTCAGGATTTGACTTCTGATTTGGGTTGGAGCAATCATTCCGGTGCACATGGACTTTGCAGCTTGACTGCTTGCTGGCATTGCTATTCTGCGAGGTGTTGCTAGTGGCATGTGCTGTAACAATCTGGATTATCCTGGATGCTTGAAATCTTTTTCCGGGTGGTAACATTGTGATGGCATTTTCTTTACATTGCTGAATAATGTAAAAATTTACATCATGTGTGAAAGCAGGGTGCTAGCTATACCCAGTCCTGTTGAAAACAAGTCTGCTTGAGCAAGCTTTAGCTTACTTTGCAAAAATAATGTTATCCTGTAAGATAAAATATGTAGAAGATTAACACTATAGTGATTTTCAGTTCCAAACCATTGATTTCTGAAGAGTTTCACAAGGAATTATTTTTCTCTTAGAGACAGGTTTACAAATGTATTTGTTATACAGTTGTTAACATTCCTTCTCTTTTATGTAGTTTTATGTAAGTAGGATGGAAACTACAACAGTTCTGAAAGATCTGAAACCTGAAACAGAATATGTTGTTAACGTGTTTTCAGTGGTAGAAGATGAAAGCAGCGAACCTCTAATCGGCAGTGAAACAACCTGTAAGTTAGAATTGTCATGCGAATGACATAAAAAGCAATTTGTTATGAGGAGAACTGTTCAAAAGAACTTTTAGCACTGTGGGCTTTCTTTTTAGAGGAGACAAAATTTTTAATTTCAATGATCAAATGTTACCCTGGTTGTTGAGATCTTGTCCAGAAAGCTGTAGCAAAGACAAATTGCAGTGTGGAAAAAGTGTTTGTTCCAACTTCATTCCGAGCTTATAAAGCATGTGTGTACACACCTTCTTAGACTAGAGCAATAGCAATGAATTACAAGGCAGAGTTTATAAATTCTAGAAATTTGATCAGATAGAAACCTGTAGTCCTTCATTTCCAGATTAGATAATTAATTCCTGCTATTAGCAGACAGAATACTATGTGAAATTCATTCTGATTTTATCAGATTAATTAAAAGTATGTTCAACACAGTAAAATCACTTTTATGCGACGCAGCCATTATGTTTTTACTGTCAGCTGTCTACAGCACTGATTTAGGTGGATTGGTGCTGAATGCAACATAGGGTGACTTTCCTGCCTGTTCAAGGATATTGAATGCTAATGTCTCATTTCAATTCTGTCATTGTTTTGCATTGGGCTTGTCATAAATCCCTAAAGAAGCTACATAATTTTTATAAAGTCTGTGATAATTTTTGATGTTTATTCGATATTTTGAGAAATATAGAAAAAGAAAGTATATAAAATCTTTTTAGAAGCGCAGATCTCAAAGTAGTCATGTACTGTTTTATATTAGATCATTCATGTGAGTTAATATTGCTTTTTAGAATATTCAAGTGTTCCACTGCAGACTTGTAAGATAGTTTTTTAGCTGTGCATATAGCAAATCTTTAGCATATTTGAAATGTGATGACAATTACTTCATTCTTAAATTTAGCACCATTTAAAATACTGCTACTTGTAGATGACTTTTTTACTGCCTGTAATGTACCCCAATACACCAAGAGCATAATTTTCTGTGATGTACTATCACTATAGTGATATGTCACTATAATGTGATGATCACTGTCTGTGATGTGAAATATGAAAAGTGAAAAAGGTGAAAAAAAAATAATACATTTTTTTATATGACAGTGCCAATGTCTTCAGTTAGAAACCTGTATGTTTATGACATTGGATCAACTTCTATGCGAGTGAGATGGGAACCTGTCAATGGAGCTACAGGTTACTTGTTAACATACGAACCAGTGAATGCCACAGTCCCAGCCACAGAGAAAGAGGTAAGAGAATTTGTCTTCACCTCTTGTACTCTACCAAAATAATCAGAAAAACAGATTTTCTTGATATATCACAATAACCAAAGAGGCTGATATGTAGCACTCAAAGTGCAGTGATTACTGGGATATTGTATACAATGACATCAGTCAGGAAGCTGTAAATATACTGTGAATCTCATAAACAAAATTCCCTTGAAGTTAAATCATTGCTTGCTCTTCTGCCTTTGCATTCTTTAGTTTTTAAACATGGTGTGTTATTTTTCTTGTACAGATGCGTGTTGGGCCATCAGTGAATGAGGTTCAGCTAGTAGACCTCATCCCCAATACTGAGTACACTTTAACAGCTCATGTATTGTTTGGTGATATCATCAGTGACCCACTCACCTCCCAGGAAGTGACATGTATGTACATCTTGGTTTTTGCTTTGTTGTTATTGCTTCAGCAGAATTTAACTTTCATTTTATTTAATGCAACAGTTTTTATATATTCTGTTTTATTTAGAAGACCATCTTGTCCATATTTAATGCATTTTATAGCACTCTCACATTGCCAAAAGACCTTACAGGCAATTTCAATGAAAAGGTACCTACTTTTTCCTCCAAAGAGGAACATTTTTTTTTTCCTTCAGTAATGAAGGTAGTTATAGTACTATAGTGTTTTTAAAAATGACTCAATCTTGCTTACATTTAGAAACCTTCTTCTCAAATTCAGACATTCTCTAAAATACAGAAAACGCAATGGCCCCCAAATATTAATAAAATTGGAAAAGTTAGGTGAGAAGGAAACATGCCATACAAAGGGAAAAATTGATCTAATCATGGCTTAAACATAGCTTACATTTCCTTAAACATCTTTCCTTAAACATTTCCTACTGCCAGAAGAATGTTTCTGGGCTAGATGGTAATCCTTATGTACTTGAAAAATGCTAAGCCCTTGACTGTTCATGAAAAGTTACGTTTTTAAGCTCTGTTACTTCTGTATTGTGCTCATAATTTACAAATATGAAGCTACTTGTTTATAGCTGTTTTGCTTATTGCTGGGACAATATGTTCTTAAGCTGTCTCAGATAATGGTCTGAGCAATGAACTTCATGTAAAATTATTGCCTCCATTTCAGTGCAATATATGAAAATACTTAATGACTTCTGAGAGACCTGTGGCTCTGCTGTGAATAGCATTTTCACCTGCTACTGTCATTATTTTACAGTACCTTTGCCTGGACCAAGAGGCTTGACAATTAGGGATGTTACTCACAGCAGCATGAATGTCCTCTGGGATCCTGCTCCAGGGAAGGTTCGAAAATACATCCTAAGATACAAAGTAGCCGATGAAACTGACATAAAGGAGGTAAGCAAAAGGAATGTTTTTGCAAGTACTTGGTGGTTTTGTTTTGAGGAGCCAGCGTATTAAATAAATAGTAAAAACAATATAGCAAGCCAGCATTAAGAACAGAGAACATCAGTTCTTGGAATTTGCAGTCAGTACCCTTTGGTACTGATGTCTAGGAAGCTGAATAAACTTGAGATGGATTTTTCCTTTCTTTCCCTCCTTCTTCTCGTCTTAAAGAAAAGGGAAAAAAAACCCTCAAACTGATTGGAGAATTATTCTATGCTTCGATAAACAGCCATTTCTGCTCTCTGCTTAAGTGTTACCTTGCCAAACTTTTAGAATTAGGAGAACACGATTGCAGAATAAAGGTGTGTTAGCCCCTCTGTCTACTGAGATGTCTTCCTTACAGTTAGGTGCAAACTTTCCATAATTGTACTGCTGGACATGAATATAACTCTTTGAAGTTTAAATGTGTTTTTCTAATTGAATGAGTATTTTCTGTTGATGCATTTCCTAGGTGGAAATTGACAGACTCAAAACCAGCACCACTCTTCCTGACCTTTCCTCCCAAAGACTGTATAATGTAAAAGTTGTTGCTGTGTATGATGAAGGGGAATCTCTACCAGCAGTTGCAGAAGCTGTTACTCGTAAGTTTTCCTAACAAACCTTCTTTTAATATTTTTATGTTATATTCTATTTGAGTATGTTGCAATATACTCATGTTGAGTTAAGGTGGAAACAATTTCATCTGTTTGAGAAATATTTTATTTGTAGCATAATTTGCAATATAACCCCCAGAAGTCTCAGATGAGTTGTGTTTTACTGCAGCGAACACTGAAACTGCAGTCTGCAATGAGGGGAAAGACCAGCAACTGAAGCATAATTATTGACATTAGGATGCTGAAGGAGGAATGTAAGGGTAGAATTAGAGAATGCAGAGTAAAGGGTTTGCAAGTCTGTACAGTTCATTGACATCTAGGAAAGCAAGTGAGAATCTGGGACATATAGTAGGGGCTTAAAGAGATGTGATCTTTCTTCTGATAGCAGAGAGTTTTTGTAGCATGAAATGGTAAATCAGCCTCCTGTACTTCTAGAGATGTTATTCAGGGAAGCATAAAGGTGACTCTTCAGTAATAACAACAGAATAAGACAATCATATTGCATGGAGTGTAAGAGCAGATATCCATGTAAGAGACTGTACTGGTTCTGGCTGGAATGTTAACTTTCCCTGCAGCAGTGAGAGAGCGGTTGTGGTGTTTAGCTGCCTAGCACGGTAAAACCACCACAGAGACATGTCCAACTGAAAAGAAAAAGCTGACATCAGGGAAGCCGTCATCCTGATCTAATCTTTAGAACACAGTTAAGAACACAGTTAAAATGAAGAGCTACAATAGAAATGAGCAGTACTACTTTATCACTGACAATCACTCTGAAGTGAAAAGAAAGAAAAATGCTCTCACTTTTTTTTTTTTTTTTCCGAGTTTCCCATTTTAAAGCCTGGTGTTTTGAAAAATATTTTTGAGTTTTTGTTGTTGTTGTGGATTTGCTTGTTTTTGTGTAAGCCTGTGGTTTGTAGCTATGGTTTTGTCTGAATGTGTAAAGAGAAAGAGGAAAAATCAGCCAAAATAATTGCTTTTAATTTCATTCTTTGGTTTTACCTCTTTACTAATTTCTTTCCAGTAGCTATAACATTTTGCCTTCTTAACCTACAGTTAACCTCAGTGAACTTTTTCTAAGACAATCTTGTAATTCAGTCATGACTTACTTAGTTTGTATAAGGAATTTTAAGATCTGGAAGAAACTCATGCAGGACCTCAATGTCTGTATGTGGGAGTTTGTAATTACCTCTTCTAACTCCAAAATGAAAGAGCTAGGACTTTGTTTGTTGTGAGTAGGTGTGTGAGTTTTTCTGAGGTCATTAGAGTGGTTTTATCAGGTGACGACCTGTTGATGTGAGATTATAAAGGACAATTTGCTTAGAGTAGGTGGGCTGAGTTATACCACAGTATTTTACTGTAGTCATTTGAAGCATGGTAAGTAAGGTCTGAATCTTCTACATAATCTTCTAAATTCTTTGTTTGAGTAGTTCCTTGGCTTAACTTTATTTTGTAGTTACATCGTTTCCTTTTCTCACTATAGAGCCTGTGCCAGCACCAGTCAATCTCAGAATCACAGACGTAACAAAACATAGTTTCAGAGGAACTTGGGATCATGGAGCTCCAGATGTCTCTCTGTATAGAATAACCTGGGGACCCTATGGAAGATCAGAAAAACAGGAGGTAAGAATAGTCACCATAAGATTTTGGGGGCAGTCTCTCAGAGGGCATATTTTAAAATTTATCTATCTATTTATCTATCTATCTATTTATTATTTCCCCCACAAGACCATCTTAAATGGGGATGACAACAGTCTGGTCTTTGAAAATCTGGATCCAGATACATTGTATGAAGTCTCAGTTACTGCCATCTATCCTGATGAATCAGAAAGCGATGACCTGATTGGCAGTGAACGAACATGTAAGTAATTACAGGGTATCTGCATGTTATTATTGATATTTGTTAAATCAGAAAGCATACACGTACAAGAATACTGAACACTCTTTCTATTTTTATTTTTTTTCTAGTACCCTTGGTACCTATAACTACACCAGGTAAGAATCTGAATTTCCGGGTATGTTATTATTAAAGAAAACTCATAGCTACTTCTTTTTTTCTAAACTGAGAAGAATGTTGACATTAAAAAGCTGAGATCATTTAATGAACAGCATTGTGTATTTGGAAGAATACTAAACACTAGATTACCACATGTTTATTGTTTTACAAACATTACAGTTTATGTTTTCTTGTTCTTAATACATTCTGCTCTTGGTCAGGCATTCATTCAGTCCTAAAAGTATGAATGAAGTGTTTGTCCCTGCTTTTTGCTTGAATTAAATATTTATTCTTCACTACCTTTTTCAGCCCCAAAGAGTGGCCCACGAAACCTTCAGGTATACAATGCAACGTCACACAGTTTGACTGTAAAGTGGGACCCTGCCAGTGGTCGAGTACAGAGATACAAGATCATTTACCAGCCTATCAGTGGAGATGGCCCTGAACAGTCGGTAACTAATTTTGAATTGCTGTAGTTATTATAAGGTAGTTCTGCAAATTAATGTGTTAGAAGAATTTATTTACAAATCACAACTACATATTAATCACCTTTTAGGTAAAGACGTATTTGTAGTAGATAAGTATATATTCCTACCTTTTTCTTTCTCTTCTTTCAGATCTGAGATAGAACGTTCTCTAGGGAGCAAATAACCCAGTAACTCTGGATACAGCCCTTTAAAAAAATCATATAGTCTATAGATATAACTAGAATATAGTTACAGTCTGTTGAGGAATAAATCAAGCAGCACATGAGAATACAAGTTACAGATACACAGATAGTTATCTCAACAGTCAAGAACTACCATGACCACTTCCATAGTCCAGTGTTCATCATGTTTTGTTTTGTTTTGTTTTGTTTTCATACTGTGTCTTGTGCGTTATTAGAGGCACTTTGCCTTGGAACATACTGTGGGCAGTTGAGAATTGCATGGTATCCTCTCTTACTATGCTGGGGACAGAATAACCCCCCAAGAAGTCTTAGCTGCAAACATGGGTCCATGGGAAACGTGCTAGGGAAGAGTTTAAGGTTATTTGAGTGTCATTTAATATGATTGAGCAGCTGTAATGATAGGGAGAACCACTACAGTATGATCAGCCAACTTTCCCTGAATCGTTAGCAAGAATTGTGATGAGTGCCCATGGTCCATGCAACACCACTTGGGAATGTTAATTCAGTCAGCCTGTTTATCAGAAAAAAGTGCTACTTAAAAATGCCCTCTTCTGCAGTGGGAAGCTGTTGTGGTTAGTGACACATGACTCAGAGTCTCAGATGAAAACCACACATGTTTAGCTTGTTCCTGTAATCAGAGATCACCATGTTCAGAAGCATATCCAGGAATGTTTTGGATACTTATGCACCCGTTTCTACTTTCTTCTGAACAACATGCATTTCAGTAAAAGTAATTGAATTGTTGAATGACTTTAGTTGAGAAATCATTAAAAGAATAAGAAGCAGCAGCAAGGTTAATTCATTTTTTTTTGCTTGTACTGGAGTGAAAAAAGAAAAGAACTATGGGCATTTTGTGGAAATTTGTGCAGTGACAAAGGATAGACTTAACTAATCTTAATGGACATAATTATTCACAACTGGATAAAGCCCAGCAGTGGGAGCTGGAGAAGACTCCATTTTCTGAGGAAAGCATGCTCTGTTCACAACCTATTAATGTCTGCAAATAATTCTCAGTCACAGGATAGTAATTACTTACTTTTTTTGTCACTGTGATATTTGATTAAACTGCTGTGGCTGGGTCCCCAGGACTGTCCCACTGAATTATAAAATGAAATTTCTAGAAGGTCTTAATTTCTCTTTAATACTGGTCTGACATCTCATGGCCTTGGCATCAGGAGTGACCACCACAGATGATTTGAAGACTACACTGCAAAAACTGCACATCAAACTGTGGAGACCACTGTGATCATTTAGGGACAGATTTTGAAAGGCAAATAGACATGAAACTATGGAGGTAGCCACAATAGGATGCTAAAAGCATTTATGGTTTGAACTGTGTTTTGGACACTTCAGTACAAATCAAAAGTTTCCTTGTAAATTAAAATTATTCAATGAAATACGAAGATGAGTAAATTCTTGCTTGTTATCACTTCATCAGCATAAGATCTTATGACAACATACACATATGAATTGAGTAGGCTTTGAAAATAAGTAGGTAGTCTTAAAAGTAAAAAAGATGCTCTAGAGCGAGTGCACTTTTCACACAATTAAAACCACAAAATCTCAAAATTCCCAGGTGCCAGAGATCTGAATATTATTTGCAATGCACTGCAAATCTTTTCCTTGGTGGAGATTGTTGGAACAGGATTATATATACCCCCTCTGAGGACTGGAGCACCTGTCCTGGAAGAAGGGCTAAGAGAGGTGGTGGTGTTTAGCCCAGAAATAAAAGTCTGTGGGGAGACCTTATAGCAGCCTTCCAGTATTTAAAGGGAGCCGAAAGCTAGGGAGGGACTCTTCATCAGGGGGTGTAAGACAAGGGGTAATGGTTTAAACTAAAAGAGTGTGGATTTAGATTAGGTGTAAGGAAGACATTTTTTACTCAGAGGGTGGTTGGAACACTGGAACTGGTTGCCCAGAGAAGCTGTGGGTGCCCCAACCCTGGAATGTTTAAGGCCAGGTCAGATGGGGCTTTGAGAAACTTGGCCTGGTGGATGGCGTCCCTGCCCATGGTAGGGGAGTGGAATGAGATGATCTTTAAAGTCCCTTCCAACCCAAACCATTCTGTGATTCTACATTAAAGAAAAATTGGAATGAAAGATGTATAATGATTTTAGACTCTTAACAAGGATGTATTAGAAACAGAAGTGTCATGTTATAAACTGCCAAGGATTGACAATGTCAATAAAATGTTATATTAGAGATCTGCAGGGTATTGTAATTTATTCCATGCTTGCCTTCTACCTGAGAGTGGAGCATAATAAGGACAATTCACAGTCTGTCAAAATGAATAAAAGACTTTTTCATGATTTCAATATTATATAGTCAGATGCAATGTGGAGAAACAGCGCTGTTCTGGCACAGAACTGACAATGTGTGATTGTGGTTACATGCAAGTTTGGAGGTCTTAAAGAATACTGGCTTTGTGTTGCTGTACTCTCTCTGAAATTTTAAAGATAAATATGAATATATATGAAAATATTATTATTATTCAATGCCTACTGTCAGCTTCCATCCCAAGAAGATTGCACAATACGATATACCATAGTGTTTTCCTCTCAGCATCAAATGATTACATGGTTCGTTATTACAGAAAGCATAAAAACAGCAGCATGAAAAGCACTTTAATCTTTTCCTTTTGTTTTACTGCAGACGATGGTAGGTGGACGGCAGAACAGTGTAGTGATACAGAAGCTGCAGCCTGACACACCGTACGCTATCACTGTGTCCTCAATATACGCAGATGGTGAAGGGGGGCGAATGACAGGACGAGGCAGAACCAGTAAGAAACTTTTTGTGGTCTTGTTAGGTGTGAAACAAATTTGGTGTATTGCATTTCAGATTAGATGAGAAAATATTTCTATGGTGAAATGCATCATGCCTATTTGTTATTTGTCCTTTGGTGGATTTCAAGTATCTAAACTAATTTAGGATGGCCTATCAGTCTACTGCCTAAAGAGAAATCCTAGGCCACTAGTTTTAGACTTCTGAAAGCTGAAACCCTAATGCTACCATTGAACTTCTTCCTCACTTTAATCTGTTTAATAGTCCCATTTATGTCACAATTTAACCAAAACGAGGGATCTGAGGGCATGTGACTCTCATATGTGTGCTGTTAGGTGTAAGTTTACTATCTTCTTGTGAGCACCTTCCATTTGGAGGCTGGCCTTTACAGAGTGCAACTTGAGATTGTACTATTTTATGTTAACAATACTATTTTAGTCCTTCTGTGGAAAGCACTGAGTGATTTGCTAACAGAGGCACTTCAGGCATAAAAAACAGTTCCCTGTTTTTTCAATTACTTAATTAGTTGCATATTTAAATTACCTATTTATTAATAGATTTATTAATTAATTTGTACTTATTTTTGAACCTGCTTTGGAAGGTCAAACATAGCAATGTGCTTGGAGAGAAATGAGATCAATCCTAATGAAATCATGGTATAATTTTGAAATAACGTTCAGATATTTTTTTACCATGTTTAGCATTCCTTATGCTGTTGGGCAGGTCTGATGTGTTCTGATTGTTGAATACAAGTAATGTTTGACACGAACTATTAAACCTGTTTTTAAAAAAACTTTCTAATAATATGTTGCATGAGTGTAATCAGATAGCACAGGGTAAGAGAATGTGGCACCACATTTCTGACAGCTCATTGATCTGTTTCAGAACCTCTCACTACTGTGAAGAACGTGCTAGTTTATGACCCAACCACCAGTACTCTGAATGTTCGATGGGATCATGCAGAAGGAAATCCTCGTCAGTACAAAGTATTTTATGGGCCTACAGCTGGGGGTGCAGAAGAAATGGTAAATCCTTCTGTTGATCTTACTATCCAATAAATTGCAGCCCATGGTGGTAGTGAGAGGAATGCTGTGGACTGACTGCTGTCTTGTCTGTCTACACCATGGCTTTTTCAGTTTGTATCCACTCTGGAGCAAATGCAGAACACCTCCATGAAAATCAGTTATTCTCAACTCTAATACTGATATTTCATTTTATGTATTTGACCTTAGCATGGAGATTTAATATCACACACATTATTTGTTTGTTTATTCTTAGGGCAGTGTGTGTGAGCATAAAGCTGATTTCAGGGTGTACAAAAGGCTGTAAAGTCAGATGTTATTTCTACCCATTTTTACTATTAAGAAGTCATATGGCAGTAGATAGTCATTTGGGATGATATTTTTGAAAGCAGAAAAATCCACATGGGTGGATTCTAATCTTCTAAAATTACTTAATTACTAATGAGCTAAAACAATCTTGAAAATAGGATTCTATCACACTTGTTGCAGATTGGGAAAATTTTATTCTTTCCCACTTCTGTTTCATTTTCCACATCTGCGCAAGTTAATGTGCCAGTGAAATAAGGACTACATGAATTACTCCTATTTCAATAGTATCCCCAGAGCTACTGAAAAAAGTATTCCTAAAATGCCGTGGAATTTTACTTACAACATGAGGTGCTCATTACTTGTTGTCATTAGCATGTTGTAGTGTTATGTAATGCTGATTTTGAAAGTGATTTAATGACTCTCCAGCTGCTAAATAGTAGCCATTAAAAAGATCACTGTAGATTCACTTCACTGATAATAGTAGAACTGGATCAAAAGTGAAAGTCAGCTATAAGTGATTGTACAGGAGAGCATAGGACTTAATAACCATTGTCCAAGACAGAATCTTCCTGAAAGCCAATTCTAGAAGATAACGTGAACTCTCTTACCTCAAGTATCAACAGCTTTCTTCCATCATGTAGATTTTATTACATCCAGTCTAGAAATGAGATATGGTGGACAAGGTGATTGTTAAAGGAGGGGAAATTGCAATCTGCCATTCTGGATTGTGAGATTACTGCTATATTCAGCAAAAAAAAACCAAACAAATATTGAAATTCTCTTGGGTTAAATCAGATCTAGGTTGATGTTAATAGGCCTGCCTATGTTAAGTGCAGCACCCTTGTGGGGTAGTAATCTTGCATATAATCTAAAATAATTATCAACACTAGCAAAGATGCAAAAAGCTGAACTTCTTGCATTTTCATGTAAATATTATGCCTCTATATTTCTTTTTAAATTTGTAGACCACAGTACCTGGAAATACAAACTATGTCATCCTGAGAACTCTTGAGCCCAACACACCTTATACTGTAACTGTGGTTCCAGTTTTTCCAGAAGGGGATGGTGGACGTACGTCTGACACTGGAAGAACTTGTAAGTAAAAACAGTACTTTTAAATAATACGTTGGGATTTTTGTTTAGTGACTCAAATCATTAGAAATTGAAGCCTTCTAATTCATTTATATCAATTATAGATGTTTTTTTTTCCCCCAAGCTAAAACTTTACCTGCACGTTTATGGTTATAGCTCTGTAACTTATTCTTTTTCTTTGGAGACTTTCAGTTCATTTATCTCAGGCAAGTTCAGCTGTTATATTGTGAAGCTAGCTTATTGTTTACTTACACACAATAGTAAAATTTCAATTCTAGTGCCAGTAGCTGCCCTGCTGCCTGGCAGGGATGCATTTAAAGATTAATAACTAAGATTCTTAGCTTCGTAGAAGGGTAAATAAATAACATTAGGGTAACACAAATCATGTGTTTATTTTGGGCAAAAGTATTTCTCAGCTTATTTTGAGCACTGTTGAAAATTCAAGTAGAACTAGAACTTATGTAAGCAGCCTTGTAAACTTAATTTTAATTATCCTTGACCTAGTGGAGAGAGGAACACCGAGAAACATTCAAGTTTACAATCCCACACCAAACAGCATGAATGTCCGTTGGGAACCTGCTCCAGGTCCAGTACAGCAATACAGAATTAATTACTCTTCACTATCTGGCCCAAGGCCATCAGAATCTGTAAGTAATTTAGTTTTTATACAATTCCTTAAAAGTGTGTGGAGGATATTTCTTCCTTCAATGAGTGTAGAACAATAACAATAAATGTAGGCCAACCATCTGCCTAGAATTGTCCCTGATGAAAATACTGTACCGATAGAAATTTAGTATATTGTAAACAAAAGCTTAATTTGGTGAAATAAAAAAAAAAAAAAAAGAGATAAGACTGTCACACTTAAAGCTGATTAATGGGTATTCTTTATTTTACTGCAGGTAAAGATGAGTTAAAATCTTTATTTTATAAAGTCAGAAGGAAGCAATATTTATTAGGAAATGTTTAATTCTGAAACCAGATGCCAAATTTATATGGTATTACCACTGGATCATCTCTTTCCCCTAAATCATTAGTGCTTAAATAGGACTGGGTAAGCAGTGAAGTCTGCACAGGGGTAAAAATTTGCACTCCAGATGTGAAGTAAGAGTTCTTGGACTTGTGTAGAAATGGGTGCAGGTTTAGATATAGGCCTGTGAATATACTCATATAAAATGCACCCATGTTGTACATAAATTTTTGCATAAGGAAGAATAAGAATTTTTAATGAGTCATTGGTATCTGTAAAGTGTAACTGCATAGTACTTTAGACATGAGTAGGAACCTATCAATTAGAAAATGACCTTTACATGTCAGGAAATCATGATAGAATTTGCATTTTTTGTTTTGGGTTCCTAATTTTTTTTTTCTGAACAAATTTAATGTAAAATATAAGGTAAAACAAAAACATAGCAGAACAAGCTCTCCATTTGCAGAATTAACGCTCCTTATGTATTTATTTTATTTTATTTATTTATTTATTTAGTAGCACCTGCTGTTGAATTGATATCAGTGTTATTTGGTTATTTTAAAATTGTGTTGTTTTTCTTGAAAAATACACATCATGGTCATGTTCCCAATTTTTCTATACTTCATTCAAATTGTTATTCTAAAAAGATATGGCATAAATTGAAGATTTTTTTTTTTTAATGTAGGTGCATTTTCTTTCTGTTTTAGATTGTGGTACCAGGCAACACTCGTGATGTGATGCTGGAGCGCTTGACTCCTGACACTGCTTACTCGGTAAATGTTATAGCTCTGTATGCAGATGGAGAAGGAAATCCAAGTCAAGCACAAGGAAGAACATGTAAGAGGCAGTACTTGTTTTGTGAAATCTATTTCAAGACTGATGTGTGAGGAATCCATAAAATTGGTTACAATCAAAAATAGTGTAAGCCATTCAGTGCAACTCAGATATCAATATGTCTGAATTAAGGCTGAAGCAATTGTAGGCCTCCATGGAAGGAAGCTGTTGCTATATTGCCTGGCAGCTGGAGTACATGCATAATCACCAAACTCACTTTCACTTGTTAAATAAGCCTAATTTGAATTTATATGTTTAAATAATTTGAATTTATATGTTTAAAAAAGAGTTTAAAAATATTATTTAAAATGTGTTTAAAGACAAATATCAATCTCTCTCTCTGAAAACAAATAGCACATAAAGATGGCTAGAATTTGTTGTCAACAGAAAAAATAAAAAAAGTGCTTCATACTCTGTGCCTTGCTGATAATTATATGTCAACCTTCTAAATGCTAATTGTTTTGCTGAAGAGGCCTAAACACTAAAAACGATCTTACAACTTAGCTTGCAGAAATGAGTGTAAAGGAACTTCCTATGTAATTCATAGGCCAGCACTCTTTTGCTGTTTCTATGCTTTCTCTATTAAATCCCCATATACATCTAAAACTCGTAGATGTGATAAGCTGTAGGTGTACTTATGCAGCGTTCTGTATGTTTTTTCTCTAGTGCCTCGCAGTGGTCCAAGAAATGTGAGAGTGTTTGATGAGACCACAAACAGCCTTTCTGTACAATGGGACCATGCTGATGGGCCAGTCCAGCAGTACAGAATCATTTATTCACCCACTGTGGGAGATCCTATTGATGAATATGTAAGTTCTGTCATTCTTTAATAAGCACCAAGATGGTTTTGGTTAATTGCTTCAGCTACGGAAAAATGAAGACACCTGTTTTACCTTGTAATACACTTTGGGTGTTTTGTGGGTTCTTTGGTCATTGTTAATTCTGAGAAGCCATGTTTTGTAGAAAACATATTTTTTTTCCCACAAAATTGCAGAACATACACAGTTTAATGAACCAAATTTTGTTTAAAATAGTGTTAAAGATGTGAGTCAAATCGTTAATCAGAAGATTCTGAGCAGAGCCTGCTTCCTGACATTTAGTTAAAAAATTGTGCTACAGTGAATAGCCATCCATTACTTCATACTCCATTAATTATGCAGTCAGTGTGCTAAAATACAGAATAAACATGTCTGCTTTTCATAAATTGAAGAGAGTTGGCAGAGCTTAATCAGAAAGCAATGGTAACTTTCATTCAGCATCGAACTTGTATTTGTAAGGTTCAGTATGAACTGTGTTTGTGTTTAATTTCCTGTAGCTTAATGATAGCACAAGTTAATCTGATGTTTATAAAATTCTCTGAATGTTTATAGCAAAGCCAAACTCAGATCGTATAGAGGGCAATGGTGGAATTTCTGCTGACTGCCACTAGCCAAAATGTAACATGTAGAGCACGTTACTAAATGCTCTAACTGCTTATATATGTACAGGGCATGCTGAAAATTCACTGATTGAAAATTTCCTACTGGACCTGTTATTTAGGACACAACTAATTTTGAACACACGTATCTTCTCTGCAGAAAGCATTGGAAATTTCATAAAAATAGCAAGTCTGAAACAACTGAATTCTTTTATCAAGTAATAATGGAAAAGGTTGACTGGGACATACTTTTGAGATATGTTAAGTTAATTTCTGTAGTTTCAGTGCTTTATAGTCCTTTTTTGAAGCAGAGGCACTTTTTGGACTATGCCTACCTGTTGGTTAGAATGAAGCAATAGTGCACAGCTACACCAAGATGTTCAGGAGATTAAGGGTTGCATGAATAGGCAAGTTTTTTCATATCAAAATATTCAGAGCTTCTTTCTCAGAACAACGTGTTTCTGCTGAAACAGTGATAGCCTGACATGAGGATAATGAAGAGATAGAAAGGAAACTGATGAGTAGTTTAAATGGCTTCGTCTTCCCTCCTTGTTTTAGGAGCTTTTTATTCTCTTTTTCTGTCTCCAAACGCATCATCATGACTTTTTCCTTTCTGTAAGGGAGCAGTACTGAAATAATGAAATCTGGGGGAGAAAATGCAGCATCTCAGTGTGGTTGTAGAATCACAGAATCATTTAAGTTGGAAAAGATCTTCAAGATATAAGTCCAACCATCAACCTAACCTGCTGAGTCCCATCACTAAACTATGTCCCTTGTGAGGGTAGAGGCTGAAGAGTCAATCTGATTTATCTTTTTATGTTGGCTTTATAACAGTGCTTTATATTTTAAAATAATGAGTACTAAGGATTGTTCCTACGCTATAGTCCTTAAAGTATCCTGAATGACTTGATCTACATGTACAGTGGACATAAAAAATTATGCCAAACAATTTTTTAGTTCTACTTACTGCTTTTGTTGATCAGTTACAGTACTGTGAGTTTGTTCACCTCTGTTTATTTTATATGTTCTAGACCACAGTTCCTGGGATAAGGAATAATGTGATACTCCAACCACTTCAATCAGATACACCATATAAAATAACCGTTGTGGCTGTGTATGAAGATGGTGATGGTGGACAGCTGACTGGAAATGGAAGAACTGGTAATTTATTTTAATATTTTATATTGTTTTTAAAGTCTAGGATATATATTCCTTGAGCAGTCCAACATTGTTAAGGTCTCATTATGTTAATGATATCTGTTACATGGTTATTTCCCTACAGAGTTACAATACAAGTTTCTAGAGTTGAAAAAGCATCCACTAGTCTAATTAATGTTTTTCTTTCTTTTTAGTTGGTCTGCTTCCTCCTCAAAATATGTATATAACTGATGAATGGTATACACGATTCAGAGTTTCCTGGGATCCTTCACCATCCCCCGTTCTTGGCTATAAAATTGTATATAAACCTGTGGGTAAGAAAGCTAAGTTAATTCTGAGTACAGCACTTTCAAAAATAGTGAGTAGCTCATGCAAGATCAGAATAAAAATAACATGTTGTCGTGGTTCGTAAACCCACTACACATGTATCATGAAATATGTGTGCTAAAGGATCCCTTATTTACTCATTTGATGAAAGCTTAAGTCTTATCATTGTTTTGTAAGAAGAACTACCAAATACAGTGTTTTAAACAGAGACTAAATTTTATAGACATTTAATACACAATCTAACCAGTAACTAGATAAAAGCTTGTTTTTTCTGTCTGTCATACTTGTCATCCTGAGGATACAAACTGGGGTATATGAAATTAGTATTGGACAGATATTTAGGTACTAAGATCTTTTATAACCTTTGTTTTATATGACAATGAAACAATATACATATCTTTCTACAAATTAAATATGTATATTGCACAATAGCTTGTAAAGCTATGCTTATGTTCTGTTTGCAACAGTCTAATATGTTAAAATTAGGTGATTTAAGAAATTAGTATTTTGTTTTATAAAATAAGATTAACAATTAATGACACATTAAAGGAGGCAGTTAATTCTGTAGCCCACTTAATCATGAATCTTTCTCTCTCTCTCTGTATTTACTTTGATAATTCCTTTCAATGAAAGGTTCAAATGATCCCATGGAGGTTTTTGTGGGAGAAGTGACTTCCTACACCTTGCATAATCTGTCTCCCAGTACCACTTATGACGTGAATGTCTATGCTCAGTATGACTCTGGAATGAGCATACCTTTGACAGATCAAGGCACTACATGTAAGTCAACAGAATTTTGTTGGAGTCATGTTAGGTACATATGCTGATCTGAGATAATGTTGATTAAGATGGTATTTTTAAGGCTGGGTGTTTAGATGGTCTGAATATCCTCTCATAGTGAATACTTGTCACCCATCCACGATATAGTTTTTAAAAACACTAATCTTCAGAACAATAATGGAAATATAGTTTAAAGTAATGATTTGATGGTATAATATTTTCTAGCCTGCTTCCTAAAATTGTATTTATCAATTTTATTTAGCAATTTTAATTTTAGTTGGGGTAAATCTATAATTTTCTCCAAGATACTAAAGAATTTAACCATGCCAAGCAGGTCTAGGCTTTTTGCTACTCTGTCTTTATCTCATGGGAATGTTCAGGCATTGAAACTTAACCTTTTTGGAAGGAGATGATTTTGTTGATTCTTTTTTTAAAGAAGTTTCTTAAAACTTCTTCAGTGAAGACAACTGAATCATCCTGAATTTTGTTTACTTGGTACATGCTTTTCATACTGCCACATACATGAGTCAGTTTCCAATTTTTAGAAGTTTCTTATTTTATAAAAAGCTCCAGTTACTTCATGTGAAAACTGATAAAATGAGCTGTTACCCAATATGAGAAAGGTATCAGACTTTGGGCTTTTGTAAATAGCTAGGCTGGGATCTTTAGGGCATAAGAAAAGACACAGAGACTTGACTAGAACTGTTCTTTTCTTCTATAACTCTTAAAAAATCAGGTTCTGCTAATGTAAATTTAATTGTGATATAGTTCTTTCAACATCTATTATGTACTGTTTTACAGAGAGCAATTTTTCTCTTTCTATGTTCACAGTATATTTAAATGTCACTGACCTAACGACTTACAAAGTGGGTTGGGATTCTTTCTGTATCCGATGGTCAGCTCACCGGTCAGCAACTTCCTACAGACTAAAGCTGTACCCAGCTGATGGTAAATACATTTCATTTTTTGCATTTTATGGAAACATAACTGTCTTGTTTCAGTGGCATAATCACTTATTTGGTATGGTGGAAAGCCTCCACCAGAAGTTGTGCTGCATTTGATTGAGCTTTAAAGATCTGAACCACCTGTGGCAGTGAAAAATTTGCAAAGAAGTACTGCTTATTATCAAATTAACTCTCAGTAGTGGGAATTTTCTAGTTACCAGGCTTTTTTACATGCACACTGGAATGTAGTTACTCTCCTGTATGTGCCAGGCATCGTAATCATTGAATAATCTTGGTCTAGAAAGGCTTTTTCGGGATAACAATAAGACTGCTGTCCAATCGATTCTATCCTCCTCTCAAGTACCTAATTTCTAAATTTATTTACACACATATTAAAAGGGAAATACTGGATTCTAATTTTCTTTCCATTGGGCTTTGTTTTTACAGGATCCAGAGGACAGGAAATTACAGTTCGTGGATCAGAAACAAGCCACTGTTTTACTGGACTCTCACCAGACACAGAATACAACGCTACCATCTTTGTTCAGACCCCTAACCTTGAGGGACCTCCAGTCTCTCTGAGGGAGCATACAGGTAGGTAATAGAAACTGTGAACCATAAGTTTTGAACATAGAACTTGTTTCAATAGTAGAAATTGTCTTGTTTCTAAATGGCTTTCAATACCTCTTTTAAGCTATTTTTCCTCTTTGTGCCAGTGTATTGTTAACTGGAGTTTGAGGGAAAGAGAAATTCTTATGTTCTTCAAAGCAAGTATTTCTTAGCACTTGGATGAAAAAGTGTGTCAACAGAGTGCAATGTTATTAAGCTCATACAAATCTTTTCCTCTGTCATAAATGAAATTATGCACATTTTTAACATCAAGTATAATCTCATTACCTTTGTAGCACTAGAAAATTTTCCTTGGTAATTACAAATTGGGTGGGCTAGTGACAAAAGATTTGAATGTTTCTGTGGTAGTGTAGTACATAATATAGAGTTTTCCTTTAATTAAATATTTTTTATTGAGCCAGAATATGTTTATTTTATTTCAGTTGTCAAACCTACAGAGGCACCAACTCCACCGCCTACACCTCCCCCACCTCCCACAATCCCTCCAGCTCGAGATGGTATGTCTATTTGTGAATTTATTCAGTATTTTTACATGGTTGCTGCACTGCCTCAGGGTTTTATCTTATTTTTTATAAGTTTAAATACATTTAAAACTAGTACAGTATTCCAGGGTCTGAAGACGAATTTCCTAATTGCATAGATTGAGCTTAACTGCAATCTGAAATTTCCCTGTTTAAAACAGCACGATGCATACCTTTGGGGAAAAAAAAATCAAGATATTTTGTAGCTCTGTAGAAAATCTGTGAGCCTAACCCGTAGTAGACAATTTGATTGCTATGGTAGTTGCTCAGAAAAAATGTCATTTAAGACATTTGCATTTGATTCTTGAGCTCTTCTTCATTTCTTGCACCTTTCTTTGAGAATTTTTAAGAAATGTTTTCATGCTGAGCATAATCCTCCTTCCAGGTTGACTGTACGGGAGAAGTTTGCTGAATATTTTTCATTTCTGAATATTAAATTTTTGAAATAATGCTCTTTATTTCACTGTGCTATGAATGGTAAGTTTCAATTATTCATTTTCTTGGTCTTTCAGTATGCAGAGGTGCCAAAGCAGACATAGTATTCTTGACTGATGCTTCCTGGAGTATTGGTGATGACAACTTCAATAAAGTAGTAAAATTTGTTTTTAATACAGTAGGAGCCTTTGACTTGATTAATCCTGCTGGAATACAGGTAGGTTTGTTGTTTCCATTGGGTAAATTTTAGAAGGAAATTGAAGCTGATGCTGGATTACTAAAGTTAAATTTGATTTTTCCTTTCTTACAAGTTGCTGTCAGTTTTCTTTTGTATTTGATTGTCCAATGTGCGTGTATGGGTGTGCATTCATTAATTACATTAATAACATTCAGTAATTATATTAAGTGATATATGTACTATATGTACTTAAGGCAAGAGACTACACAAACTTGTATATGTCCAAATTTATTGACATTCTGTCACCAGGTACTTTTTGGTATCTCCTAAAAAAATGAAAGAGATTTTGAAGAAAAGTTATGGTTAATTTATGCTTGGAAGCAGAGAGTACATACTGTATTAACTGCACCATAGTAAACATTTAATCATACTTATTTTAGATCATATCCCATTTTGTACACAAAGGAAATTCAAAGTGTTGTGTGTACATTGCTGTGATGGTATCTGTGTATGTAAATATGTATGAGGGTATATAATCATACATATACGGAAAATGTTTTTCAGTTAATGTTTACCACAATGCATGTTTCAGTGGAGTGAGTTTGAACATGGAGATATGTGACTGAATATTGTGATATATTCCCCTTCAGGTATCATTTGTGCAGTACAGTGATGAAGCAAAATCTGAGTTTAAACTGAATACATTTGATGACAAGGCCCAAGCCCTGGGAGCTCTTCAAAATATTCAGTACAGAGGAGGAAACACACGGACAGGTAATTCTGAGCAGTAATTATATTTCTTAAAGATAAGTTGCTCTTGGAAACTGCCTCATTATCATAATATTTAATGGTTGAAGGATTAAGTTTTTATACTTTTCTGTTTTGGTTGTGTGGCTGTCACTCTGTCTCATAAAGTAAGGAATTTCTTCTCCTGCAGATAATATGACTGACTCATTCATTATGCACTTTGCAGGCAAAGCACTAACATTTATCAAAGAAAAGGTTTTGACTTGGGAGAGTGGCATGAGAAGAGGTGTTCCCAAGGTACTCGTTGTTGTCACAGATGGTCGATCACAGGATGAAGTGAGGAAAGCAGCAACGGTCATACAACACTCTGGTAAGCAATTCACAGTACCTAGCTATTTTATTTCCTTACTGTGTTAAGCAATGAAATTTATAAGCAGTGCTTCAGTTGTTTGTTAATTCTTTACTCATCATTTATGGACTCAGAAATGTATTGTCAGTGGTTGGATTCACTCAAAAGTATTTAAAGAATTTAGACTTTTTGGGCCAGACTTACTTTTTCTTTCTCTATACTTCCTTCTGTGGAAGCATATGGCTTCCCAGGGCTTTCAAGGAATACCTTGTGCATATTGTTTCACAGAACTGACTTTTGGTTACTTCTTGCTGTGTGGACCCCTGGCATTATTGTGAAGTGTGCTCCATTCTGGTGCCTTTGATGTACTGGGCCTGACTTTTTGACTTTTTTCATGTTTTACTTGGCATGGACTACAGGAGCTCCACTGAAATGAGGTGCTCTTGCTGGAGCTGGGTCTGAACTGACTTCTCCATTGTCTTTTCAGCTGAGAAACATTGCATTTCCTCTTTAGATTGCTGAGTGTGACTTACATGCAACTAAGCATTTATTCCTTTCCCTGTTCTCAGTAGCCTTTACTGAGATTCCCCAGCAGTCTTGCATTTAATTGCATGAACCACCTGGAGAGCAGTTTTCCTGAGTAAGGAGATATACTTCCTTATACTGGAAGCGTATTTTTGGCAGTATATTACTGGCTTGTAAACCACAAGTGGTCATCTTGACTGCCTCTGCGATATGAAAGAATCATCTCTGTCTGGGTGACTTCTAAAGATGTTTGGCTACCCTGTTCATAAAAATCTCTATACCCCCTCTGGATAATCTGCTTCAGTGCTTATCTACCCTAATAGTTGGAAACCTTTTCCTCATCTCTCACCTAAGTGTTCTTCAGGCTGATGAAGCTGTTGTCTTCTTTTCATTTACCTACTTAACCAGGAAAGCAATTGATAACTGTCCACTGTAACAGGCCTTCATATTTGAAGCTTGTTGTCATTTCCTCTTTCTGTCTTTTCTTTTCTAGACTAAACAAACCCATTTCCTTCAACCTCCTGCTGCTGATGTTTTCCAAACCTCTTATCATTTTCCCTAGCTACTCACTTCTTTGCATCTTAAATGTTGTACTCAAAGCTGGACAGAATATTTCAACCAAAGTTTCAATAGTATTGACTACAGAGAATAATTATCTCCCATTTCCTTTTGAAAAATTCAAAATGTAAATAAAATTGGGTCTATCATGTGCAACAAATGTGAATTCTGTGTCAAACCTCCTGCCAGCATTTCCATTACCTGTACAGGTCCTTGTCAATGAAATTTTGGGGGAGAGGTTTTTCTATTTAGTGCTGAATTGTATAGAGACATTTTTTCCCCTGCTTTCTGGTGTAGCAAAAGAGGTCAAATTATCATACGGAAGATTAGGTGGGAAAAGGAGAGGAAGAAATGAGTCAGAAGAATTCTGTAAGTGCTATAAGATAATAGAAATCAAAAACTTTATATGGAAGGCAAGGAGACACTACTTTAAGGACTCGAAGAGGCAAATCACCCAGACTTCTGTCACAGATTATGGGGAGATTATCCTTTTACACCTAGTGATAAGATTAAATTCTAGGGACTGCATTCTTCTCATTTTACTTAAGCCATCTAACAATTAAATATCTAGTCTAAGGTGATCGTGTGGAGTCCTTTTATAGTTATTGAAGAGAGCAACAGATAGGCATGTACAGAACACAGTTTCTCCTGTCTTGAAATTCATGTTTTAGGGAGGTGAACTGAATTGTATTCTGAATCTGTCCCTGTTTGTGTGTTGAGTATAGAGTAAGCCTAGATAACTAGCTTATACTTTTTTATACCTTGAAAAGTAAAAATTGGTGAAATGGTCCCATCCTGAGGTGGCAAGAGATAGAATATTGGATAACTAATTTAAATAACTGATACTTTGCAGAGATATTGGACACAGAACAGGTTTAAGATATGGTAGAGTTGAGAGGATTGTACATTTTATATGAAAGAGACCATGCAGCCAAGCCTGTGTAGCTTAAATAATGTCAAACAGCAGTAAGTGATGGAAGAAGGAGAAAGATTTGAAAGAAAGATGCAAAAAACAGTTTAATTCCTCTTGAGCTTTGATAGGTGAAAGACTGTCCAGAATGTGTGCTCATAATGAAGACCAGACACAAGACTAGATAGAGCTTGACAAATCAATGATAGAGATGGTTTGTGAAATACTGACTTGAAAAATGGTTGTGTACATTTTACTACAATCCAGGTAAAAAATGTTATTTTTATAGGCTTCAGTGTCTTTGTGGTTGGTGTGGCTGATGTGGATTACAATGAGCTGGCCAAGATTGCCAGCAAGCCCAGTGAGCGTCATGTATTTATTGTTGATGATTTTGATGCTTTTGAAAAAATTCAAGACAACCTCGTCACCTTTGTGTGTGAGACAGCTACCTCAAGTGAGTAGAAAACACCATTTTCCTTTTCCCAAACTGATATATTTGCTTATATACTGCTAAAGTTGTCATACCATTTACAGTACTTAAAAAAATGCATAAAAATTAGACTTTGTAAGAACTGCACATGGTTTGATCAATTTTTTTTGTTGTTAATTTTGAAGTAGCTATTATGCTTGATATAATCTTCTCTCACATCCCAAAAGTACAGGTGTAACACAATGAGAGCAACAGACAGTGAGAACTCTTGCTCTTTAAAAGGAAATAGAATAATGCCTAATGTGAATAGGGGGAAATAACAGGTCCTTTTACCCCTGGTCCAAACTGCTACAGGGCTGCAGGTGAAGTGTGTGATACTGTTTATGATCTAAATTAGATGTCATTTGTTTACTCAAGAAAAATCTTTCTATGGCAAAAATGAAAAATTCTCAAGCCTGTCATGTGCAACTGTGTACTCCCTAACTACTTCATCCATTGGCTCCTGAGGAGCCATATAAATCTTCAGTTTTTCCTTGTGAATTTGACAGCAAATATGCTGCCTGACTCATGCCTTACATATTCATGGAAAGATCGAGTCATTATATCCCGTTCCTCTTATGAATTAGAATCAAAATATTTTGGGGGCTTATTTGTTATCACATACTATTTGTCATGGTAGAAATATATAACTAAAAGTAGAGAGCAAAGTTTTTAGCAGTCCTTCTAATGCAGACTGCATCCTTCTAATGCAGTCCTTCTAATGCAGTCCTTCTAAAGCATGACAAATGTAGCAAAAGTTGGCTGATAATTAATATTAGCACAGATTTCTTAGTAACAAAACTTACTAAGTATGTACCTCTTCATATCCTGGTAGATTTCACAGTTTTGAACTTAAATGTCTCCTCTCTTTTAGCTTGTCCACTTATTTACTTGGAGGGATACACTTCACCTGGTAAGAAACTGTCTATTATATTTTGTACAGGTTCATTTGTGTTCTTTACAACCCTACATTTTTTTTTACCATTTTCCTTTCCTGATTTAAAGGTTTCAAGATGTTGGAGTCATATAATCTAACAGAGAAGCATTTTGCTTCCGTACAAGGTGTATCACTGGAATCAGGCTCTTTCCCAAGCTATGTAGCATATAGACTACACAAAAATGCTTTTGTCAGCCAGCCAATACGGTAAGTAAACCTAGAAGACTCATATTTAGAGCAAAAAGGTAGGGAAGGGTTAATAGAGTTTACAGCTAATGGCATTAGTATCTTATGGAAGATGCATTTATTTGATATTCTTTTTACTGAACTCCAGGAAATATACTCCAAAGAACATCTACCATTGTTCTCATAAAATGCTAATCTCTTTCTTCCTTTGTGATCTGTTCACTATTAATCCAGCTGCTTATTGTTCTTTTATTTGAGACTATGCTTCTTAACAACTCACTCTGCTTATAGTATACAATTTGGCCTTAGGCAGATGAGCAACAGCCTCCTTAATACAAAGACCTCTACACTGACAGAGGGAAATGGTTTTGATATGGAACTATATGCACTACTATTTACAGGGGCATCATTTGTATTATGATAGGCAGCAAACTGATGCCATCGACTTAGGTTATTTTCTCCAGTATCTGAGTTGTTGTATTTGACTGATGTAAACACCAGTGATAGGACCCGTGGGAATGGTGTTAAGCTGAGGCAGGGCAAGTTTAGGCTAGACATCAGGAAAAGGTTCTTCACCGAGAGGGTGGTCACACACTGGAACAGGCTCCCCAGTGAAGTAGTCACTGCACCAAGTCTGTCTGAATTTAAGAAGCGATTGGACTGTGCGCTTAGTCACATGGTCTAAACTTCTGGACAGACCTGTGCAGTTCCAGGAGTTGGACTTGATGGTCCTTATGGGTCCCTTCCAACTTGGGATATTCTGTGATTCTATGACTAATGAAGTGGAGTTTTAAATGGCCTGTGGTCCTAGATCTTGTTTATGATTATTCTTTCCTACTGTCACAAACACACAAAAAAAGACAGCAATTAGTTTTACTAGAATCACAGAATCACAGAGTCACAGAATTTCTAGGTTGGAAGAGACCTCAAGATCATCGAGTCCAACCTCTGACCTAACACTAACAGTCCCCACTAAACCATATCCCTAAGCTCTACATCTAAGGAATCTAATATTTAGAGTAAGTTTCAGAAAAGTCATCCTGAGACAGAGCAGACACCTAAAGATAGACCACTACTCCTAATTTAATTTAAGGAAAGTTCTTTTTGTAAAAGCCTTTGAAATCTGCCTTCCTGTCAGGTTGTGTGTACAGGCACTGAGGTGTATGAAGAAGCAATTTCTCTTTGCTGGCCTTCTCAGCTCACAACTTTAAAAGTGGAGAATTTAAAAACTTTTTGAATTCACTGATATGCCATTATAGTTATGTGAGTGAAAGATCCCTTACGGCCTGGATTTTTACGATCTAGGGAAGTACAGATAATCCTAGTCAGTAGGATCTTGTTTTGCAATTCTGTTACATTAAGATATATCTTACATTCAGCAGAATAGGACGATAATAAGATAATAGGCAGACTTTTTGCTTATTTCAGTTTTTTTAGAATGTTGTGATTCAGTCTATTGTCTGTCTTTTGTAGGAGGTGGAGTAGACTTACCACAGTATTCTGGGCACTTAGTTTTCATAAGATACCAGAATATAAAACTCACTTTAGACTGAGTCAGCAAGGCAATAAAAGCATCCTGATCATGGTGGCATAGTTGTTTTGTATCTGAGACAATTTGCTAACAGTTATAAATACTGTTGCTCTATCTACTTTATTATTTTCTTTCTTGCACTGTGTTGTGTGTTGTTGTTGATGTATTGATATAACTATAGTTGGAAAGTGTCTCTAATGGTGTGGATACATAACCTTTGCCAAAAATACAGAAGAGCTTTTCTATTTATTTCAAGGTTTTTCTGTTAATGCTCATGAGGTCAAATCCCTCTCTAAATTCCAGTACATTGGCTAAGGAGAAGCATAAGCTACTGCCCTTCTTACAGCTAACTTCCTGCATTCCCTACCTTTCCTTCAGAAAATTCCAGAGGCCATTTAATGCATATTTTTATTTACCTCCAGCTTTCTGTCTTTTTAATGTCTTACAGTCTGAATATCACAAATCTAAACCTCAGCAGCCACTGGTGAATGAGGCAGACCCCAAATACATCACTCGTTGCAGGGAATACATTAAATATCTCCCTCATTACATCTGTTCCTGAAGGCCAGTGATAGTTAAAGCAGTATTTTCTGTTGCTTATCTAAAATGAGCCAAGTGAAAGAATATTAATGTGACAGTCCTTTTTTATAAACTTATCTTCAAGGAATTCAAAATATGTGCAGTTTACGCAGAATCTTGCCACAAGAATAAATATCCAAGAGTTCTTGGTTGCATTCTGGCTGCCCCCATAACTATGTCTGGACCAACTGAAAACAGGCTGTGAGTTCATTTTAACAAAGCACAAAGTAATTTTTACCACATAGTTCTTTTCTATGGAGAGAGTAGTTAAAATACTTAGTTCTGTTAAACACCGTTATTTTCCCATTAATCTTGTTTCTTTGAAAAAGGACAAATGATGAAGACCTTATTTTCCTCATGTGTTTCTATTTCTATGTGAAAAAATGTCCTCATATTGTCTTAACAGGGAGATTCACCCAGAGGGATTGCCACAGTCGTACACTATCATTATGTTATTCCGTCTTCTACCAGAATCCCCCAACGAGCCTTTTGCAATTTGGCAGATTACAGACAGAGATTACAAACCACAAGTTGGAGTTGTCCTTGATCGTAAGGATGATTATGCTTATTGATCAGAGAATTTATACATTACATTATTTTGCATGTATTCTTCTAAAATCTTTCCAAAACCATATATAATCTTTTACATAGTAAAGATGCATTTATTTGATATTCTTTTTACTGAACTCCAGGAAATATACTCCAAAGAAGTATAGTAAATCTTTTACATAGTAAAAGGATTATATATTTTCAGTTATAAATTTTTTTTTTTTTTTTTTTTTTACTTTTCACATCAATTAATTTTTCAACAGAGTAATTCATCTAAGATGCATTTTAACTTTGTCATTACCTCTCAAACCAAAAGAATGTGCATCTACATAGTTATGGGTTAGTGACACCATACCAGTCTATGTTTACCCAATGGAGTAATGCACTACATTTTATCTGTTAGTATATCTTAGGATGGATTTCATCTGTACATTTAAAATGAAGTGTATTATTTTAATTTCTTGCAGCTGCCAGCAAAGTGTTGTCATTCTTTAACAAAGATACAAGGGGAGAGGTTCAAACTGTAACTTTTGACAATGATGAAGTCAAGAAAATCTTTTATGGAAGCTTCCACAAGGTAAAGGATTGAAATTATGAATGTTGCTTTCTGAGGTGCAAATCTTTGAAATAGAAGACGAGCAAGCAGAAGTTTTCAGTTATATCCAGTTTTTCTATAATGCTATAGTTGACACAAGGGTTTATAGATTGCATGATGCAAGATCTCTGAAGTTGTAGTTATTTGTTTTTTTGAGTTAAAAGCCTACTTTGAACCAGTGTAAAAGATGAATTTGCCAAGATTGTGTAAGTGGAGAGATATATCTGAAAACGGCATAATAGTTTGCCTGGCACATGAAAGAAAAAGGGGAAAAGATAAACTGGAAATAAAGAAAAGAAAGCTGTGATGAGAATTTTTTTTGGGGAAGGAGAGTATAATGATTTGGAACCACTGAGGGAAGATGAAGATATAGCCACAGAAAGTTAATAGTTACTGGTTTATAGAAGAAGGCAAGGAGGCAGTTCTGGGATGTGAATAGAATATTGAATGAGATTTGTATGTTTAACAAACATAACACATGTATACTTATATATTTTCTGTGTATGCATGTGTATTGGTATATTTTCATCTTTAGGTTCACTGGACCTAAAATATTCCAAATTATTCTGTAAGTATTTTAAATGAGGGAGCAACAATAAGGAGAGAGAGCACATAATAAATTATATAATGTATTTGCAATTTAGAATGGAACTCATGTTTTTGAATTGCCAAAATGGCTGGCAAAATCTGCGTTTGCCTACAATTGTGAAAATCGTGTGTTTGCCTTTAAAGTTTTGTGTACCTAATTATGAAAACTTGATCCTGACAGACTTGCTTGCCTTTAGGCATGGAAAAGGCTATATGTATGTCTAAACCCACAAATTTTAAAACGTTTTCCTGCTGTTAAACATATAGGTTTAAGGCAAGAAAGAGCTGCAATTGCAACATTTTCAGTGACTGAAATGCATGTTCTGATGTTATCTATCTCTGTTTAGTGTAGTTTTCCTCTGATGACTAAATATGGCTGCAGTATAACATTTGTTTTCTTTATGATACCCTCTCCGGCGTGACTAGTCACTACCAGCATTCCTTTGAGGATACTGATAAGGGGTTGCCTCTGTTGACTTGCTGATACTGGAGGCTATGTTGTGAAGCAAGCTTTGCTACAGCTGACTGCAGGGAGAGCTAGCTGGTGCCAGCATTCTCATGTGTTGGGACTTGATCTGTTTGAAACAAAGATGACCAAAAAAGTCAGACAGTGCTATAAAAGCTGTTGTTTTACTCAGAATTTGACAGTGGGTAATTACGCAAACTGTTTGTGTATCATGTCCAATTTTTCATGTATTTATAAGTTACTTAATGGTCAATTATTTTTCTATATATAAAGAAATGTTTGTTTCATTAACTTTGTTACTCCAATTTAGGCTTGGATCGCATTTTCATTTTCATTTTTCAAAGACATCACTTTGTGCTGTCTTTGGCATTTGGCACTTTTCCAATGAGTATTGAGAAGAACTGTCAGGATAGGCTAGGACAGATATTGTTTTGGTTTAAAAGTTGAGCCATCTTATCACCTAGAAGTACTGTTAGAACCTAGAATAGTATTTAGAATAGAATAGTATCTAGAATGATATCTCATTCTAGATATCAGTGTGAGAGTTGAGACTTCACTTCTTTAGGTAAGGGGTATGAAAGTAACAACATGCTGTATTACCAGCAGTCAGTTTTAAGTAACAACTGCTAATTTCATTGACATTCAGAATCATATTTTTTTTCTTGTAGTTTCTCTAAGTGTGATAGAGCTGAGGAGGATTCTCTGATACCACTTACACTGAAGTTCTGCTGTAAATCAGAGCAAATAGGGAACAACCTGCAACCTCAACAACACTGGCAATCATCTGTAGCCATTTACTATACTTATTGGTGAAAAACAATTACAGAGAAAATAAAAATCCAGATTTTTGCATTATTTTAATTCCTATAACCCTCACACATATGAGCAGAAAATTATCCTAAGGTGGTGAACAATGTTCAGGAGTAGCAGCTGTCTGCAAATCATGTTAAAGCTCTGAAACTATGAATTCTGGCTTATGAGACTGTTTCTTAAGCAGAAATGTACTGTATATCTGTTATTTAATGTGGGGTGCTGATCCCCCTCCTTCTTTTCCCAGAAATGAATAAAAAGGTCATATTTTGATAGTATTTGAAGTAACTGGAGTAGCCTTGATTTAAATAGCTGTATTCAGGATTTCACGATGTAACTGAGCAGACTTCTCTGGACTTTCTCCAGGATGATTACTGAGATTGCTATATGAGTCATGTTGTTAATGATAGTATCATGGGACTCCCCAGCTCATGTGCTGGGAAAGCCTTATGTATCAACCATGTTGATTAGCTCTTAACAAAGGATAGCAGTAGTTTCAGCTGGATGAAGGAAGGAAAGTAAGATTAACACATTTCAGAAGGTACTTTTGCAATTTCTCCTACCATCTAGTTTCAAAGAAACGACAAGTCTTAAAAATACGAGAAGATGTTTTCCAAAATGTCAAACATTTTTGTGGTTTTCATTAGATGACTTACTGGCTCGTTCAGTGAAACACAGTTAACTACACCTAACTGTGCAGGGAAATTTACTTTGGCATACTTGAATGCTCTGTGTAGCATGGTTATGGTGAAAGCTGTTGAATCTGGCAAGTCCCATAGGAAAAATCCTTACTGCCTGAGGCAGTCATTAAACTTATAACTGAATGTTTTGGAGAGACAGACTTCTTCTACTTGCTTATTCTTACTATGCTAGACTTCCTTTTTGATTGGAGTTTTGCAGTAGTTAGCCACAGGAAATTTGATAATGGGTTTATGTCTTTCTTCTGGTGTACATATGGGATAGTACTTTGCTTAGCTTATTGATGTGGTTCATTTAGCAGTAGATCAGAACACCATCAAACTTGATCTTAGAAAGGCTCTGCAGAGGGATAAAGTGTGTTTTCTTTCTTAAAACCTCAGTGCCTTCTGGCACTGTAAATGATCAGAAGTGATGAACGTTATGTTAGTGTGTTAGAAATCAAGTAGATTGTTTCTAATTTTTTGTTGAAAATAAAATTGAACGGGATTGAATACAGAGATGTTATATTTACTGTCAATGCTAGGTTTTTATTATATTTGTGTCTGGGCCATAAAATTCAGGCTGGAATTCAAAACTGGCATTAAATCAGCAGCAAACTGTCTGAGTCAATAACTTGGGGGAGCTCTACTTATTTTTGACTGCTTAAGTCGCTGCTTCTTTGGATGGATAGATAATGTTCAGATAGTGATTGCTGTCATTTTCAAACTGTTGGTCCGATTCAGCAATATGTTGTAGGTTCACACAAGTTTTGTGTGCAAACGAAAATACAGTAAAATGTATTCACTGCAGAAGTAATTTGCATTATTTAACTTGTAACAAATAGTTAATGTTCCAGTAGAATGACTTGCACATTAAGTGCCTTTCAGAATTAGTAAATTGCATTTGTGGTGATGTTAAACAGTTGGATGCAGTCATTAATCTGTAAAATTTAATTATATGATCAAATGACTGAGGAAATTATGTATAAGTGATAATGAATTTAAAGTTTAGGCATGGTGTTTATTTCATTGTGTGGAAAGTTTAGTTTTTAGTACCAAAATATATTTTGGACTCTGTTTTTTATTTGGTCAGTGAAAAACATTGGGAATGTTAATTAAAAAAACACTCATATGCACAGTGCTGAGAATTAAACTGTGACAGCAACTGAATTTCAGATGACAAAAAAATAGGGTAGTTTGAAAAGTCTTAATTCCAACTATATGGAGCATAAGTACACAATGTTTAGAGAATTTTAGATAAGCTATGCTGATGCCTTGGAGACAACTACACATGGGAAAATATTTAGTATGGAAAAAAGAACAAATTCTCAGGAGATTGTTCAGGCTCTTGTTGACTCAAGACATTTAAGGGAATCTCTGTTTCCAATTTAAGCCAATTTTTTCAAGCAGTCATCAAATAGCAATATGTTTCTGAAAGGTTATATATGGTGATAACAGAAGCCTTAAAACAAATACATAATTCAAGGTTTTTTTTTGACTGCTCGTCCTAAGATGTTGATGTTTAAATAATTACATAGATGTTACAATATTGTCTATAAAATATATGCAGTATGTAAGGTACATAAAACCACTTAAAACTTTTCTGTTGCCTTAAATGTTCTTCCATCCGCTGCATATTAGATTCACTGAAATGTCAGACCTTTATTTCTTTGTTGGAGACTTGTGAAGGTCTTGTGTTTTCATAGATATGTAGGAAATTCACTCGCATAACTTTGATGAATATAATGGTAGTAGTCTAATTAAGTGATTTGCCTGCTTTGATTAAGCACTAGATCGTCCTTTTGTTTTAGTCATATATGGTCTGGTATTTAATTCTGTGCAGTCACTGCAGGATATATCACCATATTTACTGTAAATTTTTAGAATGCTAACCTTTGCTTCAATTTCTCTTGTTCTTCTGTTTAAGGTTTACTGTGTTTTCTGAAAACAATTCATTCTGTTCTTGTAAACTTACTTTCCTCCCTTTTTATAGCCATCCTTTCTTTCCTCCCTACTTATTTCCAGTAATGAATCTCTTCTTCACCATTTCAACTTATTTTGGCATAGATTTTTGTATCCAGATTTCTCTCATAGAAATACTCCCATGCAACTTCCATTATTTTGTCTTTTTCTGCTCTCTTTCTCAATCTCAATGTAACTAATGCCTCTGGTTGAGTCATCAGTCAGGGAAACTGAACCATGGATCTTTGGATCTGAAATGATCTACTCTCTGAACTACAGACAGAGTTTATTAGCCAGTGGGCAGTCACAGACTTATAAACCTCTTGTGTGGTCCCAGTCATCAGAGGAGGACAAAAAAGAGCTTATATTCACTTCCTCTTTCAAGTTCTTTTTAATTTTCACTATTATGACATCGTAAGGCAGTTTTTAGGCAAGCTTTTTCTTTTTTTCTTTTTTCTTTTTTAATAGATCATAGCAGTTCAACAATTTTATTAAGTAGTACCTATTAGCTGTACCTGTGTATTCATTTAAATGACCTTCAACAGATTTTAAAGAAATTACTAATGTTGTAAGCTTCCTTAAGTTAAATTTTTTCCCCTCACTTGAAAGGAAATCAAGATTACTAGGAATAAAATTGGAAACAGTATTACCTAAACAGGGAAATACTGTTAAAGTATTAACTATGCTTTTTCTCACATTAAACTTTTTTTCAGGTCCATATTGTTGTAACTTCATCAAGTGTTAAGATTTATGTTGACTGCAGTGAAATACTGGAAAAACCAATTAAGGAGGCTGGGAACATCACAACTGATGGCTATGAAATACTTGGGAAACTTATGAAAGGTGACCGGAGATCAGCGACAGTAAGCAATAAATATTAATTAATTCATTAATGCAAATCCTTAACCCTTAACTGCAGCTATATTGCAAAACTCAATGTACTTAACTGAGAAGTATGGTACATACTTCTTGATAGCTTTTTATTCTAGCAGAACTGCAGGAATAGAAATCCAATAGCTAGAAGTTGTAGTCAATTGAATACAAAATAAGAGGAGGAATGTTTTTCTTTTAAGGAAAGAGAGAGCAGCTAGTCCACTAACTGCTAATCCACTAATCCACTATTGCTGTGGATTCTCCATTGCTGGATATCTTTAAATGAAGATTGCTTTGTTCTCCTAAAAGGCATTCTGTAATGAACTGTTTTTAATTTCTGTGGTCTGTCTTGTGACCAAGTAATCCTCTCTGGCTTTATGATCTATGAACCTATAAGGAAAAAGTAGCTGCTGCTGTGAAGAGCATGTCAATTATCTTGATGGATTCACTATACTTAGTACATACTTGGTGCTATTACCTAGGCTTTGTATTAGAAGATTTAAGTTTGCAGTCCTGTTCATATGTACAAACCGTGACATCTGAAGAAGATTCTTGGTGCTCACCACTAAATGTGTGGTTGTATATATCAAATTACAGGATCATAGCTCTGGAGATAATAAATAAATAAATAAATATATATAAATAAATAAATAAATAAATTAATAAATATAAAGAGGAAACTGCTTTTATCATACCTAATGTCCCTACTTAAGCCTTTCTGCAGAACTGTTCCCCACTGATGTCAGTGGAAAGTTCCATACATGAATGTAAATTAATGTATGACCCAAGTACTGCAGTCCTTAGAGCTGGTCCAAAAGTTCATCAGCCAGATGTTGTGTTGAACTGCACAGGCACTCAGCCGATGTAGGAGTTCATCAGTATCACTCATAAACTATTGTAAATTTTTTCTTTAGTTGCTTTATTTGTTTACCTTATACCCCAGAACAGGAACAGGCTTCAGAGACTGATGTTGCTTGCAGCTTTAAGTAGGTTTATTTTTTATATTTTTTAGTGTTTTGAAATATTTTTTTCTGTCATTGTCAAAGAAAAAGACAAAGAAAAAAAAAGAGAATGCTGTTAACTACATTAGAAATAAATCGTTTTAGGCATAATTTTATTGCTAATGCCAGTAGATTTTATAAATAACATGTCTTGTATCTTTCAAGAGTTCTCCTTTCTTTTACAGTTAGAAATCCAGAATTTTGACATTGTATGCAGTCCGGTTTGGACTAGCAGAGACAGATGTTGTGATCTTCCTTCTATGGTAAGCGTAAACGAACCAGAGGCTGTTCAGAAAATCATTAGTAATAGCAAATGTAACAATACCAATATTAGCTTGATATTATGCCTTGTTTAAAACAAAACAAAATCACAGTTGTCAGAGCAGCCAGTGAACAATGCTGCATTTCAGTTTCATGTCTGAGGGAGAAAGGTTGCAATATGCTACACTGAGTACCTTAGGAATGGTGGAAAGCTATCAGTTACCTGTTGTATTTCAGTAACATTTAAGATCCTAGTTCTTATGAAATGAATAATTATATTATGTTTTATATAATCTGTTGTTAGATTGGCATTCAAAAAGTAACTTATTTATTCTTTGTCAGTGCAAGTGGATTATCTAATGGACATAAATATTAGAAAAACAGAAATGCTGCATTATTTTTTTTCATGTGCCTCTGTTGCTAGTGCTTTATATTGTTTACAGAGAGAATAAGTTCCTAAAAACATGAAAAATCCTGCAGAAATATTTGGAAAACACTGTTTCACTGTGAGTTCTACTGTACTTGAAAACAGGACAATAGAGAATCTTCTCGTAGAAAAAAAATGTGTGCTGCCAACAACTACTTTTCTTGAAAAGGACAGTAATAGTTGTGATTGAATTTTCAGAGAGATGAAGCAAAATGCCCAGCTCTTCCAAATGCTTGTACCTGTACTCAAGACAGCGTGGGACCTCCAGGACCCCCAGGACCAGCTGTAAGAAACTATTTGCAGTAGAGATTTTTTGATTTTAAACTTCATGGAACTAGTTTCACGTTGATCAAAGTGGAAAAAAGTAATCTTAGTTTGTGCAGACATCAAGCTAATTTTCTTCAGTATGTCATGGGGGAATTCTGATAGTTGTTTTCTGATGTTCCCTGAGTAAGTGGAAACCTCCATGAAGTTTGTGGTTTTGTGAAATAAATGTCAGTCAGAGAGACAGCTGGCGATCAACAGGTTCATAATATTGTGTTAATCTGTTCTCATTTTGTTTTAGTTTAAAACACAATTGGTCAGCTCCTGTCACTTGTACTTGTATATACAATAATCCTTTCCTCCTATTCCAAGTTTAATCACTGTGAAGAGCTCGTCATTGCTTGATAGGCTGAAAGAATCTGGCTCAATCTCGTCTGTTTTGTGTTCTATGTACAAGATGTTTTAGAGGAATACGCAAATACTTTTCCTAAATACAAAGTCATACAAAGTTTCCTAAATAAAATTTCATTCCAAGGAAATATTATTTATCAGGGAAAGAAATTGGTGATTTTATTTTAATTTAATTTAATTTAATTTAATTTAATTTTATTTTATTTTATTTTATTTTATTTTATTTTATTTTATTTTATTTTATTTTATTTTATTTTATTTTATTTTATTTTATTTTATTTTATTTTATTTTATTTTTATTCATTTCATTTCAATTCACTTTTAATGTGGAGATATCATTATCTCTACAATGGGTACACTCCTACCAATTTGCTTTAAATATAAACGAGTTATATTCAGCCTAGAAGTCTTTCTACTTTGAAGCTACCACCAAGTGCTATATGAGGAACCTGAAGCCTATTTAAGTTGCCTGGCAGTCTATTAGAGAGGACTTTGAGGATTACTTTAACTCAAAAGACTGAATATACATTAAAGAAGTTTATATCTTCAAAGAAAAAAATGACAATAATTTTTAATGGGCTGAATTGGCAAGGTTTACTTGAGTTTCTAATGCATCTTTTAATCTAATATTCTTTAGCATTTAGCACACTTCAAATCTCTGAAATTTCACATAATAATTTGATAGAGGATTATTAACTCACTAGTGTGGTGTACCCTTGCTTTCCCTGAAGTGTGAAATACATTTTCTTTCCAAATGTTCAATCTAGGGTGGTCCAGGTGCTAAAGGTCCCAGAGGTGAAAGGGGTTTGACTGGATCATCTGTAAGTATCTTTCTGGAATGCATCGGTATTGTGACATGCTTAGCTGTACAAAAATTTTTATGCTTATTCCATGCTGAGCTAAGAATGTAGATTAAAAGTTGAATTGGTAATACTATTTAAATTCAGTCTAGCTATTTAAGACTGTATGTGCATAGCCTAAGTATATATGCCTCAAAGGCATTGATTTCACCTCACAAGACTAGATCATATTCATCGTGGTGGTACTATGCACTCTGCAGCATTGCTGTCCTTCCGTCGTTCTGTACAGAGTGGACAGCTACCCTTCCAATTAACGCTGCCAAGAAGCATGCGTTGGCCTGGGACTGCCAACCTGAATCAGAAAGTTGCTTCTTAAAAGATATGCTACTTGAAAAACTGTTTCCACAGTGCAGCCTTTTCTGAAGTATCAGTGTGTCTTCAGGCTGCTGACTTACTCCAAGTGCCTAACCGAAAGACTTTGCAGTTACAGATCTCAGAAAAACTTGCCATTTAGAATCTCGTTTTAATTTTCTTCTTTAAGGGGCCACCTGGTCCTCGTGGTGAGACAGGTCCACCTGGCCCTCAAGGTCCACCAGGTCCGCAAGGTCCCAATGGACTGTCAATCCCAGGAGAACCGGTGAGTGGCAATTTTGAGCGTGGGTAACACTGATTATAAAATCAGAGCTGTCCACAGGGTGAGTGGTATTGTGAAGAGGGTGGCAGCTTTGCCCTAATGTTCATTTTTCCCTGCAGTGCAGTAGTGTTGTGAAACAAGTCCTTATCTGAAACAAGTCTCTTCCAATGCAATAGCATCTTCTGTCCTGAATGCTGCAATTACTTAGGAGATGCCTGTGAAGGGATGGGATCTGATCACTGTGATGTACATTGCACTACACTATTTTTTCTCCTACAGCTTTTCTGTGTACCTTAAAGTTCTAGGACTCAAAAAAATCAAACTGTAGTGTAGGAAAATTAAGTGTGCAGTTCTGTTCTGAAGCCTTTCTTATGTGTCCAACTTCTATTTTCTGTTTAAATTAGTAGCTGGAAGTTCAGAGAGGCAATGGATGCCTAGTTCTAGACATACCAAATAGCTCTTAGTAGGTCTATATGTGGAATGCGAGCAGGTTGTGAAAGGCAATACAGTGCTCATTTATATGCTCCCACACCTTGTGTCCTGGAAGTGTGCAATGCCCTTTAGACCATGGATTAGAGAAAAGCTGTCCTACTTTAAAAAGACACAACTTTTACCTTCTTTTGGGAGGGTATGCAGCTCCATTCACCAGATCAGAAAGATAAGGGAGGAGAAAACGTTACCTTTCCCTGCTTTCCTGCTTCTGAAGACAATAGTATTACAGTCTCTCTTACTGAAAATTGTTACACTTCCTCATCAAAATTTGTGCTCCTTCTTGCTTGCCTGTGTTTCTAATGTTTCTAATCAACCAGTTGTCCTGCATTTTCAAATTTGTGAGATGATGGTTACTTCAATTAAGAGGTATATGTATATTTTTTTTCCCATAATACATAGTTGTCTCATAGATTTCTTAATTTAGCTTTCTTGCAGTAATCATTCTGTGTCCACTTACACAGATTAATTATTTTGCTACTCTGTTCTGTAATCCATAATGTGTAACGATCATTTATGAACATTATAGGGTCGTCAAGGAATGAAAGGTGATGCTGGCCAGCCTGGACTACCAGGACGATCAGTAAGTTGTTTCTTAGAAAAGATACTGCCATTTTACACTATTCCTGATGCAGGTCAGCTGCTGGACAGCTGTCTTTGATATCACTAAGAGTTATAGAATCTTTTCATATCTTCCTAAGCAATAGTTTTGGAAACATGATTATCTTATACTTAAGAATTTGAAATGTAGAAATACTAAACCATTCAAAACAGAGCAAGATTAAAAGAACAGCTGTACTGAGTCATACCAAATATCTATCTGGCCAATCATGAATGCATAGGGAATGCATTGGATAAGGAAAATTACACTTGTAACTAGCCAGGAAGGTCTTTCAACTTTTGTAGTAACGTGTCCTCTGAAATTACAGGTTGCAAAACCTTTCTGAACCCTTCTTCAGTAAAGTTGTCTGATTGCCTTCTACTTTTGGAGGTCAAATTATCTTAGGACAGTGAGTTCTATAACTAATTTTATGATTTCTGAAGGAAGAAAGCAATATTTAATGTTTCTCAATTGCGGATTTCTATATTGTTAACTAGGACTAGGCTTTGAGGAGAAAAACTCAAAAAGTTTTATTTGGATCACAGAATCACAGAATTGTCTAGGTTGGAAGAGACCTCAAGATCACCGAGTCCAACCTCTGACCTAACACTAACAAGTCCTCCATTAAACCATATCGCTAAGTTCAACATCTAAACGTCTTTTAAAGACCTCCGGGGATGGTGACTCCACCACTTCCCTGGGCAGCCCATTCCAATGCCTCACATCCCTCTCAGTAAAGAAGTTCTTCCTAATATCCAACCTAAAACACTCCTGGCGCAACTTTAGATAATCAGCTGTTTTTGGATAATCTAAGGTCATTGATCTGCCCATGCTCTGATGTAACTAATATTCCTTGTTATACTGCCATTGATTTTATTGTGGTTATAGTTACTATATGGGAGATGTTCAAATGGTGTTGTGGATTTAGCTTCATATATCAGATGAGGTCTATCATGGTCCAGGGGCCTTAATGTTATTTACTTGTTTTATAGTACTTACAACCCTGCGAAATGTACACTTAGGCAGTAACGTCCTGTATAGAGCCATGCTACAGTTGAATGTACAGTGAGACGAGATGGAAAAAGGGAAAGAAGTGGATCATGTAATGCAAGGCTATTCAATATTTTATTCCTACAATGGTGGTCCTGATTCTACAGAGTGTTGAGTGACATCATTCCTGGGTGTACTCTAATGTAGCTCATCTGTTTAATGTTAGTGTTCATTTTTAACCCAGAAGCTACAAGAAACAGAACCAGAGAATTTAGAATACATGCTATAAAGCAACACAGTGTAAAGAAATAGGAGACTAATGGGAAAGAATACTAAAGCAAGAGTCTATTTTTTGTTTCTTTAGAAACATTCTGATTGATGATTGCAGATAGACTTTAGTACTAGGTGTTAAAGGATTAGCTGACATCTGTTATGCTTGTAAAGGCAATAATAAAAATATGTTTTCTGCTTAAAGCACTGAAAATTCTTTTTGAAGAGGAAAATGCAGTAAAAATTGAAGTGAGGGTTAAGACTTTTATATGATGTATATGAAATAAATGGTTTCTCCTAAAGATTTTGGTTTTGTAAATGTCAAATAATGACATTGAAGACAGATATTTAAATGTGTGCATATGTACTGGGATGATTAGCATAGCAGAGATGTTTGTTCTATCTTGGATACAGTTCATCATTTCCTTTCCCTCTAGGGAACCCCAGGTTTACCTGGACCACCTGGCCCAATGGGACCTCCAGGTGAAAGGGTAAGGTTTCTGGTTTCCTCAGTTTATTTAATTGAAAGACCTTTTTTTTTTTTTTCTTCTTCTTCTTTTTTTTCCCTTCTTTATCATAGCTTTCTGTTTTCAAATACTTTTCAAGAGGTCAAGAGGAGTCCTTTTATCCATATCCAACCTGGAGAGGTAGAAGTGGAAGGGCTGGCAAAACTTGTGTGTGAGAATCTCTCCAGATAGTCATAGGATAGTCGCATAATTTCTGTAAAAAATTCATGGCTCCCTGTCCTGACAAGGTTCTTAGATACCTGCACCTGATAAACAGTAAGTCCCGTAAGTCCCCTGAGCAGGGGAGGGGCCTGTTGAGGTACTCAACCCTGCTGTCTTCCACATGCTGTTGCTGCTGTGGGGGATCCCCTGAAAGCTCTGCTTGTCTCAACATCTGCAAGATGTCATATCTGTAAACAATCTGTCTGTGCCGTTCTTACTCTGAAGGTCAAGTTTTCTCCTTAGCCTTTGATTGGAGCTCAGAACTTTATTTTGAATGAGGGAATTCTGAAATGTTGTCATGATGAAGAGCGTGCTGACAGGTATTTAATTGCAGAGTTGTTGCAATCCCTCTCTTCCAATTTGGAGTCAACTGAGCAAATCTCTTTTGTCTGCACAGTGCCTTGTTACCCTTGAGATGACTGAAGCAATGAATTACTTTGGAAGTCAAAATTATTAATTGATATATACATTTATACTTATGCTTTACTGGGAGTTTATAGCCAGAAATCAAAACAGAACCATGTGATAGCCTGTTGTCAAAGAACATACCATGGAATTTGTGGGTCATCAGTGGGCCATGGACCATCAATGCTAGTTTGGGAATGCTGTGTTAGATTATTGAAATGGAATGACTCAGCATCACTTCTTGCAGAAAGAGTACCTGAGAAGGAGGTGTTCTGTTGTTCACCATTTAACCAGAAACCTCAGATATTCCAGCTGTCTGTGAATGAGAGAACACTGAAAAGAGAAATCTTCCTTCTCTGGAATACAACAATAATTCCTTTCCTTAAAAAAGGTTGAGACAGACTCATTCCATCCGCAGTCAATCAACAGCAGCTGAACATCTTCTAAATTGGCTCAAGTTCATTGTTCCATATATAGCCTTCCTCAGCACTAGCAGTGACAGCTATTTTTGTAACTAACAGTGTGGATAAGTTTTAAAATACATCATAGTACTAATTAGAAGTATTGCAATTACCTAATCCTAAGGATGATTTTAGTCAGGGATTGCTGCAATTTTAGATTAATCTCTAATTCTGATTTTTTTTAAAATAGGGTTTCACAGGAAAAGATGGTCCCACAGGTCCCAGAGGCCCACCAGGACCAGCGGTAAATATAATTTTGTCTTTGGTAAACACTGACATAAGAGACCCGAGCAAAGAGAGGGACACATTGACATTTTCAAGTTATGTTAAATATGAAATGGATCCTTTGCTTAATATCCCAAATGGATCTGAGAAACTCTCAGTAAAAGGTGAGCAGACAACTGTGTAAAACATGTATTCACAAACATTCATGTAAGCTAAATTGTTCTTTCAGTTGTTTTTACCCATGTGACTTCCAGTGGTTTCAAAACTGATTTAATTCAGTGTAAATAAGGGAAAAACGAGTTTACCTCATTCTCTAGCCATGAGCTTTAAAAGCACACCAAGATCTACTGATCCCTTCCCTTCCCTTCCCTTCCCTTCCCTTCCCTTCCCTTCCCTTCCCTTCCCTTCCCTTCCCTTCCCTTCCCTTCCCTTCCCTTCCCTTCCCTTCCCTTCCCTTCCCTTCCCTTCCCTTCCCTTCCCTTCCCTTCCCTTCCCTTCCCTTCCCTTCCCTTCCCTTCCCTTCCCTTCCCTTCCCTTCCCTTCCCTTCCCTTCCCTTCCCTTCCCTTCCCTTCCCTTCCCTTCCCTTCCCTTCCCATTGTTTTAATTTTTTTATTTTTCTGGAGGGAAGCTTTCAAGCCTGATACATACCTAACAGAAGAAAAAAACTCTCAAGAGCCCCTCTGCAATTACAAATACCATAGCATCTTTCTTATCAGCATGTAGGCCATTGTGTGTTTCTACAATTCACTTTACATGCGTTCTGCTGCAGGGTGCCCCAGGAGTTCCAGGAGTTGCTGGCCCAAGTGGAAAACCAGGGAAACCAGGAGATCGTGGGACACCAGTAAGATAATGATATACTTATAGGATCAATTTTAAAATTATGCTGTCTGTTGATGAATGAGACTTATCCTTTCTTTAAATGCTTGTCTCGCACTTATGAGACAGTGGTTAATACAGCAGAGCTGACCTTAGACCACAAACCTTCTTTCAAACAATTTTATTTTTATAGTATGCCTTTTTGCTGAGTTTAATAGTTGGGTCTGGAAACTGCGGTCTCTGGTTTCCACTAAAAAGATTATAGACTATTATGTGCCAAGACATATATTCCGACACTGCATAAGCATGAAGAACTGGGTCAGCAAAATAACGGGTAAGTCCTTACGTTTGTGTGTGTGTGTGTAGTGAAAAAGTGGTACACCGACGAAGGTGAAAGAATCTTTGATAATGTTACATAATCACTTCTAGTTTGCAAATGTTTTGGTTTTCTACAATGTGATTCTAAAATTATTTGAGGGTAGATTCTGTGGGTTCTAGTCAAACCTTTAACTTTAAAGTGCACCCTGAAAAGGGAGAAAGAGCAGGAGGTGCTGCCTCCCACCAAAAGTTTCAGAAGACATTTGAATTGATTCTTTTATAGGATCTCTGAGAAATTGTTTGATTCAGGAGTGGAGACAGCAATTGAAACATGAAGTCATTCATTTTTTCTATCTTAATGTCAGCAAGAATTTTCCCTCTCACTACAATTTCCTTATGTAAGTGGAAGCTGGATAATTTGGAGAAGTATCTAGTAGGCTGGGTAGCTTGATGATTAGGAACTTTTAAATTCCTAGGAGGATCTGGAAACTGGGTCATTTTCTCATACACATACTGAATTCGGTCTGCTTTTTTCAGTCTGTAAATCCCATTTGTCCTTGCAGTAGAGGACATTGGGTGTCTTAGGAATGAACTTGAGCTTTCCTGCATTTAGACATACATGCCTCATGTGATATTCCTGGTAGGTCAGACACAACAGGGGCATAAGGTGCTATGGCTTACTGACAAGTGAGCTCCAAAATACTAGTTGTATCTGTATTTTCCTTCTCCTGGGATACTGAATAACTGCTCCATTGCAGTAGCAAAGATGTTTTGAAGATAAATAATGCGACTAAAAGCAAATTTGGCTACAAGGCCAGTTTCAATGCTTTTGCAAAGCAAAGCAGTCAATGCCTGTCCAACCACCGCATGTAAGTTCTCTTGCAGTCTGATCCTAAGAGTTTCTTTCAGTTAAAAATACATTTTTTCCCCCGCTTATTGCACTTTCTTGTAATGTGATGCTACACATCATATTTACCAATTCTTATGTTTCTAGAACAGATCCCAGCAGGAATTCTGGCTTGCACCTTGCACAGATGTTTTATCAGACTCTTGGCGGACAGAATTTCAATGCTTTCCTTTGTGATGTTTTGCATTAGAATGCCAAAGTTGCAGCCTAATGGCTAAATGTAACTTGCAATGCCCTGAGTCATAGTTCAGGCCTGCCTGAATTTGTGACTTCCTGCCCTGGAGAAAGATAATAAGGCTTCACATTGCCTCTGGTAAATACAAATAATTTTCATCTACATCCTGCCATTTTTTTCTTCTACCCAAACAATCTTTATTGTAGATATTATACAACACAAGTCAGGTGATCGGTCCCTACAAAGCAAGGGTCTTTATGTCCCAGTCCAAGGACGCACAATTACATGCAAATTATGAGGAACTTTGGCAGTTGCTAAGACATTCCCATTGAATGCACTCAATTGAAACTCTTTCCTGATGTGTAAGATACCACTAATATGCTAAGCTGAGGCAGACCACACCACTAATGTGGCTGTAAACATTTCTATACCTCAATATGTACTTATATGGAAACAAGTTGACTTGTTAACTGAATTTTCATGGAAATAGGAAATTTGACTTTATAATATGCTTATAAGTATTTCCAAGAGAAATTATGTGGGTTTTCAGTGTAGTAACAAAATGAATGAGAAAGCAACAGTAAGAGCATAGCTGAGTCAGTAATCTGTTGAGAACTGAGGGCTGTCTGTCCTAGAAGAGAATCAAGTATCTGTAATCTGCCTGACTGGTCAGAATGAGAGAGAATTTCCTAGTAGTCCATACATATGTCATGTGGTAACACCTTCAAGGCTAAGAGTCATAAAGCTAAAAGAGGATATTGTCTTAAGAAGAAATGATTATACATTTTCTGTGAATATAATGGGAAATAGAAGACCTTCGACTATCAGAGAAGAAAAGTTGTTTTACAGTACTGTTGTTTTATAGGTTTGAGAATAAAAACTGTAATGTACAAGTGGGCATTCTAAGTCTTCTTAAAGCAGAGCTGTCTTGTTTATAAAATAGACTCTGTTACATGGTGTCTGTTACAGCAGGGTTTGACTTTTTTATTTAGAAGGACCCTAGGAAAAATATGTTTTATATATAAGGTCCTATTAGGCTGGTGGTTCCAGGACCAAACTGACTCTGAAAACCCTTAGAATTTGAGCATATAAAGGAGACGTTTGTTCTGAGTTAAATGCAATTTTTGAGCATTTTTCACTCTTTGCTGTTCGCTAATCTTGCATTCATCTGTGCAGAGATCCTAGATGAAGTCTAAAAAAGATGGTGCTTTGAGGGCAGCGGCCTGGTGGTTCTAGTGGGGATCAAGCATTCTTTTGGGGAAAACAACTGAGTATATTATCTTTTAAAGTAAAAATAGCATCCTTCCTTTGTTTTGTCCTCCTTAAACTGCAGATTTTTTTTTGCTGCAACCCCAGCCTTCATCCCACAGCTCAGAAAAATCCCACGAGCAGCATAAACTAGCATTTCCTCACACTGACCCCAAGTGACTCCCTCATCACAGGATATCAACAAAGTAGAATGTCAGCAGCAGCTGCTGCTTCTCAAAATGCTGGCAAGCAGTTGGCTAAGTTGCACGTTTTTGTCTATCAAAGGAAAATAAAGTGAAATTTAAGCAGAATATAGCCAAGTGGGAGGAAGATGCAAATAGCAACTCAGTAATTGCAGTTATAATTGTTTTTTTGGAAATCATATATCTAAAATACCCAGGTGGAAAATGAACTTCGTTGTTAACATTACCAATCAGTCTCTTATCTTTACATTTTAAGATTAGTTAAGAATAGCCTATAGGTTTCCAATCCTAAGGCTGAATCAGTGTCTCTTTGCAAAGTTACAAATTGAATAATGAGGTTTATTTGGTTCAATGAATTGTAAAGTTGACTATATATTGCGTATGATTATTGAATGTCCTTAGCATTTTTCTATCTGTGGGGCCTTTGCTGGCAACACATTGGAGCAAAGTTGTGCCTTTGTTGCAAGAAAACACCTTGTCTTACCAACATGGCTTTTGGCTGAAGGCAGCAGCCTAAGGAAGTGCTCTTGACTGTTCAGAAAAAAGTGCTTCCAGATATCATATACAGAATTTGAACCTTTTAAGCTTGCCTTTTTTTTTTTTTTTTATGTCTGATGCAAATAAACCATATACCATCTGCTTAACTCATTGATGGATGAGCCACCTCATGTTTTCTATGGCATGTTATGAGGGAGGTGAATGCATGGCTGCTGCTGAGAAGCTCAGACACCATAATGAGCTCACACTCTGACATACCTCGTGGGATTTTTTTTTTTGACCAAAACTTTGATGGAAGTTTATGAAACAGTGCCACTGCATTCAAACCATATCCTCTGTGACCGCAGTGGAATGATTTGTTTTCTTGTGTTGTTGAAATTATTTGTGGGTACTGTAAGAATGTTATGAAAAACAGCTGCAGCCCACACTTAGCCTTTGCTTTGTTAGTGGTGATAAACAGGCTCCTTAAAGAAATACTAAGATGTAGAAAGCAGTAACACTTAGGATGCAAAGCAGCAGATGACTGATCTGGTCATTCACCTTTGAAGTACACCTTACTGCTTTTCCTGATTTGGAGATGGGACGTGCATCTCATGTAAATGCTTTGACCATTGAGCATTCAGCTTGTCTATAGTTCTTTATCTTATTTAAAGCTTTTCTGCACTGTCCAAAATACTAAATATTAATTAGACTATATGGAAACTGACTTTCTAGTGTGGCGAGGAAAATCACTTTTGCTGAAGAAATATATTTTTGCTGTTAAAGATGTACCTGTGATGTCCTGCAGTGAGTCTGCAATTCCTGTGTTTCAGGACTGCCCTAACCACTGGAGTGTTTAGGCATTTTTGTTGTGAGACTGTGTCCTAGCCCAGAGATACATGGATCTGATGAACCCCCTTTTCTGGACCAAAAAACTATGTTATTTAATGAAAAGTTCCTGACTGTTAAGGGACTCTTAATTTAGTTTAATTTAGTCTTCTGACAGCAGCTTGAAAATGGAAGATCTGTGGCACGATTTGCATCTGTACATCATGCTAAAGCATCTGTTTTACCTAATTTCCAGATGAGAAAGCTCTGTCCAGCAGATGCTTGGGTACATATCTGTTAGATGTCTTTGTCAATCTATATGGAATTTTTGTAGGTAATAGCTCTGAAGTACAGGATTTATTTATTTATTTATTTATTTTCCTTCATAGTAGTATTTCTGCTTTGGTCCTTCTTTGTGTATAATCCTATGCTGGCGTGTATTTTGATACATGAAATAACAGTGCTACTATATTTATTTTAGGGTTCACCTGGAATGAAGGGAGAAAAAGGTGACAGAGTAAGTCTGCTTTAAAGTCAGTTTCCCTTAGATGTTTTTAATTAAGCACTGTCTCTTTAAATCACAGACACTTACTAATAAACACTTGTTTTGTTTTTGATTATTTAGGGTGACATTGCTTCTCAGAACATGATGCGAGCAGTTGCAAGACAAGTTTGTGAACAATTGATAAATGGTAAATGGTGTTGTTTGCTTTGTTTCTCATACTAGTAATCTACTAGTTTGATTGTTAAAAGAGAAAAAAAAATACTTAAATTTAAGGTGAGGGGTACTAGCCACACAGCAAAATGAGTCTGAATGATAACGATGATTGTCCAATGCCACTGACTTGGTGGAAAAAATGTAGCACTAAATTTTTGCCAACTTTAGCAATATATATAGAAATCTAATATCCTCTGTAGGTGCTGTGCAGGTGGCTTTCCTATTATCAGTCTCTTCCAAAATTACTTTATTTGTGTCATAAAATCAGTATACATTTTCTCATTAATCATGTCTTATCTTCAGGAGGATGGAACCTGAGAAAAAGTATGCTCACTGCAGGGGCTTTACTAGTGGGAAGTGACAGATGAGTGCTGGGTAAATACCATGCACAGAATCATTGTGCTATGCAAGTAAAAATATTTCTTTGGTTCAGGTCTCTAAACTGAATTTCAGTCCTTTATAGCCACAAAAGGAGTAGTTACAGGGTACAGCTCTGCTGGGATTGAAGCTGTTCTTACGCTAGGACTGGTAACTGACATTAATTAGGAAGGTCTAGATGTGGCCCCCTATTAAGGGCTCCTTTCTGCTTAGCTACTTTGTGCTATTGCTTTTGTTCAAAGATACCTTTCTTTGGAAATGAAATTCATAGACATCATAGATTGTGTCCTGCTTGCTCTACACAGGAGCAATTTATCCTGAGCCTGTGGTTGCTTCAGAGCTCTGCATCAAAATATGATCCTCTTCACTGTTTGAACTGGGACGAGTTCTTTCTGTTCTTCAGAGTAGAAACAACCTCTAACCAGAGCTCTGAGAGCAAGCATATTGTAAACAAATACTTATTTTGTGACTCTAATTGCCTTAAAAATAACTTTTGATAATGCTTTCAGCTTCTAGATTTCTACCTACCCTTCTTCCCTCCCCCCTCCATTTCTTTCCAGCATTGTCATTCATCTTAGGTCTTTTTAATTCATCTGGACCAAAGCAACACTAATTTTTTGAATGATCATAAGGCAAGATTTTAATGAAGAGATGCTTCTTTATTCCTTCCCACTCAGAAAAGATTTTCACGCATTTCACATGGTTTACTGTTTTCTTTCATTTTAAGGCCAAATGAGCCGGTTCAATCAAATGCTGAATCAAATCCCGAATGATTATTATTCAAACCGTAATCAGCCAGGGCCACCAGGACCACCTGGTCCCCCAGGAGCTGCTGGGACAAGAGGAGAGCCTGGGCCTGGAGGAAGACCAGGATTCCCAGGACCTCCTGGGGTCCAAGGACCACCTGGTGAAAGAGGTGAGTAATGCCCAAGGCATCTCTATATTTCACAGTGGCTGTAGTGCAGAGGCTGCCAGAGGAGAAGCCTAATCCCTTTAACCATGTCAGACTATGAAGCCCACACCTAACAGTGTCTGGTTGGGTCAGCTGGATTGCCTGAGGGACACCGATGTACTGGAGGACATGGTTAATTACATCAGTGTTCTCCTCTGTCTCTCCCTTGATCATGTTTCATAAAACACGCGTTGGTGTAACTTTTTGGCTGCTGTCTCAGGCATCCACAGGATATCCCAGGAAAGAGAATGTTCTCAGAGCTTTTCTGGCACTAAGCAGCTACATCTTGAAAGGCTGTTTGGAGTAACACAACTCTTTGCAGAATAGACATCTAATTAAGAGAGAAAATGAGTCATTACTAAGAATATAAAGTAGGAGTTGAAAGAATTAGTTCTACATCCTTGGCTCTTTGCACTACTCTGAGAGGGAAGAAATGCTAACTTGAGTTTGAGCATATAGATATGCCTATTTTTGGCTACCTTGGATTCCTGCAGTGATATCAAGTGTCTGTATTATTCTATGAAGTAGCGTGTGTGTATTCCTGCTACTCTACCATAGCATAGACTCACTATTGCATTTTCTAGCATATATTGTACTTTAATCTTCAAAAAAGACACAGAGAAAAGGAAGGAAGAATGAATTTCTGAATTCTGTATCTAAGAAACTGTAAAGCATACTTTTATATCAGAAATCTGCAAGCTTGAAAATACCTTCTTCATAGTATAAAATAATCAAGTTCTGTGGTGTTCTAAGTGTCTCAAAGACTTTTCTGTGTTCTGAGAAACTTTATTTACACCAAATTGCCTGTGCATCCTACTTTGTTTATGGGTTAGTATATTTATATCCAAATTAAGTATTTCCCTAAGTATACGTGGGGTACCAAATAAGGTTTGACCCACACATCTTCCATTAAATAATTGGAATTAATATCAATGAGAAAGCAGAGAAAGCATGGAGAAATATTTTTGATGTGGTTGCCTTTTTTTTTTTTTTAATAGGAATGCCTGGAGAGAAAGGTGAAAGAGGGACTGGATCTCAAGGACCACGAGGTTTGCCAGGACCACCTGGTAAATATTTCTTGTTTTAGTTAAAATCAGATTACAGAAAAGTAGGAGAAAAAGACAATATTTTCTCATATAGCACCAGACTGCATATGGTGAATCAATGTGCTTTACTTTGTGTGCTTCATGTTTTTGAAATATATTAGAGTTTACTGGGAGCCCCTGTAAAAATAAGCGATTTTTAGAGACTTTTGGATGTGGCTAGAAGATATTTATCTTTGTCTTGTAACTTACCCTTCTGGCATGCTTGTTTGCAGGAAAATGTATTTTATGAAAATACATTGTTGAAATGCTTAATTTTAATTTTCACAAGTCTTAATAGATGATTCTTTCAGAGTATCTAAATTCATTTTCTACTTTGATTTTTGATTACAGAAGTACAAATTGCTCAAGAACTACATAATTATATTCCAACATATGGAGTTACTAGGTGATAGAGTCTGATGATTTGACTGTTGCTTTTGCTCTTTGTGTCTTGAAATTTTGTTCACCGATGCCTTGGCAGAAGTCAGCTGTATCAATTGTTTCTGCTTTTAGTTCACTAGGCTAAACGTGGTTTTTCATTACAGGACTCATAAGTTGCTTGCAGCAAATTGTAACCCCAGATACTTGAAGCTTTATTTTTCTGCTAACCATAATAAGACCTGTTCCAAAAAAAACATTACCTCATCTATCCTAGGGCTGCAGGGTAGCAGAATTAATGTACTCCTATATTTTAATTGAAATCCAGTGTGCTTGTCTAATCTAGTAGTTTCCCTTGAGATGTTCATATCTTACGCAGAGGGGAAATAAACCAGGAAATTCATTGATGTTTCTTACTTGGCTCAAAACTTACTAAATCGGTTTGCGTGAAAAAAAAATCTTAAGTAAGCCACACACAGGGAAGCAACAAATGATGAGTCACATTTCTACATTTCTTTTGTTTTTCTTTCTGTTGACCCCCGTATAGCAACAAAATGCAAATGTTTTTTCACCAAAGACATAGCTTAGACTGTGTAGTCTAGACAGCAGTAATGTTAGCTGTTTTATCAAGCTGGCTCTTAATGAAAACAACCCACCAACCTTTCAATTCTAAAATTAGGTCCACAAGGAGAATCTAGAACTGGTCCACCAGGCTCCACAGGATCACGAGGACCACCAGGGCCTCCAGGTCGTCCTGGAAATGCGGGTATTCGAGGTCCTCCAGGGCCACCTGGATACTGTGATTCATCCCAGTGTGCTAGCATCCCTTACAATGGCCAAGGATTCCCAGGTATGTTATGAACAACTGAACTGCTGTTTGTCTTAAATGATCTTTACAGATGTGTCTGTTCGTATTGAATTGCTTTACATGAGACAGACCTGCTAACCTGGACATGCTGAATCAGGAGGAAAAGGTTGCAGTGAGCAGGCCTGCCTCATTGTAATGTGCAGGCATATGAGCAGTCATGTGGCCCTTGATGCAGATTTAATTGATGTTATGTGTCGTTCACTTTAAATAGGAAGTAGATACAAATTATTTAATTTTTAACATAGAAGGTTAGTAGTTGATAATGTTGCTCATAGGATTTAAGTGACAATTTTCTTCTTCTTCTTTTTCTTCCCCCCTCCTCACTCCTTCCAATCGTCTTCAGAACAAGGTTGAATTCTCCATGTTTCTCTTGAAAAATAAAAAGAATGCTGTGGCTGGCAATTTCCGTGTGTCTCTTTCTGAGCAATGTCAGGATAATTTATACCAAATTTATACCTGAAACCAAAATTTCCCACAAAGGAAATCCATTCAGTGATACAATGCAGACAACTGAAAATCACCACTGTCCTACAATTTCTACTGAGTTAAACACCATGGAGTCTCTGATTAGTCCTGGGTCATACCAGCCTTCCTCTCTGTGATGTATCTTAAAATATTAGGCTGCATCTGCAATCAAAATACCAGGGTCACAGCGGCCACCAATTTCTGACTGGAAATATTCCAATATATTTTAACACGGGGATCCTGCAGGACCACAGTATTGTTAAGAGATTAATATGTATGCATTGCAACATCTCAAAATTAGTGTATGTGATACTACTATTGAATATGGTTTGCTGTTAGTGTATTGTGCATGTACCCATGAAAAGAAAAAAAAAGATATATATATATATATGTACACACTTGCAGATTCAGTGCTGATGGTTAAAGAGCTAGGTGGTTATGGAGACCTCACAAAATTCATATTTAAATGAAAATGAAAGAAAATTGTGCCTGTGATTCAGCAGTGTTCTCCTTTCTAGTAATCAGCTATGTATACATATATAGATATATGCCTATGAATTAACTGTTATGTATTTAGTTGGATGAAAGTATGTTTTTGCACATCAGATGAACTTTTTAAAAGACTAACATCATCTTTGACCTGTTTCAGGTTTCGGCTAACACATTTTCTAAGTCGCCAGTGCTGCTTACAGTTTGAATACATGAAAATCCTGTTTCTGAGATGTTTGCGCACGTGCTTATTAGAAAATGAGTCCGTATGGATATTTCACCACGGATATGGTTTTTGAACCATGTTGGCCTGATAGAATGAATGGGGAGATTCTTTTTACTAACACAACTTGTGAATGAGATAAAGGACAGTGATGCCATTTCATTAAGCCTGTTGCATTTCAATAATAAAATAGAGAGTCATTCTTTTTTAAAAAAAGACCCAGACCATCAAAAGTCTCACTGGTGAAGGAGGCTTATAAAACTACTAACCAGCAAAGGTAATGCCAATAGAAGAGACGGATTTAACCTGGTAAATGAGAAATGACTTATGTAAATAGTAAACTAATTGTGGCTTGTAAATGATTTGTATGGGACCGTACCCACTAAAATCTGTTAACAACTCTATGTGATGCTTTTGCATAAAAGCCTGCTGCTGCTTGCTATATGCCAGAATAACATCTTTGACAACTTAAGAAATCTACCTGTCTGTTGCTTATTACCAACATGTCTGAATCGGGGCATGTGCCTTTTTTATATGTAATCTTGTTGGATTCTGTAACTGCAGTTATAAATACAAAAGTTTTATAATTATATTTCTTCTGTTTTGCTGTAGTTTTTGGTGTTCCTGAAGCACCAGCTGTAACTCGGTTTGTTACGAGGAACAGCACGAGAAAATGACATGTACTGTATATTGCCGCTGGTGATAGTTATGTGTACACTTTCCCATTCTCAGAGAAAATTAGTATATGCCAAACCCACCTGTTCATTTTGCCTGCTCCATGTGTTCTATTAATTACATAGTCTAAAATAAAGTCCAGTGCTTTGATTTACTGAAGTAGCTGTAAAATAATAATTTTATTTGATTTGCCTTTTTTTTTTTTTTTTTTTAACAATAACTGGTCCCTTGCATAATTTAAGACTCTTTCTGCACTGTTTTGTGTATTATAAATACAAAGCCTTTCACAATTAATTTTAAACTTTTTATTATTTTACTGCCAAAAAGTATTCATGAACAAAACTGAAAGCACCCCCAGTGAACTATTAATTTATATATTTATTTTATGGAAATAAGATTGGACTAACATTATGTAGAAAAACTAACTTTCGTTGTATTTGCGGATTCAAAGACATGCGATAACTATAATGTTCAATCGGACAACTATTTTCAACCAGAACCATATGTGCCTGAAAGTGGACCCTATCAACCTGAAGGTGAACCCTTCATAGTACCTATGGAGTCAGAAAGGAGAGAGGACGAGTATGAGGACTATGGAGTTGAAATGCATTCACCAGAATATCCTGAGCACATGCGCTGGAGAAGATCGCTGTCAAGAAAAGCAAAACCAAAGCCATAAAAGATCTGTGTCTTGTTTTGGGTTTTTTGGTTGGTGGTTTTTGTCTTTGCTATACTTGCATTTGCAGATACACACAGGGAGAGTGCATTGTTCCTTCTGCATTCTAGCTTTCTGGTCTTTTCATATCAGATGCACCCTTGTTTTGTATCTTGCTTGTGTGAGGATAGCAATATGTGTAACTAGAGACTTCATATTGCTCTGGAAATGCTTGTAAAATACTTTTGCTTTTAGTGGCTGCATACAGGTTAATATGTGCGTTCAGTTATCCCAGTGTTGCCGTTTCATTAAAATAGTGTAAAAACAAATTAAAAAAAAAAAAAGAAAGAAAACCAAAAAAACAAAATAAAAATAACCACAGAGCTGCTGCAAATTTTCTGAGGACTGTCTGCTTTAGCTCTACATTTTTCTTCTTTTTCACATGCATGTTTGCAGCTCAGTCAGATCACACGTCTGCATTATGTAGTTAAAAAAGGAAGAAGACAAAAAAATAATTCTCTCTCCTTTCAATATCATTGTCATTTTCTTCTATTCTTAGTTACACTTTGTAGAGCATATACTGCTCTTATACATCTCCTTTAAACACCACAAACATTAAGTAGCTGAATTTGTTGTATCAACTGGATACAGTTTAATAATGCCTGAAATCTCCTTGTTTGTAGACACAGTAACATTTATGCCGAATTGCAGTCAATCCTGCAGAGATGGAATTGCATGTTTATGTTGTATATTTAGTATGGATTTTTTTTTTTCAGAATACAATGTTTCTTAGTTATCAAAAGCAGTTGGAAATTGTTTGCAAGACTATGGATATAGAATTGCTGCTTTTATATTTTAACTGCAAATTGTGAATTTCACTGCCTTATATTATTTATTTCTGAAATGAAAGAGGCATTTTTCAATAAAACTACTGAAAATTTATATTTGGCTATTCATTTTTTGAAAGGCCCATTGAGACTGATGTGTGTGTTCTCTATTAGTGTTATTTATTCCGCTGTTTGTAAATGTCAGTTACCAAAAATCAACTAGAATGGGAACAGTCTTAAAATAGGTATTTGGGCTGTGGTATCCTGAGGTGGGTGGATGAAAGCAAAAGAGGTTTCCACTGTCTGGGGTATGAATGTGACTTTTAATAAAATTCAGTCTGCAACGCATTTGGTAAAGAAAATGAAGAAGCTCATTAGATGCAGGTTTTTTTTTTTTCTTTTTTTCTTTTTTTTTCCTTCTTGATGCTTCTAATTGCAGCAAGAGAGACTCTTTCCACCTCGGGAACTACTTGGGCTGCAGCAAGTAGCTAAAGCCACACAAACTTTTAATTCTTGATGTGCCATGAGCATTGTAGCCATGGTAGCACTTAGTTCAGTAGTAGCAAATAGCTTGCTTGAGTATGCGTGTCTGTTGTTTAGTGAGCTTCATCTTGCTGGGACCATACATGACGTAGCACCTAGAGCACAGCCTTTCAACTTCATTGGGAAAGCTGCAGTGGCATGTCTAAAGATCATTTGAAACACGTCATGGAAGTGAAGCCAGATTTGCAGGCTGGCTTCCTGGTCACTGAGTATTTACTCTGACTTGTGTGACGAATTTTAGTGTCAACAAATGCAATTTATACAACTTCTTAGACTGCCTGATGGGTTATCAGTGAAATAAATAAATAAAATAAAATAAACACATTTCAAAGAGTGACTCAGATTATAGCCATATGTCTTTTAGACTGTAAGGGAATAATTCTGGGCTGAGCTGAGGAACATTTAAAGAATAATCTAAGTTATTGATTGTGTTTTCATCTGATTGTGGGGAAGTATTTTCAAAGTATCACAAGTATGTTCTGCAGCTGCCTGGCAGGAAAAAAAATAGTTGGTAGGAACTTGGAGAAGTGATTAGAATGTTTCTCTGAACTGTATTTGAAATAATGAGATCTTACATTGATCTCCTATCAGTCTGTTTCTGGCATTAATTGTGTCACTAGGACAAGCTTAACTGGATGCTCGTATCTTCATAATAAAGATTCCCTTCTGTCCTCCAAACAGAAAGCTTTACGAAAAGAATAGCTTATTAAAAGCATATATTTTAAATTACTTTCCAATTTCTTCACAAAAAGTGTATCTGATGCCTGACAGACACTCTTCACATTCTTTGTGTTCCTTATTGATAGAGGTGCTGATTGATTTTCTGATGAAATATTTAAATAGTAAATAGAACCTCAGCTTGTTGGTAGTCAGTTCATATTAAACTTCTGCTTGCAGATCTGCAGGATGGATAGCACCTCTAGGATGTTTCCTTCCTACAGGCACAGAACTACAAAGGATGAATCAATCTCTGAACTTGAGATATGCAATGGAAAAAAAAAAAAAAAAAAAAAGAAAAGAAAAGACAACCCCTTACCTCAAAAAACAAGCAAACAAAAACCAGCTCCCCAAGCCTGTAATATTTATTTCACCTTTATGGCAATACTTGACAGAGGCATCCTGCTAGCAGTGCATTTTGAAGAGAAAAGGACTTTCACTGGCTCATCAAGTCTGGAGAAAATACTTGAAATGCTTGGATACAGCATAGAAATGAGTGTTTTCTGATAGAGGCCAACAAGGAAGAATATCTAATTTCCAGGAATTCTCATGGGAATGACTCTCAGGGAGGTACTGATGACACTTCTGGGAAAGCTGATGTGAGGTTGAGACAAGCAAGTCCTGGAGAAGTACAGATGCAAAGCAAACACAAGTTCGAGCTCCTGAATACCTCATGCACAACTGAGCAGTTTGCATAGTCTGGAATTTTTAAAGAAGGAAATTGTTTAGAAGCTCAGTTTTTCTCTCCTTTGGCTAAAATTGTGAATATGAACAAGTAAGTGGGAGAGGGACTTTACTTGTCTGAAATTAGGGCAGAGCATTGCAGAGAGGATCTTAATGAAGATGGTCTTTTCTCTGACCCACAGATATTTTTCAGAGGGCAAGTTCTTTGCATTCTTGATAGCACAGATAGCAAAACTGCACAAATCACCAGGGAGCATTACTGTTTTACAAAGGCTAAATATTATGATGGTGCATCACTGCTGAGATCTCTAGGCAAAAATAATAAGCAAAAATGGAGTGAAGAAAAGCACGTAAAGAGTCTCAAAGAGTCTCACTTAAAATAGTGCCTCTTTTTTTTTTTTTCTTCTGTTTGTGGTTTTGCAGTAATGTCTTTTGACATTGCACCCTAGCACTGACTGCACAGAGATGCTAATAAAAGAACATAAAGTGACAGTGATTGTTTTAACAGACATGAAGAGTTTCAATCTAAAGCATGAACAATTTTTCTCATGAAGACCCTTTTTGCTATAAAAAAGGTATATTAGTTTTAACTTGATTAATCTCTATAGTTCTTAAAAAGGAAAATTAATTTTTTGCAAGTTTCCAGAATCACTGTCACCACTGAAAACACATTAAAGGAGTCATATATTTCTTGAGCTTACTCACTGCCTTTATAGACTGAAGTAATGTGTTGATATTTTTGACTGCAACTTAGATCAACATTACAAATGGGAAAATATTTTGTGAAGGTGTTGCACTGTGTAAAGTTGATAATTTTCATATCAGTTTTGAATATAATAATGAATACCTTTTATAAATACCTTTTAATTTTACTTCAAATGCCCTATTGAACATGCTGATATGAATGCAGCTGCATTTCTCATATGCAAAGTCAGAAATATCAAGACCAGCTTGTAGGCACCAAGAAAACACAGATTGTAACAGATTTTTCTTCCTTCAGTATTCTTCTAAAGACCTCATACATTTGGCTTGACCAGCTAGTTAAGATTCATACAGCCATCACTTTTATGCCCTGAAAAAGAGATGGGAATGGGAGGAAATGCTCCTGAAGAATTCTCCATGTATGAAAGTTCTTAGTCAACACTCATGTAAAAAGAGTAGACTCAGAAAGTGTTTTTAGTGCTGATACACTATTGGCCTCTGAAAATAAATGCTCAGTTGTATTTTCATTTAGTTCTTGTCCCGTGCTGTGATCCTATCCAAATGTTTTATTCTTTTGTTTCATACATAAGACAGCTGAGCTCATTGCGACAAATTGTACCTCAGAGAGTGAAATTTACTGGAAAGTAAAGTGAAATCCTGCCTCATGTAACATCTTGTACATTTTGCCGCTGACTTTAGTAAGATTAAATTTATAGTCTTGCCCTCATTCAAGAGATCTGTTCTGTAAGCTTGGAGATGTAAAACATTCTTAGCAATTATATATATATATATATATATATATATATATAATGAAGGAATGCAGCAAGATATTTGAACTGTGAAGCACATTTTGCTCTCAATCTCACTTCTGGGCTAGCATTGTTCTGAATTTCTTCATCCTTGAAAAATGCAGTTTGTTTCTGAACTGTTTTTAGAGAATAGTTTAGTGCCTAGTTTAACTTCCGCTTTCATTCCTATAAAGACAGTCCAGGATGCCTTGAAGGCTTCGTTCATGGTGACTGTACCTTTTCTTTGTATAACCCATACTTATTTCTTTCTAGAGTGGTGCAAGCTACTGACTAGACTCTTGAGTTATTACAGATATGGGAACATGACATTTCTAGGTGCTTACTTTGAGATATCCATTGACCTCTCAGTTTCAGAAGTCGCTATGCCTCTAATAGCTTGACCCCATTAACCTGCCTTGAGTTATTTTCTGAGTCACTACACGTATTATTTGTATAATATTAAATATTGAACAAAACTAAAAATAGGACAGGGAAGAAATAAGATACCTTCTGTCAGATACCTTCTGTCTCTCCTTTTCATAGCACGTTATCCAAGCACAGTTTGTAGGTTAAAAATACTGAAGGAGATAGTTACATTTCCTTCAGCTATAATAATGGCAGAAAAGCTTCAGATGCTCAGGAAATACTGGAAAATAGAAAAGAAAATCTATATCTTTTTTCTGTTATAGACTGCACCTATCCAGATACCTCTGCCAAAAAGTCACCAGAATTACTGGTCTCTAAAGTAGTGCAAAATAAAGACATTTGTAAGTTACCAGAACCCCAGTACTGAACATGACAGAAGTTCCCCTGTCTGGCAAGTATGTAACGGAGAAATACCTTGAGTAGTGCTATTTTTACAGCTAACAAGCTGAAGCAAATGTGAGATGTTTATGAGTTATAATGGCCTGCTGTTTATGCCTCATGGTAACCACCACTGGAAAGTTGCAACATGTTAATGTTTGAAGCTTCAGGCTCCTTTCATGACAATGAACTGTACATGCAAATGAATTGTACACTGTACACAGAGCAAATTACTGTACACTGTACAGCACCTGTTTCTCCTTATCAGTTATGCCAACATGTCATGCCCTGCATAATCCTTGCTGCCTTTCCTTCCTGAAGTTTATGTGCTATTCCCCTCTATACAGCCCTCCCAAGTGTGCAGCTCTGGGTTTCCCAGTGACAAGAAGGACAAATTCGTGTTGGAGTGAGTCCAGTGGAGAGTCACCAAGGTGGACTGGGCGCTGAAGCATCTGGTGTGTGTCAGAGCTGGGTTTGCTTAGCCTGGAAAAGAAAAAGATTACAAGAAGAGATCCATCTAATGTTTTCAGAACCTTCTTCCTTCCTTCTACTCCATTTTTTTTTTTTTTTTTTTTTTTTGATGGCTGTATACTCCATTAAACCAGATTAATAGAGTTCCCTTGATTCATGGATCATGCATCCCATGTGACCTGCATTTTTCTGTTGTCTGTCTTAAGGCCAAAAGGGCAAGGTAGGATTTTAGGATCAGAATTTTAGGGTTTCTTGTTGTTGATATTTGTATGAGTATTGGCCTTTACAATCTTCCCTGTATCTTTTATACCATTTGTCCTATTCCTGCTTTTATATTACTGTTAAAATACATTAACAAGCAGGAGGTCTTCTTGGTAGATTTTATTCCTTTCTTTTTATATGTAGCTACAGATTTTAATTACCACGTGAGATAGTTCAAGACATATTTTCATTCCAAATTGGTTTATACTACATAATTACTAAAAAAAAACAACCAAACAATTACGTTTTGTTTTTTTCCCCAATAGAAGACAGTGAAAAATGTTTAAAATGTTTAAAACTTGAACAGAATTTAATTTATGTGTAAATAACCAAAGACATATAGCTATAGGTTTGAAATAGAAAGAAAAATAATCTTAAAAATGCTACAAATATATTTTTGTATATACACATATGCACATACACACTGTCATGCATAAGTACACCCACTCAAAGATAAGGGAAGTTTTTTTTTGTTTGTTTGTTTGTTTTTAAATTCAAAGTCCATTTTTTTTCCCTCCAATTACTGATTTTTTTTTATTTTTTTTTCTGATTTCATTGTGTTTAGGATTTGTCCCTAAAAAGGAGTCAGTATTCATCCTTAAATGTTTATACTTCAGATTTCAGTTCTAGAAATTGTTGACATGAGAAATGTAAGCATATCATCAAATAAAGGAGAATCTGCAGACTTGTTTTCTTTGGCAGTTCTTCAGAATACCATGAATACTCTATGTTGTTATTTGGCAATGCCTTAGAGTACAGTATATCTGACAGAAAACTCCTGTAGACTACTAAATCCCAGCCAGTGCATCCTCCAGCATAATATCCTGAGGTTAAATTTCAGTCTTCCTAACTCATCTCTTTTCAGTAGCAACAGAAGTCAAAATGGCACCAAACATTTCTTGTATGTCTCTTATCTCAAAGACATGTCTAAACAATGTGTTTTTCCTCTACAACACTTGCTTCCTGAAATCTGAATTGATAAAATTGCTAGTGAAATGGATGAAGATTTCAGGCATCTGAGGAGAAAATCTTTTAAATGTATAGCAACAATTGAAAGATATACTTCAGACAGTGGCATGAAATTAAAGAATTTTCATGATTCAGAACAGTTCTAGCCCAAAGAGACCACCCAAAGGTCAAGGAAATTGGGTAGAGAACCTAACCAATAACAGGGTGTACAATAGCAGGGTCAGAGGTTGCTCCCATCTCCTGAATCTGAGATATTAGAGGTGATAAAAAAAAGGGGGGGAAACAGCAATAAAAAGATTCCCAATAGTTACCTCAATGCATATGATTAATTATTATTAGCCCAAACACATTCTTGCACCGAGTGCATTATCAGTTAGCCACAGAAATAAGGAATTTCAAGAAAAAGAGCCTCCCTAAATGCCATATCCTTCTAACCTGGGCTTTGCCTTTATTTATTTCTTTAAAAACACACCCTCTTTCTCCAGCTGGGGTTGGAGAAGCTTTGCTGTCTTCTTGCTCAGCTAGATGAAATCACAGAGAGAAGAAAGAATTTGAAAGCTGTGTCCCAGCCCAACAAATTTCTAACTCCCTCACTCAGTGTGGGTTGCTGGACTGGCATCTGTGTACCTGAAGTGTTCATGAAAAGGAATGATCACATGTGAAGGAGCAAAGGTGAAATCACACAGGGAAACGTTCAATTGCAGTCACCATCTTGTGCAGTTTGGTGGCTGCACTTTCTCCAAGAGCTGTTTTGGAGGAAGTGTGAGCCATCAAGGGTGGAAGAAAGTTTTTTCTTTATTGTGAAGGGAAAGAGAAGAAGAAAATATGACTTGCAGTTCTTCCTTTCAGACAAAATGTAAAGAGCTTTTGCATAGTGGGTTTCCTCATTCAAACTCCATCTACTTTTAGTCATCCCAGAAGGTGAAGTCATGTGCTCATTCTCAGAAGGAGCATCTTCACACTTAATTAAAAAAAAAAAAAAAAAGGGTTAAAGGGTTTTATGAGAGACTGTTTTCTGAATGCTGTTTCTTTTGTCCCACATGTATAGCAAAAGTTATGCTATCCATTCTGGTAAACTGGCTCACCACATTAGTTTGTATTAGTTTGTATGCAAGCAGGTAATAAACACGAATGAAAGCCAATTCACTTCAGCAAGTACTTTGAACATTGTAGTTCATGATCAGAAGGTGAGAGGTCTATGCTTTTAAATAAATGTACCCATCACCCCTTTCTGGCAGAAGATACACAGATATAGTATTTGCATATCCTAAAAATTTAGTTATTTGGAATAGGTGTCTAAGATTTTTTTCAGATTTGTGAATGTTCATAAATATGAATAAAAATTGTTGCACCCTGTTTTATGCACCAGTATACAGAAATAGGAAATAAAAATGGAGAATGAATATGAGCTACAACCAGCTATTCATAAATAGATATTTTAGGCAATTCTCTTAGGAATTTAGATGGAAAGACACTAAAATGAGACACAGGCAATAATCTTTCAAACAAGCACTGGCTGTGTCAAAGGCAATCTTACAGATTTCCAAAAATAAAGGTTTTCTCTGACAATGCTGCATGACAGAATTCATTCAGTTGTGTAACTCTGACTCAGTTCATCTATAATATGTCTCAACTTCTGTCTAGCTGCTTTACTCAGACTTTTGACTTACAATTTTAAATTTTGCCTTAAATAAAAAAAATCCATTCATATTTTGGATTCATTCTATGTCACTTTAAAGATGAATGTGTAGTGTTATATATGACATACAGTAGTATTGACATATAGTAGTGTTACGTACATGTAAGACATACATGGCTAGATATCACAAAAACAGCTTTTCATGTTTTCTGCATAATAGCATTGTGCATTTTTAATAAATTAATTAATCATTCATATTTGAGTAGAATCATCAAATCATTATAGTTGGAAAAGACCTTCAAGATTATCTGGTCCAATCATCACCCTACTACCAAAGTCACCCACTAAACCATGTCCCTAAGAACCACACCCAACCTTTCCTTTATCACCCCCAAGGACGGTGATGCCATCACCTCCCTGGTCAACCCATTCAAATGCCTGACTATTCTTTCTGAGAATAAGTTTCTCCTAATTTCCAACTGAAATCTCCCTTGGGACAACGAGGCCATTCCCTCTAGTCCTACGACTAGTTATCTGCCTGAAGAGGCTGACCCCTTATACCCTGAGTAGATCAAGAGTTCATGATTTTTCAATGAAAAATATTATCTGCCCCTTCTTAGAAGTGCTTTCAAGATAGCCTTGTAAAATGAAGTAGAGTTCAATCTGAAGTTAGAGATTTTAGACTGAAAAAGTGTATGGATGGGCATATGCAAAGGCAGTTTATTTTCAGATCTAGCTGGTGATCTTACCTAGAAGGGCTCAGGAAGATAGAACTGCCTTATTTATATTACTTGTTAATGGGCTTTATTAGACTTTCTGCATGCATTCTGTTTTTTCACAAATGTGTGTATATAGCACATCGTTATGGTGACTCACAACACCAAAGATATCATAAAAATATTGTTCAGTATGAAGGATTGCTCTTGGGATACTTTGATGCTATACTACATGTTCAGTTAAGACAGCCCAGTCAATTGAACTTTCAGAATCCAAGAAGATCAAAACAACTTCTATGTCCTACACAGAATGGCTTTTTTTTTTTTTTAATCCACATTTTGCATTCTGTGTAAACAGAATCAATAGAATGAGATACACCATGATAAAATACGTTTTGTGATTCATAAGATATACATGTATATTCACTATAATGTCTTGATAATGCCTTGACATGATATGTATTTTATGTTTTTTATCTATTTTGATTTTCCAGTCTGAAGAATGGCCCCAGATACAACAACTGGGAAGTTCTAACTGTAATCCAAATTAGAGCATTATATTTTGTTCCAAATTAAAGTTCATCCAGCTTTATCTGCTAAATCTGATTTTATTCTTGCTATTATTTCCCCTGGCTCATCATTTGCAAAAAATGTTGCAAAATTATACATATTTATAAATCTACATGAATCAATTCATCTTTGGCAGCCAAAACCTACAAGGAACATTTCTCATTTTCTTAGTATGTAGTCTTTTGGCACATTGCATTGGACTATGGTCATCCTGTAATATTAGCAGCATTGAGCATTGTGCTGTTTGAAAAGCCACATCTCTGTGTGGTGGAAAATCCACCAGAGGAAGAACCAGTTCTTTCCAAACCAATAGGGTTTTGCCTTTAATAAAGTCTTTGGAAATGGAGAAGTATTGAATTTCATGAATTACGTCCAAATTGTCAATAGGTCTCAGTATTCTGAGTTAGGTCTTTTTTTTTTTTTTTTTTTTTTTTTTTTTTTTTTTTCCCCAGAAACTTCAACTTCTGTTTAGGCACTGTGTCAAGTTACACTTTGGGTTCAGCTGTGAAACAGCTTTTTAAAGGAGGTTGGTTAGCCATGATGTCTTGGTGCTGATGCATGCTCAGCTCTGCTGAGACTGCATTTTTACTGAGGCTGAATGCCAAGATAGCATATCTACATAGCTCCTCGTATGGAATTGGCTTGTTACAACCCATCTTCCAATGCATGTGTCTGTCATGAAGGGGTTATGCAGCCTTACTCTAAATGAAATGGTCGCATTTTCAAAAATGTCTAGTATGTAAGAACCCATTGTCTGACTTCAGTGAACATGAATATTTGACTTTCATTGTCTGACTTTCAGTGAACACAAACTTTCACTGAAGTCTGGAAACTCGGAGAAAAAGTGCTAGCAAGTGTCTTTGGCACTCAAAGTACATAAACTAGAGGCCAAGTGAGAGGGTGGAATTGTGTCTAGGTGGTAGCTCAAGAGAGGCAGTGGGATAGCATTGCCCAGACAACTGTAATGTCTAAATGTAGCATAGGAAAAAACTTCAGCCACTGAAGTTTGTTGTGAATCCATACTTCTAAGCAGTCCAGTGCTTTCTATGAGAAAGCAGTAGGTACCTAGAGAAAGGTAGACAGTTTTGAGCAAAGTATGAAGTCTTTTGTTATTTTTTTTTTTCCCTCCCTGGTTAGCCAACCGGGCCATTTAGAAGACTACATTGTGGATGCTCCATGATGGGTGGTTCAGTGTTTCTCATATCTAGGTTATGTTTTGTGTCATGGAATCTCATTCCTTATTGAGGATGGGTGGCCATCCTTAGATGGGTGAATTTGAATGTCTTAAGTATGCTATTACTGCTGTATAAAAGTAAAATGTAGAATAATTTCCTTGTGGGTTATTTTTTTTTTAAGGTAGAACCTAGAAAACACTACAAGGAGAACATTGAAAAGAGTTATCTCTTACATACAAAAAATGTCCATCCATCTGTCCTAATTGGTTGGACACACAAAGGAAATTTTGTGCCAAAAATGTTTGTCACTGAATAGAAGCATATGCTTTAAGATGTATAAAAGCATAAATATTTTAATAAATGATGAGTAAAAATGAAATTAAGGTCTTTTCCAACCTTGATGATTCTACTTTTCTATGATTCTAGTTGTGTAATTCATAGAAGTCTCTCTGTCATTATATATATTTAAATGAAATGTAACTAGATGGACAATAATAAATAATAACAATAATAATAATAAAATTACCTATGTGGTTTCTCTTACACTGAAACAGCACTTATTTTTTTTTAATTTCTTCCTGTCCAATCAGAACTTGACAGATATTGAAAAATGGTGCAAATTTTAGAGCCATTTTGCTGAAGTATGTGTACGCTGCAAAGACTTCTAAGCAAAAATACATTAATGGATTTAAGAAGGGTCACCACAAGGATCAGCATATAAACTAGGCTACCCGTATTGGGAACTTCCCAAACACATTCAGGGAAATCACCATGCTGAGGTGCCTCTCTGAAGTACCTTTACACTAATACATAGTAGAGGGAATAAACATGAGAAATTTGAGATCGGTATGGAGATGCAGAGCTATGATCTTGGGATCATGGAGATGTGGTGAGATAGCTTGCATAACTGAAGTTGTTCAATGTACAGATGCAGGCTCTTTAGGAAGGACATTCCAGGAAGCTGAGGAGGAGGTGTTGTTCTTTAGTGTTTAGTGTTCTTTAGGTTTAGTGGAGGACTTGTTAGTGTTAGGTCAGAGGTTGGACTCGATGTTCTTGAGGTCTCTTCCAACCTAGAAATTCTGTGATTCTGTGATCCTGTGATTATGCGGGGCAGCAGCATGGAGTTCTACCTGGGGATGGACAATAGCCTAACGGAGGACTTATGGGTAAGGTTCAAAGAGCACATGACAGTGCATGTGACATTGCAGTGGATGTCTGCTACAGGCTGCCTGACTGAAGTTAAAGTCTTACACAGACATCTAGAAATAGCCTTGTGTTCATAGGCCCTTGTCCTCTTGGGGACTTTAATCACTGAAATATCTGCTGGAAAGTCAACACAGCAGGACATCAGTAAATCAAGAGGATCCTAGACAGCATCAATGACAACTTCCTGTTACAAGTGATAGAGGAGCCATCAAGTACAGATCCTGTACTGGACCTCATGCTTATGAACAAGGAAGGGCTTATGGAGGTTATAAAAGTCAAAGGCAGCCTTAGCTGCAGTGACCATGAGATAATGGAGATCAGGATTGTGAGAGGAGAGAACAGGGCAAAAAGCAAGATCACATTACCAGTTTTCAGGAAGACTTTGTCCTTTTCAGTGATCTGCTGGTGTCATCTTGTCCAACCTCCTGCTAAATCAGGGTCACCTAATGTAGTTTACCCAGATAGGTTGAGCAGAGGACATGATAAACTTGAGAGGTCTCTTCCAAACTCAACTATTCTGTGATTCTGTGATTCAGCAATTGGCTCTTCACTAATTCTTGTAATGCAAGGTAGATTGTTTCCTCATGTAAAACACTTGGGCAAGCATAATAACACTGATGTAATTTGAATCTCTGGTACACTTTCTCATGCTGTTAAAATAGTTGTTCAGATAAAGCATGAATCTGTTATTAGCAGTATTTTATGATCTCCTCAGATCTTGAAGTCTTTCCAGTCTAGCCTTCCCCCGCAGCTCCCACTGCAAATTTATCTCAAAGAAATGTTGAACATCCTCCATTAGCAAAGAAAGTTTCCAAGTATTGTGACATGAGTCATGTAATTTAATGCAGTAACTGTCAAAACATTTAAAATAGAGGCTTATTTTCAGAGGTGAGCCTTTAGAGATGACAAAGTTTTTACGTAAGCAAATGACAGAATACTAACGACCACAGTTTTGAAACAAGCTGGGAGCCTGATCTGTGCAGAGGTGGCTCTGAGCATCTCTGATGCTCAGTGGTGTTTCAGAACCTGCATAATTGATGACCCACCCAGGTCATCTAGCACTTTATTGTTCTGATCCTACATGCAACTGAGTTTTGTTTTATGTCAGAGTTCAGCTAGTACCATGATATGAAAAGATGCAGTTCTGAATTGATCCAGGCATATCTGAATTTGGACCAGAACAGTTTTGTTTTTAGTACATGGGTAGAATTAAGGGAATTAATATTGTAGAAAATCATTTTGAACAAGAGACATCCTAGGACTGATAAAAGGCAATGGAAGGAGGAGATCATAAAATAGCTGTTTTCTGACTATGCTTATCTAACTCCTGCTCTTAACCTGTTCCCATCACCTTGCAGAATAAAGATTTGTAGCCAGCTTGGAGGGGCACTTCGGGGACGTGAGATCTTTGCAGACCTTCTTTTAAGCTATAAAAGAGAGGCAGGAGTGAATACATGTCTTTCTGTCCCCCATTGATCTCCTGCTTCATTATAAGGGACTAAAAGTAATGGAGCACCAACACTAACTCACTGAAATGTTCTGCTTTTAAATAAACCATTAGTTGCCATCCAGTGAAAGCTCTGTGGCATGGACCCAGCGAATAGCTGGAACACCAGTTACCAACCACAATGGGAACCTTCTCAGCCCTTAAAAGAGATGTTTGTTAGAGGAGCATCCTCTGTATGGTAATGATCTGGTGGAGATCACTGGCCACTACCTTTCAGTGGTTTGTCACTCTGTGGCAGACTTTTGGTCAAATGCAACATACTATTTTGACATTCTCTCTCAACTGTTCTTTCTGTAGAAGTAGATTCAGGCCTTTCAGTCAGAGCTTGGTTTATTGCCAGGATTTATCACAAAGCTTCAGGGAGGAAATAATCACATGTCTTTATCTAAATGGGATTCATTTATTTTGCCACATAAGTGCACTGACAACAAACAAAAGCGTCTGATCATTCAGGAGATAAACCAACAGTTTACATCACTGCCAAGAGGACTATCCATGCCCTATAGCTATTTCTAGCTATGCTGCTCTTCAGGAAAAGTGCTGAAATACTTTGTGTCAGATGGTGGGAAAAACTGCCTTCAGATCTTTGATCAATATAGGAACATTTTGTTTCCTTGTTTTCATTCTTCCCCACCACCCTCATGTTATTCAAGGTGCCAAGTCTAAAAATAATACTCATGATGCTCTGAAAACAGAATGAAACCCTAACACTGAAGGCCTTTAGGGGCTGTGATGTCATGCCTAGAGACAATTTTATTTATGTAGTTGAAAGTGATCTTATTGGTCTTTCCCATTGCTTTTTGTTTGCTCATGACAGTACAGAATGTTCTTGCAGAGTGTAATGTTCCCAAGGAATATTTTTGAAAACAAAACCAAATCTTATCTTTAATATCTATAGATATCTTTTCTTTCGATGTCTTATTTATCATCTTAATCTTTCTGCTCTGACATCATAATCCTGCTTGACCGTAATCCAGTGTTACACTGGAATAAATGTTGCAAGTTGAGAACTTGGGCTGTTCTTATATTTGCCTGTCTAGTTCTTACATCCCCCAAAAGCTCAGACTTTAAAATGTGTTCAGATTTATGATGAACAATTTCATTGCAATTCTGAATGGTTTATATAGAATATAATTTGGAGGTGCTACTTCAGATTATATGCTTTGGAAATTCATCTTCTGAAAGACATTGCTCTACCTTCAAACCCAGTAGCAGGACCATAGTATGAAGGGCAAAATAAATTGGCTGTTTCCACGGCACCACCTTGGGCTAGAGAAGGACTTAGAGCATTCTTATCCCTGGAGGATTTTCACATTTGTATGGATATCAGTTGGCAGCTCAGATGTTATTACACACTGCACCTTTTCCCTAATTTGTTTAGATGGATTTGTGTCTCTGAACCTTCTTGAAGAATGTCTTGGCCTTACTTGCATGAAAGCACTGTAGTAAGTCACCTCAGTGAACTGCTAAAGGATGCACATCCAAAGTAAAACTGTTCAGGGCCAATCCAAGGAGGGAAATTTGGAAATCAGTCTGGGCTGTAAAGCTGCCTGTGAAGCATGGTAAGGTTAGACAGAGCTTGTCCAGGTCAAGCACAGCAGTGCCAGACTGGTGGGGCCAGCACATCCAGAATTTAAATAATTTGCACACACACACAACATGCACAGAATTTTGTCTTACAGGAGGGTCTACTGATTTTGTTCCAGGATTTCCACTTTACAAAATGTGTTTGTCCAGTTCTACCAGGCTCAGAAATTCCTGTGCACTTCATAATAGGAATCTTATTTCAAAGTGTTTTTTTTTTTTTTTTTTTTTCCCCACATTATAGATACTGTATTATTTTTATTATTGAACTTTTGCAACTCACTGGTTTGCCATTTTGGGTGTGGTGACTTGCAATTGCTATGAAGAAGGAAACTTTATGGTAAAACACTTGGGTCTTTATTTTGGACCAATAATTGGAAAAGATTTGCAGGGGCAATACGTATGTGCTACTACGTGGAGAAAAAGCAGCAAAAGACAGCATGTATGTTCTAGACCAATGAAATACTCCTGGTCCAGAGAGAATGGAAGTCAACCAGAAGTCTTTCTATTGACTATACTGGATTTTGGAACAGGTCTTGTGTGTGTAAGTGGCGTCCAAAGGTCTGAGCTGTTCACAAATGGCCCGTATCTGCTGTTGTTACCAGGAAATGTACGGAATGGGCCAGAGTTTGAAGTTTCAGTTTTTTCAATTCCAAGTCACACAGACAAAAAGAAAGATGTCATTATCCACTCTGCTGCAGTATTCCAGAGTGCTCAGTTTCCCTGTGATCCAACTCCACAGTAATAAAAAATAAAAATAATAATAATAAAAAAAAGTTATGAAAACTTACTGGCTAGAACTATATTGGGGAGGAACTGGTAAATCTCAGTGAAGGGGAAGAGACATTATGAAAATGATCATAAATATAGTTAGGCTGGAAATTAAGAATACAGTAAGTTTCTGAACTAAGCCTCTCGAATAATTAAGCCTGCAAATGCAGTAAGTTTTGAGATGAAGATTGGTAAAAGTACAGATGAGAATTCTTATTGGAGGATTCTAATTCTGGCAAAGTCTGTAGCAAGAGAGTGAGGAAGGGATTACATGGTACAGTGTCTGCCATTGTGGGGACTAAACTCAATGAATAAAAATACAATGATAAATAACCTGAAGATATTCATATTTTCATGAATATTTGTATGTATATCATACATATATGAATATCATATTCATACACTACTGAAATGATCTACTCAAGAGCAACTTAATGCTGTACTGCATTGAAAAATTAGTGTGGGTCTCAAATTAAATTACAATTTGTGTTGCTTTTATGTACAGTATTTAAGAGATACTGAGTGCTTTGAACCTGAATTTGCTATATTTCCAACAATGACACCGACAAACAAAAAAAAAAAGACTTGAAAAATTATTGTCACTGGAAAAAAAAATAGTTTATTGGTAAAATATTTGCCAGAAACCTTTACAAGCACAGGTGGAAACTGTTGCATAAAAAAAAAAAAAATAAAATAATTAAGTATGTGTTGGTCTTTCCTTAAAACTAGTGACGCAGAGGACAGCTGTTTGCTATACTCTGGACAAATTCTTTTTGAGTAATCCTGAGGAGGCTCCATTTACAATTCCAAGTGAGCATACTCAATGGCACAGTTAAGGAGGATGTAAACTGCATCCAGCATCTGTAAGTTCTTGCTCAGGTTAGCTAAGATAATAAAAATCACTTTTGGCAATGCTTCAGATATTGTCAAGAGGCCTGGTCTGTATAATGAAAAGGACTGAGAAAATGGGAAACAAGTTGCTCCTTGCTTATGAGTGCCCTGAAAATGATTAACAATTACTTTATCTGAAGGGAGTCCTATAACCTGACCTGGTTTATCAGTCTCAGCTTCGGGAATACAGAAACTATTTCTAACTTCACTACACCTTTCCAAATATGCCAGAAGAGTTTTAAGCTTGGGTTGTTACCAGCATGTCTGCTGCTGCTAAAAGGAGTGCTAGGATTTGTGTATTAACAGTTGGATACACTGTGAAGAGCAACATCACTTTGACAACAGATTCACTGTTCAGGAAAACTTGTGTTTATGGTCAAAATATATCTTCACTTTTTGGTTAGTCTTGGATCTAAATGGGGTTTTCAGGTCAGCCTTTCCACCCGTATGGGGGATAAAAATTTGCCACAGTCATAAGAAGAAACATTTGGAAGTGGAAGTTAGTAACGCACAGAGAATTACAAGTATATCTGTCTATCATCACAATTTGTTTAAATCCTGAAAAGTAAAACTGCCGATAAATTAAATTATGAGGTTTTGTGTTTGCACTGTGTTTTCTTCATCTCTAGCAAGCACCCAGATTTTTAGAAAGCCCAATAAGATAAGATCAGAATGAAATACTTTGACTTTAGGCTTGTAGAACTGTCATGAAAAAAGTAGCACTGAAGGAGGACATTGCTCACAGTCACAGAAACTCTATTCATCCCTTCTTCTGTGAATGATGACGACAAATACTACTTTACTTACTAGTTAAAAAAAGAAAAAGGTGACTCACAGAACCAGTGTGGATGAGTAAATTTTGCATGACTGCCTTACATTTTTGACCAGTATAATGATTATTTTGAAGACCTTTTATGGATGATTTCGATTATATGTGAGCATAGAATGCATGTGGGGGTGAGAAAATGCATTTTCCCACATATAAACCCTAACCACATGAATCTCAAATGAGCCTTAAAGCCATAGTTCAAGACAAGCCCATTGGGCTGAGCTCTAGGAATTCTTTTTAGTGTGCAGAAAGATCAGGAAACGGGGGGTTGTGTCATTTTCAGAGTCAGTTTAGGACACCATGGAAGAATGAGAGCAGAGTGACTGCTGTCATGCCCTAATCAGAAAGGCTGTAGCCCATGAACAGGAACAGCCCATATATTCTAGCTCAGCAGGCACAATGGCACAATCCAGGTAGATGGAATCTCTACAAGTTAATGTCCAAAAAATGGGAACATTTTGAATCTTCTTGCATGAAAGACACAGTTTTCAATGGTAAAAAGTCAAATCCCATCCATGGTGCTCAGCATCAGACCTTGGTTTCCCAGGCAAGCAGTCCCCTGGGGTCAGGATTTCCTTCCCATGTGTCATGTAAAGGGATAGAAAAGTTTTGTTGGACATTAACAGATTGGAGCAGGATTTGTGATCTTACAGCTTTTCTGGGAATCAGGATAGGCCAAAGCAATTCTGCAGGTATCAGCTATGTAGCATTTCTTCTACTGCAGCCCAACTGTGTTATGCTGACTGCTTTGACATTGTCTATGACAGATATCAAACCTGCAGAGACAAAGTGTCTATTATGAAATGGAATCATTAAGGTTGGAAGAGACCTTCTAGATCGTCTGGTCCAACCATCACCCTACCACCAATGTCACCCACTAAACCATGTCCCTAAGCACCAGGTCCAAACTTTCCTTGAACACGCCCAGGGATGGTGACTCCACCACCTCCCTGGGCAACCCATTCCAATGCCTAACCACTCTTTCTGAGAAGAAAATTAGTATGGTCTTGTATTTTTGACCTTGGTTGAATGGATAATGCAACTAGATCTGGCACATGTTGGTGCTCCTAGGAGAAAAAAATCTGTCTTGCCTCTATCCGCATTGTGGCTTTCTTGTTCCTGTGCTCAGTGTGCCACCACTGAATCTGCTGAAAAAGTCTGCTTCTTAATCAGGCTGTAACTCTCCTTTCCTTTCTTGCATATCTCTTGGTATATCTCTTGACATGATTCTTCCCACCACAGACTTTCCTGGTTCTATTTCTCCTCTTCTTTCTCTTCCTCTTTCTCTCTCCCACCTCATTTTCCTTTCCTGTGTAGATCTAATCTGAAATTTTTCAAGGCCTTGAGGACAGGAGAAAGTTCTGCATTCTCTGATCCCTGCAATTCTCTTGTCTAGCTGTTGTGAGAGAAGCATCTGCTGTAGACAGAATGTGAAGAAACAGAAGGAATCTGACAGTGCATCTGATGCATGAGACACAGGCTATAGGACAGAGGAAAGACATACAAGTGATTTATTTCTACTAGGAATTATCTCCCTCTCTTTGGGTTCTCAAGATGTACCAGCACCTCTTTCTGCTGTATGAGCTGCCTGAGCTGCCTTTTTTTTTTTTTCAGAGAAACACAGAATCACAGAATGGTTAATCCTGGAAGGAACACTCATTGGCAGAGATTATATGGAGCACAAAAATATTTGTCCTTATTATGTGCATCTTCATCCTAGCTTTGACACATTCATGCATTTCTGGTACAAATAGTATTGAAAAACAGAACAAAAGGAAGGCAAGGAATTATGGAGCATTAGCTTCAACCACCCCTAAACCTTGAGGAAGTTTTTCTCTTATCATGCCCAGGCATGCAATTGTCCAGCTTTTTGCAACTGGAATTGCCTAAAGTCACAATGATATTTTGAAATGAAGGATGTTTGGCTCCTAAATGTACGTCTACATGAGATGAAGAGTATTTGGCTCCTGAATCTATGTGAATTTGGACTATAGGTTCCTGGCAAAAGTCTGTTCTGTTAATAGATGTATTTTGAACTGCTTTTCTAGATATATCACTTCCATAACCTTTTAGCTACATAAGTATAATCCAAAATGTATTCCTTTTCAACCTAATTGAATTTATTTTTGAAGCCCTCTGGAGATATACCAAACAGAAAGAGGCAATTAGTCAGTAGAAGCAAAGCTTTATATACATGGCAGCATTTTCAGTAATTCCTTCCTGCTGTAAAACATATTAGTGTTCTGATCAAATCAAATAATCATTGCCAGGGTTTTCCAGGCTGTATTCCTTAATTTGAAGAATCATGTAGTTTAAAAAAATGTTTTAAATGGAAATAATTTTTGTATATTGTACTAGTTACAATTTTTATGCTGGAATGAGTTGGGGCCTTTGAAGGAATCATCCAGTTTATCCCTCTTTCCAAGCAGGGCACTGCAAGAAGTCACTTGAGAGCATCTGGAGCAGATTGCCTAAAGGAAATGTAGGCAATCTTTGGATGTCTGGCTTTTGTCAATAACACTGCACATATTTAATGATGATATGATGCAATCAAAGTCTGGTTTTCCTGATCAGCCTTGTGATCTCAAGGTCTATAAGCAAGTTTCTTAATGCTACTGTAAGACCAGACTGTTTAATCTGTCATGTAGGCAATTTAAGGATTTCCATTGCTTTTTATCCTTCCAGGAATTGGAGACATAGTGAGGACCACACAGTCATAAAGAATCTTAGGATATGTCTACCAAACCCAGCAATTCTGACGTTATCCCATTTCTGTTTTGGCAACTTTTTTTTTCTTTTTCTTTTTCTTTTTCTTTTTCTTTTTCTTTTTCTTTTTCTTTTTCTTTTTCTTTTTCTTTTTCTTTTTCTTTTTCTTTTTCTTTTTCTTTTTCTTTTTCTTTTTCTTTTTCTTTTTCTTTTTCTTTTTCTTTTTCTTTTTCTTTTTCTTTTTCTTTTTCTTTTTCTTTTTCCAGTATATGTCAAAGCACTAATACATGCAGAACAGGTGTTTACTATCTGATAATTTTCTGCACCCATCTCTTTCACTACCTCAAAATGAAGAACTCAAAACATAAATCCACAAATATGACTGCTATTCTTGGCAATACCGGATCATATAAAACAAAACATTTTGGCTATTTCTAGCTTGTAAGGGTCAAGATAAAGCATAGTGAAGTTTTTGTTTTGTTTTGTTTTGTTTTGTTTTGTTTTCCCTCCACATTTTTAATATAAACCTCAAATCAGAGCTGATAATTAGGTACCCCAAGACTTAGTCTTATGTATGCAAAGCTCCACTTCAGTTAGTACACTAGTGCTTGTTCAATATTGGACAATATGTCATTCTGCTGACAGATGCAGACAATGACTTCCATGGGGCTACTTTGAAGTTTGTTGTGCTGGCTAGTTTGGTTAGACATTGTCAGATGTTCCTCCTTAGCTTGCTCCAGGGCTGCCAGTTTGTAGAGGGGTGAGCCAGAAACTCAGCTTGCCTACCAGCAATGGTTTGTCAGCTCTTTAGAGTGTAGCTTGGAAGACGGTCATGTCATCTGGAACAAAGGAGACGACTTAGTCTTTCACTTGACAGAAATTGAAAGCATTTAGAGGATATTATTCAGGATATTATCAATGCCATTATTCAGGATAGACAGTGGAGTAAAGAAAAAGGATGATTTCCTCATTTGTGATTTCAGTTTGGTTTCATGTTAACACACTACAGTGTTTTAGCACCTGCCCTAAAAAGAACATGCCAAATATCTTGGCTCCTAATTTGGAATGCCCCTGCAAGTGTTATTTTCCCAGTTCTCTCCAATTGCACTGAAGATCAGCTGTATCATAAATTTATTGCCAGGATGTCAGGTCTAAACAATAAAAGTCATCACCACCCTTCTGATGCATCTGTTTTGTAAGAAGCATTTTCATGCATTTTCCTAAGTTGCTGTTCTCAGGAGACAGGAACTTCCTCATATATATATGTAAATTCAATAAATACAAATATTTTAGCATATGTCTTTTCAGTATATACCTGAGAGACTCAACACCAGTTGCTGATATGCTGAGAAAATTGCCTATCAGACTAAGTACTGTCCATGCATGTAGATCTAACTATTGTTTCTGCTTCTACATAAGTCAGCCTGATTTTTCTTCTGTGATTGTGCCACACACAAGGGTCTTGGACCATGACTAGCATGCCTAGGTACCATCGCAAAACCTATAATCAGTAATGATTAAGAATGGCAATTGTACCTATTCTATGAGCTTATGACGGTTCTGCAGTGCCAGGTAATCAGGCGTATAATCCATCCTGGGCCCCATGTGAGAAAGAAAAGAAATGTGGCTGTGTCATAGGCAAAGGAGATGCATCTAACAGCCTGTTCTCTCTCTCTCTTCACACAGAAATATACCTACAAACACACAACATGCACATTATATTTTATATAGGTATAGATCTCTATATAATGTAGATTTAATATATATATGTGTCCATGTACATATATACTAAAATGACCTTTTATTTTATGAGTAACAACTGATAATCAAGAAAAACTTTGAGCAGCTGAGTTAAGGAAGGCTTATAAAAGTGCAGCTATTCAAACGCAAAATTGTCACAGGATGTGGTTTTCAAATGGTACTAAGGGATATAGTTTAAATGTCAGGAGTTATGGTTTACATGGTGAGGCATTCTACTTTTAGAAAGCAATTTTGTCTGCCCGAGTTTCTGTGCTAAAATTCACCTCTAAAGCAGCACAAATCTACATAAAAGTCTACAGTGCCATGTTATCAGTATTTTTTTTCTTTTCATAATTGCATAGTTTTAAAACTAGAAGCAGCTCACGGTATTATTGCTCAGATCACCTCCTACAAAATAAAGGATATTGCCAGTAACTAACATTTTAATGCCCCTTAATTGAGATTCTTCCCTAGACTACTCCATGAGCAGATCAGTTTAATTTGTTTTAAAAATGATCCTTTACAGGAACTTAGAAATAGAAAACAAAAGGTCCAACAGTTGGAAATTAAAGTAAACCCAGGTGGTACTGTTGACAGTGAGGGTGATTAACTATTAAAATGCTATTACTAAAGATGTGTAATCCTTCACAGTTAAAAGTTTTAAGTAAAGCCTATGTACCCTTTGAAAAAATGTACCTTGGTTCTGACAGTCAGCTGGTAAAGGTCCATGCACAGAATAGATAGTCAAGAGGGAAGAAGAGTTAAATGGATCTCTCTGTCCTGGCTCGGATTTTCCAGGTTTCCTGGCAACCCCCCAAATAAGTTGGAGATACTTCATTTGCTGAGAGTATTGTATTTGCATTTAATGGCACATTATCTGACCTTGTAGTAACCCATATGATTGGGCACAGAGATGGATGTGAGACATACATTAATATCTAATGTATCCCACATGATGTGTGCTGACAGGTAAGGATAATGAAGTTGAGGGCACCAGGTATTTTGGTTTTACATGGGTGAGCAACTGAGCTCAACCACAGTCACTCTCTCATTTTCCCTCCTCAAAGGGAAGGGGGAGAAAATACAATACAAAGGGCTCAAGGGTTGAGATAAGGGCAGGGAGAGATTGCTCAACAATTATCATGACGGGAAAAACAGACCCAAAGTATGGAGATAGTAAGATTTATTGCCTATTTATTGCCTATTTATTATCTAGTACTAAAAAGCTAGAGAAGTGATAAACAAAGGAAAGAAACCAAAAATGCCTTCCTCTTCCACCTCCTCCCCCTGGGCAGTGCAGGGGGGAAAGGGGAATGGGGTTTGCAATCAGTCTATAGCACTTTGTCTCTGCCGCTCCTTCACAGTCACCCTCTGCCCCTGCTCCACGTGGGGCCCCTCCCACAGGATGCCATCCTTCCCCAGCTGAGCCTGCGGGGGCTGTCCACTGGCAGCAGCTCTTCACGAACTGCTCCAGCATTGATCTGTACCATGGGGCCCATCCATCAGGAACAACCTGTTCTGACCTGGGTCCCTCACAAGCAGCACATACCCCCAAGACCCCCTACTCCTATGTGGGTTTCTCTCCATGGGCTGCAGCTCTGGCCCAGGGCCTGCTCCTGCGGTGTTCTCCACAGGCCACATCCTCCTTCAGTGCAGGAGTTCCAATATGGTCTCCCACAGGCAGCAGCTCCTGCCAGGTCACTGTGGTATCCTCCATGGGCTGCAGTGTGGAACCCTGCTCCACTGTGGTACTCCATGGGCTGCAGCAGGACAGCCTGCTTCACCATGGTCCTCACCACAGGCTGCAGGGGAACTTCTGCTCTGGTGCCTGGAGCACCTTTCCCCCTCCTTCCTCACCAGCCTTGGCATCTTCAAGGCTGTTTCTTACTCCTCTCTCCCATCTGCTGTTCCCCAGTATTTGTTGTTGTTGTTGTTGTTGTTTTCCCTGTCTTAAATATGCTCTCACAGAGGAAAAAACAATATCACTTATTGGCCTGGCTCTGGCCAGCGGCAGGGCCCTTATTTAAATTGGGGCAGTTTCTGGATTCTTCTCAAAGAAGCCACCCCTATGGCCCCCTGATACCGAAACCTTCCCATGTAAACCCACTACACCAAGTGAGTGGGAAACAAGTTCAAGTCCCTATGGCAGTGAAAGAGTTGCCTCACCATATCCTCTGCAATAGGAGCAGGCTGGAAATCCCTTTCCTTTGCGTGAATCCAGGGGGCTGCCCCATGAGTCTCAGGCTTACAGAAGTCTGAAGCCTTGGGATCACATCCAAAGGCCTGTGTTACATGTGAGCAACTGCCTTCCCCAAAAGGTCATCTCTATGAGTTTGCTCATAGAGATGGTCACTGGGGGAGATTCATTCAGTGACGTATTAGTTGCATGTTAGGTAAACACTCTGAGCCCCTTCTGTCTTGGAGAGAAGGATTTGGGGGTTACTGAATGACAATTAGCTTTTGGGAATACTTATTTTGGCACCTCATTTAACTTCCTGGCTGAGATGGCAGTGCATTTTTTTTACTTTCATTAACTCTGCTACCTTTTCCAGCAGTGCGCTGCTGACAAGTTTAAGTGTTTGCGTTGTTGAGAGCAGTTGTTCAGTCTGTGTCTGCATTGCTCAACACTGTTTGTATTGTTAGGAATAATATTGTTCAGACATTGCATTGACCTCAGAGGAAAACACTCTTGTGGGTAAAACTGCATTTATGCATGTGTGCAGTGTTTCTGTCTTTTTCTGTTTGGCTGGCCACAAAGAGTTATCATGGTGATGTAGGGAAGAGGAGGAATCAAAACACATGCTTCTTGCTAAAAAAGTTTCTCTCTTAACATCCTAATTTGGACATTTCCTGTATGAGTGAAGACTCGGATCCTTGTCTGTGGGAAGGAGCTTGACAGCTTTGCTCTCTGGCTACCACAGTCTCACCTAGTCAGACGTATGGCATCTGTCCCCACCCATTTGACTGCACACCTACACACAGAAGAAAAACCCAAGAAAATTAGATTCCCTGGGGTTTCCCTAAGAATGTAGCTCCAGAAGATTAAAATAGAAAACAGTGGGTTGGATGGAAGTGGTGGGAAGAGGGGAGATGATGTTGTGGTTGTGGTTCAGGACTCAAGAGATCTATTGCTAATTGAGCTCCTCCACTGGTCCCTGAGTGACTTTGAGCAAGTCACGTAGTCTCTCCGTGCGTTAGTTCTGTCTGTATGTCGAGTCAACACTTTCTTAAGCTAAGACCTCATGTTTGAATTAGTGGGGCTTGATGCAAGATGTAAGTGAACTCATGTAATTATAGAGGTCTGCAAGTTATTTAAGATTTAAAGGAAAATGTGTTTTATTCAGCTACAAAATTTTGTATTCAGCACATTCTATAAACACATTGGCATTCAGATGAAAACTTGGCCAATGTCACAGAACATGACTTTTAGAGGATCAAAAAACATCAAAGAGAAAAAAAACTATTGCGTTTTTAAAACTACCATGCAGTGCCAGAACTACCACAATATGACCACATTTTATTTGCTGATAGACAACCAATGGAGTTTGCATGTGAACATCCTCTTCCACAAATTCCTTCAAAAAGCTAAACTCTTAACACCCCAACTGTTTGAGCTGACTGGTACAAAGAAATATAAGTAACCATTGGCTGGCTTCAGCGGGTCAGTAGATTTCATTACAAAGTTAATTTTAACATGTATCATTGACTGCAGTCAATATAGAGGTTATGGTGGGAACAATGGTCAAGGTAGGAGCAGAAGTGCTAACTCAAGGGTACATCTAGCCCAATAGTCTTTTATAACAGTTGCCCTGAAAGGCAGACCACAGGGCAGCCATGTGAGACACTTTCCCTAGGTACCCTCATAACTCCAGCAATGTCCAGAATTTCCTGAGAAAATACTGAAACAGTATTCTGAAGACTGTTCTAAAATATGACTGTCAACAGAGTGTGGTGGTTTTACTGTGCTGGGCAGCTAAACACCACAACCACTTTCTCACTCCCCCTCCTTAGATGAGGAGGGGAAGAAGTAAAGCAAAGAACTACTCATGGGTTGAGATAAAGATAATTTAATTAAAGGGAAATAATAATAATAATAATAATAATTAAAGAGATTATTATGAACTAAACAGTTTAACTAAAGGGGAAAAAAAAAGGAAAGGTGAAAAGGGAGGGGGAAAGAAAAAAAAAAGGAGGAAAACAAACAAATAAAACAAATGAAGGCTACGTGGAAGTGCAGATGAAAGAAATTACTCTCTACTTCCCACAAATAAGCAATGCTTGACCATGTCCTTGAAGCAGGGCCTCAACGCAGATAGCTGGTGTTCGGGAGGAGGACCGACATTTTCCCAATGAGAGCCCACCCCTCCCCTCTTCTTCCTGTTTCCACCTTTTGTTGCTGAGTGTGACATCACATGGTATGGAATATCCCTTTGGTTGGTTTAGGTCAGCTGCCCTGGTGATGTTTCTCTTCTCACTTTTTGCCCACCCCCTAGGAGGGTTAGAGAGAGTCCCGATGCTGTGCCAGCACTGCTCAGCAGTAGACACAGTGTGATACCACTGCTGTTCCAGCTACAAGTGCAGAGAACAGCACTGTATGGGCTTCTGCAGGGAAAGTTAACATTCCAGCCAGACCCAGTACACAGAGGAAAATATATATAATGTGGATTGGGCAGTTTAGGGATTGTCAGAGTTGGGGGCCTAGAAAAAGTGCATCTGTTCAACAGTCTTCTCTATGCTGTTGCAGGTTGTCTCTTTGGCTTACAAACTCTCCAACTTTCATTGCTTTGTGAAGCTGTTTGTGGCTTTTGCTTCCAACTCATACTGACTTTAACAATGACAATAGTATAAGAGAGAATGGCCTCAAGTTGTGCCAGGGGAAGCTCAAATTGGAAATTAGGATAAATTTATTCTCAGAAAGAGTCGTTAGGCATTGGAGTGGGTTGCCCAGGGTGGTGGTGGAGTCACCATCCCTGGGGGTGTTTAAGGGAAGGTTGGATGTGGTACTTAGGGACACGGTTTAGTGGGTGACATTGGTAGTAGGGTGATGGTTGGACCAGATGATCTTGGAGGTCTTGTCCAAGCTTAATTATTCTATGATAAACAAATGTACATACACTGCAGGTAACTGTAAGACTGCAAGTTATAAAAGGCAGATCAATGGCGATGCCTCAGGGCTAAACCATACAGAGTAGTAGAAAAAGCCACTTCCTACTCCGAGAACAATTTGTGGCCAAAAAGTATCTCTTTATGGGTCTGCTGCCTTTCAGTGTATTAAATCCCCTTCTAAGCTTGCTGATACTGTCTGCCTCCACAAATTCCTGTGGCAAAAAATTCCAGAAGTTCACTACCCTTTGTATAAAAAATGTGCTTCATTTTAGCTGTTTTAAACTAATCTCCTACTAATTCAGTGAGTACCCACAGTTACAGCATTGTGGATTATGGTGAAAAATAGTTTCATGTTCTTTTTATGCATCAACATCGTGATTTTGTAAACCTCCCATCATATAAGTGGGATATAAATATCCCACTCAGCCTTCTTCTCTACAAATTTAAATGTCCCAAGATTTTTTTCTTTCTCACTGTAAGGAACCTTCTTCATCCTCTTGGTCATTCTAAGTACTTTTCTCTGCACTTTCTGTATCTCCACTATATCCCTCTTTTAGACATGGAGACCAGGGTTACAAACAGCACACCAAATGTGCGCACAACAAAGTTTTAAATGGTGGCAAGATGATGCCCACCAAGTTGCTTTCTATAAACTTTTGGTGAAACAATGCAGTTTGGTGGCTCTCTTTGGGCTGCTGCTGCACATGGAGCCATTGATGTCACAGGTGTAGCTCTTTCTTGATGTGTAGTGGTCAGTTCTGAGCTCAGCATGTGTAGACCTGAAATATGCCATTTCTACCTATATGTGTCACTTTGTGCTTGTCTACAGTGAAATTCATCTGCCACTTTTTGCCCATTCTGTCAGCATTTTACTCCTGAAAAACCTTATTGTTGCCAGCCTGCTGGCATCTGATGGGTTGCCCCTTTCTCAGAGGGATGGTGACACCAACCAGGATGATGACACCATTGAATTATCTTAAAGGAACTAAGAGATACCTCTAGGTCAGACACCCTTGTCCTTATGGGTGACTTCAACTTGCCAGACAAAACTGATACAAACAGGTCCAGGAGATTCCTAAAACACCTTCAGGATATCTTCTTGGTATAAGTACTAAGGGACCTAACTGGAAAACTGGGAAACTGGTTTTGAAGACATGGGGGTCAATCATTGCTGATCAGTTTTTAAGCACTTCTGAATAACACAGAAACAGGCAATTCCAAAATGGCAGAAGTCAAGCAGGTGGGGCAGAAGGCTGACTTGGCTGAACAGAGGTCTTCTTGTAAATATTAGGTGGAAAAAGAAAGTGTATGGCCACTGGAAGTGAGGTCAGGTGACATAGGAGAACTACAAAGATGTTGTTTGCCCTTATAGGGAGAAAATTAATGCAGCCAAAACTCAATTCGAGTTGAAGCTGGCTATGATGGTCGGGGATAATTTAAAGTGCTTTAAAAAATGTGTTACAGCAAAAGGAAGACCAGAGGTAACATTTGTACTTAATGAGGATGGTCACCTCACAAATAGGGACATAGAGAAACCAGAGTTGTTCAATGTCTTCTTCACCTCTGTCTTCAACACTGATGATGGACCTGGGTTCCCTGGAACCCTGAGCTGGAGGACTATGATGACTATGACTGTGGGAACAAACAGTCAACTCCTAACTTGTGCTGGATCTGCTGCTTCAGCCGTATGCATATAAATCTATGGGGCCCAATAGGATTCATCCCAGGGTACTGAAAGAGCTGGCTGATGTCATTGCGAGACCTTTCTCAATTATTTTTAAATGGCCTTGGGAATCTGGAGGGGTCCTCATCAACTGGAAGCTGGCAAATAATGTCCCAGTTTTCAAGATGGGCAACAACAAAGACTGGTAATTACAAGCTTGTCAGTCTCACTTCAGTGAGATCATGGTAAGATCATGGAGAAGATTATTCTGGGAGTTATTCATTGGTCACAGCCAACACAGGTTCACAAAGGGAAAGTCCTGCCTAGTGAACTTAATTGCCTTTATAACAAGATTACCCACATAGTTGATGAAGGGAAGCCAGTTGATGTAATCTTGTTGGATTTTAGCAAAGCATTTGATACTGTTTCTCACAGTATCTTTCTGGACAAAATGCCCAGCATACAGCTAGACAAATACATAATGAATAAGTGGCTGTAGGAATCCATTACTGGAGAAGAAGCTTTTTCAGGTTTTGCTTTTGCCCTGTTGCTCAGTATTACAGACTAACTTCTTTTCTTTCTTGCCTGTATTAGACTTACTTTTTCAGGATATCTCAGATATGCCTAACTGATCAATGGTCTGAGCCCAGAGAACAACTTCCTTCACCATAATGTAGTCATGCTGTTGGCAGCGTTCCAGTTACCTTTAGCTGTTTGAAATGATTCTAGTTATTTATATTTATGAATATGAGACAGAAGAGATGATACAAAACAGGGGGAAAACATGACCTTTGAGACCAGCTGCTGGGAGATTGTGACCTTTGTGACCAGCTACCGGAGTCCAGGTGGTGGTCTCTAGAGCATCTCAAAGGGCATCACATGCTTATGTGTGGAAAACTGAGCCAAGCTCCTTATACCACCAGTTTGTGTAGTGCTAAATGAGGAAATAAAATACAACTTGTCTTCCTTGCCACAGTCCACTGCATGTACATCTGTATGGAAACACAAGCTGATAAGCAAAGTCTTTTTTAAATAGAAATTGGCTTAGCATGAGGATTTTGGGGGTATATTTGGCTCAGTGTAAAACATGAAAGACTGGTGGAGTGATTGACAGAGACAGAAAGGCTGAATAAAAACTTTAGGAAAAGAAAAGAAAAAGAAGATAATCAAAACAGAATGGTAACTGAAGCATTTTTTAAATGTTTAGCTTTTGGGCTCATTTTCATCATTTCCCTAATGGCCATTTACACTGCCAAAATTACTGCTATTCATTATAGTACTACTTCTCCCAGATAAACAAAAAGTCCATAAAGACTGAGCTACATTAAGGCTTTGATTAGGGTAAACCCTGTTCTGAATTTTTGGCTTATGAACATGTAAGTTACTGTACTTTTTCTAGGAATTGAATTGTTAAAAGACATTGTCCTCAGACACTGCTTTGACATTGGCTTAGATTAGAGGGGAAGTAAAATATCCTAGAAAGAAAATACATTGTAAAGCTCTCTCTCTTTTTTTTTTTTTTTTTTTAATTTTTGTCCACTGACATAATTTAGTAGCACTGAATTTTTCCCTTTCTTCCTGAACCCACTAAATTATCATTGGCATTTCAATCAAAAGGTTAAGATATAGACTTCAACTCTGGTCTTCATTCAGATTTTCTGTATGTTCTGAGTAGCCACTAATCTCAAGGGAGGATTTTTCTTTATAGTTACTCAGTCTCAAACAGATGATGTCCGTAGCTCATGATCTTACACAGTTAGAGTTGAAACTTAGGCAGTGAAAGAAAGACCATATGTCACTGTCACTCACACACAGAAATGGTGTTCAAGGTGAGCATGCAGGACATCATAACTAATACAATTAATTAGTCAGGATAATAGTATCTTAAAATCTCAGTGTGACAGGACCCAGTCTGGGTGCCTGCTCCAATAAGGGTTCAATGTAAAATGATATACCTGAAGGCTCAGTCATACAAGATGCTATTCTAACCTAGAAGTGCCTTTGAGAAAATTTAACACTCTGTTTTGAATCTTTTTGGCTGTTTGGTGCCCCCACGTGATGTGGGATCTGGGTGACAGAATGTATTTAAAACCTAGAATGAATTTAAGGCCTAGAATAACGTTTCATTCTTGTTACAGTCTGGATATCTCAGACCACCTACTAGCTCAAAGGCATTTTTGGAAGACAACATTTAGAAATGTATCTTTCCTACTACTGACTACCAAGGACATGCATACACATGCAGACCTATTGACCTTGGAAAAATATCCAAAGTCTTCCCCCAGTAAGATTCCAGGGGTAGAAATTGCATTATTATTGTCTCCATAAGCTCTACATCCTGGCACTAGTGCTATTCCTTACTTGATGTGAACAGCAACAATGGAAAAAATCGCACATACTAACTGGCTAGTGATAAAGCCAACAAAAGCCAAGCAATAAGCAACAACATATTTGAAGAGTGACGTCTCCTTCAATTGTCAAGGAGTGCAAATGTAGTAGTTGGCAGATTATTCTATTTACAAAGAAACAGAACAGCAGTGGAAGATTAATTCCTGAGGTCATCATCCTTTCATCCAGGGCAAAAGCTGAAGAATATCACTCTTTTTAAAGTCAGATAGACAAGATCTGTTACAAGGGATAGCATAAGGTAAGGAAGGAAGCTGAAATTCTTTTTTCCTATCATTTGCTCTAGTGTATTTAGAAACACAGGTCATAATGGAAACCCTTTAAAGGAGGCAGTCTGCTCTCAGTGACCTTGTGATTTTAATTGGTAGGACAGGCTGGATAGACAGAAATCATCCCAAAGAAAGGGTGTAATTTCTTTCTGCTCTATTTTGCACTGCACACATTTTCAGGTGTCTTTGAAGGTGTTTTTTTTTTTTTTTTTTTTTTTTTTTTTTTTTTTTTTTTTTTTTTCTTTTTCCCATGTAGGTTAGGTTAGCCTTTTCTAGATTTCCTCATGCTCTTGTCTCAATTCTTCCTAATTTATCTACAAGTTTCTTGAATGGCAACATCTTAAACCAAAGTATTCCAGCTAAACTCTTGTCATCCTAAGCATGTGAAAAGGATTATTTTTCATGTCCTTTGCAGATAGTGTTCTTGTTTCTTCATCCAAATGAGTTTATTTCCTTTAACAACAGAGTTCAGTTGGCACTTTCAGCTTAAGAACCATCAAATATTCCAGAGATTTCCTGAAGAGCCACTGCCACACCTTGCCTTTCTATGTATGTCCTTCAAGTGCTTAAGAGGCACTCAGGATAAACAGAGTGTGCTTTAGGCATCCCTAGACTTAGGAAACGTGTAAAAATGTGCAGTATGGACCATTCCTTTAGTTGCAAATAGATAAGTTACATGAATCATGTCCTAGGTTGCACAGAGTCTGTGGCAAAAAAGCCACACTCAAGATTTAGAGAATCTACTCTATTATACCCAACCATTACCTTGGCTAAAAAGTAGATAGATTCAGCTTTAATTTTTCAAAACAGGAATAGTGGAACAGATACTTTAAGTGCTGTTGCATGGTGCTTTAGTCCTTTGCAAGGCTAAGACCCTCTTGCAAAGCTCTGACCTGCTTTTTCCTTCTATTTGTTCCAGACCATGCATATTTAACTTAAAGAGTTAAGATGGTTGATAAATAAGAAGACCTTGTAATTGCTCTAAAATTGTGCTAGGAATTGAACAGTAGGTAGTGAGACCTTACAAAGATTAAAACTCTCCGAAATGAAACATGAACTTCTGTACAAATGGTTAATGGCCCATCAGACTTTGAAGGTGAATGAAACCATCACAGTGTTAATTGAAATATGCTTGGCTTCCACTGACACATTTGTTGTAAACTTTTTAATAACAGGAATGAATTTTACTGAAATCATCATCACATCTGCAGAATAAAAAGATTTGGAATAGACTGTATAAACAGTTATGTCTAGTTATCATCCTGATTTGGTGATAAACTGTGCTCCAGTGCAGCCTTCAGAGTGAAAACTACAAAGCAAATCTCAAGAAACTGTTAGTGCATAGTGCCATTACTCACACAGCTCTCACACAGAGTCAAGACATAGAAGGAGAAAGGATGTCTTCTGAGAAAGTCCCTCAGTGACACTGGATGTTTATTATATTATATGTAACATGCCAGTCAAGTATTTTAATCTGTTAGGAGCATCAAAAGGACACCAGCGTGAGTAAAGACATGGGCTTCCAGTAAAACTACAGCAAGACACCACTACACCACTCATTGCACAACTGCTAATGCTATTTATGCTATAATGCTATGTTGAACTGTTCATTCTCAGCTGGGAGTGGGAGTGACTTGTGATGATTAAACAAGTAATAATATATTATCATATGTCAACATGATTCTTTTTTTTTTATTTATTTATTTATTTTTTTTTACTGGGAATGTAAACTGTTTTCCTGCAATCAGAGTTGATCATAGGGGAAAAAATGCAGAAGCAATGGTCCTGGAACATTTGTGGGAAGTGAAGTGCTGGAGGCAAAGTTCCTTGCACAAGAGATGAAGGACCTTGGTCCTCACATTTGGCTGAGGAAAGAGTGATGGCTGTGAAAGAAGAAAAGAATCAGACAGGCATAACAGCATTATATAAAAAGCAGATGAGCAGACTCTCCAAGGGAGAGAGAAAGGGTATGTGAAACAGTTACTTGCTAACCCCTTCATTAATGATTATGACTAATTATAGCCATTAACAATGAATGCATAATGCCATATCTGATATGTAGTTATTTCACTGCAAAGTACAAGTGCTGTCATGTATATTTTCTTTCACTTCTTAGCCAATGTTAGCTAATCAGATGAAAAACGTCTTGATTATGTCTGAGAACAGAAACTCTACTCTCTGTAGTAACCTTAAAGTAATGACATATCTTATTTGTGTAAACAAATGGTTACTTCATTTTAATTTACTCTTGGGTCACTTTGGGGGTAACAAGGAACACAGAATAACACCGTATTAAGCTGATGAATGGGCAGTCAATTGATTCATTGCAAATGAGGAGAAGAGTTCATTAATCCATTCATGAAAGGATTCTGGCTCTTTTTGCAAGTGAATTCCATGATTCCTAGCAGAGAAGCAGAAGAAAGCTTTCTAGCTCTTTCTTTGGCCTACTTTCTTCTGTTGGTGCTTCCACTGGGAAATCTTTTTCAGTTGTAAAGATTTTATAAAAGGACCATGTAGGAAAAATGATGGTAAATTTTTGGTAATGAGACTATAATTTTTGAGACTGAAATTTTAAATGAGACTGTATTTTTGGTAATGAATCCATAGTACCTGTACTGTATATGTCAGCCTTATGCAGAAGTTCTAAATATTCTGGGGTGATGCAAATAGCATTAGGCATCTGTTTCTTTGCAACAGCATGCTTGCAAGTATGCTAGGTATAGATATATTTGTATGCTAACATATATATATGCTATGCAACCAGAGGTCAGGCAATGCCAGAAACAGCAGTAGACATCAAAATCTATGGAACTGAAGATGAAACAGAATTCAATTTCTGATGAGGATATCTAAATTTAGGCAACCTGGGAGGTATTTAATCAATACCTTTTGAGATACCATAGACTATCTTTCCTGTCTTGTAAAAGCTGCTCAGAAATGTCCTCCACAGGTCTTGTGTCATATCTTGTAGTTGCCTGTGGATGCTGTATTTACTCCTGGGCACTCAAAAGGCCCTTAACATTAACTTGTGAGCAGCTGAGTCAGTTCTAGAAGGGTTTAGACTTGTTCTTTCAGCTCACTTTGTAGCCAGGAAAAAGAAGGCAGCTTCTCACTGAGTAGGAAAAAAGCCTGTGGAATGATGTGGAATTCAGAAAGTAAGAGAATAAAAGTGAGGAGCTGTTGACTTGTTCTGTATGCATATTGATTTGAAACATTTTGTCAGATATAACATTTAAAATAAAATGATCTGTTCAAATACCTAAGCATGAACAGATAAACTTTGTAAGCATCCATTCAGTTCAGATATATGACCAAACAAAGCATATGAGAAACCTATCCTAAATTAAAGCAAATAATTCTAAGGAAAACAACAATGGGTTATCAGAAATAACAAAGATGAAAACCTTGATGTATGCTAAGATGCATATACATCAAGAGATGATGAAACAAAAAGAGACATTAGATATAAGTAATGAATCATAAAACGCATGATTTTTAAAAAAACTGCAAGCTTTTCAACTAAGTTTAGACAAGTCAGGGGGGTGTTTGTGTCCATACATCACAAAGGCAAGTAAACAGAAAACACTCCCTAGTTAAAGTCAGGTTTGCAATTTCTGAAGATCCAATAAAAGGAACTGAAGTAGGAAGCACAGGAAGAAAGGAAGTGAATGAATTTGTACAGATTTTATCAAATCTATGCAGCTATGTGACTTACAATTTTTACCTGTTTAAAGTGTTAGTTTACCACTATGAAACTAAACTCATAGTTATGAAAAACAAGAGTTATTCCTTTCAGTTGGAAGCTTTGAACATGTAAACTGCATTTGAGAGCCTGTTTATATCTGGAGTTAAAAAACTTGGAAAAAAGACTAATCAAGTCTTGATTGTTTGAACAAGACCCTAAGTAGGATATTGATATCAAGTAGATACCTTACCATCTTTTTCTGCATGGAGTAATCTGGTTGAACCCAAACCATTCACTATCTCTGGCAATAATCAAAGGTTGATCTTATTTCAAATACTTGTCAGCAAACAGGATGAAAAAAAAAATAGAGAAAGAAGTAGAACACTCAACACCTACCTCCCCCCCCCCCCTTTTTTTTTTCCTGTTGTGCTTTCAGTTTTTCATTACTTGTTGCTAATATCCCATGAAAGGTGAAGAGAAAGGCAAGGTATTTCTGACCTCCAGCTGGTGCTACCAAGACTCTTGCCTTTCATAGAATCATGGAATCATAGAATTACTAGGGTTAGAAAAGACCTCCAAGATCATCTGGCCCAACCATTGAATCTTCAACATGAATGAGTTTTGAATTCGTTTCAAAGGTAATGAATGAGAAAATAAAAATGAAATAAACCATACAGTTACTAGGTAATGCTGCAGACTCTCTGGAAGTTGAAATGATTACCTTGATCATAAGAAATATTCCTCAACTCTGTGAATGAATGTGGCATTTCATAGAGGTAATGCAATGCTGATGGTAATGGGTAGACCATTCACTCATGTTCTTACTCACTATTTGCTGTAGACTTTATGTTGCCTTCTGTTAGAAAAAGTGGAAAAACTTGCTTCCTTTGTCCTGGATGCTGCTCTCTGGGTCATATGAAGCTACTGAGAGGAGGAGGAAATTTCGAGTATCTAGATGTGCACATCTGGAAGTAGCATCTGGATGAGAAGATGTGACAGCCAATGTGAGAACATGAGGAAGCCCACAGGCAAGATCCTCCAGTGTTTAGACATGGGAAGATTTCTGAGAGGCTTAGGAAACAGATATGTAGCCGTGTCTTAGAGGTGATGGGAAGAAAGCTTTGCCAGTGGACCCCATGCAGGCTGTCTAGTATTTGTTGTAACCCAGGACACCAGAAAAAAGCTGTTGGCCTGAGAGAAGACTGGTGAAAAGGATCTGCCTGCCAAAGGGCAATTTTGTTTTCTAACCTTTTATTTTAATCTGTCTCATCTGTTGGATTCAGCTCACTCTGTCTTCAAAAATCAGTTTTTTTTTTTTTTTTTTTTTTTTTTCTTTCTTTCTCTGTGTTTTCAGAAATCTTGGCTGTAGAGATCCTTTGCTATTTTTGGCACTCTTCCTTTAAGTGCAGACAGATGCACCTCAAAGTAGTGGCTGGCGTGTAATCATTTCAGAGTCAGCAAGGCCTGGATATATCCCATTGTGCATTAGGCATAAACCTGAAGTAATTAAGGGGAGGAATAACCTTTTCTAACTGCAGTTCACTGTAAAAATAGATGTTTAGGGAAGCCTTTACCTGGAAATGCCTTGCCATGCTTGTGAGAGGTGGGCTGGAGGCATGGAGCAGGGCAGGCCTGTTGCTCCTCCTGACTATGTGGGCACCTTTTGTGCAGTGAATTAAATTCCTACTGTCTGAGGATGTGAATCTTTCTCCAAGAACTAAGAAATTTAAATGCTTTTCTTAAAAAAAAGTGCACAATTTTATGGCAAGCTAAAAGAGAATTTGGACAGTGATAAGATTTTTCTTATTGTGAATTCTATTACATTGATTCGACAAGATAAACACCCTGTTAGGTTTAGATCTCACACAGTATCCTATATTTCTGGTCTGGTATTTCTAATAAGGGACCATTCCTGTGAATTACAACAAGTAGTGTAATGTTTGTTTTTTTTTTTTAGGGAACACAGAAGAAGGCTGTTTACGATGGAGGAAAAATGTTTCAGATATTAACTGGTAGTTTTTCTCCTGTTCTCTTATTTGAAAGCACTTGTTAAGGAATAGGAAAAAGGAGATGAATATGTGGAACCTTACACACAGGCAACAGTGCTGTGATCCTCTCAGTAGATTTGGGAAACTGTAGTAACTATTTCAATACTACCTAGAGGAAAGAGAGACGTTGCCATGGAGTGATATCAGAAAACTCTGTGAGTCTCTTGGAAAAATAATTGTTGTTTCTCTTTATTAAAGAGAAACTAAGACAAAGTTGAGAGAAGAACTTGCTAACTATTAGGAGCTACTTTGTGGCCACTGCACAACCATGGGCAACCTGCTGTAGATGGCTGTGCTTAAGCACGGGTTTGGACAAGATAACATCCAGAGGTCCCTTACAACCTAATCTGATTCTGTTTCCTAGGCTGGAGTTTATCTTGTTTCTCAGAACAAGTTTATTCTTTCAAGAAAGGAGGGGAAAGACTCTCAGGCTGGAAGTGTAGACAGGGGGATCTATGAGGCAGGCAGTGCCATTTACTTTTTCCCAGTATGTGTGTGGTACTCTTGGCCATGGCTGTCTAAGCCATTTGTGTACTACTCAATGTAAGTGTTAAGAATCATAACCAGTGCAGGGAACCAGGAAGTCACATTTTATGTGGTTGTCTTGAGTCAAATCTAAGTGAAGAATAGATTTATTTTCCATCAGATCTTACTAATATATATCTGATGCATCTGTCTACGCGTACTTATATCCATATACAGCATTTACAATTATGTCTCTATATTGGCATCCATATATATCATGGACAGATGCATATATAGTGCATATATTTGAGTGCTACTAAGACGTTTCTTTAATTTATCACTACTGTTCTGTTTTTAGAACAGAAGTATAAAAATTATATGAATTTGTGACAAACACTAAAATAATATCAGGTTATTCATAAAAAGTTTATTTAGTGAAAAAATACAGATTTTTCAAGCTTGTGACTTCAACAAATACAGTAAGGTTAGTGTCTGGTGAGAAGAGCAGAGCTTTGCATCATCCATAGAAATCAAAACCATCTGTGAGCCTAAGAAAGCACTGCAAGGAATCCCAGCAGGCACCCTTGAACATGATTAACAATAGCACTTTAAAGGAGTACATTTTCAAAGTGATGTGTGAGGTTTTAAACTTTTGACATCCACCAAATGTGATGAAAGTCATGTAGCTAAAAGTCGTGCAATCCTGTGAAATTTGAGAAGATTAGGATAATTTCATCATATGACATGAGAACCATATGATTAAAGTGTCTGTAATTCCGAATTCCAAGCAAACGGAAATTTATAAGGTCCTTTATATCAAGAGATTTTAAATAAGTAGGGAAGTGCAGAGGACATTATGCAAGTTCATAGCAATACTCTGCAGTGCATGGGTAGATAGATAAACAGATGTGAGTATAAGCAAAGTATATTAACCTGAATACTTCTTCCCCCACCCTGCCCCCTGGATTTATCTACAACTATTTTAAGTTCCTGTATGTTGTAATAAAATGCTTGAATATGCAGTGTTTATCTAGAAGTTGTAATAGTATTTTTTTATCACTAAGGGTTGTGCTGCGTCACAACAATTGAGACCTGTTATAAATATTCCATCAAATACCCGTGTATAAAAACTAGGATCCGTAAATACCACCTGTATTGCTGCTGAACAAAGTAATTGCTGATGCATAAAAAAAGAATAAAGAAGACAGTATAACAGTAAATATTTTAGGTAACTTTTACCTCAGCGTTAGCTATCTAAAATTAGGTGCAGTCTACAGGAACTATTTTTTTTTTTTTTTTCTAAAGGCAAAGCATGGATGATCATCCTCTTAGATGCCCATTTTAGTCATTCATTCCCTTTTACCTCTCTGTAATTGCCTTCTGAAGGCACCTTCCTCCCTCCTATTGTAGTTGTTTATTATTATTATTATTATTATTATTATTATTATTATTATTATTAGCCAGGACATTGTCTTGAGTCTTCCCCAGAATCTTCTCATTCTATTTAAAAAATATTCTGGACTTTTCTTTCTTGTTTGTTGTTTCCTCCTCCCTTCAGTGGTCTTGCCTTGTTGCCAGAAGGAAGAGGAATATTAGTGAGAAATGGGTGAATCTCAGAAGTTTGGTTCCTTATCTGATGAGTCTTAAATTATGAACTTTTGCATTTCCAAAATTGGCCTAAAAAGTTTATGAGAACAGAAGACTCATGAGAAAAGACTGTTTTGCATGATTTTGAGTGATTTCCCCTTTTCATTTGGCCAAGCATATGATTTGAATAGAGGACTTTGGCATTCTTAGTCATAGTAGTTGCCAGAAACCGGAAGCATAAAGGCATACAAAACTTAAGCAAAATGAAAATAAATTAGCCAAGGGTTTTGAAGCTAAAAATAATTTGGTTTGCAGAATTCAAGTTTTAAGAAAAGGTTCAGGGTCAGGAGCTGGAAAATATCTAATTTGATCCGGCCTAAATTTATCCAGCTGATGCATTTTTATTATTTTTTTTTTTTTTTTTAATTTTTATGATTTGGACCTTGTATTTGACATAGATCTAAAATAAAGAAAAGATGGATTTATTCAGTGAAATTCCTTCCTGACTGGGGATTAGCAGGCTGTTTCATGAAGCACGGAGAGCAAAGAGCAAAGAACTTATGTACCTGAGTTGGGAGACATGATTGCTTCTAAATCTGGCCCTGCCAGTGATACGACAAAGAGTCACAGTTCTTTTTAGAAGCACTTGTTACTCATTTCTCTATATAATAGGCCTACAAACACCTAGCAGTTTATTTATTTATTATTATTTATGGCACATATCAAACACTCTACAAAGGAGGTCAGCATGCTAATTTCTGTTTTACAGAAGATTGTAGTGATGTGACCCAACTTCATCTTTATGGGTTCATATGGCCACTGTTTTTTTTTTTTTTTTTTTTTGTTTGTTTGTTTTTGTTGTTGTTGTTTTACATAAACCAGATTAATTTCTGAATCCTGCTCTTGTAACATACACAACTTCCTTTTACTTTAAACATAACTGAACATTAGATAAAGATTTCAGATTAGTCCTCCTCCCACCAAAAATGACAACAACAACCAAACAAAAAAACTTGAGATATGATACTTCTGGAACAAACCTAGGATGAAATACTACTTTCCTAAAGAGGACAAACCATGATTGTTCCAGTACGGATTGCTCACCCTTACCATATTGGAATATTAGAGACTCTTACCTACCGTCCACTTATGTGAGTTTATATTTCTTATGCCATGGAAGAAGTGGCTGCTGCCACAATGAGAATACAGTGTAAGTAGGCAGAGAGAAGAACATTATTATTTAGAAATTACAGGTGAGGAACATGGCTTGCCCAGACTCATAAGAAGTGTTGGTGGCAGAGGCAAGAGCAAAACTCTCTAGAATCAGCTAACACAAAGACTGTTGATTTTGGCCTGTAAGAACAGAGCTTTCTGACACTGTTTATTTTCACAGCAATTTTAACTCTAAAAGCTGGAGGCTAGCTGTAAACCACATGTGGTCAAGAGTATCAAAGCATACTAAGGGTTACAGCTGTGTGATGAGGTTCATAGTGGTGCTAAATGCCAAAGCTTCTAAAAGAAGTTGCCTTCAGCCACCTCTTACAAGGAAGAATATCTTACGTTTCATGAGAAATGAAAAAGTGCTTTTTCATAGAAAGGAAACTATCATTTAATTTTCTGCAAGTGCTTTGTGGGTAAATAGTGATTTTATATAAATCTAAAAATAGTTTGTGTAGGATTGAATGGCACCTATTTTTAGTAACTAAGATGAATGGCTTGTGAAAATAGCATTTTGTTGGTTGAAGTCATAATACTGTTTTGGAAAAATGAATGAAATAAAAGGAGAATGGATACATTCTGATGATACACATCATCAGATACATTCAGATACAGCCTTGCTGGTACTGAAGTCTTCTTAAGCACAAAAAAAGGGTTAAATAGTACATTCTGCTTGCGCTTGAGTATGTATCTTCAGGTTGACTTCCACAGAACATTTTACATTTGACAGGGAAATTTGTGTGAATTTCTAGGTGAATTCAGAAAAGAATTAAAAATATTGCAAAATACAGGGATTTCAAAACCCATCTTATGATAAATTTATTGGTAAATGGATAAGGTGCCACAGCAGAAATAAATATGAATGATGGAGCAAAGAACAATCTTTTAAGAATGAAGTCATAAAAACTTAATGTGTCTGGAACAAAATGAAGTTCAAATGTTTTCCATTACATTTAGGAAACCAGTGCATTTTATATATCTATATCTATATCTATCTATCTATCTATCTATATATATATTTTACTATAGAGCTTGTTTTCTCAGCACTTGTATAATGTAATCAGAAAAGGAAAAGGTAAATATTATAAACCAAACTAAAAGCAGCATTACATTAGTTGCTACAAATAAAACAACATACAGTCTGTAATATACTCAATACATAAATTCTCATACAAAAGCTTAGTATTGTTATAAATAATGTGTAATGCAAATGCAAAGAATCTGGCAGCTGAAAGAGCCACAGCACCTAACACAAACAAAATGCATAAGTAAAGGGAATGTCAGTGCAGCCTAAAGTAGTAGAATTTAATAGAACAAGGACTTAAGATCTTGTCCTGGCACTTCAGCTCTTGCTTTTATGAATCTTAAAACTGTAGCACAAAGAACACAAGTCCTGAAAATATGTTATAGATTCAAGGGTGAATATACCCTTAAGTTTACAAGCTGAATTCCTTAATGTACCTCTGCAGTTTAGATCAATAGCAACTATATGCAACTGTCAGATGTTTTAGAACACTTCAAAAATGCCATTTGCTCCTAAGAATAATTATACATAAGTTAGGCACTTATTACTACTTTTATATGCCTTTATAGAAATTTGTATATTTTGTGCAAATTGGTTCTTCCAGTTCTGTTTCCTGTGTGAACTCTCTTTTGAGAACTGATGTGCTGAGAATCTTTTTAGTGTCCTCCTTAGTCTATGTTACCTGATGAATCCACTAGAGTGAATACCGCTAATATGCTAGAATGTGGCAAGCAATGAAATACAACATCCAGAGACTCAGACAAAGGCACCAAGGTATTTGCTTAATATACATCTCACCAGAATTGTCCAATAGGCAGCCCTGCTGATGAGTAGTAGTGACAAGGTGACTTGAGTTGAACAAGGGGCCAATGGGTGCAAAAATGGGAATATGACCAGTCTCCATTACAGGCTGCTCACATGGAAGAGGAAATATGCTGGGAAGGGAATCCATGGAGCAAACAGGCTACTGAGAAGTGATATGCACGAAAGATAAGGAGAGGGAGTTGTTCTTTATTTTAAGGATCTCCTTGAGCTCTATAGGGTAAAACTGGAGACATGCCTGTTGGGAGCATTTGCATCAACATCAGATGGGAAAGTACAGCTAGGGACACCCTTGGGAGCTGCTAGAGACCTCCTGATCAATAGAAGGCAAGGGATGAGGCCTTTTCCAGACAACTACTGAAAATCTCCCATGTGTAGACACCTATTGTTATGGGTGATCTCCATAGTCCAAAGAACAGTGGTGAGGGTGATGTGTCTTCATGCAAAGCACCCAAGGAGCTTTTAGGCTGTGTGGGTGACCCACAAAAACTAGAGAGGCTGGCCAGGGGTGTTGCTTTGTGGGATCTGCTGCTCATGGCTGAGAAAGACTGATGAAGGTTTGCAGTAATGTGGAAAAACTTGTCAGTCTAGGCTGCAGGGAGTACAGGAGTACAGTGGAGTTCAGGATCTGGAGGAAGGCTGGGTGGAAAACTGCAGAGCTAGAGATCCGGACTTTTGAGAACAAACTTGGTTATTCAAGGAGGTGCTAAACCAATATTGCCCAATAGAGCTGAAAGTCTCACTCTTTGAAGTCCCCACTCTATGAAAGTGACGGAGCAGCAACAAGCCACCCCCGTATGTGTAAAAACTGGAAGTTTTAGCACAAGGCCAACTTGACTAAAAGGGAGCTTCTTGTTGAAATAAAATACTAACTGTGAACATATGAATTGGAAACAAAGAAAGGCAACTAAGGAAGAGTATGAAGTATCACTCAGGTAAAAATCAGGAAAGTCAAAACCCAGATGATGAGTTAAAAATAACTTCATTAAATTGAGCAAGAACAACTAGTTGTAAAGGAATGTTAGGGAAGATGTGAGTCTGCTAATATATGTGATGGGTGGATTATGTGGAACAGGACGAAGTACTCAGGGTCTTTTTTACCTTGCTCATCACAAGCAGAACATTCCACTTGACCTCTGTAAGCAGCAGAACAGTTTGGGAAGTAGCCAGCACTAGATGAACAAGTTAGACACTACTTAAGCTGGACATGTTCATATCCCTGGGACTGACCTAAAGGTGCTGTAAAAATTGGCCACTGTAGCTGTCTTGCTGGCTGCTGTGATTTCAAGGCTCCTGTGTATTGTCTGTGAAAAACTGTGCTGAATGGAAAAAACGAACATTATAGTCCTATTCAAGAAACACACACACACAAAAAAAACCTGGAACACTGTCAGCTGCTGGCTTACCTCTGTCCCTGTGAAGACCATGGTGCATGATCTTCTTTTGGAACCCATTTCCAAACTCAAGCAGGACAAGGAGATAATCAGAAACAGTTGGCCTGATTGCATTTGGTGGTGAATTGACTGGCTATTGGGAATGATGAGGGGGAAGTGGATGTTTCTTTAGTAAGGTTTCCAACCCCAGAGCTCTCATCTGGAAGTTGACAATGGGTGGGATGATCAGACTGTCAGATGAGTTGAAAATTGTCTGGACAGCCGGACTCAAAGTGCAGTAATCAATGGATCCATGCCTAGCTGTCAGCTGGTAAAAAGCAAAGTACTTTAGGGTTGATAATGGTGCTGATCTTCTGTGTGTTTTGTCAGTGACCTGTATAATGAGACAGAAAGCACTGTCCAGCAAATTTGCAGGTGTGACTAGGTCAGTGAGGAGCTGCTGACACATCAAAGGACACAGTTTTTATGCAGATTAACCTTGAGAAACTTGAGGATTGAGCGAGCATGAATTTCAAGAAAAAAGAGTACTTATCTGCATCTGGGAGACTGGTAACAACTTTGCTGCAGGACATCTTGGGAATGTGGTGGAGGACAAATAGAGTTACAGGCTCATGTAGGTTGGAAAGATCTCCAGAGGATTTAACCTCTGGAGATCATCTTATTGAACATTCAGCTCAAAGCAAATCTCATTAGATCATAAAATCATAGATTCATAGAATGGCTTGGGTTGGAAGAGACCTTAAAGAGTATCTAATTCCAAACTCTCTGCCATGGACAGGGACACCTCCCACTAGACCAGGTTGCTCAAAGCCCCATCCAACCTTGCCTTGAACACTTTCAGGGATCAGGTTACTCAGAGCCTAGTCCAGTTGTGTTCTGAATACCTCCAAGGACACACGGAGATTCCATAACCTCAACTCAATATAATGCTTATCTTCCCTCATTTTATATTATATTTATATTAAATTGAGTAGGAATTTCCCATGTTCCAGCTTGTGCCTGTCTGTTGCTTATTTTCCTTTCTGTACCTCTAAGAAGAATGGTTTTGTCCTCTTCACACCCTCTCAGTATATTGCTGTAGATAACAATAATACCTCTCACAACTTTTTTTTTCTTCTCACAAACTTTATTATTATTAATTATTATTATTATTATTATTATTATTATTATTATTATTATTATTATTATTATTATTATTATTATTATTATTATTATTATTATTATTATTATATTTATTTTTAGTATTGAACGAACCCAGCTCCCTCAGTCTCTCCTTGAACATCCTGTGCTTCATTCAGCTCTCTTACTCATATTGCAGTGAGCCCAGAGGTCAATATCTTCCTTGTGCTGGAGTGAGCCCAGAACTGGATATAGAATATGAGTTCTCCCAAGAACTGGAAAGAGGGAAGAGTCACTTCCCTTGACTATTGGTGACACTCTTGTTAGTATAGACCAAAACCTGGTTCTGGTTGACTCTCTTCTCTGTGTGTGCACACTGCTGACTCATGTTCAGCTTCTTTTCCACATGGATACCATTTATTTATGTATTTATTTTTCTGAAAAACTGCTTGAATATGAGACAAAAGTGCAGTGCCATTATCAAAAAGGAAAAGAATGTCATATGATACTGTATACATTAGGAAAGTGTGACTTGCATATTAGAGGAATTTATTATACCACTGTGCATGGCACTGGTGAGATGACATCTGGAATACTGCAGTTCATTCTAAGTCCCCATTCAAGTGGATGTTGGAAACTGGGAGAGGCCAATGGAGGCTTACTTCAATGGTCAGGGGTTTTGAACAGATGGCCTGTACAGAATGGCTGAAAAAGCCGAAGAAGCCAGCTTATGCAGTGTGGCAAAGAGTAAACTAGGCAGCAGCCTGAAAATGATCGAATGGCAATTGGAAAAATGAAGGAAGTTAACTCTTTGCAGTAGTAGAAGATGTCATTATAGGAGGTAATAGCTTAAAGTGCCATTTCAGAACTTGGGCATTAGGAAAAACTTTGTTACTAGGAGGACAGAGAAGTAGAAGAAATAGGTCACCCAGAAACCTGATGAGGTCTTATTCTTGGAGATTTTCAAGACATGGCTAGACAAAACTGGGGCTGACCTGATCTAGTACTAGAAGTGGTTCTTCTCTGAGTGGGATGTTGAGACCTGTAAATGTTCCTTCCAGAAACAGTTCCGTGATTCTGTGACCTGATGCTGTTAAGTGGGAAGCCCTCAGACCAATCAACTATGCTGTTCACTAGAAATCATTGTTCCTTTTCAACACTCAAGGAGACACATGAACAACCAGGAATGAACAACCCTTTTCACTGTTAACCGCCAAGAGGTCAGTTTTTCTTTTTTTTCGTGCGTTGATCGTACCTTCCTGATTTATTTCTATAGCTCTGTTTAGCCAGAAATGAAACCACTTGCCTTGGAGTACCTAAAAATTGATTCAGGATTAATAACTATTGTTCAGAGAAGGATGAAATGCCCATTAGGGCTAGAAGGCATGGTTGTCTGCTCAGAGCTCTGACATAATAGCAGAAATTTAATTGTTCTCATTATGAAAGTTTTATTAAATGCATATATTTCAATGATTTTTTTTTTTTTTTCAGACAACAGACATCTTTTTCAAGCTGATCAAATGATTTGAATTTTTGTAAGTGTTATGGTCTGTGTTGTTTACTGGACTCAGATAAAGGAACTGGAAGTTTCCAAAGCTTTTAATCCTCTTGTTCTAAACAGCAGGCTAATTTTTAATACTTAAATAGTATTCAGTTTTAAAGTAAAAAATAACGTCATATTGCAATAAAACTGAACGAGGGTTCCTTTGCAAAGAGAAAGCTTAACTAAACAGTTGGAGGAGTTTACCATTTGGAATGCAGATATAAAGTTAATCACTGATATGTTTAGATTGGAGTAATTTAGGGAATGAGAAATTTCAAATGTTTTGCATTAGCCAATATTGTTGAAGAGGTGACCTGGCAAAGCATAAAGCCTGTGTGTCAATTAAGTTTTCTGATAGCCAGAAAACCATTACTTTGTGTTTCTTCTTGAGCCTAGAAATGGATGGCTCCCACGCTATAAATTATAATGGTTTTTTTTTTTTTTTTTTTTTTTTTTTTTTAATACTAAAATCTCCAGGTCTCAACTTCAGTATTTGCCCTGTAAGAATACTAAATGTTTGGGTATGTATAATAGTGTATGAACCCCAGTTTTACAGGCACATATGCATTGCATATTCTGCTTGAAGAATCCTAAACAAATGGGAAAGTTATTGGATGTGAAATTAAGTATACACAAAAGTGGGAGATCTAGGCCTAAGAAGTCAGTTTGCTGTCTTTTATCTGTATCATTTTATACCCCTCCTCCTGCCCCAGGAAAACTATAAGATGTTTTTCAAGAAAATTTACTTCAGAAACTACTTCTCTTTCAAGGATTAAGATGATGTAAAATACAGGCTTTTATAATGCTCCTGGAAAAAATCCTCCTTACCTAGACATTAAAAAAAGGAAGAAGCTGCTTGGAGAGTGCTCAGACTAGGAACTGGGCCATCATGGTCCTTTTATAGCATAAATACCTGGATAGATGTAATTGGCTGTCTGCAGCCACCAAGGTATGCAGAAACCAATCCAGAAATGTCTGATGACCTGATTTCTGCAGAACGTCTAATAAAGGCAAATGGTGTAGAGCCTGGAGTCTGACCTCTATCTCACTTAAGAAGCTGTGACAAATAGACTTAGGCTGTGGTTGCAATTTTTAGCTCAGGATCTGCACAGCCTCATTATTAGTGATGCCCAGAGGGTAAAACTCTCCTTCCCTTTATGGGATAAGCAGTAACAGCACAGTTGTGAAAGTTCTCTTTTGTTTGATTTTGCAAGTCAGGAATGTACCCATGAGTGCCTTTTTATTTATTTATTTATTTATTTTTAATTTAAACAGAGTATTGGCACTAGAGTCTTTTAGAAGTGTTTTTTCATTACTTTGAAGAATGTTCTGAAGCTCTCCATCTCCTAGATTTCTTCTCTCACTGTTCGAGACCTTCCTCTTCCATTACTATGCATACAGTTTGGCTTTTAGCCCTTTGAATTCTTTTACATTAAACAAGAAATGAACCCACTTAGAACAGGATTTAATTCTTTGCCTGGTTAACTGGTTAACCTGCTTGTCATATTACAGGTCCAATAAGAAAATTAATATCAGTAAATATGTTAAAAATCATGAGAATTTTATTATTTTCTTCTGATACTACTCATCTTACTAAAGTTACTAATAAAAAGTGCTTGCAAATTTTGTGAACAAAGAAGTACTTCATGATTTTTACTGGAGCAAGCAGCGTTCATTTATACTGCTGTATTAATCATAGAATCATAGGCTCATTTTGGCTGGAAAAGACCCTTAATACTCATCTGGATATGTAAGCCCATTTCCTATCATATTGGCTAAGCTACCTCATAGTGGAATTTCTGACACAATCCATTAAGTTTAAAGACTAAACACGTGGAACAATCTTTGCCTCCTTGTTTACAATATACCATCTTATTTTACTGGGAAAAATACATTGTGAACAATGATGAAGTTTTTTGAACACTCCATGAGGAACTACTTGGCTATACCAAGAATAAAAGAGAAGAATCTTGGTATCACAGTTCAGTCATGAATAAAGGAAGAGAGCCTTTCATTAATCTTAGTCCAATTTATGCAAATAAAAATAATATTTTCTGAATTTTCAGGGTCATCTAGGAGTGAAAACAAGGAAATAAGAAGGTGAACTTCCCCTACTCTAAGTCAGTCTAAGAAAAATAAAAGTCATACTCCATTGCTGAACTTTTATTGAGAAGACAGCCCCCTACTTCAATTCCTTGCCCCAGGGCTTGTAACACCAACATGCAGAGGAATCTTGGGCCTGCAGTGGTTTGTTGTGATGAGCCAACAGCCACCTCCAAAGAGATCATTCAAACAAATCTAATTACTGGCAGCTGTGAGTCCTTCAGCACAGTTTTAAGGTGGAGTCTCATGGTTATAGACCCCCTACAGGTTCCTGAAATTCTGCTAATACAATGCATTAAAATTGGGAATTATAATATTGCTGATCTCTTGGCAGACCAGCTATAATCTGCACAATGCAAACAGTTCATCACTAGTTCTTTGTGAAAAACTATTATTTCTTTGAATTAGTCTGCTATAAAATAGACCTGGTTTAGGGTTTATTATCCAATTTGCCTGAGAAGTAAGTGTCTTTGTTCCATATACCGGAACCCATGTAACAGTAATGTGTCCTTTATTTACACTCTTGATCTTGTTCTCTGATCAACCTTTATGTCAGCTGCCATGACCATGCTATAGCTTTAAAAGGATTTAAGATATTCTTGTTCTGCAGGTCAGAGCTTCTCAGATTTTCTTTTTTGGGTCCTGCCATTATGCAGATGGTAGACATTATCAGTGATGGTGCCAGCATCAGCAGTTCCTGTCTCTGTAATGGTCCATACGCACATGATTAAGGAGTTATGTCTTCTCCTTCATCCTTATGATATATTTCCTCCTCCTAAAACTAAACTGGCTGAATTTTCTGCAATTCTCTCCTAACACCACATACTGTTTGGAAACAAATTTCGAACACCCTGCTGTGGGCAGTACAGAAAGAAAAGGAAGCTGCAGAATATTTCTGAATATGAAAGTAACATCATGGTGGAAACTGAGAACAATTTTATTCTTGTTCTGTTGTTTTATGGGATTATTTAAGATTATAAATAGAATATTCCAATGAAGATCACAGATGCAGTGTCTGATGAAGATAAAACTTTGAGGGTCTTGACAAAACTAAAACCAAGTTTTAATAAGTTTCCTATTCCATAAATTACTTGGCGATCCAAAAAGGAAGTTGGGTAACATGTATTGCTTAACATACTATTGTAATAGAATATTTCATATTAGTGCATTTTGCCTGTGGCTATGCCAGACAGAAGACACCTCCAGCTTGTTGCAGAAACAAAACCCAGTCTGGTGGGTAATTGGACAGAGAGACCACCTGGGAGTCTCGGGTGCTATAAACACACGCCAAGAAACTGTGGCTGTACACTTGGCAAATATTTGACTGTGGAAACCCAAAGAGTGGAAAGACTTTATTTGGCCCTATTTTTTTTTTTTCCCTGAACTAACAGACCAGAGAACAATAAAGTTACTGCTTTTTATTCTTTAATTTGAACAATAAGGGACCAACAAGAAAATGTGAATTCTCTAGAAGAGATAGCTTTAGCTGATGGATGAGGTATCTTTAATCTCAGTCCTGGAGATAGACACATCTTTACAAAACACTGCTAAGCTCCACTGCATTTTTAAAATTAATTTTAGGTAATTATTAAAATTGAATTTTATACAATAATATCAACAAATTTTTATCTGAAGTGGTCAACTCACAGATGGGTAGGGCTGTCATTCAAAGGGACCTTGACAAGCAGGCTGACAAATATCTTAAGAGCTTTAACAAAGACAAATGCAAAGTCCTGGACTAAAGAGGGAATGTTTCCAAGCTAGTAACTGACTGACTGACTGACTGAGGAGGAAATTTGTAGAAGACTTGGGGGTCATGGTGGACAAGAAATTGAACAAGAGTTCACAGGGTGCCTTTGCAGTGACAAAAGTTCACCACATCTTGTGCTGCAGTAGCAAGCTGCAGCAAACAGGTCCAGAAAAGTGCTTGGTCCTCTCTACTCAGCCCTTCTGAATCCACATCTGTAGCACTGTGTCCAGTTTTTAGCTCTCCAATACAAGAGAGATATTAACAGTGATTGCATCCAGGGGTTGGAGCATAAAAGGAATGAAGAGATGCTGAGAAGCTTGGTTTGCTTGCCTTTGAAAACAGCAGTCTAAAGAGGGTTCTAATTGTTTTCTGTAATTCTCCAGTGGGTAGGTTAAGGGTGAGACAGACTTTACTTGGAGGTGCATAAAAAAAGGGCAAGAAACAATGATCACAAGCTGCAACAAGGAAAATTCTGACATGACAGTGGGTAAGCAGTAGGGTAGCTACCTCAGGGATATACATTCTTATCATCATTGCATTTGCTATTACTGCCTGCTTATGCAGTAATAAAAAATGCTGAAAGCTGCCTTTTATAGACTTCTCTTTAAAAAAGCTTTCTAACTTTAAGATCTGGATTTAGGAAAACTCCTCCTAAAGAAACCTGTTCTGGTGATTAACCAGTGTTAAGTTCCATTGCTAACAGAACTTCAAATTTCAACTTTGATCTTTAGATTTGAAAATACAAGAATTATGTGCTGATTGTGATTCATTGTCTAAATTTGCTCTTAAAATTTCTCAGTATTTTCACTTATCATAGTACGAGAAATCAAATCTGTTTCTAACTCTGACTTCTGTGCAGAAGACAGATGGGATTTTTACTGTTGGTAACTGGCAGGAACTGAGTATCTCCAAGAACAAAATTCCCACTGCCATCAATTCCTTTTGCATGAACAATGAAAGATAAAACTCACAAATAGTGTAAGCTGTTTGCCTAATTATCCCTGGATTTCTCTATTATTTTCTATTACATAACACAAGGTATGCTTTTTTTTTTTTTCCCTTTTTTTTTTTTTTTCTTTTTCCAAAGTGAAACAATTTAAAATTTGGCAGTTGGACTAGGTGATATTTGAATATCCCTTCTAACTGAATTCTATTTTATTATTCTTTCATATTATTCTATTATCATATCATAGTCAGTCAACGTCTATGTTCTCTTCAGCATGGGGCTATACCTCATTCTAACACAAGGCTCTATATCCTATGATATTTTCAAGATGCTGGTCCACAGAAATCACCATATTTTTCACTGTAGCTGAACAAATATATTTAATTACAGTGAGTATGATATATGTTATGGGGTCAGAAAGGAGATAACTTTCCATAATATTTAGGCATGAGAAAATGTTACTTGGTTTATTTGCCTATGATTTTTATTAGGTACTGTGGAAACAATGATGGACCGGGAAAACACAGTTCTGTTACTTTCTCAGAACTCTTCAATTTGTGGACCTCTAAATATTTTCTGGTGTTTTCTAGTTCACTGTATAAGCTTGCTTCTCTTCAGCTTTTTCTGTGAACTCCTCCCTGGGGATTGATGAAAGCTCAGATGCCCACAAACCCTTACTCTTTTAAAAATCTGGTAGACAAAAGATTTATCTGATTTCTTATTTTCTGGTATGTCAGAGGCTAATTGTCTGTGTCACAAAACAACAGATGTAACTGGCACTGAGAAAGGAAAGCTAGTGTTAGAAATCTTGCTTTAACACATACTAGCTCTTATTTCAGTATTGCCTGGATAGGGCCTAGAATGAGTATTTCAGAACTGATTATTGGCTAATGAGATAATCAGTATCATAAGAAACTGTGTTGCTAGCTATATCACTGCATTTCAATGGACTGAAGATTAGCATTTTCTTCATTTTGCTTTTAGTGTCTACCACATGTCCACTAAATTAACACTTCTCTGGAATAAACAAAATTTTAGCCAGTGGTAGGCAGCAGATTGTATTTTTCTCCTACTGTCCACTCTGGGTGGCTATAGATTCCTCATTGCCCCTGTATTTGAGCACACAGTTACTAATGGGATTTACTCCTAATTTACTGTCAGCTTACTTGTGTGAGATGAGGAAGTATTATCCCTATTCTCTCACAGGAATGGACATTAAATGCATAGATGTATGCTTGTAGTGAGCTGGTATTCCTTTTTACCAGTGTTTTCTCTGTGCCAGGACTCAGAGACATTTTGTAGGCTAGCATGAGGCATGACCCAAGTCTGTTCAATATAGGATCTAGAAAGCTAGGCAGAATTTTAATATCTGAAGATCCACAGTAACAAAAATAAAATCTATTATTATGTTCATTAGGACCAAATACAATCTCTTCTTTACTATGGGGACATGAAAAATTAGCTCAAAAAGTAGGCATTTTACTTTAATCAACTTTAGAAATCAATCAGCCCAACAAACTCCAGCTGATGCATATTTTAGTCCACTCTAAAAAAGATGTGGGAAGATTGCAATAAACATCCTTATTAATGAAAAATTAGCACAGCATGTGAAACCATTTAAATTTCAAAATTTACCAGAGACCACATTCCTGGCAACAATTCTGTCATTCCCAACAGCTGTCTCCAAGTGGTAAGTAGTCTCTGGCCACGAATCTGTTATCTGAATTCTTAAGTTACTTTTCAGATATGAAAAGCCCTACTGTTTCCAGGTAACTAAGAGTTTATAAGGCATGAAATCATCCATCACAACCCAAACTGTGCCCTGCTAGTGAGTCCTGGGGTACTGGACTCGAATCCTGAAGCAACCTGGAGAAGTCCTTATGGCCTGGGTAAGCATTGCCCTGAAATCACTCTTCAAGACCAGCTTTGCCAGCCATGCCACTCATGAGTCTGCAAATACAGGCTGAAGACTGGGCAATGTGTACCCAGTAGGGTGGATGGGATCCACAGGGACATGTTCTTTGCTCATTGTGTGAAATATGGCATCTGTCACAAAGATGAGCTCTGATCAGAGATTAGGCTTTGTCATGGGCTAAGCACCTGTTAGGTGCACGGCTTTTCCAGACCCCTTTGATGAATGATATCATACTCTTTTGAAGGCCAGGTGCACATACATAGCCTGAATCTCAGTCACATGGGAGCTTGGCTTCACTAGCTACATCTGCAGATGTGTATAACAAGTAGAGCACACAACATCTACAGATCAAGTTTGCAGGATAGCAAGGAAAGTCTGCCTGTACTTGTAGCCAATCTAGATGAAACATATTCAACATGAATGTCTCTGACTCTATTCATCATTGTCAGGTATTCTTGGGGCCTAGGTCAGCATCTTCTGTACTGTACAGTAACCTCTCCCATTTATGCACTTATGAATCATAGCAATCCTTAACTAGGAGCAAATTGGTTTAACTTGACAGGTCTCACAGCAAAACAATCAAATAACTTTTCTGTAGTATAAAAATGTGCTCCTTTCCTTCTCCAGTATTTGTATTTGCCTTCAGACATACTGTGGTCTCTGTGTTTTAAGTGCCACCACCAAAACTTTTACTACCGCAGTGTTCTGCAGATGGGAATTTTTCACTCCCAAGTACCAGCTAAACTTAGGTTCATGGAAGGAAACAGTTTATCCAAACTATTATCTCAGCAGCTACCCCCAGACATTGTTTGTCCCCTAGACATTGTTCATCAGCCACCAGTGAAATAGTGTTATTGCACCTGATCATGGCAGGGGCAGGAAAATGAGGACTGCCACAATGATGAACACTACATCCACATCCATGAGTTGGATAAGAAAATGGTGAGCCTCTCACCATATTGAAGAGAAAAACCGCCTCTTTTAGAGGTAGACCAAGGCCCTCAAATCAAGGGAGGGCTTCCTTGAGATACATACCAAGGTCTTGTAATAACATGGACAAAAGAGCTGTAGAGCCTGAGCTGCTGCTTCCTTGCATGTATATGCTGGGTTGGCTTCATGCTAAGCTGGCACAAAATCTGAGCATGGATGTCCTTTACAAAACTTCTTTCAGAGTCTCAGCAGAGCATTACTGTTTGCTGATGAAGACAGAAGATAAATTGGTGAGTTACTGCTGAAAAACGTGTATGTAAGTGACAGATTTACTTCTGAAATTAAAGGAAAAGTTCCTAGGCGAGCCTCAATGTGGTGTAGCCATCATCACTGGCTGACACAGAAGGGTAAACAGGGGTGAGGTGGGTGTGAAGAGGCAGTTAGGATGGGGCATAGAGGTTCATGTGTGCCAGTGCCCTCCAGGGAGGGCTGAGCAAGGCCCTTCTGGGTGTCTCTCAGCCCATCTGTTGATAAAACTAGGATGACCACTCCAGCTATATTGCTTCACACAGTAAAATTTTTCATTACATTCTTTGGGCAGGAAAGCAGGCTTTTTTTCATGAAGTTTCAGATAATTGTACACGCACAAACATACACAAAGCCCAGTAATGGCAGGTGTTTCTGTTTTATGTGCCATTTGCTCTTAAGCACTTCTGGCATGGTCTTTAAGGAGAAACTGGGAGAATGCCATCGCCTTGAGGCATTGCAAGCTGCAACCTCCTGCCTCTCATCCTTCCCTTGGCTGAAAGATAGTACATGATGACACTTAACAAAACTGACTTTTGCTTCGAAGAGATTCCCAGATAGTGCTTGAGAAGATAGGACACATTTCTGCTTTGGAGAGAATTCTCTAGAACCTCGCAGCAGGATTTTATGAAAGATATCTGAAGTAACTTTAGTTCAGAACCTCTGTTCAAGATAGGTCATATTTTCAGAGAAGATGGAGCCATCTCAATTTGCTTTGGGCTTCAATATGTTTGCACACTCTCCTTTCCATGCTCTACTTTCTTTTCTTTTCTTTTATTTATTTTTTATTTATTTTTTTGTATGTTTTACTCTTTTTTTAATCTTTTATTTTATTTTTATTCTTCTCTTAACATCATGAGAGAAAGAATATTTTGGGGAAATTTAGGTTCTTAAACACAGATCCCTTTCAGGTGTTTTGCAATAACTTATGCATTTTCTGCCTGGGCCTGGCCTACAGGACACAAGACCTGCAGAGAGATGCCTCTCTGATGTGGTGCTAGGGTGTATCACAAGGGCAGGACTCTCTAAAGCATATATTATACCATTAGGCAGTTATATAAATCCTGTTTTTGTTGTCAGGTGTAGGAAACATGAAACTTGAGAGGCTTGGCCAAGGAGCAAGCCTTTTTCTTTTTTTTTTTTTTTTTTTTAAGGAACATAGAAGAAAATGGGAACGAAAGAGAACAAAGCAAACAGAAACATATAAACAAATACGTTTTTGCAAGCTGCCTGTGGTAAAAACAGTCATGCCTGTACTGGAGGAGACCAACAACATTTCCAGCTTCTCTTCTTGTGTTATGTATTTGGTGTCCAGATGAAAGACCAACAGTGCACAGGCCATGTATTACTGACACCCCACAGGCTGTAGTCCTGAATCACTGACAAAAACATTCAATACCACCATATAAAAAGCAGTGATGAAGACAAGAAAAGACAGGGCTCTTTTGCAGAATAAAAATAGCTGAATACCAACCAACCAACCAAAACCGAAAACACTGTGGCCCACAACACTTTATTCAGGGAAGCAAATAAGGTGCTCATGATAAAGGGAAAAAACACTTTATAACTTGCTGAGACTTTGTTCCAGTCTATTAGTAAAGGATGCTTCATCACAGGCTGGGATGCAACATAAATGGGAGTAGAAAAAATTCAATGCAATAGTTCTCTGGTGATGGTCTCCAGCTGGAACTTAGAGGTTATTATTCTTTTTTATCTTTTTTTTTATTTGTAGTTACTTAGCATCAGTTGGATGTTCTACAAAACAGAAGTATGACAAGGAAGGTGTTTGCTTTCAGGAAAGAGAGGAGGAAAAAAAGGCAGTGTGGAGAAGAATGAAAAATCCAAAGGAAGGGGTTGTTCTGTTAGATATTCTTAATAAAGTTCACTGAATTGGGTGTTTTGTTTTTTTTTTTTTAACATTGCTCGGTTAATTTTTAGGTGGACAAGTTCTCTTGCTTTTGGATGAGAAATAAAAATCGTTTTGTTGCCTCCAGGTAGGTTGGGCCTTATAACCTGTTGAAGTGTAATAGCACCCTACAGTAACAAACACCTAAGGGAAAAAAAAATCATAGAATCATAGAATATCCTGAGTTGGAAGGGACCCTTAATCAACTTCTCTTCAAGCCTTCCAATTCCCATTCATTAAGCAACTTCTTTCAATATCAAACCTTTTAAGGCTCTTGTATATCCCAAAGATCATGGGCAATTATCACCATCTGGTAGTCCCTCTCCAGTGCAAATAATCTTAAACTGCATTAGAGCTTTACCTTTCCAACGGTGCAGTGCAGGCCAGTTATGTCTCAGCTGCATTCTGGAGAGCAGTGAGATCAGCTTGTTGCGATTATCAGCAGTGCATTGATACAACTGAAATGCCCTGCTTCGCTGCAGGAGCTCACTGTGGGTGCTTTGATCTCATGCCACCTCTTGCCTCCTGCCTGTTGCCTCCTGATGAAGCTCATTTTGCTGCCTCTTTGTTTGATGCAGTTGGTAAGTATTACAGCCTCCAAAAACTGAAATAGCATATGGCCTGTCACTACCCTTTCAGGAGGTAAGAAGGTTTACATAACCTGAAATATATTCTCATTAATTAATCTCAATTTCATTTTGCTTCTCTTTAGATTCCTTCTTAATCCAGGCTTCCCTGGAGAGGAATATTTATGATTTTTGCCCTAATCCATATTTGTGTTTCCTCAAGGCTCTGTGTAAATGCTAACATGTGACTGAATCCCTTGTTTCATATGAAATCTAGCTTGTAAAACATCTTAACATACCATATCTCTCTTCTCATTGTCTTCTGTCACCCTTTAGCTGAAATATGTACAGATGCCTTTTAATCAGATATAAACTTCAGTCAGAGCATCTATCTATCTATCTATCTATCTATCTATCTATCTATCTATCTATCTATTTAATCCTTGAAAAGCTTTATCTGAGGGTCTTTCTGTGTGTGTTTTTTTTTTTTTCTCTATTTTTTTATTTTTTATTTTATTTTTTGGCTGGTGGGGGGGAGTGAATTCCTAAGAGGTCGAGAGGGAGGTAGAAATCTAAACAGTGAGTTAGAAATCTAAAGGGGCATTGGAGAACACAACTCCTCATTTCAGCACCACATATGCTGTTGAGCTCAGGATGTGTCAGAAAAAACTGCTATAATTTACAACAAGTCAGTATTTTCAAACAGAAGGGCTTCTATATAGTGTGTTTGCCAGTACCACTTTCAATAGTATTAACATTAACAAGTTTCACCTCCTTTTGGTGATCACTCATCTATCAGTTACCTGTCCTTAAAGGGCAATATGAAAACTAAAGTTTCATTTTAAGGTGTTTTTTAATACAATGAGGTTCTGGTTCATGATGAGATTACTTGTTGTATGAGCAACAGATGGGATCTCAAAGGCTGACAAGGATCTTGGTACTAGAGTCTGCCCAAAAGGCAAAAGGATAACAAAATGTAGTATTGTAATGATAATAAATAATTTCTGACAGAGTATGAGGTGCAAACAGATCACCTGTATTTTGTTATTATGACTTTAAATTGTGTAAGAATAAACCCAGTGACCAGATTCTTTAGCTGCTTTATACTATGTTAGTTTATCTTCTCAGGTACTTTGGTTGGTATCAATTTGTTCAGCATTATTTGTATTACAAATTCACTCTGTATATTTAGTATACAGTAATATATACAACATATTAGTATTTGACAGATGTTTTTATCCTAATGCATGACTCAAGACTGACCAGAAACAGGTTACAGCTTTATAAGTAAGGTGGTCGCACTTTATTTAAGTGCCTGAAAATGCAAAATGAAGTTCTCCATTAAAAGAGATTTCAGCACCTAATTTGTCCACTTCATGATAAATGCCAGTAATTCTGGCAGAATACACTTGCAGTTCTGCATTTCAGTGTTCCAACGCAAATGAAAAGGTCTCCTTTGGTAAACAGAAACCTTTTACTGAATGAATCAGAGACCACAACAGGGCTGAAACTGCAAATAAGTAAATTTCATTAAAGATTTAATTGGCTCCATATGTTCAGTATCAACAGTTTCTAAGGAGGGTTTGTTACTGATGAAGAAGAACAACCAGCAGGAAACAGTGGCATGCTGAATTAAACTTGAACACTTTAATCAATCAAGACAAGGCATGGATGTAAATTCTACTCCTTTGATGTATCACTACCCAATGTTATTAACTAACAACTATTTGTTTGCTTTTTTTTTTTTTTTTGAGGAAACAGATTGGGCTGGATGATATTCATTTTTTGTGCTATCAGTTAAAAGGACAAGTAAAAGGTTTTCAAAAGTAATTTCAAACAAAGGAATAATGCAACAAGCAAATTAGAATGCCACTGAGGGTGGAGGAGGAAGAAACCCTATTTGATGCTGCTTATTATGCACGCTCTTTTATTGTGTCCAAACAAAGAAATACTGAATATTTCATCATTAAAAAAGTATTTATACTGTGGGAAAACATAATGTGATCTCTGTGATGCTGAACTTATCTTATGCTTTGCTAAGCGCTACATGATAGCTTGGAGAAAATGAGCCCCATCCAGGGATGGGTCATCTACAGCTTCTCTTGGCAACCTGTTCCGGGGCCTCACCACCCTCTTAACATCCAACCTAAACTCTTTTAGTTTAAAACGGTTATCCCTTGCCCTATCACCATCTGCCCATGTAAAAAATTACTCTCCATCTTTTTTATACCTGCCTCTCTAAGTATTAAAAAGCTGCAATGAGGTCTCCCTGGACCTTTTTCATCTTCAGGCTGAATAGACCCATCTCTCTCCTTTCTTCATAGGAGAGGTGCTCCAGCCCTCTGATCATCTTTGTGGCCCTCCGCTGGACGTACTCTTACAGGTCTGCAACCTTCTTTTGCTGGTGGCCCCAAACCTGGACACAACACTCCAAGTGAGGCATCGCAAGGGCAGAGCAGAGGGGGACAATTCCCTCCCTTGATCTGCTGACTGATTATTTTCATGGCCAGATATTTTGTCTTCAGGGTTTATTTCTCCAAGTAGTTTATCCTACACTTCTACTGATGTTCGAACACCACCTTCTTCCTCATTCACTGCTGCCTTTGCCTCCTGCATACTCACCATTATGGGTTTACTCTCTTTGAAGATGGCAGCAACAGGCTGGGGGCTCTATGGTATCTGTATGTGTATATATGTGTGTGTGTGTGTGTGTGTGTATATAAATATATATACACTGCATTTTTATATATATACACACACACGTTTGATGTTACTCAGAGGTCTGTCCAGGGAGCTTGCCTTCTTGCTCTGCCCCTTTGATGGTTCTGCTTACTCTGCTTATTCTCAAAGAAAATGACTTCTCAAAGGTGCAAGATAAACCAAGTTTGAACACAGTGTTTAGCCAAAGCTGAGGTTCCTTGGTTGCCTCAAGTCAGCAATGCACATGGTTTAAAATTCGCAGTTTCTATGCTACTACGAAATATTCTACTCATTCCATTGCAATATATTCCTGTATATCCTACAGACTTGATGCAGTGTTTTCTGGGGTTCAGTTTGAAAAGGGAACATGGTAGAGAATGCGTCATTGTAGGGCACTGTACCTGAATTTAGCAGAAACTGAGCCATGAGTGAAGATGTGCAGATTTTGATCAACAAATCCAAAATGTTTCTGACATAGTACTAACATTTCAGATTCAGAGGCATATTGAAGAAAGGTGTACCGGATCCTTTACTCGTCTATACAATATTCCAAAGGCAAATCAAATTTTCAGAGCTAAATATCTTCAGGGGGCTAAACTTTGTGGGAAAAGAAGCATCATGTATGAAGAATTAGCTGCACATATTGCATAAGGGTGGGTCTACCTGCTACATAGATTCTTTCTGGGAAATGTACTGTCACTTCTGTCTGTGGATACAAAATTTAGGACGACCATTAAAATGGTATCTTTCAAAAGTAAACTGTCTGACTACTGGGAATAAACATAGTGGGTTAGAAAGAGGATGGTAATAACAAATAAGCAATTGTCCAAGAACTTCTTTGCAGCACAAAATAATGCCAAGACTGTTCCAGTAATATTGCACCAGAATTTAAATCATTCCAATAATGAAGACTATGTTTTGAAAAGAAGCAGATGGTTCTGGTGTTAGGATCAAGAAAGCATATCCTTTCTCAGTAGGGAGAGACCAAAGAGTAGCTCTGTTGTAAGGCTGAAATTACGCACTGCTTGTGAAACTTTGGGCACCGTGACTGCAGAGGCGCTTTAATTCTGGCCTGAGGTGATAGGGAGAGCTTTCAAGTGGTAACATGCTTATCTGAATCTTCAGAGAGCATTATTCAGGAAATCAAACTGGTAATCCCATCAGATGAATCTTTTGAAAACTTTTTAATAGTTATGCTTCTTGCTGGAAGAAATCCATGGGTGGATCCAAAGCCCAACAGCAGTAATTGGTAACCACTGTTTATGAATGACTTCAAAGGACTTCGTATGAAATTCATTGTGACAGCAGGCTTTCCCTTGGTATTTTAATACTTCCATACCCAGCTTTATCCAAAACAGACAGTGAACTGAGAAGCAAAAGTAAAGCAAATGTTTTTTCTTATCATGAAGGGAATCTGAAGAACAGTGTAATTACCAAAGAGAATCAGTTCTGACATGAATAGGCATGTGTGAGAAAAGAGAAGCTGTAAAGGGATCTGATGCATGATCAGTAGAAAGTGGAGGGTAATAAGAATCAAGTGCCTATGCTGCAGGTCAAACTCGCAAGGCAATGGCTGCTCCACATCTGTTCCTTTCCATGTCTGGCAGTAATTCTGGAAAGTAAAAACATATGGGGCCTTTTGTTGTGCAAGCCCAAAGGTGTCTGTGGAATGGTTTAGTATGATTCTCGGAGGGGGAAAAAAAATCCACACTAAACCCAACATTTTTTATTTTAGAGTAATCATTTTTGTAACCCTACCTGTCAGAGGTGGAAAACTAATTATTTACAGGCAATATATGCAGTCTTCAGAGCAGCTGTGTAGTAGTAAGCTTATTTATAAGTGTTCTCCATGACAGTGATACTGCTGGTTATTTATTTATTTATGAAGGTCCCAAGAAAGATTCATTGTTGAAAATTCTTGGAGTGAAATAAAGAACATATAGATAATTGTGATGGATTTTTTTTTCAGCAGAAACATTACATATCTTTTCCACAATTCACAAAAGTTTTTAAAAACCACATAATAGGTTTCCTTTGCTTTCTAGCTATTCAGCACAAATGTGGTTGTGTATTCAGTCCTAGTTAGCCACCTCCTTGGAAACCTTCCGTGGAAAGAAAAAAGAGGATGTAATCGATATCCCCATATTTTGAATCCTCAGCCCTTACTGAGAAATGCCCTTACTAATATACAGATGAAGCATGTAAGATGTGTTTTGAAGCTGATTCTCTTTTGGTGTTTCAGTAGGAAGAGAAAACCCTTTGAGACATAATTACTGCAAGGACTACTTAGGTTTTCTGATTTCAAATTCACTTAAGCAACCATGACTGTGGTTGGTGTCAGGAAAGAATTATTGCCTTATATCACTATGAAGCTAAGGTGCATTTTAAAAACACTCTTACAGTAGCACAAAGGCATGAACAGATACTGAAAAAGCAGTAAGATGGCGTTTGCTTTTCTTCTTTGTCCCTGTGGTATTTGTGAGTCGAGGGAAATTGGTGTGGGAAAAGGACCCAGGAGCTTGTGCAGTCAGTCTCCACCACATACTCCGAAAAGTTTGAAATAGAGAAGGTTGTCAGCTGATCAGCCAGTTAAGAAGGTTGTATTGGACTATGAATGGAAAATTTATTACCAACACATGTATTGTCATTAGGGAACAGGCAGTATATTGTGTACCATGGAGGGGCAAGCAATGATGTGCAAGCAATAGAGACCATCTGGCTGAATGGGAGAGTCAGGCTGACAGAGTAAGAGGTATCCCCATCTTTTTTGTTTGCTGGAGGTAAAACACATGCTGATGGCCATGAAAACTTGTAGGTACATCAGTCAGAAACCACAGAGTAAAGGTAATATGCATGTAATCCTAATGAGCTCTAGATTTATTGCTCCTTTGACTGATTCACAGGATGAATCTGATATCACTGGGCCAAAAACTACATATGTACATGGAAATAGCCAAGACTAGTTGTCTTCTGCTTCCTTTCATACATCTTAGCACTATATATATATATGTAAAAGAAAAAAAAAAAGGAGAGGAAAAAAGTGTTAGAGCCAATTTTACATCTGTGACCTTACCCACTATCTAGTACATTACTTTTTAGTCTTACACAGTGGAAGACACTTTAATGAACATTTTCCAAGTCACCTGAAGGTAATAAACACAACGGAAATCTCGTGGTTATGTCTGTGCCTGAGGGCTGGAAGAACCTGGGCTACAAATCTGTTGAAGGCTAATCACTTAAGGATTTTGTTCATCCAGTTGTGGAAAAAAAAGAATGATAATACTGTCTCTGTGGAAAAAAAAGATGGCTACAGGTCTCTATTTTTGCTTCTGTAGATTCTGTACAGTCATTCAGCTTCAGTTCCTGTGCAGTCTCATTAGTCTTGGCTGGAATCACAGTCTTTGCCTCCTCACCCCCCCAAATCTTCTCCCCAGTTCTGTTAAGCTTCTTCCCAGTCTGCTGCGCCTGTTTTCCCTGGGACTGGGTTTTCTCATGTTTGTAGTGGGTGTATTTTTCATCTCCGCTCCCCCCCCCCCTTTCCCATACACTCTGTATATTTTGTTTTGCATCCTGCTTTCCTTTAACTACCTTTGGGGACCCCCTGACTTGTCACTTGTGGAAAATAGATTGCACTGTGAATAGCATACAGGCTGGGATAGAGCAACAAAGTAAAGATACATCTGATGAGGTAAATACTGGCCCGGACTCATGAAGAAACCACAGAGCAGCATTCATATTTCCAGGCATCTGGCTCTGCAGTGATGTGTTCTCCTACTGGTTCAGCAGCAATTACTGCCGGTGCTCTCAGAGTGCTGCTCTCCTCAGGAATGAAGGGAGTAGCAGGCTAGTGGTGCTATGAAAAACATGTGATCGCTTTGCTTGTGGTTGGGACAGGACGCATAAAGCATAGCTCCAAAAATCCAAAAATCTCTTCAGCAGCACCTTCTCCTGGTCCACCAAAAGAGCAACCAGAAGCTCAGAAGAGTCTGTCCTCTCTGTTCTCTCTCTGGAGGCAGTGAACATAATTGCTGCTGTCAAGTCTGTATTGGCACCAGGATCTTTGTGGTGGTGAATGTTCAGTAGTAACTGTGATATACATACCTCTTTAAGTAAGCCACATTGCCATGACGAACACTAGCTGAAGTCATGTTTATGTGCTGACAAACACAACCTGCAGCCCTGCCACTGTGGTTTACAGAAATGGACAAATAATAGCACGGATTAACTGAATCTGATTATCCCTCTTGATGTTAAACACAGCAGTGTTATGCTGCTGTAAAGGAAAGAATAGCTAGAGTGGAGTCTAGGCGAGTTTAACTGAGGACACTGTTTATAGGGCGACAGGTCAGCTTGTGCCTTAGTCTCCAGGCCTGCACAGAGCAAATTAGGATGCAAAACACTCCTTGCCCTCACAATCTGGCCTCTCCATATGCTTTCTCTTTGACTTCATATCCAGGCAAATAGGCAAAGGCAGCTTCTCCAGGTCCTACCTCTCCCAGTTCAAAGGCTATCAGAACTAGATTCAGCCATGAGATTAATGGGGAACAGACAACCCCTGTCATATTGCACAAAACATCCACTGTCCCGGGCAATGACAACAGGAGGCTGGAACTCGTTTGTCTTCTTTCTGCCAGCAGGTAAAGTCCCTGGACATTTCTAGGGGAATAGCATGGAGGATAACAATCTGCTGTTGAAGAGACAGGAGAAGGAGCAGAGAAAGATGAAGGATATCAGTACTGCTGCCAGCTGAAGTTGGGTGAGGATGGTGATGGACGTCAGATGTTACACTGCAGCACATGCACAGAAATATGGCTGACATCTTATACCCACTTAAAGCCACTGCCTAAACATTGTAGTGTTCAGAAAAAAAATATCCATTTGTTCAATCCCATAGAGATCTTGTTGTTTTAAAGGGTTTGAAGTACCATTTAAAGGTTTTAAAGTACTATTTGTCATATTTCTTAAAGTTCAGTTCTTTTGCTGCAGCATAAGAAGTAACAAAGGAAACAAGAACCTTTGCTGCTGCCTATTAATCTTGACAATGTTTCAAATGCAGAATCTATTTAAGGCTTTGTCAGTGCTGCCTGAAAGGAAACCCTTTAGCAGGGGAGAGGTTAAGTGTGTCTGAGCTTATCTGGTACATGTTCCTTTTCCTTACTTGAACTTTCCCTGCAAGCTTCTACATTCTCATTAATTTCAGCAGACCATAAAACCCTACAGGTGATCCAAAAGCTTTAAAGGCAGGATTTTCAGGGATAGAGTTTAATTGCTTATAAAACCTCCATACACACGTTGAGCTCAGGGAGGATTCCTGCAGTCTCATCATCAAAAACTTATTTGATTTGTATTTGCCAGCTTTCCTGGCAATATTATATGCTCATGTTAATTATTTCATTAGAGGACCAAACAAGAACTTACAAGCTAAGTGAAGACATATTATTCAAGCAGCTTAAATGTGAGTCATTAATAGTGGAAAGGGCACAGAGGAATATGTGAACATGCAGGTGTGCAATTAGTTATCTCATAGAAAACTAACACTGATGTTTCACAGCTTCTATTTTCATATTTGTTTAACTTTTCAGTCTTTAGACAAACTATTGTCATATATATGTCAGCATCAGTGAAAAAGTTTCTTTAAAAGCCTAATGATATAATGGCAACACTTTTTGTATTTTGGTTTCTTTAATCCCCTTCCCCCCCCCCCCCCCCCCCAACACATCTTTCTCTTAAGAAATAAACAAACAAATTTATGAAACAAACTTATGAATCAGACCATACAACACTACAAGAAGATTTGAGTTCATGATCTAAAGGAATGATGAGGTAAACTATTTTGACCCTGTTTTCTAACCCAAAGTTCTCAAAAATTATGTTCAGAGAGGCCAGGAATTATCTGGCATTTCAAAAGCAGATAAACACCAAAATTATCACCAAAATGATCTGCTGCTGGTATGGAGAAAATACAAAAGTGAGATGTAGCCTCCACTTGTGGTGTGAATACAGGCATAACTGGGAAGAAATCATTGCATAGATGCATAGATGAGATAGAAGTTATGGGGATCTTTTTTTTTTTTTTTTTTTTTTTTTCTGTACCTGAACAGTAAATCATATCCTGTGGGATAGGTAAAAGCCAGAACATGTTCTTCTTTAATACCTCCTGGGATTTATTCCTAATCTGTGTAAGTTAAAGCAACCCTGAAACTACTTTATCCTGCATTTGGAGGTCAAACTCCCCAAGAATTCCTTCTTAAGGTCCTACAGTAGGTATAGCTCAGCTGAGCTTATAAAAACTCATCATGCTCAAATCCGGGTCATACTAGGTGAAACAACTACTACAAACTATTCTTCGTTTGGAAACCTGACTACACACATTGATTTTTCTTTTTAAATTTTGTCTTGTTGTTGCGAATGCCAGTTAAAAAAATCTGTACAGTTATGATGTAGTATGCACTCACTCAGTTGTAACCCTGAACTATGTGTTCAGATACACCTCTAAATTTCTGGAGTTCCTCATGACACTGTTGTATTTTGTGCCAGCTCCAGACACACCTGGAGGCAGTCAGATACAGAACTAAAAAATAAATAAATAAAAAGAATGAGACCAAACCAAGCCATTGACATTATGTTCTCCCTGCCTCTTTTAGGAGCTTTACCTGCAGTCACCCTGTGACATGGTGACGGGCACAGAACTCCATTTCCAGTGCCGTCCAGTCTCACACAGTTGCTTTGCACTTCATGCTCTCCAACTTACACTTGCTATCCAGGGCTTATATCTCCTACTCCCTGGGGGCCATGGTTTCCATATGAGAGAGGACTAAGGACCCTCACACAGTCAGTTACTGACTACTGTGTCTGGAGACCTCAAACAAGAGGCAATAACTAGCAACTCAGTGCTTGACAAGCATATTTGACCTTCTTCACAGTGCTTTGCTGACCGACACCACCTAGCCATGGAAGCTCTCTGTGAGGGACTGCTTCAAATGTGTGAGGCCTGGGAATTGATGATGTTTGTTTAACTTGTACATTTCGCATATGGTTTATAGATCAGTTTGTGGCTGAATCTTGAATGGCACAATTGGAAAATGCCTAATGCACTTTATTAGAGTAAATAATGATGTGAGAGGACAAAAAGGAGATGTTTCAAACAGCACTTTTGCTTAGGGAGAGGCAAAGCTATGTTCCAAGGACTTAAAAAAGGCTCAAAATGATGCTCAGGTTGCTGCTGAAGCTGCAATACAAGAGAAACTTTTAAAAACTGGAGACAGCAAGAAGCAGAGAGACAGAGGGATTTTAACTCCCATTTCATTTAGAAAAATGTATTTGGCAAAACTCCTGCTAGCCAAACTGAAAATGGCAGCCCCATCAGTTTTCCCGACAGTCCCATCAGTTTTCATTGTGAGCATAAACCAGCAAACCCTGCTCACAGTAAGAGTAGAAATCTTGATCAGAAAAGGGGGAAAGATTTACCAAATGTCAGCACACTTTTCTTCAGTGTTTGGAAACCTGGCAGAGGCCCCTAACCAACCCTCAGTGATCTCAGTGGAACCCCCTCACTAATTTCACTGGGATACAAACTGATCCCATAGAGAAGAACTGGTGTAGCCAAGATGGAAAGTTAGGGTCACATCAAAATTCCTGTAATCTGCAGTACTTCTGGGAGGCTTGGTTGAAGGCTGCACCCTTCCACTCACACATGCACTGCACATCAGCTAGACAGGATACTCAGACTTACTGACTTTCTAAATATTTCTTGAAACCTCTGGAATGTTTTGGGCAAGGTCCAGGAACTGGAAAAATATAACCTTGGAGCTTCTGGAGAAAAGTAAAAAATAATATAAAAAAATACTGGTAGTCATTTGAAAGAGCACTAATTTAGAGTGACTGAGGGATCCCGAAAATTGCTGAAGGGGCAGAACAGCTGCATGAGGTTCCAGGCTAAGAGACTTGTGCTGGAAATCAAAGCCACCCATCTGAGGTTGCAGCTGCTGGGCTCACACCAAACTCTGCCTCAGGTTTGTAAGGGCTGGTACCAGCCATACACAGTGCCATCTAGTGGGTCTGGGAGCAGATACTTACCTTTTATTTGGGGTCCCAGAGTAGCTCTGAGATCAGCTGTCTGAGCCTTGCACTGGTGCTTTTGCAGCTGAAATGCTTGGTACATCGATTTTCTCATTGGCACTGTGAAACGTAGCTGCAGTGATAAATATAGGGAAACACAAAATGTCAGGAAGATCAGAGCTTACTGACAACTGCACGTGACTGCTGGTAAACAGCATATGCCCCATGCTCTGATGGGAGAAATATTCTTGGGATGTGTAGGATACGGTCTTAATGTGGCTTGTGAGTTCTGCTTTCTCCAAAACAACAAAGAGGCAAAGAGCATGTACCTCTCTCTGTTCCCACCAGCACCTGGTGGGTGGAAGGACAAATTTCTTTTCTTTCCCTGGTCTCTCATTCCTTCATACTGATCTAGGACTATGAGTCAGCTTGGGCTGAAAACATTTCTCTCATGCCTGTCTGCTGCCTTTTGCTCCAATAACCAAAGTTAGGTTGACTGACATAGGTTCTGGAAGGAATTTCCCCTAGGTGAGATTAGGAAGGATCTTTTTTTTTTTTTTGAAAATACAAAACCTCTGATATGGGGACATGCCAAGACAAGAATATTGTCTTCAGCTCCTTTTGTAGCAAAGGTCTGAAAATTATTATAAGGTATTGGGAAATACTCTGAAGATTACCTGGTTGTGGATAGGGGATGAACCTGATGATTCATGTAATCTCTCCTAGTCCTTTGTTCCTCCCTGTGAGTTTCCTTTGTTCTTCTTTTTGTTTTGTTTTGTTTTGTTTTGTTTTGTTTTGTTTTGCTAGTTTGTTTCCTAAGGAAAGAAGAGTATAAAATTTCAACTTCTGGGTTAACTTCTTACTGCTTCCTCGCATTGTTTAACAATATGAATAACTGTACTCTATGAGATAATTCACCCATGTGAATTGCCCAGGGGGTGCAAGGCCTGGCCTTGCTTGCTGAATGTGCTTAGAGCAGGCTTTCAAACCATCAGGGGAGACTTGTTAACTCTAAATCATTGTCTGCATCTTGAGACTGGTGGGGTGTAAGTGGTCATGTTCCTTGAAATAACGGTTGTCTGACATGTCAGAACATAGTGTCCTTAATATCTGCACACAGTATCTTGCAAGCAGATGGAACAACCACCAATGACACAAAAAAGCTACACAGGAGAGTCAAATGCTGCAAGAAGCAAGGAAAAACCCCATCAAATTACAAATTAGCAATTTTTATTTGTTTATTGATTTATTTATTTGGCACAAATGCATTCTTAACTTTACATTCCAGAATTAGTACTGAATATTTTAGGCTCCAGCAGAACAAAATAATTTGACAAGGGATATCAAAGACAACAAGAGCTTCTGTAAGTAGATAAGTGGCAAAAGGAAGGCAAGGAAAAACATAAGCATGTGGTGAATGGGATAGGGGCTCTGGTGGCACATGACTTGGAAAGGACTGAGTTAATGAATATCTTCTTCACCTCATTCTTTAATAGCAAGACTGGGCTTCAGAAATCCCAGGTCCCAGTGACCATAGGGGAAAGTCTGGAGTGAAGATGTACCCTTGGTTGAAGAGAATCAGGTCAGAGAATACTTAAACAAACCAGCAGTACATATGTCCATGGGTCCTCATGCACCCACAAGTGCTGAGGGAGCTGGGTGATGTCTTTGCAAGACCACTCTCAATTATCTTCAAAGATCACGGTGAACGAGAGAAATGCCTGAGGACTGGAGGAAAACGTCATGGGGGAGGAGGGATGGAGAATGGACCCAGGCTCTTTCCAGTGGTGTTCAGTGCCAGGATGAGAGGCAATGGGCACAAACTGGAAAACAGGAAATTCCATCTGAACACCAGGAAACACTTTACTGTGAAGTTGAAAAAACACTGGCACAGGTTGTGCAGAGCAGTTGAGTCTTTCTCCATGGTGATCTTCAAAAGTTGTCTGGACATCATCCTGGGCAAGCAGCTCTAGGTTGCTCTGTTTGACCAGTGGGGTTGGACCAGATGGTCTCCAGAGGTCCCTTCCAATCTCAAACAGTCTGCAACTCTGCAATTCTGAGAAATAATGCAGTTTTCCTCCTTAGCTCAAAAGTTAATTTTAAGATACTTTGGAGTATCACTCAGAGATACATTTTTTCATTGCTGTCATATATAAAGATTTTGTGAGGAGCTAGCATAGTAGTATTTTTTTATTTTATTTTATTTTTTTTTTGTCTTAAGTCTTAAACATGTATCAGCTGAAATCAAGATTAAACTCATGTTGACTTGATCCTGTCATCAGCCTGTATGTGCAGTTTCTTTTCTAAATATTGAAGGAAGTAAGCAAAGATCAGAATTGTGTAAGCTTGTGCTTAGGTTCTGCTTTTTCTTTTCCACCTTAGCATACATATCTTTTGTTCTTAGTACAGCTGCACATCTTTCTTCCAAAAAAAGGATACAGACTTATAATTTGTTCTGCAAGACTCATAGTATCTGTTATTACTTGACTCCCATTTCTATGTTTTTAGGTTTCATTTTTGCTTGAATGGCATTTTAAATGCTGTTAACTTGGATTGATTTTATGAAGAACATTGAATCAAGAACAAAACGAATGCTGAAGAGAGAGAGGAAAAAACTGTGATTAAAATACTTCATATGTGTTCTTTATCAGGCTCTCTATATCTTGTGCAAACATGCAGTGATTTTTTTTCATAAAAAAAGCTATAGCTATATAAAACCTAACATATATAAAACTTAAAATATTGTTAAAAAAAAGGAACCCTCTTTGTATTCTCATGATAATGATTCTCTGTATACTAGTACCAATTCTTTAAAAGTTTTAAAAGAAGACTAATTTACTTCATGAGGACAAGTGCAAATGGTTAAGGAGACATTATGACCTTACAGCAAGGATTCTAGCTATCTTTCATCTGTGGAAAAAACAAAACCGAAAGTCACAAAGAAATGTGAAGAGCATATAAGATGGAATATGCATGATTCTGCTAGCCAGTAAGTGAGCCAATAATTAAAGAATACAGTACAGTAATGTTATAAACACATTTTAACCATTTAGCACTTTGTGTCCTGATCCGGGAAAACAGTTCAGCCTTTGCTCAATTACAAATATTTGACCAGTCCCTTTTGAAGTAAACAGAATAAAGCTAAGTGGAGTTAGGCCCTCAAAATGGGGGTTATTTGCTTGAGTATCTCCAGCATAGAGACAGTGCTTGACCCTGCCAGCTTGTGTGGTTACACAAGGGTGGGGTGTTTTTAGTCTCTTTTGTTCTTTTGGCATCTTCCTCTCCCCTCCCTTGGCCTGACAGTCTTCACTCTGTCTCACCCTCTGCTTTCCTAAACCACAACATACCTCCTCTCATCTCTTCTTTCGCTCTGAATTACCATGGGAGAATCTCCACACAGGCAAATACCACCCATCAGCAACCTAGAAAGTCAATTGCTCTGTGGCTCTTGGACCTACCTTCGTGTAGGCTGGTCATCAGCCACTGGTGATCAGCTGGTAAATGCTTGTGTGTCCATGTTTTCAAAGACAGACAGACTTAGTATAGACAGAGCTAGACCTGCTCCCTTGGCTGCTACCAGCAAGCTGTATTAATTCCATTTCAAGAAAGATTCCTAATTTTAATTGATTTAGGGATTGTCATGAGCAGAGCCAGTCTGAAATTGTTCCAGCTCCACTAGCAGTATATACAACACAGTCTGGGAACTTCTGTCTGGAAAGATGCACATTTACTGTAGAAAACCACGATCCTTGAATATCACATACCTTCCCTCATGAGCCATCAGACACATCTTTCATTTCAGCAGGCACAGAATCAATACTTATTCCAGTAACAGATATGTGACTAATAGGTCAGAAATGTCTGGGTATGAGTCATTCACTACTATCGTTGCTTCTGTTGCTTGGTGGTCCAAAAAACAGCGAAATATACACTGGAGAGGAAAAAAAAAAAAAAAAAAAAAAAAAAAGAAGAATGTAAATATCCACACTGTGTGTAGGAAATCTTTGGTGACTGTTTCTGACAACCTTCATGGTTTTTCTACAGCACACAGACAAAATATATTTAATTGCTTTCAGTTTCAAACACATTCTTTTGCACTATAGACACACATATATATATTTAACTTTTATTTTTATTTTTTGTTTCTTGTATTTGCTTGATTTCTTTCCATATATTTTCCCTCTTTTTGCTTTTGGCTATGTACAGCTTTTTCTGTAAGAACATCTTGTACTCAGTCTCTAAGCAGGTTAGTCTCATGCATGGCTTCTGATGGGGTTGAGATTGGCAGCATGAGCTCATGGGGTTTATGGATTCCCTCACATTGCTTTTTAAATTTTGGTAGGGGGATAATTTTATAGTCAAAACCAGAAAATCCCACCCAACTTCTATGAATATGAGTCATGTTGCCAGCTCAACTTGCTGTGCTGGAAATCTGCTGATAGAAATCTTATCCATTAATTGCTAGCTGCAAAAATTACTTTGAATCATTTGTCTTTTTTTTTTTTTAATTAATTTATTATTTTTATTTTCTCCATGATACATCCTGAGCTATTTCTTGTTCAAACAGGTGCCCACTTCCTTTTATCTAGACAGCATCTCCAACCAAACCAGCATTAACTAATGGCTGATTTCCATCACCAGCAGCACATGCAATAGGAATACTACTGTGCATCCCTGAAAACACTTCCTGTGTTTAAAGTGTTTAAAGGTATGCAGCCTGGGTGCTGGTACTACTCATGGGATCATGGTCTAGCTGCACAGCTGTAATTGGACTGATCTGCAGTGGCAACAGACTGGATGTGACCACAGGTTTTTCTTCAATGATGATTCCTTTGCCATTCTTCTCCATTTAATTTGCCAAAAGTGATCAAATGGCCTCTTCTCTGATTCCCAAAGATGCTGAGATTTAGTACTTCTCACTCTTTGATAGAAGAGCCTAACTTATGTTATCTGGACAGCATTCTATACTGAAATATATGCAACAGATTTCTCTCAATTATCCACCATGTTTGTGTCTTTCTATCATACACTTTTCAGGAAAAGAAATATAGAAATATCTGTTAGTTTAATATATTGAAAATCAGCTGAGAGTTAAAAGGAAAAGGAAAAAGAAAAGGAAAAGGAGAAAAAGCTCAACAGGTTCATCTGAAAGAATGCCAGAATCTGAGGAATTCTTTCACTTGAAGGAAAGATATGTGGATATCCACACATATACAATTGAAAATCCCAACTGAAACACTGTATATATATATATAAAGTATTTAGATAAATAATACTGTGATGTTAGCAAGTCAGGAGGAGCAGTGTAATCAGAGGTCAAAATTGTTTCTACTTAACATGTGCTTGGTTGCTTTGGAAGCTTTTACTCTCTGGACTGGAATTTTCCCTTCTGGTAGCCTCTTCTTGTACAAAAAATGGTGTAAATTTGTATCACCAAAACATCACCAGCTTTGTGATTTTTAGTGAAGCATATCTAGATGCAGAGCATCCAGCAAATAACAGCTGAGTTTGGCAACATTTAACAAAGAGTTTCAGAACTTTCAAAGCAGTCAAATATTTTATATCTACAAGAAGAAACAATACTTACAGCATAACTGCATAGCCTTTAACTCTTGCTGTGATGTCCCTCCAAAGCCATGTAGCTCTGCCAAAACCAGCCAGCTTTCCATCAGTTCCCAGGCATGTTGATAGGATATACCAAGTGTTAACTCTTTAGAAGAGTTGAATGATCAGCAATTAAAATGGTGGAAATCTTCCTGGGAAATTATTTAGAATAGTGAATAGTTCAGTTGTATTTTCTTCCACAGAAAGTGTCCTTATTCTTTCTCTAGGAAAAACAAACAAACATCAACCTCCCCCTCCGCTCCCAACAAAAACCATAAGACCCCATCAGAGGAATTTTCCTCCTGTCCTTTCCTCTTCTAAATCAGGATCCTTTCTTCATCAAGGAATGTTCTACCGCACTTTAAAATGTCTGATTTACTCTTTCTGTTTTCAGAACTCAGATTTGTAGACTTCAGTCTTTTTCCTGCCTTTTTTTTTTTTTTTTTCTTCCACAGAAGCTCTCTTTAATTATGCTCCTTTTATGTTATGTCAGAACTCACACTCAATGTCTATCAGGGCTCAGAACTCTTGCTTAAATTAATTTTTTACTCTTTCTTCACTTGTAACACTGCCAAACAAATTGACTAGAATGAATGCAGTGACCTGACTATTATTTTTAGACAAAGCCAGGAGTAACCTCATTAACATTAGGATGTAGGCTAAAGAGGGACCTGAGAGACTTCCTTTATAAATAGGAAATCTATCCAGTATCTTGAACTCATAGCCCCAGAATATAAAATCCAGGGCAGAATTTTAGCTACATATTGTCAGTGAAGGAGCACTTCTCCTCTCCTGGGAGCAGATCATATCAGCACTGCTAAAGCAAAATGGACAGGCCTGTATAGTCAGAGTAATGTATGAATAAAAAACACAACTGGCTTTATATAGTGCCTTGTCTTTATTGAGCATGGGCTCATATGTGGAAGTACTTGCTACTTTGACTTAATAATAATTGTTATGGTTACAATATATTTTCTCATTCAAAAGAAAATAAAACACACACACACACACACACAAAAGCATAAAAAAGCCCCAAATTCTTCAAAAAAAAATAAAATCTGATCCTGTATGTAAGCGTAGGATTGACTTTTAATGAACTCTCTAGGCTCTTTTGCTAGTTATTACACTCAGACTTGTAACTTTTGACCTTATCCTGGCATGCCAACCATGCCAACTGGTTTACAGAGCTATATTCACAAAATATGGGACCTTTAAAATTTATGTATTTGGATATAGTTTCCAAAGCAGGATGCCTGGGCTTGTACAAAGTGTACTCATATTTGTTCCTCATCATTAATGAATTTGCTCAAATTGGATTGGAAATGTGGTGGGTATTTTGTTTCTGAAAACTAACAGTATTTTTATGAGACATTTGGGATAATTTATGGGCTTCTCCCGTGATACTAGCTAACTTACTATAGCAGAGAAATATATGATAGAAAACAGAGAGTATGAGGACCTAGCAGATTATCTAATCTCTATCTTTTCCGGTACATTGATTTCTCTGGTGAGTACTAAATAAACATAATCCTTTCCTGACTAGTCTCTAGAGTTAATCTTTTAAGGTATATTTCTGAGCAAAAGTTTTCCTAGAAATATTGAGACAATCATAGAACAGACAAATGAAATATTTACTCTACAGATTTCTCTGTAAAAATGCCAAAATTCCCATAATATAGATCATCATTTATCATTGAAAAACAAAACAAAGCAATATATGCATCATCGAGTTGTTGTTACTTGCTTGTTACATAAATGGAAATATTTAACACACTCAGGTGTCCAAATCCCACTCTCTTTCTGAATCGCCTCATTGTTTGTTCTTGGCTCACAAGCAGGGTGATAGCATGACTGGGACTTGGGAAAACACCTGTGCTTGAAGAGAATCAATAGGAAGATGAGAAAGGAGTGCCATGTCTGAAAGCTTCCCATGAAAAAGCAATTGTGGAAGTTACCCAAAAACTGCTGAAAGAAGGGACTTATATTTATAAATATTCATCAGGTGAACAATGCCTTAGTTAAATTATGAATACCACTGAAAACTTTGATAATGTCTAGGAAGGTGAAGTTGATTTTTCAATAATTAAAGTGAATTTCTGTCTTATTTCTGTACTTATTTCCTGCATTTAAAAGGTCAAACACACTAAGATCATTTAGTTAAACAGATATATGAATAAAGCATAAATATTCAGAGCATAGTTTAATGTCATCCTTTGTGGTGGTTGTTGGTCAGCATGTTGTTTCCTCCTCTCTAAAGAAAACAGTGAAAAAAAATGCCAAGGCAATTAATTTTCATTCTGTACCCTCTTAAATCCCTCCTCTACTTTTTTTTTTTTCTATTGTCTTTTCTAATCTTGTTATGACTTCATTTATATCATAAAATTTACATAAATTTGGATACAAGGCTGCTGCTTCAAATTAGTGCAGTGTTTTCAACTTTTCTGGAAGATTGCTATATTGCAAACAATAAAGAATTGAATGAAAATACAAAGATTCACAGCCTAGAGAAGCATCATTACCTCATCTGCCTTATATATGACACTTGCTGGTGACACTTGTGTACTTTGTTTGCAACTGTCTTGTTGTTAAGTAAATTCTCTGTTTTATTATTCAAGCTGCATATTTAAATATTCATATTTACAACCATATATAATAAATAATGATGCATAATAACACATAACACTTTTTAATTTTATTTGTTTTACAAATTATAATAACTTTATAATAATGAGTTTTTACCTAGGTAAAACTGTTTTTAGACCATAATGGATAACTACTTTTGGTTTGATTGCAAACTGTTGATAACTACTATTTCAATTTAGTTTTTCAACTGCCTCTTCACTTAATCATGGTGACTTCATTTTGACTAGCAATGTGCAAACTTTGGTTGTGAGAGACTACTCACAGACTGATAATTTTGTTCAACTTAAACACGTGCATAAAAAACTGTATTTTGGTTAAGCTTATAGTTCTAATGACTGTCATGACTAATGACTGTATTGACTAATGACTGTAATGATTAATGACTGTCATAACCCCAAATTGGCTTGTGACTGTAATATGGGAACGCTAGACTGTACTTCTGTTGTTTGTTTATAAGGATGTTATGTAAATATTTTCAAAAGCTTATTAAAATCAGACAGATCATATCATATCATATCATATCATATCATATCAATCAATCATATATATCATACCATATCACATCATATCATCTACTGCTTCCTGTCTACCATATAAACCAGTTATCCTGTCAAAGAAATTTGTTTGACCTGACAAACTCTTTTGGCTGGCATCCTACCAGCTATCAGCAGGGCCTGCCAAGATTTGTCTTGGCAGCCTCTCCCATTAGAGCTATGAAAGCTGGTGGGGCACAGAAAAGCAGATGGTGTATTTATCCATCATTTATAATTATGTTGTTTATGATAAATCTTTGCTGCCTCTTTCTTATTGCCCTAGGAGTTTCTATGTTGGTATTTTTGCAGCAGGTGAGACCCATGCCTGGAGACATTCATGATTTCCTCTGAAAAATTATGAGAAGAGGTTGGAGTTATACAAGACTGCAGAAATATTGTGATGTCTTTCCTCAAGAAGAGAAATACAGACGGAAAGAAAAAAACAGACTCTGACATTAAGTAAGAGTGACTGAGTAGTCACGAAGCAGACCTGCAACAGTGGCTGTGTCTGCCCACAGGAGAGGATCACTGGTGTAAGAAGCAATTTTGTGTGGATCCCCTGATCTGCCAGGCTGGGGCACCAACCACATCACACCTTCTTCCAACAAAGGCTGCTGCCTTGCCTTTGCATGGCCTGCAGAGGCGGGAAAGAAAAGGTGGGGGGGGGCATAGTGTACTAAAAGTAGCTGAGGAGGTACACAGTTAGGAGAGCTGGGAGCCCTCCAGGCTCCACAGTATTGGTGTGGAGGAGAATGCTGTGTTCACAGCAAGTGAAGTGCAGACAAAGCCAGTCTATATTTCATACCTGTAAGTCAGTTATAGACAGCATTGGACCCCTCATCGTGACCATTTTGAACTGTAAACACAAGGCATGGTGTCTGAATTATTTATGCCTTGAAGCAATACTAAAATCAAAATGGATTTATCAAGAACAAATGATTTCAGATCCATTTAATTTCATTCTTGGAAGAGGTAACAGCCCTTGTGTATAAGAAGTAAATTGTAGGTGTGATATTACTTGGCTCTATTAACAGTTTTCATGTCATTATGTAATATTTTCTTAAGCAACGAGGGAAATGTGGTCAATAAGAAATAGTCAGATATGATGCACAGTTAGCTGAAGGAAAATCAGAGAACAGCTGTCATTGGTTTGGTGTCAAAATGGAAGGAAATATGAAGTGAGAGTTTTTCCTACACCTAAAACTGTTCAAATTTCTCTATTTACTAAAAGGTTTTGTGCTCTAAAAACATGTATATTTTTCCCAAAATGGTTTGCCAAAAATGATGGCAAAATGAGAAATCTGTAGGACAGACAGAGAACTCAAAATTAACTTATCATATTAGAGACACTGTCTGAAAAGGATACTGTTCACTAGGGATCAGTGCAAAATGTTTAGTTAGGTTCATCTTACCTAAACTTTGACAGTTTGTGATCTAGTCTAATACAGTCAAGGAGAGTCAACATCCCCAAAGTCCTTGATGTTGAAAAATTAGCAAAAATAATTTACTGTTTTGATTAGAGCAAAAGTAAAATGTCACATTTAGACAACAACCACTACATGGTTTGCAGATGCATTGACTATGAAACTACAATATCATACAGCTCTGTATAAAGCAAAAATATGAAATATATTTTTTCTTTACGTAGACACTAAAAGAAACTCTATTGAAGCACTATGTCCATTTCTGGCACTTGGTCTTTGAGAAAGAGGTGGATCAGCTGAAGAAATCAATGAAAAATAGAGTAAGAATGATACCTGAAATAACATAATGTATGAAAGAGAGTCAAAGGAATGTGAGATGTTTAGGGAGACAGAGGCTAGATGGTTGTTAATATGAAGAAGGGAATAGATGGTTCCTCATTGCAAACATGTAAGAGGTGGTGGGGTAAAATCTATATAGAAAGATTTAGATTGGTATTGGAGAGATAAAAGGCAGGAACATCAACATATTGTTGAACAGAGCATAGGGAGATGGTGGATCCTTCAAGGTTTAAAAACAGGGTAGATGAACCACAGTTAAGAATGACACTGTTTTGTTGGTCCTCTTTTAGAGAAGAGGAATTAACCACATGATTTGCTGAGCTCCCTGTAGGACTTATTTTCTGTGATCTCTCATTCTCAGAGCTTTCTCATTTTTCTTAAGGGAGTGATAGCAGTGTTGGATATGTAATAAATGTGCCTAAGAAAGTACAAAGTTGCCCAACACAAATGCGAAAGATCGATCGATAGACATTGATTATTTTCTCATGTCTACAGCCTTGGACATGTTGTGTTAGTGAAACAATTCTATTTTGTCATTGAATGACAAGTAAATCATACCTGGTTTCAGTAATAACCCTGCAGATTGTACTATCATTTCAGAGAGAATTATTTATATCCTCAGAGATGTTATTTATACCCAAAGCCCTCTGATGATGTCAGTTGGCATCAAAACACATACAAGATGTACCACATATACAAGATATACAAGATACACAGGATGTGCCTTGTGGACCCATGTGCTGTGCCATTTACAAGGAAAATGGATAGGAATTAAGTGTTTAGGGATAGATGGTATTTCAATAGGGTGAATTCTCTAACCAACTCCATACTAGTAAACCTTACTGATATGGCTTCTGGTAGAAATTCATTTAGAGCACTGAAATAACAATATCAGCTATGTCAGTATTGAACCGCCTTTGCCTTTTCATCAGCAAATTAGAAATTGCATGGATTCATGCTTACTGGCAAGGAGTGTTTTTTGATATCGTGCAGAAGTCAAAAGTCACTCTTTATTTAGAGCAATAGTAATCTCCACTTCTGAAGACTTTCACATATAGTAAAAGTAAGAAAGAGGTTATATTCTTCTTCTGTTTCTGTATTATTCTTCTGTATCTGCCTTGAGATACCAGCATAGCCACATCCTACTTTGCTAGTTCCCTGTCTTAACACTGGAGTTTGGCTCTCATCAGACCTTCTGCACTCTGCTGGGAATAAAGGAGAATCTATTTCATTTCCTCCACATATTTCTGTCTTCAAACTGAAGACCTCAGAACTGCCCAGCTGTGGGTCATGCCAAAATGCATTAACATTTTTGTTAATGCATTTATGTAATGTATGTTAATGTATGTGAACAGTATATACATGTGTGGAAGGCATCAGGCATCTTATATCCAGTGCCAGAGTGAAACATCTTGGGATGTCTGTGTCAGTATAACTGTTTTCTGCTCTCTTGATTGCCCTGTGGACAATCTAGTGCCTAACTTGTACGGCATGCCTAGCTTCACATACTTAGACATGTAAGACTCCCTGCAGCTCATCTGGTGAAAAAGATACACTAATTACATCCTGACAGGAATCTTGGGGTACCCTTAACAGATACAGTCTGAGATGGTCATCAATATAGTCACAGAGATTTCAGTTTCAGAAGATAAAAGAGACCTGTTACCAGTCAAGGCAGAGAAAACAGTAACTTCAGTTGTTCTGGGACAGACTATTTTATTTTATTTTATTTTATTTATTTATTTTCTGGATATTTACTTAGTGTCACTTCTCTAGCCACACCAATCTGAAAAGGTGTCAAAATGCTGTACAAATTAGTCACTGAAAAAATTAAGCCCTGTAGTGAAAAAAAAAAAAAAAAAGCATCAACAGTTCATCCTTAGGAATGAAGACAACTAAAAGTAACTTATTATGTTGAAAATAACAGCATAATTACAACCATAGAAATAAAATAGCTTTTGAGAAAAAAAAACACATGATAACACCATGTTTTTTCTGATGGGCCACTGGCATAAGATATTTTGTCATAATATATAATTTTTCAAATGCAAATGAAATGTATACATAGTAATTAACAAAAAGAAATCATGAACACATATTTAATAATAAAAATATCAGATTCCTACAGAATATAGTTAATTTTTGTTCAATTTACAAAACTGGTTATGTGCTAGCAGTTTTCTTTGAAAACTTTGACAAAGAAATATATTTTCTTTTTCAGCTCTGTACAGATATGTTTTCACATAAATGCTCTTTTATTTTATAATTTACTTTTTTTCCACTATCCTTTTGAGGACCCAAGAAAATAAGAACGGGATTCTAAGGGTTTCTGGAAAGAAAACTCAAACAGGAAATACTAGCTTTTTCTGAGTCTGAGCCAACTAAAAATAGTCTCAGCATTTGTGGATTTTTTTTTCATGTCTTTCTTTCTTTCTCTCTTTCTTTAAGTAATTTATTTATTTTATATCTTCTTTTCCTTATACTACTATTTTGTCTTTAAGCCTTTATTAGAATGCATGGGTTCAGCAAACTACTTCAAAACTCAACTCAGAGAAGCAAGAGAGGTACAGAATTCTCTTCTTGGAAGTAGTAGAGATGCTCAGATCACTGAGATTGTACAAGTAATATAGCACACTCTCACAAAATAAGTCTGAAAACATGTTTGGGTATGTAAATTTCTACCAACATAAACTTACAATGTCATTTGTTCAAGCAGAGGACAGGACAGCAATACCCCGGGATATCATTTTTGGACAACAATACTGACCTATACTGTTCCCTAGGGCTTCTTGTGCTACCCCAGGGAAACCACTCTGAAGTTCCCTGTCCTCAGCTGTCCATTGGTTAAATATAATGTTGGCACACAGAGCTCTTGCCAGATGAAAATTTGAGGTACTGTGTGATACAATATTAAAATGACTCTGTAAAAGTACCTCTAAAGGAATCTGTTTTCTAAATTATGTGCTGTAAGCTTTAAATAAATTTGAAGCTTTTGATGAGAAGTCAGTATGTAAAGGCAATTGCATTACTTTCTGATCACTGATGTTTTTCTAGCAGAAATTCATCATATTTCAATCAATGACCGTCTAGTCAAGAGCAAACATCTTAGAAATTTTAATGGGAAAGGTATTTTGCTTTATAAGACAATCATAATAAAAAGGCTTTTTTTTTTTTTTTTTTTTTTTTTTTTTTAATTTAAAGCAAAATTATAGCAAAAATTGATTATTTTGGGGGTAAGATATAGCTTAGAGACAGAGGGAAGAAAGATTATGGTTTTCCACTTTAAAATGTAGAAGAATATACTTTAAGAACTGTTGGCACTAAAGAGGCATTAGTACTTCGTCCAGTAGAGAGAAACAAGTACTTTGCCAAATCTGGATGTCTGGGTTCAGAACCATGTATTCAGGTTCTGGTGCATTCAAATTTCACACATTATGGAATTTTTTAAGGTCATTTAAAAAATTCAGTCTGTTTCTTCAATTAAATTCATATTTTTGAATACTTGCTGGTGGAATTAACACACATTAATCTGACAAGGTTAATTTCTTCTATTATTATTATTATTATTTATTTTTTTTTGGAGTCTACTTTCTTACCTGGTAGTAGTAGAGCTCTGGAATAAAAAAAAATAAAATAAAATAAAAAAACAAAACAAACAAACAAACAAAAAACTTTAAAAATAAAAGTAGGCTGTAGGAATGTTATAATGTGTTATTGTTGAATTGCTGTATAAAAGGTTAAAAAAGCACATTTATGGAAAAGAAAATCAGAAGTCACATGTGACAATAATATGGAAGTAAAATTTTGCATTATATACCTACTTGAAGACATTTTATTTCTCTGTTATTTAAATGCTTAATTTGATACTATTGTGGCCATAATGACAGTAAAATGAATATTAGATAACAGTTATTTCATGTGAAATGGGATATCTTCTTGGAACCTTAAATGTCTTTTATCTTTTAAGATATTAAAGAAATTGCAGACTCAGTGTGCTTCCCAGTATCCTGAAGGTAGAAAATAGTCTTATTTTATAAATTTAGGGCAGATTACAGCCCATTGAACTTGTGTGCTTACATTGAGATGTATGGTATTTTTCTCCTTCAAGAGCTCTATTTATCTCTATTGACTGAAGAGAAAATATAAACATTTCCTTTAGGACAAATGCTTCACCAGCTGCCTAGATTAAGACATAAAGTGGACTAGCTGCTATGTTTTAACTTTGCATTTTGTAACTGGCTTATCTTTCTTATCACCAGTACTGCTGTGTAAGGGATGTGGAGTTGGTGTCCATGACACGCGGTAGAGCAGAAACTTGTGCTCTTCTGGAGATGGTGGGTAGATGGTCTAAAACGGTGTAGGTTGCAAATGTGTCAAGGTTAAATCTTGCTTGGCTGGTCTCTCATTGTGGAGGAGGGCTCCACCAAGAGACATTCAACTCTTCAACCATTTACGTGTCTTTACCTTTGGTACAAGAGAACTTAATCAGCAGATAGTATGGAAAAAATAAATTCAAGGGATTCACTTTCAAAATGTGAAGACTTTCTTATCTTTGTCATAGAACTGATCAGTTACTTTGAAGGCATCCAAAGAAGAGCAGTAGTATCATAAGAAAGGTGATTTCCATTTTGGGCTGGTATGGTCATTTAAAATTTCACCAGATAAGCAGAGAAAATAATGAAAAAAAAATCTTACAAGACCTGTGTGGAGTTATCAGTGACCTTTACCTACAGAAATGATGGAATAAACAAATCTCAATAACAAGAACATTCAACAATAAAAGCTAATTAAGGTTGGACTAGATGATCTTAGAGGTCTTTTCCAACCTAAATTATTATATGATTAACTAACCCTGACTTGTGGCCAAGACTTAAGGGAAATTTATGGTATAAAAATAATTTATATCAATTAAGACCTGATCACATATACTTTAGTTTCGATGGAGTAATGTTGCTTTTATACAGAGGCAGAAGGAGGACTCAGAATAAGTCCACTAATTTGTTTGAAAGAATAATCAGCACATAAATCTTTAGATTTAACCCTGATGGGTTTCCTCCTGACCACAAGTAAGAACAAGTTGAAAGAAAATCTTGCCTGAATGTTTGCTGAGCAGTGAGTTTAATTAATTAACCTTCAGAGGATAATTTTCACAACATATCAAGATGAAAGATACGTGAAAACATAATTATTAAAACCTAATTCTATTTTAATTTGTTTTTGGATCAAAAGCACAAAACAGATTAATAAAATGAACTGTCTATCATCTCAGCTGAGATTCAACCAATAACATTTTTTGTAGTAAAAGCTTATCTCTGATCAGGAACTTCTAATTACCAATGAAGTATGAAATATCACCATACCATGGGCATATTACGACCAAGTTAAACACAAGCCAAAATTACTATTTTCTCCCCCAGACCTTCTTCCATTATTGTATTGCACCACAGTACTCCAAGTCATAGGGGCCCTCAGCCTAACATGCTCTTTTTAATAGCTGTTACTAATTAATAAATAGAGATAACGAAATGGGCAAGAGCTCTTAGAACAAACATTGGAATTGAATTTCATAAGAAACTTACACCTTTCTCAAAATTATTATTTTTTTTCTTCTTTTTTCTTTTTAGAAGAATGGCTTATAGAAGAATGGTCTACAAGAAAACTGTATTCGTGATGCTATTATATTGTTTAATTACACAAAGCACAATTATCTGTACCAAGTAATAAGTCTGGTAATGATGATGACTGGTGTAGGCGATAACTCTCCTAGGGTCCTGTTCTTGTTCTTGTTGAATTTAGTCAATATGCATTTTTAAACATTATTATCTGGAAAGGTGTTGGTGCAGATGTCTTGTGAATATTGACACATACAATGCACATAATATAACAAGACTGAGAGAAAACACTCATATAGCTCTATTGTAACAAGCCACTCCAAAGTAATGATCCTTTGACTTTGCCAGTTAGATGCCAGTTATGTGGCATCTAAGAAAGGTGGGAATGGAAGAAGTGAATACAATTGGGTGATCTTTAATAAGGTTTTTGACAGCCTTTTACAAGAATGACATCTCACACACTAATTAGTAAAATATGAGCTGCAAGAAATTGCTATAAATTGAATGCAAACTGTAGGTAAAAGCAATTATCACTGGCACAGTGTGAAATTTGAATTCGCTGGGATTCTCCAATAATTTCTTATTGGAAAAGCTCCAAATGTGTTTATATTGATGGATGCAAAGTACTCCCATCTTTGTGTGGATAACTCTTGCCTAGGAGAGGTTGAAGCTTTTTCACAGACAGGATGAATTCCAAATTCTGAGTCTTGTTATTCACTGACTGACTGTTTGTTCTTGAACATTTGAATTATAGGAGCTTCATGAATTTCATGGAAACAGGGCTTAAACTCTTCATATTATTCTAGAACAGAAAGAATTCTTAATTTCATTTTCTTAAATCAAAAACTTTAAGTGGAAATGTTTCCACAAGTCCTTTCCTGTTTTAATACTAGATATGCAGAGACACCATTTCTGTAACTACTTCCTTTGTAGAAGTTGCCTTTTGTCATCTTTCACTTCAGTTGCATGCAGCCATAGAGTTCAAAACTGTGTTTCTTGTATTATCCCTCAGAGCTGAAGCAAAGACGAGAAGAGCACTCCGGCACCACTTCAGCTTTTGAACAATGGCAGAAGGACAATGACAGGAGTCATGCAACTAGTCAAAATATTATTTTGGGATTGGACTATCACACTTGGTTATGGAATTATAAATGGAAATTTAATCCTAAGAATTAAATTAACATGAAATTTACTTGGCCTGAGAAATTGGTCAATATCTGGGGTTTTGTTTTTTGTTTCTGTTCAGAAAATTTTAGTAAGTATTATTTCTTTCATATGATAATTTACCAAATCCCATACACAAAACTCTATTTTCCAGAACATAGTAGGAATAAAACACCTAGGGGAATTTCTCTGTGCTGCTTTCACATTCCTAACATTCTATTTTGAGCTCTACCTAAAAAACTCCTTTCTCGCACTCCTATGTTCTTTCAAGGCTACACTCTCACTAATAGTTTTGATGCCTCCTCAGTTTCTTCATGCCCACTATCTGCCTCTCATTTCCTTCTGACAGATTGATACAAATAGCTTCATTAATTAATTCCCAGCCTCTGTATTTTCCTTTGGTTCAGTTTACACGATGGCTTTCATTATATATTTCATTATATCTTCTTTTTTTTTTTTTTCTTTTTTAATCATTCCTTCTTTTAGTGTTACTGGAAGGAAGCGAATGTGGTCTCCAGCAGGCTTTTTATTTGAAACAGCGATGAAAAAATTACTCTTAATTACAATTTCCAGGCATTCTCAAAAGATAAGTTGTTGGTATGGATCCAGGAAAAATTTTATAGTTTTTTTTTTTTTTTTTTTTTTTTTAATTTGCTTAGGTACGGCAACCGCACAGCCACAGGCACAACAAAATTCTCCTAGGGTCAGAGACTTGCAGTGCGCAAGAAGCAAATGAATTGTGGGCAAAATGGATGAAAAGTCTGGTTAAAAGAAGATTCCAATTGACTATTACAATTATTTTTTTATTTATTTTTTTATTCATAACACATGTTTAGTGATTAATGATAACATAGTTCATAAAATAGATGAATCTGTGAAGTTCCATGATTTACTGTAATACATGAATTTGCATCTGAATATGGTAAAAACTAGTTATGCATCACCTTTTACGTTCAAAGGCATTACCATTGTACCTGGCTGCCACATAAACTGAAAATGACATTGATTTCAAGAGAATAAACATTAATTTTCATTTCTTCTGTGGTTATGTTGCTTTGTCAAGACCGGTCTTGTTGTTTATCTCCAGCAAAATATTTACTGAGGAAAGCTTGTGAAGAAGACACATGTTGATTTTCCAAGGTGGCATTGTTAAAGCATGAAGACTGGTGGTTATAGTGATATACAGAAAATCCTGGAAAAAAAGTGTACCTAGGTGTGGTAATTTTTCTTCTGTTAACTGTCATTATTGAGGGGCCTAATTCCTATACTTGAGGAAATTGGCCCCTTAATTCTTGCTGTATATGTTATGATGTCCAAGTCAGACCCTATCCCACTTCCAAATCCATAGACAGGTGTACCTGAAACTCACTTTTTATATGAATTTTGACATCTTAGCAAAGCTACAGGTCAAGGCACTTACAGGATTTAGATGCCCAGATCCCAATGTTTAATTAAAAGGTTTTAGACACTGGTCTGACAATTCGAGTGCTTGGTCAGGAAGTGGGAGACCTGTCTATTAGGCCTGCGTTAGCTGAAGAAAATGCACCTATCACCTAAGATTTTTCACGGCAAGCAATCCTCAGTCTGAGTGATGATGGGTTCTGGTTCCAGGAATGCAAGAGAACAAACTGGCTCTGAAATGTAGTAGTTAGAGAACTCAGCTTGCTTTTGGAAAAGCTTGGTTCCTGGGCCATGTGCCCAGAACTGTTTGTGCATTTTACTTCAGATCATCACTGGATAAGAAACAGAAACACTGAAGAGAACAATGACTGGAACTGCACTTCTCTGCCTTTCCAGCAAAGTTCTTGAGACATTACACTAATAAGTTAAGTACCCATTGCCACTGTGGTTTTGACTGTCGATGGATCCAGCTTCAACAAGAGGTATGGAAAGTGATTGCTTTTCTAGCATGATTTATTGTTTTATATTTTAGGCAAACTAGATCGCATATGCAGAAATTAAATCTTAAATGAAGAGCAGACTTCCATGCCGTCTGAAGGTTGGAATCTTATCATAGGTTTTTCAGCTAATCTCACAGAAGTATGATATAAACACATCTCACATATTAGGGTGCAAGAGAGACAAAGTTATGATAATGTCTTTCTGGATAGCAGTTTTATGTTGGGGAAAGAGTTTATTACATTGCAAAAAGTGATAACACATGATAACTAGATAAGGTAGAAACTGGTCTAGCCTTAGACCAGTGTTATGCAAGGTCTCTAATGTAGGTGTAGCTGGACTAAAAGATGATTAAAAGATCACCCAAAAGATGGACTTTCAATTGAATTTAGGCAATGAACTTGTTCTTGGACAACTGAAATGCTTTCTAGATCTCCTTCCAACTTCCCTGAATAGACAGCCTTGCCCAAATCTTTTTGTATGGAATAAACCTGACTGAGGCTCAACGCATCTGCCAGTTCTTGATTTTGTGCATTTGTCTTGAATTTTTACTTTAAGCTTTAAAGGTATCCCATTGAACAGTGAGCTTCTTTTTATGTTTGTCATTTGTCTGCTAGAGTTCAGCCAAACTGAGGACAGGACTCATGTTCACCATTGTACTCAACATGTTAGCAATAAATTAAAAAAAAAAAAATCTCAAAAAACATATGAAAGACGTAAGTATATAAAAATCATTTTTTTATTCAATAAAATTTGACTTTAGAAGACCGAACTGCTAGGGTAGTTAAATAAAAGAATGTTCCAAACATTTGACGTTGTAGACTGTTATAATAGCTTGTCTTTATGTTCCTAAAATGTATGGTGTCCAGATAGCAGTGAAGATATTCTCACAATAGCTTCAGAAAACATTTCCAGTGTCCTCAACAGCATATCTCTGATTTCCTGTTTTTCTTCCATTCTAGTTATTCCTTTGATATCTCTTTCCTGAAAAAGCTCTGGACTTTCAACCACTGATTTTTCTGAGTTACATTTAAAATTTCTGTAACAAACTAATTAAAGAACAATTTTATTTCCTTTTTTTTTTTTTTTTTTTTTTTTTTTTTTTAGGGAAATTTCCACTGGTGTATTAAAAAGGACTTTGTTTGTCCTATCCCAGCTTCAATTTTCTCTTTATCATTGGTAAAATGAATATTTCATATGATTACAAGGGGGAATAGAAAAATATTATCAGTATAGGAAAGTATGATGAGTAACCTTCAGAGTGCAAAGGCTTTATAGTATTTTTGAGTTGATTTACAAATCAATTAGATTTCAATGGATCTGTGTCTGATTTTGATTCTCAGAATGACTCCTGGGGTAATAAACTTCCCAATCAATTCAATTATGCTATCTACATCTGTTTATATTTGTATAGAGTTTATGAGGTGGATCAAGAGTGTTGCCAATTTTTATGATTTTATTACATGTCTTATGAGATTCAGTTGAGAGTTTTCTATATCTCACATGATCTCAGATTTATTATTTCAAACTTCATGAAACCTTCTTCATGTAAAATGGTTCCTTTTACTTTCTGCAGAGCTTTTGCTGCAGTATCATCATTCTCTACAGCCTGTGTCTTGACAGTGAGAACTTGCCTATGGGAAGTATGACTGACATCAACAGCATTTCAATAGGATCTTTTCAAATATAAGGAATATCTGTATCCATGCCTGAGAAAACTGGAAAGATATGAATAAAGAGGAAGCGATGAAAGTATAGACATATGTCTTAATGTGGAAGGTAAGAGACTGAAAGGAGTTCAAGAAAATTTGGGTCATAGAAAAGAAATTGGGAAGGTTCATGAAAGCCTGCTGAGGGTAAAGGAAATGTGAGATAGATAATGGAAGCCCTAAAATTGCTGGAAGATATCTATATGTAAGAAGGAGAAACTTTGTTTTGTGTTCTAGAATATATTTTTAAAGGAATGACAGTGAAAGGCATGATGACCACTAAAAACGAAGTTATAAAGCCTTAAGGATTCATGTGAAACTAATTGAAAAACTTCTTTGAGAGGACTAAAAACATTCAAGACAAAACCAAACCAAACCAAAGCAAACTAAACCAAACCAGCAACAGAAACCATTAACAAAACAAGCAAACAAACAAAACCCCACAATGAATCTAATCTATCTGGAGATCATTAACAGACATAATACAGTTCCACAAAGAAGACTATGGGCACTTGGCCAGAGTTTGACAAGAAGCGCCTCAAGGAGTGTTGTGATTTAACCCAGCAGGCTGCTCAGCACCACACAGCTGTTCTCTCTCATTCTGCCCAGATGGGATGGGGGAAAGAATTAGAAAGGTAAAAGTGTGAGAACTCATGGATTGTTATAAAGACAGTTTACTAAGTAAAACAAAAATTGCACTTGCAAGCAAAGAAAAGCAAGAAATTAATTTGCTACTCCTGCAGCAAGTTCAGCCACTCCCAGAAAATCAGTGCTCATCATGTGTAACAGTTTCTTGGGAAGATGCACACCATCACTCCAAACGTCCCCCTCTCCTCCTTCTTTACCCCAGTTTTATTCCCGAGCATGATGCCACCTGGTGTGGGACATCCCTTTGGCCAGCTTGGGCCAGCTGTCGTGGCTTGGTCCCCTCTCAGGTCCTGGTACACCACCAGCTCCTTGCTGACAGGGCAGCATGAGGAGTAGAAAAACCCTTTCCTCTGTGTAAGCACTAATCAACAACTAAAAACAGTTATCACTACTGTTTTCATCAAAACTCCAAAATACAACATTGTGTGAGCTTCTATGAAGAAAATTAATTCTGTCTCAGCCAAAACCAAAATAAGAAGAGATGTGTTGCCTGAGAAAGAAATAAGCAGGGTAGAGATCATAGTGGAGTTCTTCTGCAGTTGGTTCAGGGATTGCTTTCTTTTAATTTATTTATTACTGATGAAAACAAACAAAATAAATAAATAAATAAATAAATTACAACACAAAACATCTCTGTTGTTCATGAGATCCATTACTGTTGTCCATAGTTACCAGTACCAATACTAAAGAAAGTTGAACATTTATAGTGAAATTTCACGGGGAACTTGGCTAATCTTGAACTCAAGTAGTAGATGAAAATACACTAGTATAATATGTAACACAGATTATATTTATTTATTTATTTATTTATTTATTTATTTATTTATTTTTAAGATAGCACCTATGCAGTGAATTTGAGCTGGAAAAATTAAAATGTTTTAGATTGCTAGATCTAACTTGTGAATTATACAAGTTTAACCTTGCTGAATAAATCTCTCACTGAAATTGACATGATCTAGAAAGAGGAATACAGCTAGTAAATAGTGTGTTTTAGCCCCAGAAAAAAATAGTAACAGAAAAACAAGCAAACTCTGGTCTATATGAACTCATAAAGAAAAACATATTGTTTAAGGTTTTGGCATTTCCTTTGGGTTGTAATATTCTTAGAAAAATGGATATATCTTGTCTGCTTTTGTATCTTTCTAAAAACATCAAGTTTCACAGAGTCTATTTCAAGGTAAATTATAAAAAAAAAAAAAAGGAAAAAAAGAAAAAAATTTGCCAAGCAACATAAAACTCTACATAAACTTGAATAAATTGTCTTCAGGTTGACAACATTAATTGAAATCAGTCATAGAATTATAAACAAAGAGTGGAAACACAACATGCCTTGCACATAAACATGTATAGGTAGGCCATATTTTATCTATCTAGAACTCTTCTATGTAAACAAAAGTTTCCTGTTGACTTCCTATTATTTCAAAACACTGTCCCATTTGGCACAGATATTTACTGATGGAGACTAAATGTAATTTGCCTTGGGACAGAAACTTTCAGTGATGCCTTGGAAAGGAGCCAGCATCAGTAATTAAAGAAACCAATCTATATTTTCCCTTTGATGCTTATGGCTATTGTATGGTCACAGGATTTAAGTAAGTGGAGGGTCTGGGCCAGTATTTGTGTCAAAAATATCAACTCTGCCATGACTCTGCAGTGACAGTTTCTGCAGTGGAGATGGAGACTCTACCCTACCTCCAGCTTCTTCACAGTCTATGCTGAAGAATAGTCTGATGAACTGAGAATTTTCTTAGAAATTAAGTCAATATGAAGCTTATAAAGCTTTTAAATGTCCTTTCCTGTAGGGGCTTAAAACAGAACTCCTGAGCCCTCTATTTCAGCCATTGGAAAACTTTTCATTCTGGAAGGTCTGACAAACCTGGTTGTCAGCTCATACTCTCTTGAATTTAAAGTCCAACCGTGTACTCCACTCTTGTACCTGTAGGAGGTCATCTGAATAGAACTCAAAGTTCACCAAAGGGTCTACATTAAGCAGAACCTCTTACCAGGTATACTGTACTGTATTGACTGTCTTGAACTTTGTGGCAGGAACCAGTGAATTCACATGAAGTGTCACAGAGGTATAATTTCAGAAAATGTCCTATCAAAGTCTCTCTATACTTTTTTCCTAATTTTGAAGCATGCTATTCATTTCCCAAAATTCTTCATCTAATGTTGCAAAGTCTAATGAAGAAAAGAATGTTCTGTCATTTTTGAATATTAGCTATCATCTCTAAGATTATCGCACCTGTGTGAACAAACACCCTCCAGCAATTCCACTTTTGCTCTCTTGTGGAAAGGGCTTGGCAGCAATCTCGCTTTTAGCCTTTCTTCTGAAACTCCCCTCACTTGTCTGACATTTCCTCTCCAGTTCTCATGCTGCTAGAGGTCAATATATCTGTAGCCAGATATACATGAGTTCTTTGCACCCATGTGTAGTTCATCTCAGTACAACTCTATTACATTTGCAGACAACAGCGAGCTGGAACAGCACCATAGAGGACGAGATTAGGATTTAACCAGAACCTTGGCACTTTGAAGGAGAGATAAGAGACAAGAAGGGTGTGGTTGAGTAAAGACAGGTGAAGATCTTTATATTTAGCCAGGAATTGTCAACTACATAAACACAGAATGGGAAACAACTGGCTACTTATTAGTTCTGCTGAGAAAGTCCTAAGGTTGTAGTGGATCATAGCTAGACATGAGTCAATAGCATCACAGTATGTAGCAAGGAAGGCAAGCCAAATACTGGACTCAGTAGAGTCACGCCTTCTGTAAAACATACGAAGAATTTCTGGTGAACTGAATTTCTGAAATTCTTCATATAAAGAATTTCATTAATACCACTTTAGCTGAAGAACTGCCTCCAGTTAGGGAAGAATTACTTTAAGAAATGTGTACATCACTTTGTAGGAGAAAAGCACAGAGAATAGAAAGATCCTAGAAAATATAATGGATAAGAAAAGATGTAAATATTATAGTTTGGTCTACAGAAGGGAAGACTGATGGGAGACATGATAAAAATCTTCAAACGTTTAAAAGCTACTGCACAGCTGAAGGGAGTATATCAGTAGTGGATAGTGTAAGAAGTAATTGGCTTAAATTACAGCAAAGGAAACTTCGGCTAGACATTAGGAAAAACTTTCTAAAGACAGTGAAATGCCAAGATAGATTGCCTAAAGAAAGTTATGTAATACTTGTCTACATTGTTAGGGACTGTTAAGGATTGGTTAAACAGGTGTCTGCCAGGAATATTTTAACTAAGCACTTATAAGTGAAGTGTACATGTAGTTGAAGGGGTTTATATCGAAATAAAGGTGTATTGCTGGTGTTGAAATCACCCCAGTTCTAGAATCAGGTGTCAAGTACTCAGACAATGTAACCTATTATGGTGTAATGAATCTTTCATGATGATTAACAGAGACTTAGAGTATGACTGAGTATCCTTGTGATTTATGCAGCCATATGTGCCGTGTGTCAGACAAGGCATAGCCTGCCTATTGCCCTGCTACAGTGAGTGAGCTCTTTTATGACCTTGGGGATATTGTTGAGAATAGCCAGATGTTTTGGACCTATTCCTGGTCATCTCATTTCTACAGGATGATGTAATCCTGCCTGGAATAATTCTCTCCCTGACAGAAGATTGCAACCAATACCTGGGTGGGAAGGTGAAATGTTGCTGCCCATACAACCCTGCCTTTTCTTAGGGTTTTGGTCAAGAATGGCTTGATTGCCCAGTTCTACTGGGTATGAGTGACCCAAGCAGTGACCCAGGGTCTGAGCCTCACCCATGTCCTCAACATGAACCATGTATTGAAAGTCTTTTCAGATCATGAAGAGCAGAAGCTCAGGGTTGCTGCTGAATTTGGTTGGCTTTGGTTAATTTGAATTGTAGTATTGTAGCTACCTAAATTGAAACAGAGTGCATTACAGAGCAGGAAAAACAGATGAAATAGTTATCAAGTGGCTGTGAGATAATCTGGACAGGCAGAATGGATGCCAGCAGCCTACCATCAACATCCCTAAGGTTTACTGATGTGAATATCAACTATATACCCCACTCAGTGTGGAGACTCCAGATCATCAAGACAAGGTCTTGTCTTGCTGACAAGCAAGACAAGAGGAAGCCCCTAGGTTTCCTCTTTCCTCTCTGCATTGCAGAGAAAGGTTTTCAAAAACTATCAGTATTATCAACCAGTACATTTTTTTTCAGGGAGATTTTTTTTTTATACCTTTTTATGGGCTGCTTGGAGATTATAATGGTGTTTTTGTTTTGTAAGGGCTATAATTGCCCTTTATGTGAGGGAGTAGAGTGTACGCAGCTCCAGCTGGGGCAGGGTGAAGGACAAGTGGAGAGCTTGTGGGTAAGAATTAAGGGGTGGGCTGGTATGGGAGACGTGGTGGTGGGGGTCTACTGCAGGTTTCCAGATCAGGAGGAGGAAGTCAATGAGGCCTTCTATGAGCAGCTGCTAGTAGCCTCACGATCACGAGTGCTGGTCCTCATGGGGGACTTCAATTACCCAGACATCTGCTGGGTAAGCAACTCGGACAGGCATGAGCAGTCCAAATGGTTCCTACAATGCGTTGAGGACAATTTTCTAACACAGGTGTTGGAGGAGCCGACGAGGTGGGGTGTGCTCCTGGGCCTCGTTCTTACCAACAGGGATGGCCTTGTTAGGGATGTGAAGGCTGGGGGCAGCTTGGGATGCAGCAACCATGAGATGGTGGAGTTCCACATGGAACTAGGCAAAGGAAGTAAGGCTAAAAGCAGGATTGCTACCCTGGACTTTCGAAGAGCCAACTTTGACCTCTTCTAGGACCTACTTGGGAGTATCTCATGGGACAGGTTGCTAGAAGTCACGGGTGCTTGTGAGAGCTGGGCTACATTTAAGCAGCACTTCCATGCTCAGGATCGGTGCATCTCGAGCAATAGGAAATTGGCGAAGGGGGGCAGGAAACCCACATGGATGAGCAAGGAGCTCATCAATAAGATCAAAAGGAAGAGGAAGGTCTATGAAATGTGGAAAAATGGCCTGTCCTCTTGGGAGGAGTATAGATGTGTTGTCAGGGCCTGCAGGGATGAGACGTGGAAGGCTAAAGCTCACCTAGCGATGAGGCTTGCTAAAGAGATAAAGGATAATAAGAAGGGTTTTTTCAAGTATGTAAACAGCAAGAGGAAGACTAGGGATAATGTGGGTCCCTTGCTGAATGATGGGGGTGTCCTGGTCACGGGAGATGCTGAGAAGGCAGAGAAACTAAACGCTTTCTTTGCTTCAGCCTTTACTTCAAGGACACTCCCCTGGGACTCCTCGCCCCTGGCAATAGGACAAAGGGTCTAGGAAATGGAGGGCTCCCCCCTGGTGGACGTGAGAGTGGTTTGTGAGCATCTGAGCGGGCTCAACGCATACAAATCCATGGGTCCCAATGGGATGCATCTGCATGCGCTAAGGGAGCTAGCAGATGTGATCGCCGAACCGCTCTCTATCATTTTTGAAAGGTCCTGGAGAACGGGTGAAGTGCCTGAAGACTGGAGGATAGCCAATGTCACTCCAGTCTTCAAGAAGGGCAGGAAGGAGGATCTGGGAAACTACAGGCCAGTCAGTGTCACCTCTGTCCCTGGAAAGGTGTTGGAGCAGCTTGTTCTGGGTGCCATCTCCAAGCAATTGGAAGAGAAGAAGGTTATGAGGAGTAGTCAGCATGGATTCACCAAGGGGAAGTCATGCTCGACCAACCTCGTTGCCTTCTATGATGACATCACCAGCTGGGTAGATGGGGGGAGAACGGTGGATGTCATCTACCTTGACTTTAGCAAGGCTTTCGATACTGTCTCCCATGATATCCTACTAGCAAAGCTGAGAAAGTGTGGGATAGAGGAGTGGACAGCAAGGTGGGTTGAGAACTGGCTGGCTGGCCGAGCTCAGAGGGTGGTGATTGGAGGAGCAGAGTCTGGCTGGAGGCCTGTGACTAGCGGTGTTCCCCAGGGGTTGGTGCTGGGTCCGGTCTTGTTCAACATCTTCATCGATGACCTTGATGAGGGAATAGTGTCTGCCCTCAGCAAGTAGGCTGATGACACAAAGCTGGGAGGAGTGGCTGACATACCAGAAGGCTGTGCTGCCATTCAGCGAGACCTGGAGTGGCTGGAGAGATGGGCAGGAGGAAACTGAATGAGATTTAATAAGAGCAAGTGTAGAGTCCTGCACCTGGGAAGGAACAACCCGAAGTATCACTACAGGCTGGGGGACAACCTGCTGGAGAGGAGCTCTGATGAAAAGGACCTGGGGGTCCTGGTGGATGACAGGTTGACCATGAGCCAGCACTGTGCCCTTGTGGCCAAGAGGGCTAATGGGATCCTGGCGTTCATTAAAAGGAGTGTGGCCAGCAGGTCAAGGGAGGTGATCCTCCCCCTCTACTCAGCCCTGGTCAGGCCTCACCTGGAGTACTGTGTCCAGTTCAGGGCTCCCTGGTACAAGAAAGACAGGGATCTCCTGGAAAGAGTCCAGCAGAGGGACACAAAGATGATATGGGGCTTGGAGCATCTTCCCTATGAAGAAAGGCTGAGAGACCTGGGTCTGTTCAGCCTGGAGAAGAGAAGACTGAGAGGGGGTCTCCTCAGTGTATATAAATATCTGAGGGGTGAGGGACAGAAGGATGTAGCCAACCTCTTCTCAGTAGTTTGTGGGGATAGGACAAGGGGCGATGGCTGCAAGTTAGAGCACAGGAAGTTCCACACTGACATGCAAAAGAACTTCATGGTGAGGATGACGGAGCATTGGAACATGCTGCCCAGGGAGGTTGTGGAGTCTCCTTGTCAGGAGATATTCAAGGCCTGTCTGGACGCCTACCTGGACAGCCTGCTTTGAGGAACCTGCTTTGGCAGTGGGGTTGGATCTGATGATCTTTCAAGGTCTTTTCCAATCCCTACAGTTCTGTGATTCTGTGATTCTGTGATTCTGTGATTCTGTGATTCAGTGATTATAGCATAACTAACAGAGTTATTAAAATTAAAATAGGGAAAAACTTTGAAGACCAAAAGCTTTTCCATTTTATTCTACAAGAACAAAACTATGAAAATTTACTTTGGTTAAGAATCACAGAATCACAGAATCATAGAATGTCTCAGGTTGGAAGGGACCTTAAAGATCATCTAGTTCCAACCCCCCCTGCCATAGGCAGGGACATCACCCACTAGATCAGGTTGCTCACGGCCACATCTAACCTGGTCTTGAACACCTCCAGGGATGGGGCATCCTCATACCTCTCTGGGCAACCTGTTCAAGTGCCTCACCACCCTCTGAGTGAAGAGTTTCCTCTTAACCTCCAATCTGAATCTACCCAATCTGAGTTTAAAACCATCCCCCCTTGTCCTGTCATTATCTGATTGAGCGAAGAGTTGCTTTCCATCTTTTTCATGAGTCCCTTTTAAGCACTGTAAAGCTGCAATGAAGTCACCCCTGAGTCTTCTCTTTAGGCTGAACATTCCCAGCTCTCTCAGCCTTTCTTTATAGGAGAGGTGCTTCAGTCTTCCAATCATCTTCATCTTCAAATAATGAGAAAAAGTGAAGTAAATATCAAATCATATGAACTAAAAGTGAATTTATAATGCAATTAATAAAGTGATGGCATATTGATGATTGGTTGAGCAAAAGATAGTAAGATGTCTTTTAAACATGAATTTAGAACAAGAAAAGGAAAAATCTCAGTGCTTTACAGTGAACTGTGGGTGAATACGAAGAAATGCCATATAGGCTGCTCATCTGTATTTTTAGGATGTAACATGGGGAATTCAATATACAGTACTTCTTACATGAAATGTTTCAACTATGTCTCTGAATCTCTGTTTGCTAAGATTAAATATTCTCACACTGCTAGGCTCCTATAGACTACATATACAATAGCATCAATTTAACTAATTTAACTAATATATCAATTTAATCTATTATCAACATTTTATCCATTTAATCAATTTAACTAATTTCACTAATACAAAATTACTATTCATATAAGGTTTTTTATTTTTTTTTCTCCAGAGAAATATTTAAAATAAACATTGTAAGATAATAAATATTTAAACTCAACTAAAATATTAAGATGAAATTTCAGAATTTTGTACAAATTCATTCCATCGGTGCTTAATGACTTGTAAAAACACATTTGTTCCATTTTCTTTATTTTCTTATTTCTTTTTCTCATTTCATACATTAGGTTTGTCTTGCTGTTCAGTCAGCACATCTTGTTCTTTGTTGTCTGCTATTTACTATAATTCCCCTAAGTCATCACAAAGTTCTACAGTCTTATAGCTGACAAGATCTATGGTTTCTTCTAGGTATTTCCCTGGCTCACCCTTGTTACTTACATAAAAAATAATATTAAAGAGTTAATAAATAATAGTGCCATTTATATCTAATGACTTTGAGACTGTTGCAAAACTTGCAACTAATGGGTCATTGGTTAAATCTCAAATGAGGACATGCTGTCACAGAACTGAAAGAAAAATGCTATCATAGTGTAAACAGTATTTTATCATTATTTTTTCTGGCAAAGTTTTCCTTACAAAGTAGCACTCTGGCCATCTGTGCTCATACTAGTGAAACCGAGAATTTTTTTTTTTTTTTCTGATTTAGATTCCAAGCTTCCCAGCTTTTTTATTTTTTGACCTCAGAAACATTGCCTACTTTTTCATGGAGCTTTTAAATTCTTTTCTGATTTTAAGACTGATTGATATATTCTTGTGGTTTTTTTTTTTTTTTTTTTTTTTTTTTTGTTGTTGTTGTTGTTTTTTTTTTTTTCACCAAAAATGGTATCAAAAGGAATCCAGAATTTCCTGAATTTAATCTGTGTTTTATAGACCTGTTAATGTCACCCAAATGAACCACTGTCTGTGAAAAACTTCTGAAAACCATAACAGAAAACTGAGGAGAATAATCTTTCCTCAATGACAAAATAGTGACAAAATAGTTGAGGCCTATATAAATGGCATGAGCAAGTCAGATATGAGATTGCAGATGATCACTGAACTGCAAGTCAGGTTACAGAAGGATGGAAAAGCTTATTTTTTCTGGGAAACAAGCAAACACATTCAAACATAAACAAATATCAACCAACCAACCAAACAAACCCCCTCCTTCCAAAAGAGAGAGCCAGTGACCAGTATAAATTTTGTTCAGCATATTTTAATCAGGCACCAGGGAGGCTTCTGTGTGCACAGCTGAGCACTGATCTGCCTTTCTCACAATGCCGATGCTTTCGGTTATAAGCTTAGCACTCTGTGATCAATGCCTGATGCTGCAGAGAAAGATAAAACTGTCTGATCAAAACTGACCTCATTTTTGTCATCTTATGCAATTACTGCTAACCTTCTGAAACTAAAGATTTAGGAATAAGTATCATTGGGCTATAAAGCCAAAAACATTGTGTTCTAAGGTAACAAAAGGGCTGTCCTAACCCACCATCTCAGCTCTGACTTCACCTGATTGAGGCAGGAAACAAACCCTGTCTTTTAAAACATTAATCTTATTGTGCCTCAAGAATCCTAACCAAAGGCCATCCTTGGATCACCCTCCCAGTGTTTAATCCCACACCTGCTGTCAGGCTGCCTCAAGCACACACAGCAAAAGGTCTTCTATAATTCAAGAGCATTTTTATGGCAGTGTTGAAATCTCCAGCAAAATCCTGGAGAAAATGGACAGATAACAATGCCTGGTTAAGTAAGGATGGGAGTGTAACAGTGCGTGAAGGGGCACCCAAAACTGAGTGTTTTCCACATACTGATCATGTTAAAGAGCAAGATGAAAATAAACCAGTTCAACAATATCCTACAAAGCGGCTTTGGAAACAATGTAGGCATCAGTTTGAGAAGATGTATAAGGTAAGCAAGAAAGTCCATAGTGGGGTTGGGGGAGAAGCATTGGAGCAGGAGGAGCAGTGACACTGGTTAGGCACTTCCAGTTATCACCCCACGTCATAACCAGCCCTGCCTGGGACAGGACCAGAAGCTCTCCATGAGGTGCAAAAGTAGCCTGCATCAATCCAGTGGCCCACAGTGTGGGGATGGCAGGAAGGCACCCCACCTTGTGGTGCAGGTGGGTCTGTGTGCCCACAACCTTCCTTAGTGGAGTGCAGGCACAGTTGGAGCACCCACATCTCCACAGAAGGGTCTGATGGTTAATGCTGTATGGCTGGTACTGATATCAAAAATATAGTTCACTGATAACTGATTAGTTATGTGTTATTAGCAAACCAATAAACTCTTTCCATACTAATTTGTTTCAACTAGGTGAACTGAGCAGTTTTGCCTGAGACAGTCCCATGCAACCATCTTCTATTTGGCATTGCTCTCTATTCTGAAAGCAATTCACCCTGCTGCATAGTTCACATGGTGTGTTCCCAGAACTAATACTTTTTGTTAAGTTGCATTGAACATGTCTGGTTGAATTCTAACAATTTCAGAAAACTATCTAGAATGCTTTGTGTCAGTTACTTGTCCTAATTGCTTACTTTCATGCATTTTTCTTTCTATATAATATATATAATATATATAATATATAATTTCTTTCTATATAATATATATAATATAATATATAATATATAAATATATACTATATATTATATAGTATATAATATAATAAATATACTTGCTAGCAATAGCTCAAGAAGTTTTCTCATTAGTAAATCCTATCTCATTCATATATTGGCTTTGTAAATTTGTATGTTGAGATCTTTCAAAAATATAGCTTTCAAGTTATTTATTTTTGCTGTGCTATTAGTATATATTACAATATTGAAAATGTCATATAGTAATAATCAAATACCGAATGTAAAAATCGGAATGTGCTATCTTCCAAATATACTGTATCAGTGCTATTGCTGTTGGAAACCAGATTTGTATTGCTGTCAATATAGACCACACATTATTTGTTACAAAACTTTTGTCTGTGAACAAGGTTGACTTATTTAAAATCCAGCTTTTGTCTTTTATATATATATATATATATATTCATATTCATATTCATATTCATATTCATATTCATATTCATATATATATAGAAATCTCTTTAAATTTATTTGTTTTAGCTTTCCTAACTTATTTGTACTTCGCAGGATTCTTCATTTTATCCTGTTTAAATGTTGGAACCACATTTGTAGTTATCCAATCACTTGGAATTTCTTCAGTTTCCCAGGACTTGTTAAATATCACATGAGTTGTTCTGAAAGCTCCCAGATGGTTTTCTTAGGGCTCTTGGGTGTCAGTTATCTGGGCCTGTTGATTTGCAAATGTTTAATTTCAACAGATGTTCCTTTATATCTTTCATTGCTACACATGGTAAACTTGCTATTACAGCAGAAACAGCATCTGGGATACATACATCCTTATGCTTCTCTCCACATACAACACATAAATGTCTGTTGGCCATTTCTGCATTGTGATTCATATTTTTGCCAGTCATCTAGATGGACGTGTACCTGTAATCCATTCCTCTTAATATTAACTTTCCTTCTGTTCCAGCAGAGCTTTGACATCTCTTTTTTACTAGGTTGGACTCCTACCCAAAATAATCTTTTTTTTCATGTCTTTGGAATTGTGGTTTATGGGGTACCCAATAGGATATTCATGAACAATTCCTGTTTTTTATTAAAAGACTCCGCATTAAACACATGTGCTTTGTCAGTTATCATAAGTTGCTTCATATTTGGTAAAACCGACTGCTTCAAGGTTCATGTATGCTATTAATAGGCAAGTGTTGTGTTCTGTTCTCATAACAGAAATCTAACTAGATTAAAATCACTGGCATCGTCTTTATTATTATTATTTATTTATTTATTTATTTTTACACACATCATTGCCACATCTCTGCCAGTAGGAATTGTGTCAAAATACTGAGTTACATCATGCTCTTTACTCTTGGCTACTCAACTTGTCCAACAAAGACCCCTTGAGCTGAAGTCACTCTTGGCAACACTAGTTTTCTTCCTACTCCATCTCAACAGTAGCTGAAGAAGCAGATTGCAATGTGCATGTAAGATTAAGCCTGTAACAGAAAGGTACCTTCTTTAATTTCATTAACCAGAACTGCAGTCCATAAAATTTCATTGTACAGTGTTTGGACTCCTCTGTGGCTTCAGCATCATTGATGCGAACTGTTACTTCCTCTTTACCAGACCTCCTCCAGCTCTTTTTGCCATTCCCTTTCTCTAAATGAAAATTACATGAGAATTCCCAATAGTCATGAAATAGGATTCATCTTGTCATTTTGCAGTTCTGCCTGTTCTGTAGTCCTTCTTACACATGGGTATCTTCATGCCACTCTTCATGGTGACTGTCTATAAGCTTAACATTGCTACAAAGATGATAAAGAAGGATGACTTCTTCCTATACTTAGAGGATTATAAGGTCACAGATTTCATGTACATAGCTTAATGTACATGAATTTAAATACAATCTTATTATACTGCTCTTCTTAGGTGACTGCAAAATCTTTCTGGCTGCCCTTTGCTGCAGAGTAAAGGATCATCAGATTTTTAGAGTGATCTTTTTATGACTATTAATAGCACCTTACCCAAACTACACATTTCTCTCTCCACTCACATAGAACATCTTTTTATTTGTAGTACATACTGCCTTTTTATTTCTATTACTCAAGAAACAGAAGTGATTTCTGAAAATACCAGAGGGCTACTCCATCAGCTTCCTACATAGTTTCTAACCCTGGAGATAACAGAGTTCATTTTCAAATTTTGAAGATGACTTGGTAGATATCAGACATATAATCCAAAAAGTGTACTGTAGAGAGCTCCTAAACTGACAGACTTGTAAAAGCTCAGTTTTTCTATCTTAGAAAGTACAGAGAGTTTAAAACAACAAAACTGCTTTGAGTATAAAATTTACATGAGACTATTAGTTCATCCTGGAATATTGTCCAATATGAATGACCCCTGCAGCTTGGCAGGTTCAACAGACATGTAGACATAAGAAAATGAAGTTTATCATCACTGAGTCATGAAATAACAACATTTTTAAGGCACAGAATGTACTTATTGTTGCATAAGATATGTAAAGAAATTTATAATAACAGTTTAGCTCTTTACAGTCAGGATTTCACCTTAACTGTGCACCCAAATCTGAATTCAAATATCTAACCACAGCCTATAGACTCAGCAGAAATGTAAGCCCTTTTATTTTTTTTTTTTCCTCTGAACTAGCTTGATTTGAGTTTAAAAATTAGAAGAGGGAAGGAGAAAAGATAAAAAGGTATCGTAAGACCTACATAATTGTTTTAGTAAGCTGTCTTCACTCTTTCAGAATGGACAGTTTGACATAATCATGGACACAAACAAAAATGTGTTTGTGGTCTGGATCCAGTTGTCTGCAAAGAAGATTTATTTTATTTTATTTATTTTATTTTATTTATTTTATTTTATTTATTTGTTTTGTTTTGTTTTATTATTATTATTATTTTTTTTTTAATGGAGTACTGGTAAGAGAAGTCTAGTGTTATTACTGCATAAGGTGTAATTAGTTTAATTTTTCATTCAGTTTTTTTTTTTTTTTCATGCAGGTGGTGTATGCAATAGCATGTGAAATCCATGTATGATGTAAAGGAAATGAGAAAAGAGAGAAGAGCTTGATTTATTTTCTGTGATATTTATTACCTCTTTGGGAATAATTTTTCTACTGAGTTACTGGTAGTTTTTCACCATGATTTTCTGTAATAAAACATTCTATTTAATTTATCTATTGGTTAACTAAAGAAGCTTTTTTGCTTGCTTTTACATACCAAACTACTTGTTTGTTTGTTTGTTTAATTCTGAAATGAAGTAAAAATACTTTCTTAAATGAATAGGCAAAGTATTATTTAGAGGATTAAAATATTATGCTTATCTGCTATGATACTAATTTGAATAGGATAGAATATAGCATTCAAAATAAGAGATTGTCTAGCAATGAATGACACTTGAGAAATCCCCATTGTGAGATATATTATGCTTTGAATAGATTTTCAATTACTGACACTGAAGGTGATATTCAATATCACAACCGAAACAAACTAGCTCCTTTGACAGGATGATCAGGAAAATTTCTATTGTCCAAAGACACATTAGGAGACAGAGAAGATACATAGTGGACAAAGGGAAGGAATCATATGGAAGATACCTTCAGAAAGGAAGATGTGTTACTTAAAACAAAGTTTACTCTGCCACTGAAATGTAACACTGCTACAGGAATGAATGACAGTGTAGATATTCTTAGGTTTTCCCTGTGGCAAACAGGGAGAGTGCTTGGTGTATCTTCAGTCCATGGAACAAGGTGGGGTGCAGCATGGTGAACTGGCAGAGGCCACTGCAAGGCTGATGTCCATTGTCACTGCACAAGGCAAGACAAACAAATATTGCACCCATCTTCCAAGAGGGATGAATCATCCACAGAGAAGGAGATATCAGTAACTGCAGACCAGTCAGCTTCACCTCAACCCCTAAAAAATTGTGGAGAAAATCCTCCAGAAAGGAGGATTCATGCACTGAAAACCTAACAGAAAAGGTGGCTTAATCCTGAAGAATGTTGTCTTCAGACGCATATGTAAAATAGAAAATGTGTTTCCCTGTTCCTTCTTCAGTCCCATGCCCTGTTTTTGTTTTTTGTATTGTTTTGTTTGTAGATTTTTATTAGTTGGATAGCTTGTGGCAAAAACATAACCATGTTGTTTTGGATTCTATGTATATTTGTTTTTTGAATAGACACATTATAGAAACATAGTTGGGAATATAATGTTTAGTGTGGGAATCACTTCTGATTGCTAAGCTGCCATTGTCGCTTTATTTATTTATTTATTTTAAAGTTATGAATTTATTCATTTACATGTAGTTGCAGAAAACTTCTATTTGACTTGGTTATGAAATTGGTTTTGAAACCAACAGTTAAACTAGCCAAAACAGTATTTCACTCTACAAATTACAGTCATTTTATAAAACTGCAGTGAATTTTGCATTGTGCTTAAGAAAAAATAAAATAAAATGATGTCTGTGTTCATAGATGCATTCAAAACTTGTCTTCAATTTTACGTGGTGAACATTCTTCAGTGGATTGCTTTTTTACACTCTCTTGTCTATATTTTAAATTTGACTTTGTGTGATCATTGTCTTTGAAGATAAATCATTTCTTATTTCCTGAGATACTGAGGTAGTGGAGATTAGCTTACATATTTGAACTGACAAATCCTTGGCTTAACTTTTGATCCAGCAATACCACTTTAGACTATGATTAACTTTAAACACCACTGATTTTAGTGGAACCATTCATATGCTAGAAAGTACATATGCCCTTCTGTGCTTTCCTTGAGCATATCTGTATCTGAGAAAGGTGTTGCTTGCAGTGAGGGCTCTGATTGGCTTGGGGGACAGAAGCTCTGCTCTTCTGCTCAGATGCTCAGGGGTGTTCACATTCCAGGGGAGTGCTCAGGTGTTTGGAGAGTACCTTGGAGAAGAAAGAAAAAGGGAAACACTGGTTTGAACTTAGCCTATGAACATGTTGACATTTGCTATGCACTTTTGTAAAGTCAGTTGATGATTTGTTTTGTTAATTTTGGTGGAGAAGTATAAAGGCAAGATCTAGCGCCTAGACTGGTGCACAGACCCTAAGTCAAGAACTGTGTGAGACCAATATGTTTGATTTACTAACATGGATACTTATCATGGCTACTTCATAGCGTCTTTGCAGACCTTATCATTCCTTAAACAATTTCTGTTACCATTAAGACACTTTTATATATATATATATATATATATATATATTATTTTTTTTTAAGTCACTGATGTACCTATTCTGAAATTTGACATCTGTATAATCTTATCAGATTTCCTGGGATGAGTTCCCCAACATACATTTGAAGAATGTATGGCACTCTTCCTTGCCTTGTTTTGCTTTACCTTGCCTTTGCTTTGTCTGATTTTCTTAGTAGCTAATTCCCCTTCTAATGAAAACATTTATATAGTGAATAAGGAAAAGGAGTAACTCTGGGCTAATGAAACTGATGGCATACCATCACTGGGCTCATTATGCTGCCTTTTCTCTCCATCTTTGTCCTTCGTCATCCCCCATCTATTCCTGCTCGCTACAGAACAAACTGCTTTTGTACACAACACATGCACTATGGATTTTTCAGTGAGCTCCTGAGGCTTACTGTAATATCTATCTAATAGCAAATAATTTAATGTGACAACTGTTCAGCAAGGACAAGAAAAAAAAAATAAATGGCATTTAGGTCACATTCCTAATTACTGAGAAAATACTGAGGGGCAGAAGAAGGAAAAGAAATAGACTTCTGTCTGGAAAAATCACACATATGTAGCTAAATCCCCTAGCATAAAAAAAGAACTGTGTCACAGACATAGCTAAGGTTAAGAATAGACTTGTTACATCATCTTTTGCACAATGCAGTAGTGGGAAAAGAGAGGAAATGAGGCCTTCGGAGAGGAATAAATAAATTACAGCCAGATTTTATAGAAAAATGGCTAGACTGGAAGCTTCTTAGGAAAACTCTGGATTGTGTTCCATGTTAGATACAGGTGAGGAAAGAATAGAAAAAACTACTCTAACAAAAAGAAAAAATCAGTTATGGTTACTGGTGACATGGAAGCAATGGTCAAAGGATATCCATTTGAGCTTTAGAGAGCAGTCAATTCATTTTTTCATTAAGAGATTTTACAGCTGTTTCTGACATGTCAGCAATGGTGGGAAGCTGTACGGCAGCCTTTCAAACTCCAGTCTTCCTAAGCCCAAGAAGAAAAATGTATACAAATCTCTGAATAGTTTTATCCCCACACTAAACTTCATCCAAGACTGCAATCAAATTAGAGAATACAAGGTTCTCATGAGAATAAGTTCTACCTTCAATACCATATTTCTGGCACCTAGTCTGCAGCACGTGGGGGAAAAAAAAAAAAAAAAAAAAAAAGAGTCCTGTGAGAACATAAAACATTTATGGGATGGAAGCTCTACTCAGAAGTGGCAACATCCTATCCTTCTTGGAGAAAAGTGACACCCAGATGAAAGGAGAATTGTCAGCTGGGGTGTGCAAATGACCTCATAATAAAGGTAGCCCATAAGTTAGCTGAGTGCTAGGCTTTGCATTGAACAAACAAAAGATTTAAAAGCTCTTTCTTTCTTCATTGGTGGTCTTAGTCATCAGTAATCCAAAAAGGCTTACTTAGACTGTTAAACCATAATGGATGGAGCTGAGCTGGGTGGCCTGTCAGCATCAAAATAAATGTAGCTTGCAGGTCAAGGGAGGTGATTAGAGAATCCATCTGTAGTACTGTGTTTGGCACCAGGACCTTCAACACCCTGGGAAGGATGTGGACCTCTTGGAGAAATTCCAGAGGAGGTCCATGAGAATGATTAGAGGGCTAGAACACCTATCTTATGAAGACAGGCTGAGATAGGGTTGTTCAGTCCTGAGAAGAGAAGGCTCTGGGGGGACCTCATAGAGGCCTTCCAGTACCTAAAAGCAGTCCTACAGGAAAGCTGGAGAGGAACTCTTTGTCAGGGAGCGTAATGATAGGACAAGGGGAATGGCTTTAAACTAAGAGAGGGTAGATTTAAATTAGATATAAAGAAGAAATTATTTACTCAGAGGGTGGTGAGACACTGATTGCTCAAGATCTGTGGATGTCCCATCCCTGGAATTGTTCTAGACCAAATCGGATGGGGCTTTGAGCAACCTGGTGTAGTGGGAGGTGTCTCTGCCCTTGGCAGAGGTGTTAGAACTAGCTGTTCTTTAAAGTCCCTTCCAATCCAAACTGTTCTATGAATCTATGATCTAAATCTGGGGTAGGAGTTTATAGTAAGACCTGATTTCTGCTTCCATTTCTAACCCAGAGAAGAGAACTGGAGGGAAGGAGAAAATTATTTGCTCGACATTTCTTAGTTCAGCTGGAAAAAAAAAAATCAAAACCAACCAAAACAAACAAACAAACAAACAAAACCTATCACAGCTCTGAAAGTATAGACTGAAAACCTGAAAGCAATTTAAACTGTTTGGATAAAAGTTTGGAAAAATAAACAGAGTATATGTTTACATGGGAAAAATGCTGGATACTAAATGATGAAGTTAGAAGCAGGTGTCAGACAAAAATTGTAAAAGCTATAGCCTAGGGGAAGAGATGAACTGTGGATGATAAAATATGTCTGCTAAAACCAACCACTAGTTTAGTTGTGGAGCTCTGCATCTATTCATAGGAGAAGTTGGGATCTGTTTACTAGGAGCTGTCTTTCTTCTCTAAAGACTAGAAAGATGGAAACATATTCTGGAACATCATGGAATCTCGTATATCTCATTGTTCTGTATTTTTAAGAATTATACTAGTATCTGAATTGTGATTCATTTTTTTTTCAGCATGTCAGTATAATTTTTCTTCATGCAACGAGCAGATTCAGGAAACGTGTATGTCATATGAAGAACCAAAGCTTCTAACTGCACTGTCACTTGAGACCTCTTTCTAGGAGAATTTGTGTCCCATAACAGACAAAGGTGCTGTCTGTAAGAGGTTTGTTTTCACACCCACATGTATATCCAAAATAAACCAGTGACAATGTAAGATGTGCTCACTTTGCAGGACACATCCTTCTTTAGAGAATCAGCTCTTAGAATATAACATGCAATTCACAAAGGAGACAAAGTCTAATGAAAACTGGAGGGACACTGAGTCAGGAAACCTTTTGCCTCAGCCACAGCCACCCATTTCAGGTCAACACTGGCCCTGTGTTAAACTTCAGAAGATGAGGTAATGGCCTCCTTCCATTGCTTCCTGCTTCCCAGTGGCTTCCTGACTCTTCTGGTTTCATTTCATAAATTTATTGAAGCAAAGTTCTTAGGAGGCTGCAGGTATGTTCTCACTTATAGAGAGACTTGACAGGTGACACTGCATACATATATGACAGGTGTAAGTTAAAGGTGATTGAGAAAAAATAACCATCTTTTTCAACTACTGATGTTAAAATTTGCAACTATAACATCTTTGAATATTATTTTTAATTCCTTTTCTATTTTACATAAAATAAAGCGAAAGAAATTATCATTTTGGTTTATGCAAAGATAAAACAATACCGTCATTTTAACTCTTGTACAACCAGTGATACTCAACATATAGGAACATACAATAGAAATGTATGCATTTGGATACATTTTTAAAGGAGGAAAAAATAATAAACATTTAGTTTTTGTCGGTTCAGAAAAAAATGTCTTAAAAAATGCTTCCCATTACAATTTTAGAAGATTCTTTCCTGATTCTCAATAGCTTATCTATATACTATATATAGGTTATATATATATATATATATTTATCGTATATTATATATATTTTCAGACCTCCAAGTAAGCCAATTCAAAGAAACAGACAAACAAACAAAATTCAAACAAAACGAAACACACACATACACATGCACACACACAAAACAAATTAAAACAAAAAATTACAACAACAAAACACAAAAACCAATCAACTAAACAAACAAACAAACAAAGAAAAACAAACCCAGAGCTATAGAGGATTAAGCTGTCAGATGTGTAAGTCTATATGTAGGTAAAACCTGCTCTGTTTTCTATTTTGATCTGAACAGACACCAGCTCAGCCTATCACAAAATAAAAATAAATTTGAAATGGACATCAGAAAGTCAAATACTTTATAGGTGCTCTTCCTGGAATGACTTACACAAGAAGGGTCAGTATGGCTGAACTCTGAGACCATTTAAGAAATAATTCCAAAGAGAATTGGTATATTATTGCAGTCTTCATTGTTTCCATCATTACCACAATTTTATAGTGTTTAGAACCCTTTTACAATTTAAAATGTCATATCCCAACCAAAACTCAGTATGGTAATACTATTGCAATCCCCTCAAAAATATTTTTTTTAGCTTTCATGTTAAGTTTGTCAAATGCAATAAAATAGATAGCATCATTTGGCTTGTATTTGCTAGGCAGTCCCCCACAAATCTGCCTTACCAGCAGATCAGTTCAAAGGCTTTCATCACTGGAAGCAACACTTAAATTCTGCCACCATGTTTGGATTGGGGAGCTCCTGTCTAGGGGGTGAAGGAGAAGGGTAAGTGGTGGAGTTGGGGTGGGGGATTTGGAAGGAAAACAAAAGCTGCTGCTATTCTTAGACTATCATATGCACTCCAGTCTGTCTCTTGGCAGCTGCTGCTGCTGTAGGCAGCGGCTTTTCAGGCATCTAGCACAGTCAAAAAGCCTCTGACAAATCCATTTTGCTGCTGCTTTGTGTAACCGTTTCTTTCCATATATGCCAGTATAAGTATCTCCAGTCCCACAGGTGTGTCCCACAAGGATAAGGTCAGTGGGTAAAACCCCTCCCACGACTACCTCATGGCCTGCTGTGATGACCTTTGTCAGATGCTCCTGGTGGCAATGCTGCCAGTTAATCTACAGTCCAGGAAAAATGACCTTAGCTCCCTGTTCAGTACATGTCTCCACACACATCTTCATTTTAAATGGAGACCCAAAGTGGGCCTTACTGGTCCTTGATTGCTTTGTGTGATAAAAAGTCCCAGGACCTCTCCAGGGCAGGGGGAGAGAGAAGAAAGGGGAAACAGTAGTGTGGAAGATTGTGTTACTGCAGAAATAAGCTGAGACATTCTAGCTGTTTTCTAGAACTAACTCCATTATTTTTTACTCAATTTATATGGAAATATTGTCCAGAATTCTAAGTGGCCTTGTTTTCATACTTTGTACAAATATTCAGTCTGAAATCTGCTCCATTACAAAGGTCCTGAGCTTTCTTGCATGTTTGTACTTATCTTGATTGTCTGCATGTGATGTTTTAACACTGGAACTCTAAGGGTGATTGACATGGTACTAATGGAATGTGATCAAATATCTGCCAAATGCAGATATTTGTCTAACAGCAGTTTTATGATGGATTTTAAGATTGTATTCCCTTCTGGAGAGATGTTAGCACACCAGCGAGGAGGAGTGGGAGTTGGAATGACATAGAAGGGAACTATGTTATGAACCAGTGTAGACTTGTTTTTCATGTTGGCATTTTGCCTTACAGTCTGTAAGTCCTCTTCTGGAAGACATTTTGCCTTACAGTCTTGCTTTTCAGACACTTAACAGCAAACAATCTTCTTGCTGGCATTAAGCTTTAACATATTGGAAGTATATTGGAATTTATGGCTCAATAGATTTTTACATTGATTGCTGATGATTGCATGCATATAAATCTCACATCTATCTATCTATCTATCTATCTATCTATCTATATATTTATATATATATATTATATTTATATATATATATAATATATATTTATTTATATATATATATATATATATATAAAGAACAACTTCTAAAAAAAGTATCAGAAAAAACTAACAAGGACTGTTCAGTTCATTATTAGTTCATGAGAAAATATACGTATTACTCATTTTATATCACATGACAGGAGAGCTATTTAGGAGAGCTATTTAGCAGCTGAAGTTGACTTTTTTACACAAAAGTAAACATATAGCTATGAAAAAAGTTGTTCTTGTCTCTTGGACACATTTTTCTTCTTTAATGTCCGGCATTTAATCTTATTAAAGTCTTTGATCTTGGTATAACAAATGAAGGAAAATATTTCAAGACAGGCCACAAGAAAATTGAGTTTTGAAATGTATATTTTTGAAATTTTCTGCTTGTGAGGGTTTTAGTTTTCAATTCTGTAGGAAGTGATAATAAGCACAATAAGATCAAAATAAAAGAATATAGTCCAGCAATAGCTTTCCAACCCCAAGTGCATAAATGCTGTTTTATATGTTAAGAATATAAATAGCTGAAAGTGTTTGACTCATTCTCCCTTCCCTTCCCTTCCCTTCCCTTCCCTTCCCTTCCCTTCCCTTCCCTTCCCTTCCCTTCCCTTCCCTTCCCTTCCCTTCCCTTCCCTTCCCTTCCCTTCCCTTCCCTTCCCTTCCCTTCCCTTCCCTTCCCTTCCCTTCCCTTCCCTTCCCTTCCCTTCCTTCCCCTTCCCTTCCCTTCCCTTCCCTTCCCTTCCCTTCCCTTCCCTTCCCTTCCCTTCCCTTCCCTTCCCTTCCCTTCCCTTCCCTTCCCTTCCCTTCCCTTCCCTGAGGCTAGATAACTTCAGTAAAGCAAGAGGGCTTAAGATGCTTGTATTCATTTCCTTTATTAACTGTAACTTTCCCTATTGCTTAAGAGAGCATTACAAGACATAGTTTTCTACAAACAAACCATCAACCAATCTTTTCCTTACTGGAAACATCTGCTGAAATAATGAAAAAGAAAACAAGAAACTTAGATACCATAGAACTCTGCTTCATCCACAGTTTGAATGAATCTGTTTTCTATCTTTGGTATTGCTTTTCTTAATTTTTTGGTCTTTTTGGTTGTATTTTTGGATGCATAAGGCAAACAATGATGACTAAGACTGTGATTGAAGGACTAATCCTCTATTTTCTTTTTGGTTGAGTGAACCAAATTAAACAAATGATCACAAAGTTTAACTTTCCTTGGTATCAAGAAGCATCTGGAGTTGTTTATTGTGAATATGTACCTTTTTGAAATATAGATCCATGAAACATTTCCAGCTAGTCTCATGAGGCCCAATTCTTCTCTCCTTTAACTTGGATAAACCAGGAATTATTCTAATCAGTGGAGAATGCTAGTTTGCTCAAGTAAGTGAAAATTTCAAGTAAATGAGAGCAGAAGCTTTCATCAGCTGCATTTATCTTTTTGTTTGTTTGTTGCAACTTTTGCATTTGCTTATGTGCCAGATAAAATGGCAGTTTCCCAAGTCTCTGGAGTAATAAGAGAATTCTAAATTATTCTTTCTTGTTTCAATAGCACTGTGTGAATTGTAGGACTGAGGTTTGACTTCCAGCTCTGCTATATGCCCCACTTGTTTCCTGACTGCATTGGAGGGAAACCTGTCCCTAGTCAGTAAACTCACAGTGTCATATCTAGTGTCTGGACACTGGGAAAAAAGGCAGGAATGTATATACTCCATGAATTTTTATACATTGGTCTTGTCAGTGAAGGTCACCAGAGGATTTTCACCTGGGGAGTTTTTATGCAGCATGAGGGTGTATAAACATTTTGATTATGTTTTGATATGAACAATGACATTACAGCATAAAGTTGTATCTATTTCTCTTCATCAATGTCTGCTCCTGCTGGGGGGTCAGTAGCCACTTTAGTCTCCTTGTCCTCACTTCTGAATGTCATGGAGATGTCTCCCTGTCACTGTTATGACTCTCATAAACCACGTGAACAAATTATGATCACAGATAGTAAGCAGGAAAACTGAGAAACAGGAAAGTTACTAGAGTTAGGAAGGAGACATGTCGTAGCTAGAAATGAGGACAAGAGCTTTTGATTCCTAGGTCTGTTTCTTAACTGTGCATTTACTTTTACATCTTCATGAGCAAAAATGTGTATAGAAGTAGTTCAGCTATTTCTTCTTTTTCATTGCTGTGTTCAAGGAAATTAATGGATTACAATTTAAAATGTAAAATGAGAGGATTAACATGTACAGCTAACTGGTATGTTATAATTCAATGTTTATTTTACTTGCAGTTTACATATTCACAATATGAAGACTGGCCCAATGGCTGATGCTAAAAGAGCTTTGCCTAATTAAAGACAATTTTTGCTAATTTTCACAGTATATCAATGAAACTATATCACATTCACTGTATGTAACTTTATGTTAGTAAACCAAAATTTAGGAATAGATCAAAATAGGCTGGAAAAACAAACAAACAAACAAACAAACAAAAACATAGCTGGGGCAAAATGAGTTTCTTACATGTCTTCAAAAAATTCCATGAACTTGGACCTTACACTAAAACCTGAAATCCATATTTTGTTGTCTGTAAGATACTGGGAAAACCCTTAGAATTTTCTGTGCTTCAGGCAAACTTCATGGGGAAAATGGTTTACAACCTCATTTCAATGAAAACCAATCAGTGCAACTTAGTTCTCTTCTTTTCAGTCATCAGAAAATCCAGAAATGGAAATTAAATAGTAAAATATGAAGACATGGATTATTGTGACTATGTGAATAACATCAGATTCAGGTCTTCTACTAGAAAAAAAGAACAGTATCACTCTTTGATCATGCTCATGAAGCTACCTCCAACAAAGAAGACTTTTTATCTTCTTTCTCTAATTCTTGAATGTTATATTGTTGGAAGTATTGGGTTGCTTATTTCTTATTAGTACAAGTTACAGTCGTCCTGACTCCTCTGTTCTTCCTGTGTTCAGTGTCTCTTCATTTGACATTATTATCCAATACTCTTCCATGAACATTTCCTCAATGTTTTTGCCTTCTGTCTCTGTTCTTATACTAAGAATTTTCTACACTGCTTGTTGAAATCATCATTTTCAAGTGATGACCATTCTTAATATTTATTTGTTTGTTTGTTTGTTTGTTTGTCTTAAATATTGATTCAGCTCTCCCGTTCAAATGGATTTTTCAGCTTTATGTCTCCTTTAGTGTATATAATATAAAGATATACAAGTTTTGCACTGACAAAGCTGAGATAAATACTGGAGGCTAGATACAGTAACACCATGCTTAAAATAAGTCAGTTAAACCTGCATACGAAAATGACAAACTAACTCACAGCATGCTCACTATTACTGGTTGGACCATAAGTGGAATGTAATCCAATTAGTTTGATGCTAGCTTGTGTAAAAGTTACTTCACTTCTACAGTTGCTATAGCACAGGTGTTGTCTTTTTGACCAATGCTCTTCCCATCTCACTGATGATTTTCTTCCCTTTCATAGCTACTTCATCTCTCTTCACCATTCCTTTCTGCTGTGGTTTAACATTGATAGGCAGCTAAGTATGACACAGCCACTCTTTCACTTTCCCTCCTCAGCAGGATGAGGAGGGGAGGAGATAAAATGAGAAGGAAGAAAAAAAAATATTAGTGGGTTCGAGATAGAGGCAGTGTAATGCAATTAAAATAAAAAAATAATCAAAGGCTGAATGGAAGAAAGGAGAAAAAAAAGGCAGAAGGAGAAAAAAAAGTTCTCTAGCTCCCATCATCAAGAGATGTTCAGCCACTTCTTGGGAAGCAGAGCCTCATGCATGTAGTGGTTGTTTGGGAAGACAAATGCTTTCATAAAAAGAATCATAAAAAGAGTGCTCCCTTCTTCTTCCCCTCAGATTTTATTGATGAGTGTGAAGTTAAATGTTATGGAATATCCCTTCGGTTGATTTAAGAGAGATGTCCTGGTGATGCCCTCTCTCCACCTTTTTCCCATCCCCAGTCTCCTGGGAGTTGGACAGCTAGTCTTGATGTTGTGACAGCACTCCTCACCAACAGTCAAAACATTGGTGCAATATCAACACTATTCTAGATACAAATGCAAAGCATAGCACTATATGGGCTGCTGTTGGAAAACTTAACTTCATCTCAGCCAGACCCTTCTCCCTTATCTGAAGCTCCATTGCACCACTATTCTGTGTTGTTTCATAGCATGAGGTACTGATCTGTTATGATCTCAGTAAGAAAGACATTCAGATTCTGCAAAGTATCATTTAAACTGTTGTTTGTTAGAGCTAGCATAATGAAGAAAGACAATAATAAAATGATGTCCTGGTTTCAGTTAGCACAGAATTAATTTTCTTCCTAGTAGCTGGTGGAATGCTGTGTTTTGGCTTAGGATGAGAAGAGTGCTGATAACACCCCGATGCTTTAATTGTTGCAGAGCAGTGCTTATACTAAGCCAAGGACATCTCAGCCTTTTGCTCTGTCCTGCCAACGGGCAGGCTGGGGGTGCAGTAAGAGCTGGGAGGGGACAGACCCAGGACAGGTGACCCAAACTAGCCAAAGGGGTATTCCATACCATCTGACGTCATGCTAAACAATATATAGGGGTGGCTAGCTGGGGGGAGGGGGCCGGACTGCTCGGGGTTAGGCTGGGCATCGGTCAGCGAGTGGTGAGCAATTGCATTGTGCATCACTTGTTTGTACATACTATTACTTTCGTATTATCACCATTGTATCATTATTATTATTATTGTTATTATTATTTTGTTATTATTATTTTCCTGTCTTATTAAACTGTCTTTATCTCAACTCACGGGCTTCACTCTCCATTTCTCTCCCCCGTCCCAGAGAGGGAGGGGGGAGGGTGAGCGAACGGCTGCGTGGTGTTTAGCTGCCGGCCGGGTTAAACCACGACAGCCTTTTTGGCGCCCAACGTGGGGCCCGAAAGGTTGAGATAACGGCAGATCTGATCAGAGTGTGTTAAACTAAAATTGGTGTAAGGATTAGACCTGCTTAATAGTCACTTGTCATGATGCTGATTGCTTTAATCTCAACTCTGCTGCGCCTGTTTTCCAAATTGAGTATTATAGTACATTATTTTCCGTATTTTCTCTCTGTAGTGTTGTTTATCCTCTCTGGGCCCTGGTTTCAGATCATTATGGTACTGAGTATTATAGCAATGGCTTATGAGACGATAAGATATCTGGTCATGACTCTAACTTGGTATTCATACTCAGTAACATCGTGGACTCTGTACTTTGGAAACAGTATCTTGGGAACTATTAGCAATTATACCTATTGTTTTTCTCCATTAGAGAGTCAGTCTGTGGAGGGAAAAGGGGAAGATAATTTTTCTTACTTGATTACTCTCCCTTTCTCCTTCACCACCCCTGTATCCTCCTGGATCACTCTGCCTTCTCCCTCAAAATATCTGCCTTCCTCCTTCACCACCCTCTTATCCCCTGAGCTTGTCAAAATAGCTCTCCAAGATATTGAATATTATTGGGATACTCGGAATACCATAGTCTTGTTGTTCTGCCTCATGAATGCACTTCAGATTCTGCTTAAAGTTAAACAACTACTTGGGGAGCTCATCTGGAGATCTGCCCGGAGGCAGGATAGTTGTGGGTGGCAGGGAGTATGGGTGGATATGGGCAGGCATCTAGAGCAGTTGGCACCCCCAGTGTGTTGGAAATTCACCCCTGAGCAATGGCAAAATCCTCAAAAACTGGCAGAATGCTTGAAAAAAAGGTGTCATGATGCTGGCAGTTCCAAAGTAACACAAATCATTGTAACGTGCTGGGGCCTGGCTCATGCCTATCGAGCTGCCATTGATACTGCTATCAACTTAGTGACAGACCCTGCGGCCACTCCAAGCCCTGTGACAGATCCAACGGCCACTGTGACCCCTACGGTGGACTCGGCAGCCGCTCCAGATCCGGTTCCTGCAGCCGCTCTAGTCCCAGCTCCTGCAGCCACTCCAGATCCGGTTCCTGCAGCCGCTCCAGCTCCGGTTCCTGCAGCCGCTCCAGCTCCGGTTCCTGCAGCCACTCCAGTTCCAGCTCCTGCAGTCACTCCAGCTCCAGTTCCTGCAGCCGCCCCAATTACAGCTCCTGAAGCCGCTCCAGCTCCAGCTCCTGCCGCTACTCCAATCCCAGCTCCTGCAGCCGCTCCAGCTCCAGCTCCTGCAACCGCTCCAGCTCCAGCTCCTGCCGCTACTCCAGTCCCAGTTCCTGCAACTGCTCCAGTCCCAGCTCCTGAAGCTGCTCCAGCTCCAGCTCCTGAAGCTGCTCCAGCTCCAGCTCCTGTAGCCGCTACAGCTCCGGTTCCTGCAACTGCTCCAGCTCCTGTGGCCGTGTCAGGGAAACGAGCTGTAGCAGTGCAGGTTGACCCTGCAGAGGGTATTCCAATCCCTGTAATGGGGTCAGAGAAACGAGCTGTAGCAGTGCAAGTTGACCCCGCAGAGGGTATTCCAACCCCTGTAACGGGGTCAGGGAAACGAGCTGTAGCAGTGCAGGTTGACCCTGCAGAGGGTATTCCAATCCCTGTAACGGGGTCAGAGAAACGAGCTGTAGCAGTGCAAGTTGATCCTGCAGAGGGTATTTCAATCCCTGTAACGGGGTCAGAGAAACGAGCTGTAGCAGTGCAAGTTGACCCTGCAGAGGGCATTCCAACCCCTGTGCCAGACCCTGTAACAAAGTCAGAGAAACGAGCAGTAGCAGTGCAAGCTGCCCCTGTAGAGAAGGTGAAAATATGGTATAGAAATTCAAGTCGTTTAGAACGCAGAGAGTCTTCTGCCAATCCAGGTAAAGCTTCTGCCAAAACTAAGTATAGAGATGACGAAGATGACGACGACGCTGGGCCATCAAGGATTCAGGAGGAGGAAGATGAGGATGCCGAAAAAGCAACAGTAACTACCCGAAGCCTAAACGAGCGCGAGCTACGAGATGTGCGAAAAGATTTTGGTCGCTGTATAGGTGAGCAGCTTGTCACCTGGCTGCTCCGGTGCTGGGACTCTGGAGCCAATTGTGTGGAATTAGACGGCAGGGAAGCCAGACGGTTGGGATCCCTTGCTCGAGACGCCGGCATTGACAAAGCAATTGCAGATGGAGCACAATCCACCAGCCTCTGGAGGCGTCTCCTCTCAGCTGTGAGGGAAAGGTATCCCTTCAAGGAAGATATTTTATGTCTACCAGGCAAGTGGACCACTATGGAGAAGGGAATCCAGTACCTGAGGGAATTAGCCGTACGGGAAGTGATTTATGAGGATCCAGACCAGAGACAAACATCCAAAGATCCAGATGAAGTCAAGTGTACACGACCCATGTGGCGGAAGTTTGTACGGAGTGCACCATCATCATATGCCAGTTCATTGGCAATAATGGCCTGGAAAGAGGATGAGGAACCCACAGTGGATGAAGCGGCTAAACAACTCCGGCAGTACGAAGAAAGTCTCTCCTCTTCCTTACAGGCCTGCGTCTCAGCTGTGGAGAAACTTTCTGAAAAGGTTCACCAACTTGAAGAGAATCTATTGTCCTCCCCACCTGAACCAACCAGTGCCCACCGACCAAAAGAGAACACTTGGGAGAAACTTTCTGAAAAGGTTCACCAACTTGAAGAGAGATTATTCTCCTCCGCACCTGTACAAAGCAGTGTCTCAGCTGTCAGGGGTAGGCGTTCACCCACACAAGGAAGACGATATGGTGGGTACTCACCCCGTGCCACCCTGTGGTTTTACTTACGAGACCATGGAGAGGACATGAGAAAATGGGATGGAAAATCTACCGCGACCCTAGAGGCACGGGTACGTGAGTTGCAAAAGAAAACAATCAGGAAAAAAGGATTCTCCGAAAAGTTTGCTGCTCCAACTTCCAGCAGACAATCCTTCAAACACAGAAACGAAGAAGATTCTGACCAGGATTAGGGGGGCCCTGCCTCCAGCCAGGGGGAGGAAAGGGACAATCGAGTTTATTGGACTGTGTGGATTCGATGGCCTGGCACATCACGCGCACAGAAGTATAAGGCTTTAGTAGACACCGGTGCACAATGTACTATAATGCCATCGAGCTATAAAGGACCAGAGCCCATCTATATTTGTGGAGTGACAGGAGGATCTCAGCAGTTGACTGTATTGGAGGCTGAAGTGAGTCTGACTGGGAATGAGTGGGAAAAGCACCGTATTGTGACTGGCCCGGATGCTCCATGTATCCTTGGCATAGACTATCTTAGAAGAGGATATTGCAAGGACCCAAAAGGGTTCCGGTGGGCTTTTGGTATAGTTGCCTTAGAGACAGAGGGCATTAAACAATTATCTACCTTGCCTGGTCTCTCAGAGGACCCCTCTGTTGTGGGGTTGCTGAGGGTCGAAGAACAGCAAGTGCCAATCGCTACCACAACTGTGCACCGGCGGCAATATCGCACTAACCGAGACTCCCTGATTCCCATCCATAAGCTAATTCGTCAATTGGAGAGCCAAGGAGTGATCAGCAAGACCCATTCACCTTTCAATAGCCCCATATGGCCAGTGCGAAAGTCTAATGGCGAGTGGAGACTAACAGTGGACTATCGTGGCCTGAACGAAGTCACGCCACCACTGAGTGCTGCAGTGCCGGACATGCTGGAACTTCAGTATGAACTTGAATCGAGGGCAGCCAAGTGGTACGCCACAATTGATATCGCTAATGCATTTTTCTCCATCCCTCTAGCAGCAGAGTGCAGGCCACAATTTGCCTTCACTTGGAGGGGAGTCCAATATACTTGGAATAGGCTGCCCCAGGGGTGGAAACACAGCCCTACCATTTGCCATGGGCTGATCCAGTCTGCGCTAGAGCAGGGGGAAGCTCCTGAACACCTGCAGTACATCGATGACATTATTGTGTGGGGTGACACAGCAGAGGAAGTTTTCGAAAAAGGGAAGAAAATAGTCCAAATCCTTCTGAAAGCCGGTTTTGCCATAAAACAGAATAAAGTCAAAGGACCTGCACGAGAGATCCAGTTTTTAGGAATAAAATGGCAAGATGGACGTCGTCAAATCCCAATGGATGTGATCAACAAAATAACAGCTATGTCTCCACCAACTAACAAAAAAGAAACACAGACTTTCCTAGGTGTTGTGGGGTTTTGGAGAATGCACATCCCAAATTACAGTCTGATTGTAAACCCGCTCTACCAAGTAACCCGTAAGAAGAATGAGTTTGAATGGGGCCCTGAACAACGACAAGCCTTTGAACAAATCAAGCAGGAAATAGTCCATGCAGTAGCCCTTGGGCCAGTTCGAACAGGACCAGATGTAAAGAATGTGCTCTACACTGCAGCCGGGGAGAACGGCCCCACCTGGAGCCTCTGGCAGAAAGAACCTGGGGAAACTCGAGGTCGGCCCCTGGGGTTTTGGAGTCGGGGATACAGAGGATCTGAGGCCCGCTATACTCCAACTGAAAAGGAGATATTGGCAGCATATGAAGGAGTTCGATCTGCTTCGGAGGTGGTCGGTACTGAAGCGCAGCTCCTCCTAGCACCCCGATTGCCGGTACTAGGCTGGATGTTCAAGGGAAGGGTCCCCTCTACGCATCATGCAACTGATGCTACATGGAGCAAGTGGGTTGCACTGATTACTCAGCGGGCTCGAATAGGAAACCCCAGTCGCCCAGGAATATTGGAAGTGATCATGGACTGGCCAGAAGGCAAATACTTTGGGATATCATCAGAGGAGGAGGTGGGTCGTGCTGAAGAAGCCCCACTGTACAACCAGTTGCCAGAGAATGAAAAGAAATATGCCCTGTTCACTGATGGGTCCTGTCGTATTGTGGGGAAGCATCGGAGATGGAAGGCTGCTGTCTGGAGTCCTACGCGACGAGTTGCAGAAGCTGCTGAGGGAGAAGGTGAATCGAGTCAGTTTGCAGAAGTGAAAGCCATTCAGCTGGCTTTAGACATTGCTGAACGAGAAAAATGGCCAGTTCTCTATCTCTACACCGATTCATGGATGGTAGCAAATGCCCTGTGGGGATGGTTACAGCAATGGAAGCAAAACAACTGGCAGCGTAGGGGCAAACCCATCTGGGCTGCTGCATTGTGGCAAGATATTGCTGCTCGGGTAGAGAACCTGGCTGTGAAAGTACGCCACGTAGATGCTCATGTGCCCAAGAATCGGGCTACTGAAGAGCATCAAAACAACCAGCAGGTGGATCAGGCTGCTAAGATTGAAGTAGCTCAGGTGGACTTGGATTGGCAGCATAAAGGTGAATTATTTATAGCCCGATGGGCCCATGACACCTCAGGCCATCAAGGTAGAGACGCAACATACAGATGGGCTCGTGATCGAGGGGTGGACTTGACCATGGACGCTATAGCACAGGTTATTCATGACTGTGAAACATGTGCTGCAATCAAGCAAGCCAAACGGTCAAAGCCTCTTTGGTATGGAGGACGGTGGCTGAAATATAAATATGGAGAGGCCTGGCAGATTGATTACATCACACTCCCTCAAACTCGCAATGGCAAGCGCCACGTACTTACAATGGTGGAAGCAACCACCGGATGGCTGGAAACATATCCTGTGCCTCATGCCACCGCCCGGAACACCATCCTGGGCCTTGAAAAGCAAGTCCTATGGCGACATGGCACCCCAGAAAGAATAGAATCAGACAATGGGACTCACTTCCGAAACAACCTTATAGACACTTGGGCCAAAGAACATGGTATTGAATGGGTGTATCACATCCCCTATCATGCACCAGCCTCCGGGAAAGTTGAACGATACAATGGCCTGTTAAAGACTACCTTGAAAGCAATGGGCGCTGGGACGTTCAAAAACTGGGATACGCATTTGGCAAAGGCCACCTGGTTAGTCAATACTAGGGGATCTACCAACCGAGCTGGACCTGCCCAATCAAACCTGTTACGTACTGTAGATGGGGATAAAGTTCCTGTAGTGCATGTAAAAAATATGCTGGGTAAAACAGTCTGGGCTACTCCTGCCTCAGGAAAAGGCAAACCTATTCGTGGAATTGTTTTCGCTCAGGGACCTGGATACACTTGGTGGGTGATGCAAAAGAACGGAGAGGTCCGGTGTGTACCTCAAGGAGATTTAATACTGGGTGAGAATAGCCCATGAACTGAATTGTACCATGTTAAATAGTATATTATACTGTATGTTATCACTACCATGATTACTATAGGTGACTAATTAGAATGTATGGAAAAGAGTGTAACCTGAGCATGACATAAATGGTATGGAATAAGGGGTGGATAGATGTCCTGGTTTCAGTTAGCACAGAATTAATTTTCTTCCTAGTAGCTGGTGGAATGCTGTGTTTTGGCTTAGGATGAGAAGAGTGCTGATAACACCCCGATGCTTTAATTGTTGCAGAGCAGTGCTTATACTAAGCCAAGGACATCTCAGCCTTTTGCTCTGTCCTGCCAACGGGCAGGCTGGGGGTGCAGTAAGAGCTGGGAGGGGACAGACCCAGGACAGGTGACCCAAACTAGCCAAAGGGGTATTCCATACCATCTGACGTCATGCTAAACAATATATAGGGGTGGCTAGCTGGGGGGAGGGGGCCGGACTGCTCGGGGTTAGGCTGGGCATCGGTCAGCGAGTGGTGAGCAATTGCATTGTGCATCACTTGTTTGTACATACTATTACTTTCGTATTATCACCATTGTATCATTATTATTATTATTGTTATTATTATTTTGTTATTATTATTTTCCTGTCTTATTAAACTGTCTTTATCTCAACTCACGGGCTTCACTCTCCATTTCTCTCCCCCGTCCCAGAGAGGGAGGGGGGAGGGTGAGCGAACGGCTGCGTGGTGTTTAGCTGCCGGCCGGGTTAAACCACGACAAATGATTTCATCCCCTTTAGATACTGGGAACACCAAGTTGTGCAACATTGAATGAGCCTCCAGTGAATGTGCAGCATGCCATGTAAAGGGCTACATCACTTTTATTATTTGAGGTATTACAGGAGGAACACAACTCATCATTTTTTACACTGTGAGGGGAGAGAGTGTCCCCTGTAGCATTTGGAGTATCAGGAAAATAGGTCAGTGAGAAGATGGCATAAGTAAAATATGCAAGAGAGAACTTCCTCAAACTTCTTTCAGTTTCCTTGAGTGCATTGGCTTTTCAAATCAGGCCATCACAGAATGCTAGGTTTTCACCAGCCTAAACATCATTTAGAGTTAGACAAACAATTGCCCAGTACATTAATAACTAAGGATACGGTAAACTAAGGTAAACTAAGGATCCCTGTGACCCACCACCAGTAACTTGCATAGATGACTGAAGAGTTGTCCTGCTTTAATACAAGTGGATAGAACTGTTTCTGTTATACAAAGTGGACCATTATTGAAGTTCCTTAGGTTGAGAAGAAGCTAATATCTCTTAAATGCTTTATTGATTTAAAATAAATAAATAAAATAAAAATAAATTGAACAGAAAGTAAGTGCTGCCATAACCACAATGGCAGATGACAAAGTCATGATCAGAACTAATTTTTCAGCCTACTTAAACATCTAGTTGACAGATAGGAAGACTTGGACTGCAGAGATACCCTGACCATTTATTCCATAAAATAAAGCTCTCCTGAGCAAGAGTCAAACAATGAATTTAACCAGGGAGGCAATCTTCAGACACCGTTGAAAAAGGGTATATCATGTATTTAGCACCTCTGAGAGACAAGAAGTGATCTAAAGTAAATATCAGGGTTGTTTTGTAGGGCATGGATAAACATTTAGTGCGTAAATCACAGATTGACTGGCTTTGACTTCTATTTATTAAAAAGAGCTGTCAGGGTTTTTTTTAATATCTTAAATGTTATTGAAGATTAGAAGTCTCTTGCACACAACCTTAATCTCTTTCTACAGACCTACAGACCATATTACTTTTTCTAAGTTTGTCATTGATCTTCTTTGGGTTATATTTATTTTGAATATTCTGTTTTGCCCAGTAGTAGTGTCTTCCATAACCTAAGAAGCTAAATCAGAAAAAAAAAAAAAGGTGTCTAAATAATGCACAAGAAATTTTATAGTTGCTAGATCAGTAGTAAAGTCAAAGAACATTGCAAGTGCATAAGCCTGGCTTCTAGGGTCCAAATTCCACAGCTTACCCATTTATTTGGTGAAATTTTTGCTTGCTTCTGTGCTTTGACTAGTGAGTGCTTCCTGACTGTGTCAACTCCTTTGCAGAGCACTGCAAATGAAAACAATAGTAGAGACTAGTAATGGTTTCTTGCTTGTTATCATTATCATGATTCCTTATTATTAAAACACTGTACTAAGACATATAGTTTTGACTTCTGTTATTTGCATATTTGTTGTACATTCTTTGAACTCTTAAAGAACATATGTTAGTTTTCAGATGGAAATTCTATGCACAGTGCTGGTAAGATTAAGAGGTAACATACTCAAAGGAGGTTAAGCAAATATTTCACATTGCCATTTAACTATTTCTGGTCATTCCTATTATATTTTTTTTCTATTGTTTGAAATTAATGTGTGTCATTTCAGTAAAATTAATTACTTTTGACTTCATTTTCACAATAAGGATAAAATGAACAGATATATGAATTTATACATCCAGTATTCTGATAGACTAAATAAATCTTGAAGTTCCCTCAGAAGGTACTTACGAAATACACCATATTTCATGGTCAGTGCTACTGAAATTTGTAGCTTGATTTTGTATTCTGCCTGAACACAAGGGAACTGCTCTTCAAGTGAAATTATGTAGCATGACAGATCTGTGAACTTTTTATGCTTTCCTATTCATTGCAGACCCATTCCTTGCATTAGCAATGACATATTGTTGCTTCAAGATGGAATGAGAGGTGTCTCAGTAACCATCTTGAATATTGTACCTTTTTCCACTGAGGAGTGCCTTCAATGTTGACTGGGGTTTTATGGAAGATGTAGTTCTCTATTTGTGTACAGATATCTAGCTGTCTCTGGGACAACTTTGTGATGGTACTGGCCACATCTGAAAAAAACAAAACAAAACAAGACCGCTTTTCACTGTATTTTTGCTGATTGTGGAAGCCATATCGCCTTCTTAATCTTAATAAAGGCCAACAGGATAGACTCATTCAGAAAACAGATATTTTAGGAAGCTGACCGATTATCCCATCGGTCTATAGGTCTTCCTGAAAAGTGTAGTTGAAAGTATTGTGGTGTTTCACTGTCTACTCTGGGTATTCTGTCTCCACAATTATTCTGTTCTTCTGACATGACAGTTTTCATGAAAGAGTTTTGAATTCCATAGGAGTTCTGAATTTTTTTTAAAGATACAATTAAGAGTGATCATTGTTTGGGAGTATATCTTTCCTTTTGTGATACTGAATCCAATATTGAAAAAGCTTTCTTTTTATTTTATAATTTGGGAGCTAGAAATATTTCCCATAAGGGTGACTTGCAAATGTTTCTGTCATTGTGTTTTTCCAACTGAAATTTTATGAATCTAGAAAGACTTCCCAGAGGGCAAAGAACATTTGCTGTTTTGTTGTTCTTCCTATACATTTCAGTATGTTACTCTTTCAACAAATATTATATATCTCATGTTATGCTAAAGAGTACTGAGTAACAGCATACCTGAAGGAAAAGGGGCAGAAAGAAATGGGGTGAAGGAATTTCCAACTTTTTGCCAGCCTCTAAAAAAGATTAGGTATGTGTATTGTTTATGTAATTTTGAAGGTAAAAACTTTAAGTGAAACTTATCCTTTAAGTGAAACATTATTCTGTTGAAGATTATGCTTTTATTTATTTATTTATTTTAATGTAGGAGTAGTTACTGATATTGTATATATAAGAAAAAAGATGATGGCTTTGCTTATAAATGTTGCTGAGATTAAAATCTTGTAAAATGATTTTTTTTCAGTATGCTTCACCCTGATATTGTTAATATGAAAAAGAAATATTTACATTATGAATCACAAAAATATCACACAAAATGAAATAAACATTTAAAACGCAATAATGCATTAGGAAAGGGAAAGACTTTCACAGAAATTGTACTTTATCCAAAAACTAATAGTATAAGAAAGTATATAACAATATATCCTTTTATTAGTACCTCTGTTTTTAGACACAAAAGACAAAAAAAAAAAAATGAACAAACAACAATCAATCACCCCACTAAGCTCTATAGGGCCACATTCTTTTTGAATGCATTTGTGGAGGTATTTAGAACTGAGTGTCCTCAAATAGTGACAAAAAGAACTGAATACAAGGCTGGTACCTGATGCTGGCGACACAATGTGTTCTGCTGGAATTTTCTCATTCAGTGATGCACAAATCAGACAAATTTTGTTTTGGAGTTATTAGGTGTGACTGTTCATAAACAGTATTTTATGTGACTGTGATAGGATAAGTAATAAGAAGGCAATAGTAAAATAATATAAGGCGTAGTAAAATAATATTCCTTTGAGCCTTGCTATACTTATCCATCTCTTTTTTAATGGTTTTTAGATATTTAATGTTAGGCTTTGTCTCTTTGTAAGTCTGTAACCTCAGGCATCCAAAATATGTTTTGAATAAAAAGATGGTAAAATAAAATAACCCTTGCATACAAGCCACAGAGCAGCACTGTGGAAATTCAGGAGCACAGTAGGTTTGTGGGTATTTGAGTAAGATAGATATAAAGAAACTCATAAAGAAACTCAATCTATGTCCACAGCAGCATCCACACTTCAGTTTACCTGAAGGGCCATATTTGACACAAAGACAAAAAGTCTCGTGTGGATAAGAGTATGGGAAACATGAGAGACAAAATATTAAAAATAACTATATCTAACCATGTAGAAGAAGAATCTGGTTTTCATCTTTTTTTTTTTTTTTTTTTTTTTTGGTTCAAACAGATTCCTGTTTAGAGCTATGTAGTGGTAAAACAATAACATCAAAATTTATACAACAGATCCTGTGAAGACAACATTATCTCCACTTCAACATCTTTTTCAATTAATCACTTCTGTAGAGTTAAAAAAGAACTACATAGATACATCATGTCAAAAGTCTAATTAATTTTGAGGACACATTATTTTGCTTAGACAAGCAAAAAGAGTCATAAAGTGGCATGTGTGACAAAGATGATAAATTGATTTTTTTCTCTCCTGAATGCTTAGAGTCTTGTCATTATTTATTGGTATATTGCTGAATTCATCAACAACTAGGGTCAATTTCCCCAAGCAATTGGCTATAAATCAGATGAAGTCTGTTACCTCAAGCCTCAATTCCTTCTTATCCAGGACCTTTTAATTCTAGCTGTCCAGGTCTCATGAATTAGGAAGTTCAGAATTTAGATTTTGGTTGAAATTACAGAGCTAAACCACCACTGTCCTGAAGACAGGAGATCCCAGAGGGGTCATATGATCCCATCCATGTGATACCAAAGACATCAAGTGACATTTGAACCAGAAAATTTCAAAAGCATTCTGATCATAAAAGTCAAGGAATTACATCTTAGCAGGACTTTATCTTGTTATATCAACAGGTGGATCTTTAAGATATGCTATCTTTAATGAAAAACAAAATTCCAAATGTAAGAGTCACCAGTATTTCCATGAGATTCTCTCTCTGTTGAAAAAAAAATCTAAGGAAGAGAGTCTCCTGCATTCCTGAAGGATTACGTGTGGTCTTCCTAATTCAAGAAAGATGAAAGAGTGGCAGCTGAATGTCTGAAAAGGGCAGAATGGATTTTTGTCAGAGGCAACACATCCTATTCTTTATATGGCCATTTATTTTGTAGTGATATTTCATCTTATTGTAGGTTCTTCATTAATGGAAATGTTGATTCAGGTTTTATCTCCACAACGTTTTCAGGACCGTAAGATCTGGTGTACAATGGCCACAAGGGGACTCCTGGGCAAAAGGTAAGAAGCCTTGGAAAAAGGAAATAAAGCAAATCTTATCATCGCCCTAGCCACAGTTCATTTGCAAGTGCCTTAGTTTTCAGTTTCTACATTGTGTTTGCAGTCCTAACAACTGGAAAAAATATTTGTACTTGCAAAGCAAGTGTGGTTGTACTGGAAGACACTGGGATCTAGTCATGATGATGCTAAAAATGCCATTTTACAGAGCAAAAACCAAGAGCAAAGTAATGGTTTAATTTAAAAATGTGCATGAGCTGTATTTTATAGAAGAGAAGGCATCACCAAAACCTCAGGAACAGCAAAACTAGGCTCTTGTTTTAAGTCCAACTGAAATAAGTAAAGTTTATCTCATTCTTCTTGCCATATATTAACTGTATTTCTGTTCCTGCTGCAGTAGGACTGAGGACTGAGGAAGCACAGGTAGAAGAGGCCTTATCCTGCAACTTCATCAGTCTCTGAAAGGGATTAGGTGATCCAATTATCTGCAGTAACATAGGAAGTGATTTAATGACAGTCACTTCATCACTGTCTCTTCACCACTGTGTTTTATGATTTCAGCAACTAAATCTATTTAAAAAAAAAATCTGACCCACTGTTTACCATTGAATGAGTGATGATGAAGTAGGCTAGAATGAGGTCAAATTTTAGTTATCTGTGTAGCACTTACAGTACTCCAATAATGTTCATTCCGTGCATCCTGTATGTGATGTTGACTCAATTCCACAATTCAGTCTGCACCTTAGAACTATGGTAAAACACTGAATCATTCTCCTATTCCTTTGGTTAGAAATCTGGATTAGATACAGTTTTTAGACTCACTGAAAAAATGCTAGAAAACTCCCATGACTAACTAGGTTATCATGAAAGTTTCATCCAAATATGGAACGGTTAGCTGATCTTCTTTTTCCTCAGAGACCAAATGAATGGCTTTACAAAACAAAAATAATGTTCCAGATGACACACTTGCTACTGACTGTGTCAATAAAAAGGGGAAAAAAGGAAAAACAACACATTTTTTCTTTTACTTATTGTCTCGTTTGTGTTCTAATTATAGTAATTGTTTTCCAATGTTCACTATTCTTTTCACAGATATAAGAAAAGCTTACCTTTATGTTTTCCCTCACTTTATAGCTGTTATTTCAACATTAATAAATATAGCTGCATGGATAGGAAGAAAATATGAATCATCCTTGAGATTTTGTCAAGAGAAAGAGCACTTCTTTGTAGCATTTATATAAACAAAATAAGATTAATTAGGTGGTAATGTAGGGCATTTATGAGTTTATCTCTAAAGACAACATCAAATGTTTGTGTCATGGCTAGTTTGGGGATCTGCGAGAGCTAGTAATTATAGTAAAGGTCCAGATGGAGAAGCATTCATAAAACACATGAGAAATGTACATCTGCCGACATTTTGTCAAACTGCCCAGCATTTGGAGCCAGGATTTTAATTTGGAATCATTGAACACTTCTCAGCTACACATAGATTTACTTTGTCAGGTCTTGATAAATTGTTTTTGTACATACAAGCAACAAAGCATATTATTTTTATACAAACAAAATCAATTTGGAAGAGTGAAGTAATACAAACCTTTTATATGGAGAGAGCAAAAATACAGCTTGTCACATGTTATGAATACCATTTTCACTCAACAGCAATTATCAGTTGACTGCTGTTAAAAAATCATATAGAAATAGTGGAATGATACCTCTGTATTACTATGGACATGGCAAAGATCATTTTCTGAAAAAGCATGGTCTGTGCCTTAAGCAATTGTCCTGAGAAGTTATTGGCACTTTTCATTTTAAAATGTTCTTGGTTCTCTAAGCAGCACACAATGTTTAGGAAAAAGGAATTGGCCAAGAGAATCTATAACTCATTTTATGAACACATATAAACCCAAGAAACATGTTAGATCAATGGACAGTTTCCCAGTATTTCACAGGCTGTGAAATTATTATCTGCCTAGAAGTGTTTACCTGATCAGACTTTTCTGTCATACAGTCTTTATGTGTGTTACATGAGAATGAAACAGAAGAAATCATATTACCTATTGTTATTTTGTCTTTAAGCTTCAAATCACATTGTGCTTTGCACCTAATGTTCTGTCCAGGGCATGCACTTGAATATCACTTCAGTTTATCCTCCCAGCACTGCACTTTGGAAAGGGGAATTCAAAAAATAACTTGAAACTCAAAGTTTCCCAAAGTTTAAACATGATCAGGATGAGTCAGGAACTAAATGCTCTGCTCTTAATTTTCATGCTGTGCTCTTTATAGAAATGATAAAAAAAAAAAAAAAAAAAAAAAAGGCAGGTAATCTCTCTCTCAGTCTTTCTGTTTTTCTCTGCCTTCTATTAGGCCCCAAGAAGAAGTACCTTTGGTACATTTGGTATTTAGGAACCTGGATCACTAAAGCCAAAAATACTTTTATTGCTGATTTTGTTTGGAGAAAGGATCTATACTGCTGTTAGCTGTAAGCATGAAGATTTTGTGTTGTGTATGTTGGCCTCAGTACTGTTACTAAAATAGATCTTCAGATTCTGCACTTGAAATTTGATATGAAGAATCCAGCCTTCATGCAGTTATGTACCATTAGCTAGGTTTAACAAATGCTTTAAACTTTCAGACTGAAGTAATAATTTTGATTATGACTATAGTGATATAAACCAGGCCTGAAATATAACAGTAACATTCCCTGGAGAGCAGAATAAGCAGTAAAAATGAAAAGCAATGTTCAGTGAGGTGTTCCAGTACAAGTGTACAGGGTTTTGTGAATGAGATTCAAAGTGTCACTTTTCACACGTGCTTCGACAGGGCTGTGTGTACAAAGGAGACATCTGGAAGAAGCTGTGTGTTTGTTTTAGGATGGCCTGTGTGGGAAACTGGCAACACTAGTGCATAAATAGGAGCAGTTATTAATTCTCTCTTGAAATTCCATGTACCCTATAAGCTGCTGGCTCTTGTTCAGTAGTGCAGATGATTTCTTCTCTATCACTAACAGTATTCTGTTTGCATTGTCATGTACAGTTTTCCTTTAAGAGGGTAAAGAATCTATGATTTATGTCTATATTTAAGCTAGGAAGACAAACACAGTCAATTAACACAAACACACACAACTGTTTTGACAAATAACTTGTAAATTATGGTTTTAATTTGTGTTAATAGATGTGAATGTGAGCCCCTGACACCAATAAGTAGATAAGGTAAGTACAGGTTAATTTGTCAATGTGACTTGACAAACAACATACATACATTTATTTTTGGCAAGTGGTTTTCACTGGCTAAATCTTCTGAATAGCATGGTGGGTTTTTAGACTGATCAAAAGTAAACATGAATTAATCAGACCACAAAGCTTGTTTGGTTTGTAACCTAAACTACTCTTAAAAGAATGGATGGAAAAACTGAGTAAAAACAAAAGGTACTTGAGTTTTCCTTGAGGGCAAATCTAACACAAACTCTTGAAACTTTAAAAAGACGGTGTTACTATGAAAGAGTATAATTCATTTTTTAGTTTCAAGACAATTTTGCTTGACCTAACTGAAGAAAAAAAAATAAAAATCTGGAAATACCTGGTAACTTCCTAGGTTTTACTGATTTCAAGTCCCAAATACTAAGAATCAATTTGCAAACGTTCATAAGGGAAAATCTAATGGCAGCTTGTGTTCCTTCTCTGAACCATGTTATCACTGAATTTAAAACAACCAAGTTTCAAAATTCTGTAGTGTTCTTTATATCAGCATTGCTTGCAGGCCTTCCTGCTCAGGACTTGATATTATCCTTGTGGTAAATTGATACCTTTAATGAATATGAGTGTTGATTGCAATTCAATTTATAATTGGAGTCACAGTTGCTTAAGCAACACCAGAACACACAGATACTAATTAACAGAAGACGGATCACAGGTCTTGGACAGAAGACCTCGGACAGTTTTTTGTTTGTATATTTTCCCTAGATCTCACTTGTGTACATTTTACCACCTGAACTCCATGGCCAAATGACAGGGGATATTCTAGCAGACTATGGGAAGATAAATCACCCCATTTGTGTACCTTGAAGATAATATCTTCATGATGTCCACATGTCCACAACAGGAGGGTGAAATCAGATCAGGAGCAAAAGATCAATTATAGAAAGGTGAGTGTGGAGGACAGTAATGAGAGAGAGCATGTGGAGACACTGATAGAACGGTAAAATAAAGGGGAGACTGAATTTAGCACTAAGTCATATAATCCTAAAAGGAATAATAATTTATGAGAAAGAACTTGTCAGATGGAAACTAAAGACTGGAACAATGGAGATTGCTTGACAAGGGCCAAATGATGGTCTGCAGTCTCTTTAATGAGAATATGCACTCAAAAGAATTTGCCAGTGTGATATGTAATACTGCCAATGACTTCTCATACTGCTCATGACTTCTCAGATCTAGAATTCCCTGTGTACTTTCCCAGTGCAGATCTTGCAGTTATCTAAACTAGCAAAAGAGTACATCCCTCCTTCTTAGTCTGTAAATGACAGCTTTGTGTTTGTTACGATCTGCAGAAATGTCAAGCTCCTTCTCCCAGCAAAGTTTTGGCAAGTGTAAATATGCAATTTTAGCAATTCAAAAAGACAAAGGTTCAAAATAGAGAGATTTATATTATGCCTGGAGAGAAAGATACCTAATCTGTAGTTTTTACCAGCTCACCCAAGCTCCTGGTACAAAATTGGGTTCAGATGGTGGAGTCTTCTTGAAGTATATACAAAAGTGTTAAAGAGAACTCTGAAAGGTGATAACAAGATGCTAAAATAGTAAGAAATGATCAGCCAGAAATATTTATATATAATCAATATATCAATTACTCGGCAGTATTATTTTCTGAGTTACAGTCTTGTTAAATAAATGTAAAATTATTTTTTCTTCAGTTATTGATTTTTTTATCTGCAAAGAGCCATTCAAGAAATCCAAAAGCAACAAAGGTTTTTTCTGTTAGTCTGTTGTAATGTACAGATAATTTAATTTCATATTTTCCATAGAAAATTCTTGAAGGTTAATGAAAATCTGACACTTATGATCTGTTAATCACACAAAACATCTAACCATAGAATGCTTGCATTTCCCAAAAGTCTTCCTGGTAACCAAAAGCTGGTACATTTTTTGTAGCTTTACATCTTCCCTAAATTAAATAATATGCATAAAATGTATATGTTGACAGGGAATAGCTGAAATTGGTGGATCTAATTAATCCTTCAGAATCACCAGTCTACACAAGAGTCATAGTTAGAATGAAGAACTTGAAAATAAAATACTAGAAAGTTAAGAATCTTAAAATAGGTGGTTAGTAATGTTCTTCATAGATTTTTAGTAATTAAATATTATTATATTCATTATAAAAAATACATTAAAAAATATATCCTTCCTTTGCATCACATAAAAAGCTGTAAAGAAATAAAATTTTCATGACTTGAAAATGAGTAAGACATAAGAATAAATATTTTGATTACAATTATCTGATAAATGTGTCCAAGCTGCCAGCTACATACTATTTGCATAATGTTATGAACGGTGAGGTAAGTAATGATCTAGGGCTTTATTAAAACAGAGAGGTAAATCTAAAATAGTTTCTTCCTTAGCTGAACTTCTGAGATTAGCACAAGCTTTAAAAGAGTCTTAATCAAACCCTGTTTACTTTTTCCCCTGTGGGACAACTCTGCAATCTGTCTAGTACAAGACAAGCAAAGGTGGCATGTTTTGTATTCAGACTGACACCTGATGCAACCAACCTACAAACTTAATTACTGGAAACGCTACAGGTAATGAGACTGGTGAATAAAGCTAACTGAGATCCTCCTTGCAATGCAGATGCAAAGTGAAGAACCCACAAAGACATATTTGAGGAGGCCCATAGAAAACAAATTCTAAACAATTTACTTCAAACTACTGATGTCAGAATGTGAAAAAAATAACTCCATAGAAAGATACTCTTAGATGAAAAATCTGAGGAATAAGTATCCTTTATAACGTTCATAAGAGAACACAGCATTCATTGGCAAGCTGAGGGAATGGTTCTTCATATGATTAGGATCAAAATAGATAAAAGAAAAATGACCAAATACAGGTAATTTGACCTTGTGAAAGCTATTAGCTAGGCCATAAGTGACAACTGAACAGCAGATGGAAGTTGCACTAGTCATGAAACAAAACTGAAGAGGTGAGATAGAAATTAGGCTGATGTACATTGTGAGGTTGGATGCAACAACAAAAGAGGAGCTATACATAGACTTAAAAGGGAGACAAGTAACAAAAGCTCAGGAACATTAGATTAGTAACTATTAGAAAAATATGCCTGAAAGAAGGTAGAATAAGTGCAGAGCAGAAAAGTACAATGCAATTGAGAAGTGCTTGCTGAGAGAGCAGTTTGGTGATATTCTTTCTAACTGTAATATAGAATAAGAAAATGGAAAGAATCATGGCCTAATTTTTTAAAATAAATTTACGAATGTTAATAAATTTCAGAACTGACACTAAGATAAAAGAGTTTGAAACAAAACAGAGAAAGCAAGTTGTCCATAACATAACTTTAGCAGTACTCTTGTCATTGACACATTGTCCAGACCATGGATGGAATATCTTTCACACACTGCAAAAATACAGTAGCAAATCAAAGTACATTTTCTATTGCACAGAATCCACAGAAATAAGCATACTAGCAGTATACAAAAAAAAAAAAAAAAAAATAATCCTTGAAATCACTCATCTTGGTGAAAATCTCTAGTAGCATAAATAAAATTGCAAGTCACAGTAAAGGAAAGCATATAAATCCACATTTGATGTCTTTTGAGATACTGAGAATAGGAACAATCTTATTGCAGAGATCATTCAGTTCAATGTCTAGATTTGAAGGTTGTTATAACTAAAAGCAAAATAGGCAATTATATATCATAGTTCATTTAACCTTTTTTAGAAGTTTATATTAGAGTCAGATGAATAACTTACTGAATGTACCTATTTTTCTCCATTATCTAGAATGAGAGTCTATAAAACTAGTTTGAATGTAGTCATTGATAGCTGTTTAAAACTGCAAATATCTAAACCTGACTGCAACAAATCTTCCTAGACTGTCTACCTAGGTAATTAAAAAAAAATCAAGTGCTCTGCAGCTCCAGTGCAGAGAAATTAATAAAGCAAGCATTTTCATCAAGGAAGTGCTGAGTGGGTAGGCCAAATGAAAAGTTGGAAGAGCACTTGGATTACCTTCCCATGCACTATAGGAAATGAACATTGGTATTACATGGTAACGCAGAGAGATACAAGTAGCAACAGTGAAGATTCCCCATGGTGCTCTCCTCACTTAAACTGTCTCTGGCAAAAGTATTACGTATGTTAGGCCAAGGTTTCACAAGACTTATGAGATACAGTCAGCATTTTTTCCTCACCACCATTGTCTCAGTTCCTGTTTTCTCATCCTCAAATTACCACTGCTGCTTCTTGGGCACTTCCTCATAATGCATCCTCACATTTCCAACTCTGAAAGTCACTGTTAATTTTAAGGTGTAGCTAGTATGTAGATGTAGTAGTCAAAACCCATTTTACACTGCTTTTCTTCTTATAGCAGCTTTACTTTATTGATGGGAAAACAGGCAAAATTTTCAGCTGGACAGATTAAAATATAATATCAAATAGGAAGTTATCTGCCAAAGTCCATGTACAGAGTAAAGCAAAATATCATAACACAAAACAAACAAAGAAACAAACAAACAAAACTTTTCCAAATGCCTCATGTTTTGCTATCTGAGGAATCATTTTTGGCCCATCCTGTTAGATTAATGCAAATCCTGTGTGTTCCATTTGAAAATTAAAAATATGTCTTGAAACAAAGGTTGAAAATCTGGGTTATTATGAAGATGAAGAAATGATGTATTGAAGATAACTGTAAATCTAAATACACATGCACAAACAGACATAAAAGACTGGAAAATGCATTGGACTCATTTTTGCATCTTCCAAACGAAAATATAATATAATATAATATATTTTCTACATTGCACTTTAGCTTTTAGGAAATTCTTATTTTAAATGATTTATCCAAGATGTTACTTGTAACTGTAGTTTTTGTTTGTTTGTTTGTTTGTCTGTTTTTGTTTTCAGCTGTGACACTCATTTTCTTGAATCTGTATTCTTATTTTCAAAGTCTTTAAAATTTAGAACAAAATTGTGTTCCCATCACACCCACTCAGTTCCATCTTGTTCTCCTAGGGCGATTTACATTTGGGTCTCAGCTCCCCTTATTAAAGGCCATTGTGAGAAAGCTTTGCCCTCCTAGTATTCCTGCCTAATTGCACAACCATATGCCACAAGCTCCTTGGATTGTTTGTATGTTCACTAAGAATTTCAGCACTCAATAAAATGATACCACGTAGTGGGTTTGTTTGACCAACACCCTATTCACTATAACAATCACTTCCATTAGCCAAAAGAAACACTTTATGCCTGAAAATTGACTTTGTGTCATAACAAAGGCAAAAATATTTTTTGCATTTTAAACCATTTAAAAGAAACTAATTTAATATCCATACAGAAGATGATATATGCCTTGCTGTTGATGGGGTAGAACAAATATGAAAAGAGGAATGATACCTGGATCCTACCTCCCATATTCATTTTTACACCGCTGAACATGTCTTGGCTTACTGGGGTAGAAACCCCTGCTCCAGCATACAGGGTGCTGCTTGTCTGGGCATTATGTCTATTCGTTGAGGTTACTGCAGACCAGACCTTGGATCTGGGAAAATTTAACACCTCCTTCAGTCACTTCAGAGGCAGAAACAGATGCAGACTTGGGAAGCTAAGAATTTGAGAACTCACTCTACCTTAAATCTTGGATCTACTTTTCCCCTTATGTCATATCTCTGGTATTTGGGGTATGTAAGCAAAATATAATTTAGTTTTCAGAAGATGATGATAAGTGTCTCCAAACCAATGAGTTTGAAAACTTGCCTGTCCTATATGCTTTAAAGCACGTTACTTTTCCTAAATATATTACTTTCTTAGAAACATTACTCAAAGGGTTTAATATAGCACAACCACACACTAACATTTTCCTCTAGAAAGAGCTGTATATCTTAATATATTTGGCCAGAAACTAATCTCAGCTTAACAGATGATATTGCATATTTTACAATCTTCCCTTATTATATTCTAACATTTTACAGGATAGTTTTACTGGGACTCATTTCAGTCTCATTGGTTCTGGTATGTGAATTTGCTCAGAGGCAGGTTTTCAGGAGTTTGCCAGACCTTGCCACTACATAGGCAGTTCAGATCAATGTGCTATTACTTTTATAGCCAATGTCTAAAAAGGAGTGCTTGGCTGCACTGTTTCCTTAATAGGTTCCCCCAGAAAGGAACTGCCATAGTGTTCTATATGCAACTACCTAACAGCTCAGAGTGACAGATTTCAAAAAAATAAAAAAAATCTCTTACTTCCTGATAGTTAAAGGTTGCTTAATAGATCTGAGAAAGAGAGTTTACACCCTTAATAATTTTAATGTAGGAATTATAAACATCTTTGCTTTTATTATATTTATCAAAATCTCATGCTTATTGATTCACATTAAGATCCCAGCTACAGAGATTGCAAGCAGGAAGAAATTCCATAGATAAAGATATGGCTATGTAAAAGAGAAAAGTACAATTATGATTTGTAATTTGATGGGTTTTCAGTAGATCAAAATGATTGCATTGCTTACATTATCAAGACAAATTAAAAGGAGCAAATTACATGCTTGTTCTTTCACTGAATATCTGTAATGTACCTTCATACATGTTTCTTACCATTACTCTACTGGTACCTGCTACAGTTACTTTCTGTCCATTCAAGGACACTTAAAATGAAAATATAAATCAGGGCTGGAGCTCAGATAACTGTGAATTTATTTCAAACATGACCATATTTTTCCCACATCCCCTGAGCCCTCTCAGGCACTTTCTCTTTCCCCTCAGTTTAAGCCATTGCATTGAAGTTGGGGTGATAGGCAGCTGCTTTACATCAGATCATGAATGCAACTAATATTCTGTGAGCATAAGCATGAGCTCAGGAGATATAGTCAATACTAACTGCTTGTCAACAGCCCTGGCACCAGGCACCTCCCTGGGGCTAGGGCTGGCTGAGGCAGGACTTGGATGTGGGCCTGTAGATGGGTTCAGCATGAAGGTGCCAGTGGCTGGGCTGGGCAGGGTTATGTGGAGCTGAATGTGGCCCTGCTGTGGTTTCACTGGGCATGATGTGCAATACACATGCCAAATGATGGAAGTGTTTAAACCTGCGAAAAAAGTCAAGCTAAAATTCTTGTGAGCTGATAGTTCATTTATTGTGACTAAACCCACAGATTCAGTTAATTTGAATATCTGCATTATGCAAAGTCTTTTAATTTAATATTTTATTTTATTATTTTATTTTTATTTTACATTTTTATTTATTTGTTTATTTATTTATTTTTATCAGACAGGAAAGACGTCAACTGGGCAAGTTCCTATTGATGACAGTCACATTAAGTCTTAGTGTTTTGGTTTTTCTTGCAGATGGTGAGTAGAATCTGAAAGGGCTGCAGTGGAAGCAGAAAACAGCGAAGTGGGTGTCAAATTTCATTTCATAAAATGTTACCAAATATTCTCATAATCTCAGAAAAATTCTTTTGAAGAGATATAATATTGGCAGAGATCATCGCATTTATGCTAAGAATAGAAATATACATACAACCTATGTGCTTATTTCCATTTCTACAAACCCAGCATTTTCCAAAAGTGACAGGTAATGTAACAGGATGGGAGAATTGCCTAAAAAGCACTTATTGCAAGGAAGAGTGTCTTTTTCATATTTATTAGTATATATTTTAATATTTAACACGTTTAAGCATTTTATGCATGAAAAATGAGTCGCATTTCACAACATTTCGACAGTTGCTTGTTATTGATGTTATTTGGAGTTCAACTTGTCACATAAATACCAAAAAATTAATGATTACCTCACAAATCTGAAGCATCTAAAATTCTCCCTTTGTTTCTCAGGCCTTGAAGATGTAATGAATTTGCAGTAACATATAGGCAGCTCTGTCTAATATTAGTCACAAGCTATGACATTATCTGTGGACTTTCAAAACTTTCCTCTCAAAACAGGAAAAACAAGGCATGTCCCCTTCTCCTTTTAATATCTTTGTTTATAAATCTGCAAATTTAGAGTGCCTAGAAATGCAGACCATACAAGTCCAGTACACTCAAAACATGAGGATACACTTAAAAATTTGACAAAATGATTATACAGCAAGGTAACATATATAAACATGACATATTCACACCATGAGCAGTAAAGAATGGAATTACTTTTAATGTGACAATTGGTAGTCTATTTTACTAAGGTTGGCCAGTTAAATTCTATATCTCTTATGCAAAATATATGAATAGTAACAACATTCTATAACAAATAGGCATCTTTTATTCTTGACATGAAAATATCATACCACAATGTCACATAAAAGATTCCTAGGATTAATATTTCAGGCTAGATTTCTTAATCATCAAATATATGCACTTTCACTTTTAATCTGTTTTTCACAAAGTTGAGTTATATATCTCAAAGTTTCATTACCCCATCTAATCACCTTGAGCAAATAAATGGGTTTGCGTTGTCAACTCAAGGGAAATATATTGCAGTGCAGTGGACCTTCTACTGAGAAAATTAACCAGCAGACTAAATATTTAATTCTATTGACATTTAGCCTGACATCTCCAGCTGGCACAGACTGTTAGAGGGACTCATTAAAAGAAGGATGGTGTCACTGATAACCAGGTTGCAAGAGATACAAACATCATGTGATACATTCCTATGGGAGATCAAAGTTTGTGTAGTAACATAATTCCTTAGCATGCCATCCCAGATAAGCTAATTAATACCTTAAGAAATACTATACTATCCAGGGGAGAATTTAGTGCCATTTATATCTTTATAAATACATATATATTTGTAGTTGCTATCAAAGTAAGACAGTTAGTTATGTTCACTTCACCTACTCTGAAATAAAAAATGGTGAGTCTTTAGTCTACATCCTTCTAAACTCCCTTTGAAGCCAACCTTAAGTGGCTTTAGGATCTAAGAAAGCATATACTGTCTACAATGTCATATGCTTCTCCTAATCTGTATATTTTTTAATTATTTTTAAGATTTATGGGTCGCATACGTGTTTGATAAACTCTTTGCATTTTCTGATCCACCCAACAGACATAAACAGTATGGTTATCATGATCATGCATCTCTCTGGATTTGGCCAGAAATTTTGTCCTGGAGCTAGGAAATTTCCTTACCTCAAGGTTTACTTCAAAATTCTCTGAAACCTTATGTTTTTTGTGCATTATACTTTTTGATGAACAAGTCCTGACCACATCTGTTTTATGGTGTTCAAATAATTTTTGTTAATGGGCTTAGATACCTAAAGCCCTTCAGGGACATGTTCAGACAATTGCACTTACGCTCTGGTCTAAACGTATTTCATCCTTCTGTTTCTTAAAATCTAACTCAGTGACCTCTACTGAAGTCCTGCCAGAAATTTGTGAAATATGGCAGCGAATCAACCCATTAATCAGTCTCTGCTTTTCAGCCCAGGTCCCCATAAACTCAGGAATATCAAGGTCTAGGGACAGAGGCATTTAGCTTAAATCTAAACTGTGATTCATGGATAATCCAGGAGGGTCAAAAACACTTGTTAAAACCTGATGTACCAAACCAGGCTCAGATTGCTGGAATAACAGTAAAGCAGAGACTTCTGTGCCAAATTTATCTAGTATAATGATAAAGTTTTGTCCAGAAATCTGGTGTATGATTACCTGTATTTCATTACACAAAGGTATACTTTCCACTGCTGATATAAAAGATGAATGTCACTGAGCAGAGATTCATTCCAAGTTCTACAGAAGTATTTTGCCTATATGAAATTGGCACTGAATACTATGACAAGGTGAGCTAAGGATATTGCAAAGCTGCAGTTATACCCATATATTAATTGTTAGCTGTTTGCCTGTGTCACATCCATTACTCTAACCTGTAGATGGAAAAATAAGAAAGTGTGGGAGAGCATTCTATCTCATTACTTCAAGATTTGGGATAGACTTTATGCTTTGCCCCTCAAGAAGCATGTAACACAATTATATAAGTCTTACATGAATTTCATGTTTTTCTGACAGAGCTTGAAGCAATGTCATTTAGGTTATGGGCAAACTAAAAAGAAAAGGTACTTTTTTTTTTTTTCTTTAACCTAGATGCTATTTTTATTTTATTTTTATTTTTGTTTTTATTTGCCTTTATGTGCATGGGGAAGTTATAACTCTTTTGTTTTAATTCAGTTACATCTACCTTCACTTTGAGTATTGTTCTTCAGGCCATGATAGAGTAAGCCTCTCAAAAATACAATTTATTTTCCTTAACATTTTGTTATTTACAAGTTTCTTTTCAGCTAATCCTTCCAATTTTAGGGTAAACACAGGGAAGCAACTGTTTGAAATAAAAAGCTGCAGCTAACATTAGAAAAACAGCTTAAAGCTTCTTTTTAGCTTTTTAAGATGAAGTATAATTGTAATTAGCTTCAGAGGAAGAGTAGTATAAGCATAAAAATATGAAAAGAAAGCAAACTAGGACACTGCATCCCAAGCAGTGGATGAAGCTGAATGAAGAGGCTTTGTAACCGGTGTGCAGAACTTGTAGAGTTGCAAATTTACACAGAAATACTGTGCATGAGAGTGAAGTTGCTTTTGGGCTCTTTCTTTGCTTTGAGAAGAAACTAAAAAGCAGACTCACTTTGCTACCTGACTTGTAACAACATGCAAATTGCAAGACTTTCTTATGCCAGTTCAGTAGCATCTATTCAAATGCAACAGATTTTTTGCTCCCTGAGGCCTGCTCTGCATCTTTCCAAGGAAGGGAGAGTCAGAGGTGGGGACTATGATACAATTTTCCTTCCCACTGCATCAAAACACACCAGAACTGATTCTTATATCCTCTGTTTTATTTCTTTCAGACAATTCTGGGAAAACACAAATAAGTTGTAACATGCCTGGAAAATCAGTGGATCTGAAAGTGTTTGAGAAATAAATAACAAAACTCAGCATATCTTATAAGAAAAAAAACATCCACCTAGCAATTCTGCCATTTAAATGGAAGGTCTCTTAGCTCATGCACCTCCATTAAATCTATCAAACTCTTATTTTGTTTTCTAAAGTTCAGGCATGAACTCTGTATCAGATTACCGGAAGAAAGCAGCCCTAACACTCCCTTCCCCTAACTACAGCCTATATAGGGTTGTTGATAGGTATAGCTTTATCTGCATTGATTTCAGAGTATTGACCTCTGAAATACCTGAAAGAAAAGATGGGAGTTACTTCAAAAGTATTTTTTAGCCTTTTCTAGCATCTGTGTGTTTATTTCTAAAGTGATGTTTCTAAAAATATGAAAGGTAAAATAGTACTGTTAATCAACAGGAAACCAGTGACTGTTATAAATAAGGTAATTGTGGCACCAAACCTATATCTACAACAGAAAATGGCCAGCTCCGGTGAAGAACCCCAATATTATCTTAGCACATTACATTACATTCACACTTTTGTAGACTTTTAACAGGAAAAAGAGATACAGTTTAGGAAGACATCTATGTAAATATTTTTTTTATTTATTTTCTTCAGAATATTTCTTTAAGAACACAACCTTGAGTGATCATCCACGTTAATCTCTTCAAACATTTTCTCAACCCGTGGTAGTTGGGAATGCATGCTTATGATTCCCTTGTGTTTTCAATAGAAAATGAATCATTTCATGAACATTGTTGCTCTACTTTTTTTCCATCTATCTTTCTAATTATGAGAAAGAATAAGGAAAGAAGAGCAGGGAGGAGAAGAAGCTGGAGGAAGAGGGCAAGATACCAGTAAATACTTAGGCATTTTGTGCTGAACAGAATTTAAGCATATGTGTTTTATAGAGTTTATTAAGAGAAAATCTACCATTTTTCGAAACAATGCCAAAAATAAAAATAAAAAAATCTCCTCCTGACAAGGAATATTTAGGAGGCTTTGATGTCTCAGATACTTAAACAGTTTGACAATGTTATCCCTTGGCCAACATTTATGAGCTGCTTCCTGAATTGTCACTCCACACATGCTTCTACCAGCTGCCTTAAAATGAGGAGTGGTTTGTCACTGAGTTCCAGTAGAAGGGCATGGAGAATAACCCCACCTCCACTATAGCACAGGCCCCTCCCTCTACCAGTTATTCCCTGGGCATCTTTCAGTTTCCACTAACCTCAAAATTTAGTAAAAACATTAGCCAAAGTTACTTCACATTGGATGCTCTATGCCACATCTCCTTGGTTACAGTGTTTGAAATACCTGAAATAGGTTAGAGTCTTCTTGTAAACGTACAGCTCCAATCTTATGGACTGACAGGGCAGTGAAAGGCATCATGCATTGATTCATACACATCAAGTTGATATTTTAAAGTCCTGGAAAATCTGTGTCACTCCAAGTTAGCATGAGATACTGTTGTTGTGCATGCCAAGGAGGTATAGTTTGTCCTGGCCCTAAAAAATTTCCTGCATCAAAATAGTAGCATGGGTGAATGTTCTTGCCTGACTGAGATGGGTGTCTGGGTGCCAGTCAGGCTTATTTTGTGTGATGTATAGGCAAAATACCACCTTGGGAGCTTGAATGCATTTCCTTGTAGGCATACCTGTATCTCTGCCTTATTATCTGCCAGTGATATTGTAAGATATTCTGAAAATAAGTAGTAAAAATATCCATAAAGCTAACAGAATTTTATAGTTAAAGATCCCTCCACTGAGAAAATTACTTTTTTATCTGTACCCAGTTAGATTATTTTCTGATTAGGCATAAACACATCTACCAGACAGCAGATGACACTGGTATTCAAAATGGGAAAATTTAGTCATCACAGGGAAGAAAAACTTTTCTTGCTGCTTCTGGAATAGCTGGAACAAACTGGACAGAAACCAGAGCTAGTATTTTAGATTTTTTTCTTATTATTTTAAAGAAAGTTTGAACATATTTGTGGGTTCTATTTTAACCAAGAGAAAACAGAAGGAGAGTTGGCCTAGTGTATAGCTTTCAGCTTCTTGGCTGTGGGAGGAGAACTGATTTAGACACTGTAATGTCTAAAAGTTGATGATCATGCATTAGGAATTCATTACAATAGACCTGTAAAAAAATATCAACTATTGTTCAATGAGAAAAGACCGCTGCCATTAAAAAATCCTGAAAATTTACTTGAGAAACCTGGTTCCTCTTAGGTTTTCTACTTTGAAGACCTTTGTTATGTCTGTTACTACAAATTACGATACTTTCTATTGTGTACTGATTCCTACAAGCAATTGAAAATCTGGATAGACAGAATTTTCCAAACTATTATCTTAATTAGAACACAGTAAAGACCAATATGGATGGTTATGTTTTATGTGTCTCTGTACCAGTGGAAAGCTCTATTAAATATTTGGAGCTCTTTGTAAATTAATTACCTTCTCACCCCAGCCATCTTATGAGAATATAGATTAGCTCAAAGGATTTTTGTTCCTTTCCACAGTTTTGTTTACATTGTAATTTTCAGTATTTTTCTACTGGAAAGTATGAATAGAAAAGGAAGGCAAAAGAGAGTATGACAGGAAAGAAGCTGAATAATAGCTGATAGCAGAAATAACATAAGTAAGAATAAGGCAGGCAATATAAGTGAAACTTCTGAGTCTTAATACTCTCATTTTTACAGATCCTGTCACTGATTTGAGAGTGACATTCAGTCTTTGTGATTTACTTCTGCCATAAAGAGAAGGCAGTGGTGACCTTCCTAATATTAGCAAAAAATACCATTTGAAAATTATTTTGAGGTCCTCACTTCTTTACTATACCATTATGTATTCATTTAACAGAGGCTTCAAGTAACCGTCCCAATAGTTAGAAGTTAGTGAGCACATAGGCTAAAATAACAGTGCAATTGAATCTTTCTTAAAACTTGAACTGGACCTCTGATGCTTTGGTTAATTTTCTTTAGGTGATTTTTCATTTTTATGTGAGCTAAACTTCCTGGTTCCAGTGGGCCATAAAAACAGATGTGCTGAAATACAAACACTACCGGAAGGTTGCTTTTGTGGTATTTCCAGCCTGAAGAAAAGCCAAAGATGTTAGAAATCCTTTGAGAATGCCTATTTCCAGCCTATTTTTGCAGACAGATTTGTCTATTATTCATTTCTTTTATGACTGTAACCAAAGATGGACAGGAAATAGCAGAACTGAAACACACTCTGTCTGTTATTGGGTCACATTCCTACAAGGTGCTGAGCAGAACTGTGCGGACAAAGTTAATAATGTTTCCTGAAGTGTTACTGTATTTTGAAGCTAGGTAACAGCTTGGTTATTTATTTATTTATGAATGTATATATGAACACGCTCAGTGAAAACGGAAGGCTCCTTGTTGTATTCTGTGGGACTGTGTGATAGAACCTGTAAGTGGAGCTTGCTGGAAGAAAAATGAGAGAAATTTTATCTGAATTTGATTTAGTTTCAGTCAGAAATTCACTGAAATCAAATAAATGTTGTAGAACATTGTGTTCATGATGAACTTGTAAATTCTGCAGGAAACATATCATTCTGGAATTTCTTTCACCCTATTGAGGTTCAGGCACTTCTAAGAAGATACAGATTTCACACTCACTAGGATTGCTGATTCAGGTCACCCTCCAAGGTTATCTAGGTCTGGTTCATCTACCTAAAGACGGAAATATAGTTGTTTAAGTTGTCCATCTGATGTAGTGATATATAACACAGGACTTATGGCATAACTGGGCCCATCTAGTCTGGTTACTTTAACCCATGAGACATGATGGGGCATTGCAAAAAACCTGTATTAAAGCTTTAGAAAGTTCCTGAAGTGTGGAAGACAGCTTTCTGACTTAGCTGGTTAGTGAGCCTAACAAGGAGGTGTCCTGCTAGATCTGCTGTTCATGAACAGAGAAGGACTGGTGGGAGATGTGGTGGTCAGGAGCTGTCTTGGGCAGAGTGACCACAAAATGGTAGAGATCTCTATTTTTGGTGAAGTCAGGAGGGGGGTCAGCAAAACTGCTGCCTTGCACTTCCAGAGGACAGACTTTGAGCTGTTCAAGATGCTGGTAGGGAAGGTCCCTTGGAAATCAGTCCTGAAGGGCAGAGGGGTCCAGGAAGGCTGGATGCAAATCGAGAAGGAAGTCTTAAAGGAGCAGGAGCAGGCTGTCCCCTTGTGCCATAAGTTGAGCTGGTGGGGAAGAAGACTGATGTGGCTGAACGGGGAACTTTTGCTGAGTGTCCAGGAGAAAAAGAGAGTTCATGTCTAGTGGAAGAAGGGACAGGTAACTTAGGGAGAGTGCAAGGAAGTTGCCAGCATATGCAGAGAAAAAATCTGGAAGGCTAAAGCCCTGCACAAGCTCAAATTGGCCACTATGGTAAAAGACAACAAAAAAAGTTTTTACAAATATATTAATGGCAAGAGGAGGGCCAAGGAGAATCTCCACCCTTTACTGGATGCAGGAGAACATGACTACCAAGGATAACAAAAAGGCTGAGGTTCTTAATGCCTTCTTTACATCTGTCTTTACTATTCCAGGACCAGATGACCTTGGAGGTCTTTTCCAATCATTAAGATTCTATGATTTTATGAAAGCTACTGATTTGAGATCCTGGATCAAGATTCAGTTCAATAATAAGACACCTTAATCTAAGAATCTACATATAAATATTCCACTGACATCATAATTGCCTAAGTTCCCATTAAAGAAAATGAAGATCAGTGATAGATAATGACATAGATGAAACTATAATGGAACCTAGAGAGCTTTTAGCCGACCAGCCACAAGGTGCCTACCTTAGGATAAGGTGAATTTCTTCCTAAGTGCCTTGACTAGTTTCCAGTGACAATAACAGGAATTCTGACATTGGCATTGCCTGTAGATAGCCACAGGTAAATGCTTACAATTTTAAGTATGTTGATACAGAATCAAATTCTGTTTCTAGTAGTTCATCAACTGAATTTTTCTCTCAGCTACCTTTAGTGTACTGATCTGACATTCGGTTCAGTCAAATTGTGACACCCAGTGCCATTTCAGATATTCCAGGTATCCCTGATATCATAACTTCCTGCACTGTACAGATGATTAAGGCATCTTTATGGAGCATCATGTAGTACTACCTGTCTAAGTTTAGGTGGCTGAATAGTATGCTTGGTCTCCAGAAACCATAACATAAACTTGTTCTTTCAGTTATTCTCACCTAGGCTCCTAGAGTTATTTCAGATGCTATGTGAAAAATGTCTCATGCATCCATGTTGGACTTCAGATGTGAGATCTATGAGAGATCCTTATCTCTTGTAGCAGAGGAGGAACAGCCAGAAGCCAGTCAATAGCCTCAATATCTTGGGGATTTTCAGAGCCCTGGAACATCACTAATTCCCATATAGTTATCTATATGTAGAACATCCAGAGCTGAGTTTCACTGTATGTCTTAACAGCGAAATAAAAAATAAGAAACTGACACTGAGTATTCTTTGATTCAGAGGCAAATTTATTTAATTTGGGGGCTAGAACATAGAATATTTTGCTTTAAAAATTAAGGCACTTCAAGTATTATTTGATTATGCAGTTCTTTCTACTGTCAGTACTGTTTCATTCAGATACTCCTTGATTTTACACTATGATCTATGATCTTTTTTGATCTTTTTTTTTTTTTTTTCCCCTGTTCTAATTTTGCACTGTAGGTTGTAGTCATTATTTTTAATTCCTCCTATAAAAAAAGCAAAGAACACTGTTTAACTCCTGATAGGCAAAGCTGGTAAGGTCTTTTTCCTTCCTTCCTTCCTTCCTTCCTTCCTTCCTTCCTTCCTTCCTTCCTTCCTTCCTTCCTTCCTTCCTTCCTTCCTTCCTTCCTTCCTTCCTTCCTTCCTTCCTTCCTTCCTTCCTTCCTTCCTTCCTTCCTTCCTTCCTTCCTTCCTTCCTTCCTTCCTTCCTTCCTTCCTTCCTTCCTTCCCTTCTTTCTCTCTCTCTTTCTCTCTCTTTCTTTTTTTTTTCCTTAACAAATAATAAAAAAAAAAACAAACACAAAAAAAGCAACAACACCAAAAACACCCCTAAAAATATGGGCTGTGCAGGTGTGCGTGTTGCTTTTGGTTCATGAACAAAGCACAGGAAATTCACAAACATGAATTATTGTGAAAGTTATGATTGCAATGTTAAAAGCACAAAAAGCTTACATGTTTATATTTTCTTCTTTAATGTTGATATTAGATACTGTGGAAACTTCAGTTGTAGAAAGACTGAATTTAAGATGCCATTCCCAGAATGCCAGAAGGGACAACCTAATGATTTACTTTGATGTCCTGTATCACCTAAGCCATAAGACTTCTCTACTTTTAACTACAGCATAACTGTCATTAATATGCCTTATCTTGTTCACAAGGACTCATAATTTTTAGTAAAGCACTACTCTGGTAAATTATCTTCAAAGATAAAATGCCTCTCAAACAAACCTCCAACATTTTCATAAGATAAATTTATGTAAATTTACTGAACAGGGACTGTTGTGATGCTGCAGGTTTCTCTGAAATTGATTCTTCTACTGAGAAATGTTGTTTCATATAAATGTTTCTATGGAAGTGACACTAATTTTCTTTTAAATGAAGGGTATTAATGTCTTGTCTTCAAATTTTTCATTGTAAAACATTGTTTCCAATCCTCCAGTCACTGTTCTGTCTTTTCTCTGTGTTATATGAGGTATCAACATCTTTCTTCAAATGTGGACATACAATTGTCTGTAATATTCTATTTTAACTCATACCTATGACAGATGCTTATGTAAAATAGCCTCTCTGCTAGCACTCTGTTGAGAGATGGAACACTGTAAATATTCCCTGTTTATAAAGGCAAGAATCATGTTAATTCTTAATGACACATCATCAGAATTTCTCTAAGTCATCATTTGCATCTCTAGGTAGAATCTATTATTCTATAATCATGGTCTCCAACTTTGACTTGTGACTGTTTTTCAGTGTTTTCCTGCGCCTGTTTACCTGCAGTCCAACAAATCCTGTTACACCAACCCAATACAACTATGTTGATCTTCAGCGCTTAACTAATCTTGCCATCTTTTGTTCCTAGCACTGACAATAAGCTGAAGATCCTTCATTGCTCTGGTCTCACTGCTCATATAATAAACCTGTCTGGTGCATGCACATTTTCTTTTTGCCATATTCCTTTTAAAAACACAGATTTATAGTTAGCCACTTATATATTCTGCATGTGTATATGAGAGCACATACATGTACATGGACACACATACACATAGACAAACACATCTCCTCATTCTAATTGCTGACTGTTAGTGACTGTTGATTTCAGTCCTAGCATGAAAGTAACAATTCTGTGAAGTTGAACTGATACATGAGTTGTGGCTCTTTGTGTACTATTTCCTTTCCAGTGTATACCTGCTTTGTCTCAATGAAGCAAAAAGGTCTTTTTTAGAAAATAACTCTCGTTTTGGTTCCATAGGATATAATTAACATTTGTGGATAAGGAGATGTGAAACATGATTTCATGTTTGAGTTACGGCCTTCAACCTAAAACCCTAGTGATTTACATTCATCTTCAGATCTTCAGAAAATAGGATCTCTGGTTCATGGAATAGCCATATTTTTGAAGGAATTGGGGATCAAATGCAGATGACAGTGCAGTATTGGTAGTACTGGTAACTTATTGGATATTGGTAGCTTTTGCTAAGGCAGCAGTGGAGAAAAAAAAAAAAAAAAAAAAAAAAAAGAAAAAGCTGAACAAAGCAATGAGATTTAAGTACCTAAAACAATGTTATGGTAGGTCACTAATTTTATGGCAAAGGTTCATATCCAGATTTGGTTTAAAATTGTATTGTACCTATTAAATGATATCAGTTTTACCTCATCATTTACTCCATTTTAGTAAAAGTATAGGTCATTTACCAAATGCAGAAAAGTTCCTGCAGATGTTCAGGGAACCTCCTGGGCAAACGCAACCACTTCACAGTGCATTTCAATACTTGACAGAAATTCTTCATAGAGCAGAATCTGCAGAAAAAATTGTATCCTTTTGAAACTGAGCCAGAGGAACAGAATTTACTTATATGAATTAAAATCCTACTCCTTCAGATGTTACCAACTCAGCATGAGGGCACATTACACACACACTAAGAGACCTTATGCAATTACAGATTCAAAGGGAAAAGAGTTGCTTTCTGAATTGTCAGTGTTGCTTCCTGTTGTATGCATGATATTCCTTTGAGATTTCTGATCCCATTCCTAACCAGACCCAGTCCTGCTGAATTTATGAGATCTGACAGAAACACAGTTTGAGTGGCATATCTGCAAGTTATTAATATAAACTGCAGAAAATACATGTATCTAGTTGCCAATAGTGTGGGCAACTCCTTCATTTCACTCTAATACTTATTTCATACATTTTCCAGTAAGCATATAGGTGTTTCTGTAGTATGACTTGTTCCTAAACCTGAAATAAATACCACCTTATTAATAATCGCTAAAGTGCTTTCAGTTTGTGATGCAGTATTCTGACTGCTACTAGTGGATGGACTGGTATTTTGAATGGGCTGGATCATCATCTGTCTTGTATGCTATGATGCTAAATAGCTCTGTTCATTTGTAACAAGCTATTGAATTGCTGTTTGAATTCTAAAGGAGTTGAAGAATCTTGTGGTTTTCACTTCATAAAATTTAGGTTATCTAAGCTACTCTACTGAGCCATGTGGGTACAATAACTCCATTACTGGTGCAGCATGTCTATATTTTAAGTTATTATAGCCTTATTATCTGTTTTCTCATCAACTCTACTAATACCAAGCTGAGACTAAGAAGCCTTCCTCTATAACCTGAATGTTTTCAATACTGCAACAGAAGAGTTTGCCTAAAAGACAAAGGCTTTAAGTGACTGGAGTAGCTTTACCTTGAAATAAGAAAAACAGTGTTGAAAATGGGTAAATCTCTATTTTGTAAAATCTTATATTGCACTTTCAACATTGAAGAATGTATTTCAACACCTTAGAAACAGGAATTTTGGTTGTTGTTGTTATGGCAATATTGAAATCACTAAGTGTTAGAATGTAGTAAGTATATTGCAACAGAATCACAGAAATATTATTTTCCTTGTTCCCTAGTTTTTGCTTCTCTAAAATGTGCAAAAAAATATTTTACGTTGGCCTTGTTGGTCAGTAAAGCTACAGTATTGTGCATTATTTTGTTTAAATATTTTCACAGATCCGATACAAATCTGTGTATAAGGAGGCCAGAATTAGTTTTAGAAGCCTATGTAAATTCAGTGGAAATAAATGAGTCTTAAACTAATCAAATGTTTGAATGTATCCTGTCTTAATTTTGCCAGGGCTGGATAAACATCTATGGTGGTTTTACTCAGGTGGGCAGCCAAGCTCCACCACAACTACTCTCTCATTTCCCCTTCTCAAAGGGAAAGGGGACAAAATATAATGAAAAGGACAGGGAGATCACTCACCAATTATTGTCATGGGCAAAACAGACTCAGCATAGAGAGATTAGTAAAATGTATTGCTTATTACTGACAAGATAAAGAAGTGAAAAACAAAGGAAAGAAAACAAAACCACCTACCCCCCACCCACCCTCTTTCATCTCCTCCCCCTGAGTGACACAGGAGAACAGGGAATGGGGATTGCAATCGGTCTATTGCACCTTTTCTCCACCACTCCTTCACAGTCACTCTCTGTCCTGCCCCAATACGGGGTCCCTCCCCACGGATGCCATCCTTCCCGAACTGAGCCTGCAGGGGCTGCCCACAGGCAGCAGCTCTTCAAGAACTGCTCCCACATGGCTCTGTACCACGGGGTCCATCAGTCAGGAGCAAACTGCTCCAGCACAGGTCCCCCACAGGTGGCAGCTCCCCCCAGACCTGCTCCTGCGTGGGCTCCTCTCCATGGGCTGCAGCTCCAGCCCAGGGCCTGCTCCTGTGGGGGCTCTCCATGGGCCGCAGCCTCCTCCAGGCCACATCCACCTGCTCCCCCGGGGGCTCCTCTACAGGCTGCAGCATGGAGATCTCCTCCATGTGGGACCCATGGGCTGCAGGGGGACAGCTTGCTCCAACAGGGGCCTCTCTACAGGATGTAGGGGAACTTCTGCTTCGTGCCTGGAGCACCTCCTGCCCTCCTTCTGCACTGACCTGTGTGTCTGCAGGGCTGTTTGTCACTCCTCACTCCCAGTTGCTGTTGTGCAGCAGGTTTTTTTCCCCTTCTTAAATCTGCTCTTACAGAGCAACATGGCTTATTGGCTCAGCTCTAGGCAGCAGCGGATCTCTTTGGAGCCATTTGAAAATGGCCCTTATCTAACATGGGGCAGCTTCTGGATTATTCTCACAGAAGAACCTCTGCAGTACCCTGCTACCAAAACCTTTCCAGGTAAATCCACAATAATATCTCATTGCCTTCTACAGCCAACAAGGAGAAATCAGCATCACCAGAGAATGATTCGGCACACACAAGAACTGTAAAGATAAGCAGGAGGAATCTGAGTCCCAGTCAAAGTGCGTGGACAAAATTAAATTATTTTAAATTATGCTATTGGTTAAGCAGTGAGACTCAAGGCATGGTAGTTTCCAATACAAGTTAAAATGACAAGGAGATGTTAGTGATTATGTATCTAAAATAATGGACAACTTCAGTCATCAAAAGTAATGATGGGCAAATGAAAGCAGTAGGAAGAAAACGTCTACGTAGAGGACTTCAGCAATAGAAACATCTCAAGCTGCACATCTACAAAAGCATTTTATGTTTGAACATCCCTGAAAAATTTTGAGAAGAGGCTGCTTTACTTCTTGAAAACAAGGAGGAAAATTTGGAGCAGAGGTGTGGATGTGGTGAAAACTTGCTGTTGAAGCAATGACCATTCGATGATCATTGAAAGTAAAGCAACTGGAAAGCTTGAGAAAACCCTGAGAAAAAAAAAACTCAAGTAGTTAAAAGTATGAGAAGGAAATGACAGACCTAGATAGGGTGCATGGAATTTGCTTTTTGAAAAAGTTCATGTCATTCCTTTTCCTGTCTCACTGTGACATGAGTCTATATTTATGGCTCCTTGCTGTTTAGATAATGTCATGGAGTACTGCGTAACCTCTCCGCTTTGAAGGTAAAAGAGAGACAGAAAGATAGAAAAATGGGGGCATGTGTATAAATGCTGAGTTTCTCTGAATGATATTTTATAAACCTTTCTTAACAGGTGCATTACAGGAAAGATGACAAAACATACAATTGGTGACATGTAATTTCTTATAATTTGAGTGGTTTCATGTTTAGATAAAGCTTAGTTCATACTTACCAAAGAGGAAAAAGCACATGTATTTCATTCATACATTCCAGCTGAAAGAGGTTATCAAGCTTATTTCAGCTGACTTGATATTTTGTCCTGATTTGTGACTCATTTTAAGTTGGAAACTTGCATATGTGGCACTTAGAATGATCTTGAAGGACAAACTTATGAGAGAATGGAATGGGTGACTAGTGATCAGGTACCCTGTCTTTGAATTATGCCATAGGATTTGCCAGTGGTTAAAAATATCAAACTATATGCTACATTTAATGGACTTCACCTTATCAAGAGGTCTGCTGCATACAAAAATCTGTTTCGTGAAGAAATAATATTCAAGAGCAATGCACTGTGAGTAATTTCCCTTTAAAGTTTTTCCATGGAGAAAATACAATTCATCAAATGTCAAACCATTGTAAGGGTAAATAAACAAGCACATTTAGAGCAAAGAACAGTCTTGATGGCTCAAAGCATACATGGATGGTAAAAGCCTTACAATTGTGTTATAAACAGAAAAAAAAAATGCTTCTAATAAAAACTTGGAGAGTTTCGTACTTGTCTGCTTGGTGAGTGAAAAGAATATGTCCAATTCAGGAGCTGATTTCAGCCAAAAACTTTCTTATAAAATTAAACTTGCAAAGCTGGAAATAAACCTTTTGTAAAAGGAAATAGAAACAAGTTATTTTAAGTTCAACAGGCACCTTTAAAGTGAGAAGACTGCATTGGAAAGGAAACCGACACATTCTTTTGTACAACATCCGTCACTTGTTTGTACTGATGCATAACATTTCTTGATCAATGAGTGTGTCTTCTATGTTCATCAGACAGAAAAATAGTAAATATATACAATCCTTTGCATTCAGTAAATTTTTATTTCTAGACTGTGATATCAACATCTGCTCCGTGAAAGAATAGTGTTTTGTATTCAGTTTAAGATTTTTGTTATAAGCAAAACAATAGTGTTGCAATTTAAACTACAAATAAGCATGGAAGAAATGACATCACTGTGTTTTGAAATCAACTTCTCTCGGTTTCCATATTCAACTTCTTTCCATATTAAGCTAAATCAGTTTGTAAGCTAGAGGGTGAATATTCTGTAATACTATGCCTGCAAACTGTACTTACAATCCCAAAATCTAGCATATTTTCTCTCTCTTTCATCCTCATGTGATAAATCTTTTTTACTGTTCATTGGGGCATAGTTAAGAAATTGTTAGATGTAGGAACAGAAGGGAATATAGGTTACTTTTCTGTAAACAGGCTCAGTGACAGTGCTGAAAACTTTTTTTCTTATAGGAAAGTACATATAGAAAATAGATGGGTGTATTGCATATCTTAGATAGGAAGAGGTACTTTCATTATGTATTAGCCTACAAAGATATTTTCTTGTGCTTATCAAGCTCAACAAACATTGCTTGGAAAATCAGCATGGTTCAGTGTTAGAAATTATGGACATCTGAATAACAGAATTAGTATTTGGCAACATATATCCATTATCTGCTTGAAAAGATTATTGGCAAAAGAAACAGGAACACTATTAACAAACAGCTTTCTGGAAAGAAACTTAACAGCTATAGCCTTCTCAGTGAGAGTACTAACACACTTTGTTTCAAACAGTGTATCATCGAGTTACTATTTGTATGAATATTTCTGTTTGACTGGGTTTTAGCATGTATGAATGGTGCCAGACTGGGAGCTCTGGAAACCAAGTTTATTTATCCAAAGAAAGCCTACAGCCTCAGCAACTGCAGCAAGAACCAGTGTTCACCTCCTCACACTGAGAGCCTGTTCTATAGAACTACTAATAAAGTCAGAAAATAGGTCAGCTTCCACGTACATTAGCCTTTGGCCTCTCCGCAGAGGCTGCCAACAAGAATGCCAATTAATGACAGCTGTGTTGGACATTTGTTGACTGGGAACAAAACTGAGATTGCAGATTCCTTTCACGCAGCCTACCAAGCACCCATCAAATAGCAATTGCTTTTTGACCTTGGACAAGATTAGAAGAATTTTCCAATGAGGAAAACTTCTCAAATGGGGTAGGCTGATCAGTATGAAGAAAAAAATATTTTTCCTCTTTGAAGGAACAAGTTCCTTTTATAAAGATTAACCAAAAATATGTTTATTTACAGAAAAAAAAAAGTATGTAGGTATGTCTGGGAAATCTGTTCTGTGTGACAGAAAGGTTGTTTTCTTAAAATTATTTGATTCATTATTCATGCAAATTTGCAAATTTTATTAAAAATCTTGTTTGTTTTGAAAGGGATTTTTTTTTTTCAAGAATATTTTGCACAACAATTTTTCTTTTTTTTTTTTTTTTGTGTTGGATTGAAAATTTTAGTTTGAAACTATTGAAATTGCGTTATATCAGAATGCAACAGAAGCTCTACAAATGATTTAAAATATCATTTTCTGAGAAGGCAGGCAGCAATTAATTGCCTGAGGAATTTTCAGGACCCTTAAAACGTGTACTCAGCACAGTACTACTTAGGTGAAATATTAAGTGTGGAGTTTAAAAAGATTTTCTTTAAATTATGCTTAAACATATTTGTAATCAAATGATATCTAAAAATACTGCTGACTTCAAGGAGTCTTCAGTGGGGCCAGCATCTATCCACATTCTCAGCAAAGTTGTATCTCTGATGTTGTAGTTATTACTTCACATATGAATTCCTACCGATGCACAGACATAAAGTGTAGTTATTACTAGTGCTTTGGAATCAGATATTTAAAAAATTGATTGGTGTTAATAATTGTCCCTTAACAAGACACCTTCCTAAAACATGGCATAGCAATATGTTGTTTTGAAAGTCTAAGACTAAGACTTTTTCTAAGTCTAAGACAGACAAACACATTACAAAGCAAACTCTAGGGGAGAAAAAGAAATGACAAAGTTGACTATTTCGGAAGTGCAGTTCTGACTACTTGGAAACTTAACAATTCCATACCATCTCCAAGACAGTGGGTTATATTCAGTCACTTGCTGGAGATACAAATCCTTATGCCCTAAATCAAGAGCATGATCAACACCATTCCCTGGGGAGAAAGTACAGACATGGCCAAGAGAAAGGAAGTCCTTACAGAATTACATCACGGAGTTTCCTCATTCATTTGCCCCTCTGGAACAAATGGGGTTGCTGATAAATGACAGTTCCCAGAATATTCTCTGAGACTTCTGCAAATTCACCACAGTCCCTGGGGTGATCAGAAACTCATCAAATCACTTGTCATTCTTGTATTCAACTTAATCTAACTAAATAAAAGCACAAGTATTGGGAGGTTACCTTATTTTTACAGATATTCATCACAAATGTCTTGTTTTCCAAGGAAGTGGAAAAGTGTGGTCAACTCACCACATCTGCTGGGCAATCCAGGCATGAGGAAACAGTCCCATGCCAAGAGATTCTTTCTAGGTTAAAGGACTATTCTGATTAATGCAGGAGAATTCTTGTGTACAGCTGAGGGAGAAATATTGAGTCAATAATATTATGCCAGTTGCATTCATTAACATCAGTGTATATTATGCTTCAAAAAGATCCTAAGAATTCACAGATGCCTGTAAATATATGAGTCTAGTACAGGAAGGTTGCTTCTATTTTCTATAGACATTAATTAACAGAAATCTTCTCCTTCCAGAAAACAGTTCATTCCTCTAAAAATGGACAGAGCAATAAGACTGAACAGTGAAGAAGGAAACTGCCAGAAAGATGAATTCCAAGAGTGTGAAGTATGCCTCTTGAATCTACTCACTAGAACATTAGGTAAATTGGTGCCGAAATGTTTTTGGCTGGAAAATTGATTCTTCATCTACAGAAGACACTTTTGCTAGCATCATGACTATGCAATAACTAGCTTTCTGTTTCTATTCTTATGTTCGTGCTACATTTGACTGAATGCTTTTTTTCCCTGTATCAAAAAGATGCGGTATCTATTGCACTAGTTCAATTTTAATGTCTCCCATTTAACCAATAGAGAAAGAAAATATAGAAAAATTAACATGTTATTTTATGATGGCAACTAAATAATAACTAACTGACAGATGTCATAGTCTTTTTGATGATTTTGGTTAACTAAATAATAAGTAATCGACAGATGGCATAGACTTTTTGATGATTTTTCTTCACGTTACAATTTTAGACACTATCAGATCTCTCTATATGATGACAATACCACCACCAACAAAGAAGAATAACATGAAAAAGTACCCTCAATTGCAAAGACGATGTTTGTATATTGCTCTAACATGTGTTGGATTAGGAATGAATGTATACTAAATTCAGGATAAAAATCCGACAATAAGAATTTTAGACTGATAAAAAAAATCTTAATGGGTTTATTAGGATACAAGTTATTGATCACTAGATATCTAATGCTGGATTTACTGAAAGCAGTAGATGTTTTACTGTTTTTAAAATGATATTGCTACCTTCTTCTGGCTCTTTCAAGGAATCTTACATTTTTTTCTCTTTAATGACAGCTTCCAATTTTAGCAATACATAAAACACAAAAAGGAAAAAAAAATGATAAAAATACATTATAACCTTCACAAACAACACTGAATGTAATGGCTTAGCCAGCAAATACACCCTTATCATGAAATTCATCACAATAAGTAATTAATAAATTTTTACATGTGTTCAGTTATATGATTGTGTATATATACATATAAATAAAAATCAGAGGTTATTCTCTTAAATGTTCCTATTGTCATGAAGCAAGGAAAATTTTGACATGGCCATGAAGCCCTGAATTAAATTAGGGGATTTTGTAAATTTGGAAATAGTCTGTGCTAATCTAACTAAAATTTGCCCTAACCATCCTTTTTGCTTACAATGCTTTGACAGCTTAGACTTGGATTCATTGTCTTGTCAAGCACCCTTTGACTCTTTCCTGCTGACTAAGTGTATGAGAAACTCTAAATGTGACTGGAGAAATTTTAAATCACTGTTATTCATTCCTTCCAATAGTGCTACATCAAACTGTAAAATAAGCATATATTAAAAAATAACTTAAAAATAAGCATATATTTAAGGATTTATTTATTTACTCGTTCATTTATTTATTTTACAGCACATTTTCACAGACTTTTATAAAATATTCCTGGAATATATGTCAGTATCTCTTTTCCTTAATAATAAGAGTAATAAAAATGCTACTAAGAGTGCATATTAATCCTTAGTCCATACATGTTTAATCTATCACTGAATGTTATATATGTATAGAAAATTGGATTTTAGGTTGAGGTTCCAAAACAATACATATTTTTTACTGAAGAATCTAGTATCATATTTCAAGATTCTTTTTTTTTTCTTTCCCCTTATTGAAGGTCTTTGCACAGGTTATCAATTAAGGCTGCAGCAAGATGAGGAGAGTTTGAAAAAGCTTTTTATTTTTAGTTCACTGCACTGAAATCACTTTTCTAGGTCAAAGTTTTCCTTAGTATATGTGACTCATTATGAAGCCAAAAATTCTTTGTTAGTTTTCGGCAGAGGAGTGATGTCAACCATTTGGCTTTTGGAAAGATTTTCAATGGATTCGAGCCACTGGTGGATATGGGAAACTTATTTGGAAAGATGATCCATTTTTTTCATAGACTACATCCAACTTTTTAAATTTCTAATGGTTAATTGAGCATAGCTCATCAGATGGAATTTGTGATTATTAGATCAATGTTGTGTAGACTGTGCAGAAGAGCTTTTGTCAGCCATGGTATATATTTGGTCAAGAGCTTCTTTTTCAAATGTGCTTGGTGAAAAAGATTCTTCAGGTCCCCTTAGATGTCATGCTAATCACTGTTTTCAACACTAAAAATTAACACAAGTATTAAAAAAAGTAATTACATGCAAAGACATTATGCAATAGAGTCTTAAGACACTATCCTGTAGCTCCCCCAGCATCAATAGAAGTTGAGTATTTATAAATCCACGTAGCATATAGCAAAAAAACTAGGAAAAAAGCTTTATTTATTTATTTATTTATTTATTTATTCATTTATTTATTTATTGTTTTGATTTACAGAGTTGCTAGTAAGTGCATGACAGTAAGTGTAGTAAATGTAGCTGATGGCTTCGAATTGCTAATGTTAAATACATGTTTAAACCTTTACAAAGCCGAGGCGTGTAGAAGTGAAAATGAGGAAACTAAAGCATTAAATGGTAACTTTTTTCTTTTTATTTTTATTTTATATATATATATATTTTAATAAATATGTGCCTTATAAAGACAGACATGCCATATTATGCCTACTTATTTTAATTTCCAGAAAAGTGAGAATATTCACATCCTTTTTAATAACAGGCTCTAGACAAAGAAACAGGAAAGTAATATACTATCTACATAAGGCATAGACCAACAAATAGTTAAGGAGCTATAACCTGAACAGGGCAGTTTCCAAGTGACAGTTCAAATTATTCTTCTTTTTGATACAATCCAAAAAGTAAAGATAAAACTATAGAGCAATCAGATATTAGCTGATGCAAGCAATGCCTTTGAGAGGGAGATCCTGTTAGAGGCAGAGACTGCAGTGAGACTCCAAGAACACAGCTGTCTGGTGAAGGACAGATTTGTTGAATAGAATCTGTCTTAATTTGCAAGAGAGTAAAAGGTTTAGGTCACGTTGACTTGCACAGTATGCCTTACTTTAACAGGCTTCTCTCATTATAGAAGTCCTTTGGAGAAATCAAGAAGACATTAGTTTCAGAGAAACTGCTTTTCTTGTTGGTTACTGGCCACTGTGTCTGGCCTGAAGCAGAAGGAGCCTTGGGACTGCTGTTTTAGAGATGGAGGATAGACTGCAAGCCAGAGATTACACTGAAGAGAAACGTCTTCTCAGAAATGTATCGAACAAGGAACATAGAATAGTCAAGAGTACCACCTGTTTTTAAATTTCAGAAAGCCAAAACCACAAGCAATAAGCAGGATACAATTATGAAGAAGAGACACAGCTGATTGTACTTTATATTTTAAAAACAGAATTTCAGAATTAGGAGAATAAACTCAATATTTGCCTGAGTCTGAGGTTAAATATTATTTGTAGTAACATTTCTATGTCTCATTAAATTTCACTTCCAATTGAAACTGTCTTAAATCTGATTGAAAACAGGCTGAGGAACAGTATTTGGGACAGTTGTAAAAGTAAGTAAAAACACAATTTGTTGGACTGAGGTGCTTAATGGGTTTCCTCAGATACTTTCCTTTACTTAACTGTATTTTATTTTTCTGTGTGTGTTCACATAGGATAGGGAACAAGTCAAAATTAAAGTACATATGAGTCAGAGCTGTCCATCTTGTCTTCTGCACATTTCTAACTTCTGTGTAGATATTTGCAGCTGTCTTCTGTACTTCTGATGTGTTCAGAATATATCAACCGAATTTTCAGTCTGCTTATACTACTTCTTAGGAAGGAAGGAAGGAAGGAAGGAAGGAAGGAAGGAAGGAAGGAAGGAAGGAAGGAAGGAAGGAAGGAAAAAAAAAGGAAAAAAAGGTACATTTTGTCCCTCTTGCTATGCACTTATATTTCTTTCTAGGAGAAACTGGCATGTATGGGGTGGATGCTAGATGCCCACACCACATCCTCACATGGAACCACGACACTCTTAAATGGCCACCCACTCCTGGCAGGCAGACAGCATTCTCATTTGAAGAGTTCAGACTTCCCTGGGATAATTACACTCTGGAGAGAATAAAAACAATGCTCTTCTGATATGGAGAGAGGAGAGAAAGGTCATGTTGAAGGCAAGATTTCTGTCATTTTGATTATGGAGATTATATTTTCACATCACAGTTTATTTCTATCTCCACAAGTCTGTTAACCCATGTATTTCATCCTGTTACAGTATTAGCTTATCAGAAATTAATTTTTACTTACTCTTTTGATTTTACTATATAATGTACCGTGGCTTCTACTGCTTATGCTATCCTCATAAGTCTGCTGGCAAACAGACATTATATACAATGTCTTTAATGTAATGGATGCCACGTGAACCCAACAGTACCCAGAAGCATGGACTCATTCAGCTAGCATGAAAATTAATGAAGTGGAATGAAAGCCTTCCCAAGGAAAAACTGAATGAAGGGAAAGGGTTTTATTATTATTATTATTATTATTTTCTGCAGTCATTGAATTCTTTCTGAAGTGCTCATTAGCTACACTTAGTGGATAACACTGCATTTATTTTGGCACAAAGCTGGTGGGCAGAAAGAGTTAGAAGGCAAATTGAAGGATTTAAATAGTTTTAATGCCAGTGGAGGGAGTGCACGGTCTGAGCAAGTGCAAAGGAGAAAACACTGAAGAAATTAGCACACTATTTCATTTCTGCACTACAGGTGAAAGGAGTGAACCCTGACCTGCAGTAAAACAAGTTTTCTTTTTATATATACATTTTTTTACAATTAGTTCTTGTTGTCTATAAGGTTGCTAAGAATAGCCAAAACTTCTGGCTTTTATAGTTGGAGCCAAATATATTGTGAATAAAGGAGGACAGTGAGTGAAAGATCTCAGGTACCTCTTGTCTGCATAGTGGTGCCATTTGCAGTTACTCATTAATCTTAGGCGATGCAACCTATGTATCTCTTTGAAACAAGCAACATGATCCCGTGTCATGTAACATTGCTGTAGAAATATGGATTTACAAATAGTAGAGAGATTTTGGAGCAATGTTTGCATATCTGCAATATTACAAAACCTTGTTAAAACTGAACATAAGAGATATGAGGCATAAGAAACATACCATCCAAGCAAGCTACACTTTGCTGTGTCTGTGTAAAAAGAATATTTAATTTTATGCTTAACAGGCTTGGTCAAATGTTTAATGAAGCCAAAAGGAATTTTTCCATTCACTTAACTGGAATACAGGTCCAACTCAACCTCCTTCAGACTTTAGCTGCAGTCATAGCCAGAAGCAAATCAGTAATACTGCATAGACAACTTAATTCCGTTACTGGTCTGCCAAACTAGACTTCTTACCCATTTCAGCCTCTTCTTAAAGGCATTTGTTGGGAGGTGTAGAAGCTGATGGAAAGCAGAGACTTAACATGACTGCCCATGACAAATGGCAAAAGAGGTTAAAAAAAATAGTTTTTTTATGTCCAGAGCATGTGTGTCTTAGGTTGATTGTGTATGCAAGTATGAAGTAGCAAGAAAGAACACCCTGTAGTGTAATTGAATATTTGATATAAACGTTCACCAAATCAAAATAATACATATAGCTTCAATTCTAAGGTCAAAGGTGAGGACAAGAATTGTAACTGAATGCGTATTGATAGCCAGGTAGCCAGCAGTGCAATGGTTTTATTAAAATGTCATTGAACAGCCGTGGGGCTCTGGCAGATTATATCTTTTCCTCTCAAATCTACAGAGGGAAAATACTCCCATCATGTATCAGCTTGAAAAATATGTTATAATGTCCCCCTGAGTACACTGACTCAGCAGAACATCATGTTGTCTGAGCTAATGAACCAAGATCCATTTATGGTATGAAAAACAGAGATTCAGCAGTTCATCTCCATCAGGTGTCTATGAATGCAGTGTCAGGAAACACAAAATTTGCTCAGGTACAATATTGAAATCAGCCTGAGAAGTGAAGGAGAGTTGTGAGTTCTATAGGTCAGGCCAGAAGTATCACTTTGGGAAAGGCTATAAATTTCGCTTAGTTTTATTGGCTGCTTTCCTATTTTTACTGAAGCCTTTTACAAGATCTGACATACATGACATGCCACTAGCTAAAACAGAGCAAAAACAGAGCAGCTGCCTTCAAATACAAGCAAGACTAAGGATTCATTTTAGTTATTAAAAAGAAAGCATCCATATTTTTCGAAGTCTTACAAATGTATAATCCCTAATAAATATGTTTCTTTGTGTGATTTTATCTTTGCAATCTAAAAAAACCATTTTTTTTTCTTTTTTTTTTCTTTTTTTGTTTTTTAAGTGGCATCATTAAAGTTAGAAATAATGAAATAATTATTTATGAAAAATAACTTTTAAAAGTGCTAGCGCAAAACACATGCAAGTTGTCTTCTGTTTGTGTGGTGAAAAGAAAGTTTTCAAAGGTGCCTGAGATATTGGGGTGCCAAATTTCCTTAACATTAGTGGAAACTAATTCTATGTAGCTTCTGAAAATCCCACACATCCCATTCCCTATGTTTGTGGAATATATGGAATTTTCTAATATGAAACATTGTTTGAAAAATCACATATATTATGCAGAGCACAAGTTTGTATTTCTGACTCAGTAGTCATTTCATCTATAAATAGCTGCTTCAAAGAGAATACAAATCACTGGAGGATTGTGTTGTGATGGGTTGTGGTTTTGAAAACAAGGTTACTTAACACAAGATTAACATGGAACAAACTGTTCAAGCTTTAAAACAGTTGTCAAAACCTAAATTTCTGAAGAAAGCAAGTGGGAAGATATCCTTTCCAGCAAAAATATGTAAGAGAAGATGAGGAAAGGAACGCCTTACAGACAGTGTAAAAAATAGTTCAGCATTCAGTTGTCACCAGAATTCACAGTAGAAACAGGTGTTATAGTCCTTTCTCTAAATACAGTGAAATAAAATTTCTCTAAACACAGTGAAAAATCTGAGGGATATGTGAAATCTCCTGTACATGCTGAAAAAGATAGACATCTCACAATCAATGCAAAATTAGAATGGTCATCTACCGTCTCTATGTTCAAAATAAATAAACAGATAAAATGGGTTCCTTGTGAATTCCAGAGCTGTCTGAATCAACAATGTTAAAAATACTTTCCCCCACACATGGTCAGGGATCCACCAATATTCCTGGTAAGGAAAGTTACATTGCTCTCAAGATGATCACCATACTGTAGTCTTTTTACAAACTGGGATAATATCAATCCAACTTACGTAAGGATTGTAAGCATTGAAATACCAACTCCTAGTTATTGTTTGCAAATAAGCAGCTTTTGATGCCTTGTGAACTACTGAATTGGGGTTACTTTGTTTGGAATGACATTTCAAGAACAGCAAGTGGCTTTCTTTATTGGATCTGAAACATCATTTTTGGGAATGCCATGTGCTGTGAAATATTTGTAGCAGATGATTATCAAACAACTGCATGCAAGACAAAAAGGGCTGACCTGACTTGAAACATTATGTAAAATGGATATTTTTTATGTTTTATGATTCTTCCTTAAAAAAGGAAAACGTATCTATTTTTAATATTTTCTTCCTTGGGTATACATCTGTCTATGTTGGGTTTGGCCAAATGATTTCTTATCGATTTCCTTTTATTTCTTTATCTTTTAAAGCTTATTTCTTGTTATCTATTCCTGGCCATGCCCTTTTTCCCTGCTATGTGCTGCAACTACTCCATTAAACCCTACGGACTGTGACAGCACTATCCTGTTGCAAGACTGACCCAACATGCATTTTTATGTTCCTTTCTGCCACCTGATCATTGCCTGCCATGTCTTCCAGCAAAACAAAGACCTCTTTCAAACTAACATCTCTTGTGAAACACCTCTTTGTGATAATCAATTTAGTAATGGTATAACCTCACCTCAGCACATCAGACTTCTGAGCTATGACAGTACAGAAACTCCTCAGGGACTGCATTTTCAGATTGTAGACATAAAACACAAAATCTGTAGCTTAAGTCATCACACAGCCCTCTGAATGACCGAATTGCATTATCCTGATGATTAAAAAGGAGCGCATCTTCCTTATTCACAGGCAACAGGTTAAACACCTGAATTTAAGCCAACAGGAGTTTATCATGAAGAGACAGAAAGCCAAAGAAAACAATGTATCATTTTAATTAGCTGTAGTGACCCATAGGTAGTAAAACTGATCCCCTTCACCCCTTACACAGCTGCAGTGGTCCCAGTCAAGTCCTTCTCAGGAATATGAACTGATAGCCCAACTTTTCTCTTGTCTACACATTGCTCATATTTGACAAAAGAGTGTCCCAATCAATCCGTTATTCTTAAAAGATGTTCTGCTCTTGGGCTTTTACATTCCCTCCCAGTTCAGTCAATGTCCTGTGCTGAGCATAGGAGTTACATGAGAGTCTGCACAGTAAATAGCTGAAGATGGCAGAGTGGGTCTTTTACTTCCTTTGGACTCAAAACCAAGAAGCCCCGTTTACTAGGTTTGCTAGTGGACAGTCTCATGATGAGTCTGATGCCACCCTTTGTGTTTTGGCTTAGAAAATGATTGGCGATATTCAGATTAGGTGTTGGGTGAGAGCCATCATTGCACTGTACATGTTCTGCAATATAGCCAGGCTGTTGAAATGTTCAGACAGGTTTTGACAGCCCAGTTGCTGATCAAGACTGAAACAGTGAACATCCTAAAAACATTGGAGAAGACCCAATTTTTACTGTCTAAAAATCAAAATAAAGGAAAGGAATGGATGACATTCAACTTTAGCATCTATGAACATGACCTGTGCAGTTGTGCTTCTCTTAACTAAATTGTTGGAATGCAGAAGCAACTTCATAAAGTAGATCCATAAGCTTGAGTTGCATAGCTGTCTAAAAAAGTGAGAGAAAGACTTTAAGAAATAAAGGAAAGTGGCTGAAACATTTCTTATTTATTCTGCAATCCCCAATTAGTATTTTACAATATATCTATTATGATTGTTAGTTGACAAATAAACAGCATATTACCTACATAGGAAATTAAAAGAAAGGCAAATGAAAAAATATATCCTTTTATCTAGCTAAAGATACTAGAATAAATGGTCTCTGTGATTACCGAACAACAATTAGTTCAATAATCCAGTGAAGAGTTCTTTCTCTTTTGCAGGCTTATTTTTAAAATCCACAGGAAAATTCTTCCTAAATTTTTTGTGCTAATGTGGAAATTCAATTGCTTTCTAAACCTACAGGCTAAATTAGCTTTACTCTATAAGAAACAAGCTATGACACATAGTAACACACTAACATATTTAGTTCCTTTTTTTTTTTTTTTTTTTTTTTGGGGGGGGGGTATTTTTTATCAATGTTATAATCTCAGAACTAGTGGGGTGGATAAACAAGGCTTATTCACAATCACTAATTTTAAACACAGAGACCAGTCTAAATTAAGCTTCTCTCCTGAGTCATTCTCCAAAGAAGACTGTCTCTGTCTCTTTCCTTCTCTCTCCCTCTTTCTTTTTTCCCTAAAGAGTCTGGGGAAGAGATTAGCCCCCATGAATGCTTCCTTTAGTACTAAGTCACGTTTTTCCTGAAAAATTGACTACTTGTATCTTAAACAAAGGCAAATAGGACCTTATTAATAAATAAATAAATAAATAAAAATCACCCTTCAACTACCAGGAAAAAAAAAGGAGGTGACCTTTGACAATAACACTCAGACTGGAATACAGCTGAGACATATTATTCGTTTAAATAGGGCATAGAATTAAAGCGGTTATCTGTATTGTTCCTTGATAATAAAAGTCACATTTGTTTTCTTAATTTCTCTCATTTCCAATTTAACTTTAGTAAAAGACATAGTAGTCTTGAAAGGATTCCAACAAGTTGTGCTACACATGTGCAAATGTTATGTCTTTTTTGAAGTTTTTCTCCCTTTTTTCACCAAGCTGTAATAAAACCATGTGCAAAATGTAAATATAAACAGTTGAGGGAGCAGGCTCCTACATGTGTGCACACTGTTTCCAAACTAGGAGATAACCCATCAAAATGTGTTCTGGAATTGGGGCAGTACTGTACTGGTCAGCAAGAGATAAATGAGATTAGAAACTTTATTACATAGTGACTTTTTAACTGTATAAAAAAAAAAATTAAATTAAATTAAATTAAACTAAACTTTCCTGTTTTGAGTTGGGTATTTCTAAAGATTTGCTGGAAAACACCCAGAGCCAATAACAGTTTGAAAAAAAAAAAAATCAGCACTATTAAACAGAGACTGTGGCATAAATCCTGAGTACACTGTGTTTATGTACTCTGTTTACATGGTGAGCAACAAAACCTTCCTTAAAGTGTATAGTGTTTAAATGTCTTGAGATGCAACATAGGTTGCATTTTAATCCCTAACATTCTATGATGCTGTCCTGATCTAGGTGTTCTGCCCCAGCAGGGAGACTGAACTAGATGGTCTTTCAAGGTCCCTTCCAATCCTTAACATTCTGTGATTCTGTGATCTTAACACAATATTCCATATATCTATGGAGAAAATATGCAAATGTTTAATAACAGTAAAATGATAGTAAAATAACAGTAGAATGATAATAAATGTCAGACTTTTTCTCCTGAAGTATTTATTTGGTGTTTTAATAAGCAAAATATCAAAAGCTAGCTTCTCTTGTAACTAAATTTTGGTGTTTATTCTGGTAACTGTCATCTAAACAATTTAAATATTTAATATTCTGTTCCCCATACATAGCACTGGAGCAGCATACTAATAAATAATAACAATGATTCGAGTTTACAGCTCACCCAAATCTAATAAAAGGCTCAAAATAAATTAGGATCAAAATATTCAAGCTGTGATTCAGTAAGACCCTTTAAATAAACACATGGGAAAACTATTAGAAACAGGGAGAACTCAGTTTGATAATACATGACATTCCACTTATGGAAAAAAATGCTTTGCTTTATTGCCTAACACAGGAAGCTTTCTGCTACTAGTTAATACCAAAGCACATTCAAAAAAACAAAATGTCAAAACATTACCGTTTTTCCCTATTTGAACTATTCAGATATACAGATCCAAGAGAACTCATGAGTGACAGCAGTGACTTAGAGGAGAAATATGCCATTTTCAGTTACCATACTTGGAATAAGAGATGAAAAAAAATGCTTGTAGCAATAAAATCCGACTCAAGTACTAACCAAATATAAAAGAACACAGTGAATTTTATTTGAGTAATTTAAAGCACCTTCATAAATATTGATTATGTAAGGACTGCAATTTGTGGAGGCAAGAGAGATTAGTAATATTATGCTTACCTTAAAAACTAACACCTGGAAGTGTCTTTACCGCAGGAATTTGAATGCAGGTATTAAAACTCCCAGACTCTTCCCTGTGTTATACACAGCATGTCAGTAGGAACCATGTGTTATCTAGCTTTATGAATGTAAAAACATTTGTCTGCTTCCAGTGCTCCTTAACTGAGATTCAGTAGGGTTTTCCAGATTTCTAGAATGAAATATTATCAGTACTGTTTGTGTTGTACCATATGGAATGATCACAGCAATGCCAATAGCTCACAGTCAGAAAAGTTACCCAGAAGTTATATGTATACTTATATTTATTATGCAAATCAGGAATAGAAAGTGTTGCAAGTAAACTTTTAAAAATATATTATTTTCTTTTGTAGGGTGGAATAACATCTCCCAAAACATGTTTGTTTCCCTGTGAAGAATGTCAGAAACACCACACCATCTTGGCAACGGCTATTTCTGAAGGTGAGCAGCGAATATGGTATGAAAAAAGGGAGTGCTAAAAGCTGTGGTAAGCAGCTGGCAGAGATGAATCTCCTCTTCTTGTGCCTCAAAGCTGTGAACTTCTCAACCTGAGTAGGCCAGGGAAGGCAACATTACCTTCTATGATGAAAATGCCTGGCATGGCCTAGAGGAAACATCAGTAGCAGGAAGCAAAGCAGATTGAAAGTGAAATTTTAACAGGTGATTTGGGAATTGGCTGTGATTTTAACAACTAATTTAACTGACCAGGACCAAACCTTTCTTCGTACTACCCTGAAGAGAGTAATAAAATTCAGAACAAGCAAGTTTGAAAGCAAGGACTAAAAGAAGTAAAACAAACTACCGTGTCGTGTTGAGCTAAAAACTGTCTAGAAATTAAAATGAGATTAAATACTCTCTGGAAATGTTCCCAATGCAATTAGAATTTCCTGTTGCAACTGAATTGCCACTGATCAAAAAATCTTGGATTTGGCTGTAGAATAAGATAATTTATTTATTTATTTATTTTTTATAACCATGATTGCAGAAATCAATATTAGCCAAAAAATGTTAAGAAGTAATGTTTTATTGTGGAATGTATGGGAGAGTGGGAAAAAAGATAAGTTAGAAAACTCTGAAGGAGAAAAAGTGATGTTAATTCTGACAATGAATTTCAACATAGAAAAATTACAGAAATGTGACCTTTTGTAAGTTTTTCAGTATAAAGCACTTTAAATTTTGCATTAAAGTTGACTATTCAGTCATCAGCGGGTGTTAAGCCAATTGACAGCAGTAGTAGCTAGAAGCGGCTAATGTGTACATATTTCTGCCTCTTGACATCAGGAGGTTTACTGGCTGAGAATCATTCTGACTAATGATTTATAAACAGAAATAATATTAGCTTAATTCTTTTGGTCTGGAACTCAGAAACAATTTTGTTTTGTTTAGCAAATAAAGAATGAAGTAGTGTTCATAGGTATTTCCAGAGAGCATCTTTCTTTAATTAAAGTGATTGCAATGATCACGACATTTTCAGGCAGCATACGTACACTTCTACAGCAATTAAAACAATTTGCTTATGAGGTACTTACACTTTTCTTTTTTCAAAATGTTATCAAGGAGGGAATGGGTGGAAATTGATATTATCTGTACTTAGGTAAATGAGATGGTAGAGAAAGATAGAAGCCAGTGACCATATCAGTATACCAAAATGGAAGTAATTTAAAGGTATTTAACCTTTGCACGTTTCTGCAAAGGAAATATTTTATATGTATATATATATATACTCCTGAATATAATAGATGAGTTGAAATATGTTCAAGGTTTTTTTCTCCAATACTTTTGAAAATTAAAAAAAAGAAAAAGAGAGAGCATACCACTTCATACCACTTTCAAAAGAAAAATGCATTTATTTGAGCTTAAGAAAAGAGACAAAATAATCAAGCTATTTGACAGACTCACTTTTTTTTTTTTTTTTTTTTGGTCAAGCAACATCACAATTAGGGAACTCAGAACTTTATGAATTAATTAAGTAATTGCTGTTAGTTTTTGCCCTATACATCATAATTTTAAAAAACATGTTATATTTACAGTGTATGTCTTGACATCACTCTAAAAAAACTCTTCATTTATTTCTTTAGTCATGAAGATAAAATAATGAAAACTTTAAATATAAACAATTATTTAGTGTAGATCTCTAAATATTTCACTTCAATCCCATTGTGTACAGCTTGGTTGCAACCTACCTAATCTGTTTCAGTGTAGGATGAAGCACTTAATGTGGACCCCTTAGTGGATTTACTTTTGAGCATAATGCTTCTAAACTCTGAGATCAGTTCGCAAACTTGGAACAAAAAATTAGAGGCTCAGTATACCCTCTGCTTTTGCACTTTTATCTCTTCTTAGTACATCTTTCTCCATAATCCCTGCAATAATCTCCCCCCTTCACCATCAGTCCATGTTCCCATGAACCCAGGATCGTGGCCACCTGGTCTCAGACTTCTGAATAAATTGCTTAGTCATGAAAGAGCTGTGAGAGAGTCTGTTGAAAAGGTGTAGGTGTGGTTGTTGGAATTGAATTGTTAGTTAAACATTTTAAGAGGGGAAACATCAACTTGGAAATGTATATAATATTCATGGAAAAAAATGAGGGAGTCTCCTTAAGGTTGGTTAGAAAGGTTTGGGTTGAGTTGTCAGAGTTACCAGTGTTAATGGATCAATAACAACTCAACAGGTGTAAGGGCTTGTCTCCTGAAACTGCAAGGGCCAACCTTCCCCTCCTGCCTGGCCAGCAAAGACTTTTTGGGTGCTGTATTGGACAGGTAAGCACATGGATACTTGATCTAACTACTCATTTAATCCTAGAGATATTTTATGTGCAATAATCAATTAAAAATTGCATTTTACTTTCATATTGTATATATATTTCTTGCAGAGTCTCTACACCAAGTTCAAGATGATTGGACAAATTATCCCAAAAAAGGGGGAGGTAACATTAATCTCTATTCATCTACTCCTCTTCATCCTTTTCTTCCCCTCCATGATGTCACCACCTCTTTTCCTAGACTGCACGAGGTGGTAAAACTTAAAGCTGTTTGTCCTCTTTTGCTGTACCTCTTTTTATTCCCATGGCACTGATACTACAGAAATTGTAGATGGGATTAATTTGTCCACTCTGCCTACATGGATTAACGCAATCTCTTAGGAAAATACTAATTACAGCCATTAAAACCCATTTTAGCTAGTGTATGGAAATGTCATTCTCAATTAGGCAGATATTTTTCTGAAGTTGAAACCAAATATTCTTTTGTAGAGTTGTATAAATGTAAGACGTAACTCCAGTGTTCCAATAGCTATTGCTTTTGCATAAACTTTGTATCGATATCAGATCAAGAACACTAATGTAGCCTAAATGACATTAAAATGAAACCTTAATTTCCCTACTAATAGATGTGGTGGAAACGAGACACAGACAGAAAGATTTGGTGAAGTTCACTGCTTCACAAGTGAAATTTAGACTGATTCATTTAATAGATTCCTGAAGGTGTGAGGATGCCTGCCTTTAGTACATATTTTTGTAATTTAACACTATCCATATTTTCCAGGTAACTTTGTGTCAACCAAAGGAAAATATGGATCTGTTGCAGGAGAGGATATGAAATACTGTAGAACCTTCAGGACTTCTTGACTGAATATTATGATATATGGAAAGAGTTATGGATAAAGAGTATAAATCTCATTTGGGGTGAGTGAGGTAATTTGTTGTTGACCAGGACAAGTGTTTTTGAAGAGTGGAATTAAAATTTTTCATTGAGTAGGGACAGGACATTGATTTGTGGTCATTACAGCAAAGAAGAACAGTGCTCTTGACCTACTACTACCTACACTTTGACATAAGATAACAAGAATTTATTGTTGCTTTTTGTTCTCTGCTGCTTAAAGTTCTGCACTGGAATTCAAACCTGTTTTCATGTGGCTTCAAGTACTCTGTATTTCTTAAGAAGCATGGTGATCTGTGGCAGAAATTCTGGTGGAAAAGACATTTTGCTGCCAGTATACCAAACATACTGGAGTTATTCAAGTCCTTAGTACCCTTTTTAAAACTTTCTGATTTCATGAGCCATTTTCCTGGCATCTCAGAATGGCAAAATTATGGTTTTATAAGGGAAAAGTACTGGATATATTTTTTTCCATCTTCAAATCCACTCTATCTCAAAGGGGCTTTTACGCGGGTAGTTTTGTTACTCAGTGGGAACACAGACTAAGCAATGTTCCTATACAACGATGATGCAAAGAAGAAGCATTTGTTTCCTTTTTGTCTATGGCTGGCTGTCAGCTGCAAAAATATTAAATGTGGCTAGCAATTTCAGGTAATTGCTGAACAGAAAGGATTATTTATAAAGAATGAATTGTTCCAAATAGAAGTAAAAATTCAGTGTCCTTTCTCTGGGCACTGTATGTGAAATCCAGCTGACCAAACACAGATTATTACTCTGCCAGTATCAACATCTGAGATAGTTGTCTGCACGCTCTTTACAAGATAATAGAGAATAAACAGCACTAGAATGAGATGTGGTTTACTTCATCCTAATGCAGATGTCTAAATCAAGAAGAACTTGTTCCCTAAATGTGGCTGTTTCTTTTTATCAAGTGTGAGGGGAAATGAGGGTAGTTGATCACAAATAGACATCAGCTTTGTACTTGGATAGATACAAACATGAACTCTTCTTGCTTTTTGGCTCTGCACGCAACTGCCCATCTCTTCGCTACTCACTTAGCTCTGGCAAACTTTAGCTTGACTACCTGTAGAGGAACTATCACCAGGTCCTAGATCATGGAATCATTTAGGTTGGAAAAGATGTCTAAGATCATCTAGTCCAATTTTTAATCTAGTCCACCATTAAACTATGGCACTAAGCTCTACATCTACACATTTTTTGAAGACCTCCAGGGATGGTGACTCAACTACTGCCCTAGGCAGCCTACTCTAATGCTTCACTACCCTCAATGCTACTTTGGACTCTAGACTCCTTACCCAGCTGCAGATATCCCAACTCTTTTCCTCACAACTGTGTCCTAAGATGACAGTACCTCACCTCCCTACAGCATCTCAGGAGTTTGGAACAGGAAGCTGATGCCAAGTGGCAGACAGGAGCTGCAGTGTATCCTCAGCACCTTGAGGGTGCTCTGATCCTACCAAGGGCAGCAGAGTAACATCATCTGAGGAAACAGATGCTGGTTGGTTAAAAATCAACTGTCCTCTGTTATGTGAATATTTGGTCAACAGGAAGAATAGATTGGGCACCTCAGGAAGCAAGAAAGGGTGAATTTAATGGCTACGGTAAGAGAACACATCATAGTCACACTGTTTAAATAAGATCTTTATCTTGTATCATGAAAATTTGTATGTTGATTGTATGTTGTAGCCAACCATGAGACTTTCTTGGACACAGGGGATCTATTTCCTTCATTCAAGCATTCATCTATATCAGAATGAACCTGTAAATGTTTGTAATGAGGACATACACCACTGTCTTCCTGGAAATAAGCAGTTAACAGACTTCAGAGGAAATGATAAAGCATTAACAGACTTTGGAAGGGAGGCTTTACTTTGAAGAAATCACCCATCCACCTTTTGCTTTTTTAGGGAAGACAGAAACTGTCAATCATAGGATCCAGAAGGGAACTGTAAGATTGAGTACAATGTCAGAGAAAAGGGATGGGTGCTGTGATGATTTTGTGCAATAATTTTAACTGCATTATTACAAGGCTTTTTGTATTAATTTGTGATTTGACTTATCTGGTTATTCAAAATGGGCTGGACTGGTAATAAATTAATAGCTTCTTATGTGTGATATATTCTATTTTACCTATAGTGACATTATGAGAGTATTATCATTGGTTGAAGAAAGCAGCAGATAATGAACCTAATAGGCCTGTTTACATACAAGGGAATGACAGAAAAGAACGCTAAATAAAATTAAATAAATAAAGCCAAAACTAGTTGTCCCTGGAAAAGAGAGAGGAAAAAATATATTTTAACATAAAGATAGCCATTTAGAATAATTATATTATTACAATTATAGAAAACACATAAGGAAATTCAGAGTTAAAACAAGGAAAAACACAGAAGCTTTATCATGATGTTTTTTGAAGAAACTGGAAAATAAATTAAGTGCTTCTAACTAAATGCAAACAGTGAAAGAAGGTCAATGGTGGACACAAACATGACAAATGAAAGTTAGGACATAATAACTATTACAGAGTCGTGGTTTATCCCAAAGGAAGAGGCTGGGTAATAGAGTTACAGGATGTTCCAAATGAAAATGTTCAGTATAGAAAAACAGAAGTGGAAAGGGAGTATATCTTTGTACTGCAGGAAAGTTAAAAGAAATCTTGAATGAAAAACAAAATCAATTTGGCAAAATTAGTGTGGAGCAAATGTCTAAGCACCAAAAATATAAAATGGTAACTTAAAGACTTTTTATTGCCAAATAAGTACAGAACAGAGAACATAAAATGTCTCAGCTGCTCTAAGTTATTACAGGTCACTTGCTTTCACTGGAGCTACAATGATTTGAATCATCTAAAGATAAATGAAAAAACAGTCTAGATAGAAAGAGAAGATGAAAGATGACAGCTGTATTCCTAAGCAGGAAATCATAGAGGAACTTAAATGACACTATCATAGATGATTTCTTTTTGGGCTGGGTTTTATTAATTTTATCTGATCTCAGATTCACTTAGGCTTCAGAGCACTTAAGGCTACATTCCACTTAAAAGCCCTTTGAATTGTTTTTTTCTCATAAGAAATCTTGTAAAAGTAGGAGTAGGAAAAAATAAAAAGGGAATGACAGCTGGAGAAGAAAAAAAAAAAAAGTGCATTAGGAACTTCGCATAATAGCTTAGTAAACCTATTCTTCACTCTTTTGAGTCAGAATGATGTTCCAGTCCTGATCTATCTATGACTTTCATTGGCTTTGTGGTCATCTCTAATTGTATGGGGCATAATCCTTCATGAAATGTAACTGTGAAAAAGAACACTACAAAATTTGTAAATCTCCTATAACAAAAAATAAATAAGATAACTAATATATATATACACACACACTGTTCTACTCTTGTTTACCTGCATTTGCAGGTTCAGGCTAAGAATTAGCACTGTGTTTCTTACCATTTTATATTAGAGAGCATGTTGTTAATTCCTGTGCAATACATATATAGTTTAAATGAACGTCATTGTGATGGAAAGGTCAAAAATAAGTAAAGAAAATACAAAAATAATAGATGGCTTGGGGGTAGGAGTTATGTGTAAGTACAGAATATCTTACAGACTCAGAGTTTTAATTCCCCATGTGTGTTGGAATTTACATTTGGAAATATAATGAATTTCAGATGCTTGTTAGAGTTGCACCTTTGTCCTACTCTTCGACCCAATCCCTGCTGACAAGATAGGTTTCACTGACCTCTGGTGTCTGTACACATTTTTTCTCTACTATGTAACCCATTTTGGTTCCAAATAAAGATTGCCTTGCAATGTTTCAATTTTTTTTTTCTTTCCTCAACACAAATAGTCAAATATAATAGAAATACTATTCTCATACACTAAATCCTCTGAATTCAGCAGGATGTAGTCAATAGCTTTTAATTTATATTTTGTGTTTATAGTTTTAGTTTTTAATTAATTTACTTGACATCAGAAAATATGAAGGGGAAAAAATGTTGCAATTGCTTTTATACCTTCTTTATATATATATGTATATATATTCATATATATTTTATTTGAGAGAAATAGTTGTTTCCATGACAGGATAGTTTTACAGACTAAACATTGGGTCACATTTTAGGCCTAGGTCATAAAATAGATAACTCACAAGGTCATGAAAGTACTCTTCAATGAAATTTATAGCTATCTTTGTAAATACAAAACTGAAACAGAAGCTAGACTCAAGCACCCTCGGACTTGTGTAGAACAACCCCTGCTCTCCGTCAGCTGCAGTGGATCCTGCTTGTGCTTCTAAATGAAGCTTTTTGCCCAATTAGAAATCTGTCTTTATTTGTTTCTGCTATCAGAATTCTCATCCATCAGACCACTTAATGTGCAGTGTAATTTTCAAACATTTGTTTTCTGTAACTAATAGTTATACTAATATATATTATATATATATATTAGTATATATATTATATATATATATTAGTATATATATATACACACTAATATATTATATATACTATATATTAGTATAACTATACTATATATTAGTATAACTATTAGTTATACTAATATATATATATAATATATACTAAAATACTGAATTAAAAACCACACTATTATTTTGAATCAAAAGATGCCTGGAAATACTGGCAAGCATTAATAATTTTTCAAATATTTAAAATTTGCAGGCAGGAAATAAATATGGAACGTATATTTGATTCTTCCCTGCTTTATTTACAGGGCTTCTACACATGGCAGAGGGCATGTCTTGGAGGACAAGGCACAAAAAGATAGCTGTGGAGTCATAGAATGGTTTGAATCTGAAAAGATCTTAAAAGATGCAAGGTCTGAAAAGATCTTAGTTCCAACCCCTCTGCCATGGGCAGGGACAGGGACACATTTCACTAGATCAGATTGCTTAAAGCTCCAACCTAATGTGGTCTTGAAATACACAAGGTCTATCTATGCCTCATGAAAGACATTGCCTTTAAGGTATACCATGACCATCATGTAACTGATGTCTTATTCCTGACAACCTTAGTCTTTGTTACAATCCAACATGGATGGGGAAGAAGCTATTTTTAGATAAACAAAATCAGTTATCTCTGTTGTCAATGGAGAAAGAACAATGTCTGAAGAGGACAAATCAAAACAGCAATGTCAGTTTATAAATAACTGATTTTAGGAGTCATCTTTGCAGAGGTATACATGTATTTCTCTATGTTGACCATAGAGGGAGCCTCATCTCTTAACCCAGGTATGTGTTAGATGCCTAAAGAAAAATGTCATAAATAACCCTCTAAAATAGCTCTTTTATTAATGAATCATGTATAGTTATGAGAGGTAGTTGTGTTTTTTTTTTTTGTGTGTTTTTTTTTTTTTTCTGCTAATTTTCCTTTATTTATATATATATATATATGGCAGTAAAAACCAGTATTTATTTCCAAGCCACAAAATACCTTCCAAACTAATTTCCAGTACATTCTCCAAAAGTTTCATCTGGCAAGAAATAGAAATTTCCAACCTTTTAATACGTACAAACACAGTAAATTGGCCATATAGAAAGAGGAATTCTCATAAGCCCTTGTAGTGACTGGAACAGACCTGCACTATTATCTTCCCTTCACAGGCCTTGAAATGTAAAGGAAGCACATGCACTCTCTGTGAGAATTTTGTCTCATTCCAGTTTATTGAGACTCCCACTAGCAGGTCCAACTTCTACATATGCTTAGACAGAAAATCAGAGTTTTGTACTTTGTTCTCTCTGGTTTACTTTTTTTTTTTTTTTTACCCCTTCTTGTATGCTTAAGGAAAATTCACTTTTAACTTATACCTATTAGAATATTTTGTGTGCAAGTGAACAAAAAGCTATGCTGAAAAAACATGCAAGACAGGAAATTCATGTTGAAAAACACACACAAGTGGAATGTCCGCTAATTAATTCCTGTCATGGCGGAAAGTATCTGTTGAAAACACAGAGGCTTGTAACCCTGTTAGATAGAGATAAACTGACTATCTGAAGCATCATTTTGGCTCTGCACTAGGCTCAACCAACATCATCTGCAATTGCAGTTTTCCCTTTTATATGGATCCACTTTTACAAGCTTGTGCATGCTATGAGTTAACAGCAAGAGCATGTATTGAAAATCTCTTCAGGATACTCTGAGCTTCTTTTCACAACCTATATACGTTTTCAGCTGCTTAGCAGTTTTCAACACTTAGCAGTTGATAGTTTGCCACACACCAGAGCAAGAGAGGGGAAAAGAGAAACCTCTTCCCCCTACTCCTCATCTACCCACTCTCTCTCCCTCCCTCTCCCCTGACCCCCAGATATTTTTTTCAGTTAATTCTTTTTTTCTGATCTCAGTTAAGCAAGAAGAGCTTATCTGTTTCACAGATTGGTATTTTGTATGAAAAAAGATCACATTATGAATCTCAAGAGGTATTTTCTGGAGAAGACAAAAATGTTCCTTTTAGAAAGAGAATCTCCTCTATGCTTAATCATTATTTAATGAAAGGAACAATCTTACCAACCGCAGACAATATCACTCAGATTATGCAAGGAAAACTGTATATGAGCTTTTGTGTGTGGTTCGGGTTAGATAGTCATATTCTCCTAAAGTTCATCAAGAGAGGTATCTTCTAGTTTTGAATTTGGAGGAATGTGTACAGATACAATGTAGCTCTAGTACATTCAAGGCATCAGAAAAAAATGCATTTTCTCAAGAAACTTCGACATTGAACTTCATAAGTTAGTAAAATAAACAAGATTTTATTCAAAATGAATGCAGCATTTGAACATTAACCAGATTAAGGAGGGAAAAAAAAAAAAAAGAAAAAAAAAAGCATTGTTTCCATGACAGCTCATTGAGAAGGTTGAATTCCCATCTGCAGCCAAAATATACGGCACAGGTATGTAATTGTAATCCATGACTTCAATGTACATTTAGGAATGCTGTATTAAAATAGGGTACAATTAAATATTTTTGTTATAACTCATAAACAGGGAACATACTATATTTTGCATTTGTATCTGCTTCCATTAGAATCTGCTTTAAAAAATGAGTATGGAAAATAATTAGTTACTTATGGAAATTTTGGTAATCTCTTACAGAGTTTCCTGAGATTCAGCAAGAGATCATATACACTCAACACATACTCTCATGGAAGAGAATCACTTGAGAATCTAACTTTTTGAAATAGCACCTGGTGTCTTTGGAATTTAGCCTTATTTAAGCTTTCCCATCCTTAATATTTCTCTCAATTCATTCTTTTTTTTTTTTTTTTTTTTTTTTTTTTTTTTTCCCCAGGTGCAATGGAATGAGAGCAGCGCCACAACCAAAGGTTCAAGAGATTGTGCACAAAGCTAAAATATTCCTTGAACAACCTACCCTTTCTTCTACTTGGTTTTGGCCATGTTGAGATTCAGCCAGATCACAGTCCCCTAACTATACTTTTCTGAGAAAGCTGCTTAAACTTAAACACAGCTAAAC